>NC_140504.1:17812373-19012373 GCF_964339955.1 Pipistrellus hanaki
ACAAGAGAGAATCATTGATCAGCTGCCTCCTGCATGCCCCCCACTGGGGATTGAGCCCACAACCTGGGCATATATCCTGACCGGGAATCAAACCCTGATTTCCTGCTTCATAGATTGATGCTCAACCACTGAGCCATGTTCTGACAGTGCCATGAGAGTCTTATTACTGACTGCTCCCAGACTCTCTGCTGATGATTAGATGCACATTTAGGACCAAGTGCCCTAGCAATGATTACTTACTTGTGTTGCTCCTATAACAGCAACTTCCTGAATCTTAAGTCTCATTTCTCAGATGTGAGATTCTTTTTATTTTATTTTAATATTTTATTTATTTTTTACAGAGAGTAAGGGAGATGGATAGAGAGTTAGAAACATCGGTGAGAGATAAACATCGACCAGCTGCCTCATCACACCCCCAACTGGGGATGTGCCCACAACCAATGTACATGCCCTTGACCGAAATCGAACCTGGGACCTTTCAGTCTGCAGGCAGACGCTTCACCCACCGAGCCAAACCGGTTTCGGCAGATGTGAGATTCTTACTCCTATCTGTTTCCTGGCCCCATATCTTTATCATTCTTTCTTCCCTGGAATGCAGTTCTCTTTTTCCACAGGCTGGAGTTGTGTCCCTGAACCCAATTTTGTAGCTGGAACTCTCTACCTTCCTGTGGATAAACACTTGGGCAATGAATCCTGCCTGAAGGTTACCCAACCCTGGCTCTGCCCATCTGCAAGGACTCTTAGCCCCTACTAGGTGCGAGCAACTTTTTTGAACCGTGTTCAATAAATTTGTGTTCTCTCTTATTTGTGTCTTGCTTCTCCGGGTGCTCTACCCTTGTTAAATTTTGCAGTCTTTACCCCTTGCCTGTCCTGATGTAGTTGATAAAGGATTGGATTCAGTCCTGATTTTGATTCTCTTACCCTTTTTACCTTCTTTGGTTTGTAATAAAGAGCCTTCAGGCTTTCTTTATTCTACAGTCAGAATGAAGGCAAAAGAGGAAAAGAGTAGGGAGAGAGAGAAAAAGAGAGAGAGAGAGAGAGAGAGAGTGAGAGAGAGAGAGAGAGAGAGAGAGAGAGAGAGAGAGAGAGAGAGAGAGAAGATATGCTGTTTTTAATAAATTGTAAGCATATAATCACCCTTCTTATTCCCACTCTGCAGCTCCTAGGCCTGCAGTGACAGATGCCAGAGGTTCTTCCAAAATCAACCTTATGGTATTGTTCAGGATCCAGATATAACTATAGGGGCTGAAGAGGGAACTTTTGGGAGCCTGGCCACCACTCTTTTCAGATGGGACAAGAAGCCCAGGTCCCTTACTCATGGCATGGTGGGGAGTGTGGCAGCTGGAGTTCCAGGGGAAAATATCAGGAAGTCATCTTCTAAATCCTGTTTCTGCTTCAGGGGAAACAGTTCTTTCTACTGTAATTTATTTATGCATCTCTGAATGTTGTTTCAGGCCTCACGCTGAGAAAGAGCATCATAGAGGTTGGTGGTTAGAATAAATGGAGCCCACCTACCTCTCAAATGAGGAGATGATTCGACAACTCAGTATTGATATACTTGGTTGGCAGAAAGATAGTTCACATAGTTTGATATTCTCTTAGATAAGTACTGATGGCTGGGAACTCTGGAGTACATTTAATATTCTCTCCTCTTCAATTAACAGATAACTTTATGTGACTAATCTGCTAATGGAATGGTCTCTTGGGTTAATCTTTATCTAAATGTGAAAAATTATAATTATCAATAAAGCTAAAGGTTATATTCATTCTTTTTAAATTACTTTTTAATTATTCAATAAAACATGAATATATCACCTCTGTGAAAAATTAAAACATAGATAAGGTTAAAATACCTTTTAATCATTTCTATCTTATTTACTTTTGAAACTATTAAAAATTGCTTCTTTGAGTTATTTCTTTGTGTTTCCTGTTCAAACCTATTTTATTATCCATTTGATACATAAAAAAGTGGTCCTCAAGGACTTCTGGAGAATTAAATGTTTGTCCTTTCAAGATAATTTCAGCTCTGCCTTAGGTGACCTGCTTTTGTTGGTCATGTGATCCTTCCTGGTAACTTGCTTGCACTGCAACTCTGGGAGTGGGGGATGGGAATGTCAGAAAGGCAGAGGGAGAGTTGGATTTTGTGTTTGGTCTCCTTTCCAGAAGTAAAACAATGTTTGGAGATGGTGTCTTAGCTAGGAAAAGTATAGGGAAACATCCTTCAGCTGACAAATGTCTTGACTACTGAATTAGTTTCCTCAGGCTGCCTTGACAAGGTTGTGTCATAGTTCTGAAAGCTAGAAGTTCAAAATCAAGGGCTTGGTGGGCTGTTCTCTCTGAAACTTACAGTGAATCTTTTTGCTTCTTCTAAGCTTTTGGTGGCTTGTGGAAAATCTTTGAAGTTCCTTAGCTTGTAGATTCAACCCTTCAATTCTGTTTTCACATGGCATTTTCCTGTGTCTTTTCACTTTGTTGTGCCTCTGTGGATACTCATGTTTGTGCCCAAATTTTCCATTTTAACAAATACCCTAATCTTATGGAGTAGGGCCCATCCTAATGACCTCATCTTAACTTGACTACATCTACAAAGACCCTATATCCAAATAAGGTCACATTTGAGATAGATGGAGTTAGGACATTAGCATATCTTTGGGGTGGGGAGGGCACATAATTCAACTTGTGAAACAATCTCCCTGGTATGGCGCAGTGGTTCAGCATTTAACTAAGAACCAGGATGTCAGGTTTGACCACCCGACAGGGCATATGCCTGGGTTTCAGGCTCCATCTCCAGTATGGGGCATGCAGGAGGCAGTTGATCAATGATTCTCTATCACATTGATGTTTCTTTCTCTCTCTACCTTTCCCTTCCTCTCTGAAATCCATAAAAATATTTTTTTAAATATAGATAATTCATTAGGTTATAAAAAAATAAAGTATTCTTATTTAATAAGAGAAACTGAGTGTAAGTAGGTTTTTAATTAATAACAGAGAATTTTTTTTCCAAAGGAAGGAAACAATCATGTTAAGTTTGCATGAAGTTAATTAGAATTTTAATGGGATTCTAATTTCTTAAAAATTATATTCAGCGTTAAAAAATTGATACCTAAAAAAATTCAACACATCACAGAAAATGAAAAACCATTTTCTAGTGCCTCTTTTGGAACTCATTACCCTACAGAATCATTATGAGGGATTATTATCTCATTACTCAAGTAAGAGTAACTTATGAAGGTTTCAAATATATTCTTGCTATAATGAATGTCCATCTACTTCTCCTGAAAAACTAAATCAACTTAAATGATGCTATTTCTATTTCAGAAGTTTATTATAAATTATAAAATATGTAATTTAGTCTATAAATTGGTTTCTGATAAAGTTATATTTTAGCACACTAGATAAGATGGATACAATCACATAAGCCTTTAAAGAACAACTACAGATATGAGTGACTGATTCTGTGCATTGTCAGTAAGTCCATTTTATCAACTGGCTCTATGATGCAGTACCCTGTTATAATGGCTAGCATCCACATTACATTTGGGTATTAAGTGTGTTATGAAGTAATCCTTACCAATACACAAGCATTTACTGTGAACCCATCAATTTCATACTTTTTTCACTAAGGTACTTATCACCATTAGCTACTAACCGATACTGGTCTCTAGTTCACAAGAACCAGGTTGCAAATATAATATATTCTCTGAACACAACACATGAGATTTTTCCACCATTTTACCAAACCTATCCTAGCCTACTCATCATGAACCAAAGCTTTCCATATGTGAAATCATTCCTACTGGCCAGATCTGGAATTGTGTTCCATGTTCTTTAAGTCCTTAATTTTTTTGTTCTCAACCCTTTTGTATTTTCTTCTAAATAGTAGCCCCAGCCCCTTAATTCTCTCGTTAGGCACCAAATACTCCCTCTGTATTGAATCAGAGAAATGTTGTGGGTTCTCTCTTCTTAAACACCATTTCTGTGGGAAAATATAATATAACCTCAGTTCCAAACAGCCAATTTACTGATGGATTTAGAATCATAATCATGTTTACCCAGGGCCCAGTGCACAAATTAGTGCATCTTGAAAGGAACTGTGGGCCTTGAGGCTGCGGTAGGCACAGGGTTAGGTCTCAGCCCATCCTCTGCCCCCCACCGGACCCCTTCTGCCATGATCCCAGGTCCCCTTCTGCCAGCAGCCCCGCTCCCAAGGCGCTGACAGTGCCAGTGCTGAAGGCACAGAGCGATTGGGGTCAATGCCAGCAGTGGGTGTCAGTGGGGCCGGTGCCATCAGTGGATACAAGCAGCAACTGCTGCCCTGATCGCCTCTGGTGAGCAGGGGGAGATGGAGAAGCCCTGAGGGGCAATTGGGCTGACAACCACTGCTCACACCTGCTGACAGTGCCTGGCGGGACCATGGTGTGTGAGAGCAAAGAATTTTCAGTAACCACCACAGGCTTGCCCTGATGACAGCAACTGGCTCCCTGCCTTGGTTTGGTGCTCCCACTCACCTGCTCCACCATCCCACCATGACTGATGCCTACCATGTTTCGCACACCCCTTGGTGGTCAGCATACATCATAGCAACCGGTTGTGCGGTTGTTCTGCCATTTGGTCTATTGGCATGTTAGCCTTTTATTATATAGGATATTTAAAAATTTTGAGGCTTTGGTTGGAAAGCCATTCAATATGAACAAATTGAGGCATGATTAGGTAAGAAAATTTAGTATTGCAACCAAGTAAACTCAAAGTTTATCCATCATATCTATTTTAATTATATTTTGTTCTATGGTAACTGGAAATAAATGGCAAAGAGCTAACTTAAGTAATGAAAAGGTGTTTACTTTGCCAGAACAAGTTGCTCACATAATCTCCCAGCAAAGAAAGGAACTAAACAAAAAGGAGGCTATTCTGACGTGTCTCTGAAGATTCCTAGATACTCTTTTCACTCCTAAAAATCCTCTTTAAATTGTTCTGCCCAGAGTATTCCACTTAAGTAAGGAAAGAGAAAGAGGAGTAGAAACCATGGCTTTCAGATACCTTCATTGAGTTAAGTGGGCAAGATGAGTGGTGGGAGGTTTTGCAGAACAGGATGCTACTCTGATGTCCAAAGGCAAAAAGTCTTGGGTATAGAGCCCACAGCTACCCACTTGTACACTCCCACTTTCCCTCCACAGAGTAACCCTATTCCCTGGAATATCCAAACTAATAATAGAGGAATATACATATTGTCCAGGACACCATCACAGTAACAACCAAACAGCAGGCTTTGTGGGGCGACTAGGCCAGCAGGGGGGTTAGTGAAGGGCAACTAAATAGCTGAACAGCAAGCTGTGTGGGTTGACAAGGCCAGCAGGGGAGACAATTGGGGGCAACTAGGATGGCAGGGAGGGGAGTCAGTTGGGGGCAACTAGGATGGCAGGGAGGACGTTGGGGGCAACCAGGCCAGAAGGTGGGAGTAGTTAGGGGAGGCAAGGCCAGTGGCGGGGGGGGGGCAGTTGGGGGTGATCAGGCCAGCAATGGGGGCAGTTAGGGGTAATCAGGCCAGTAGGCAGAGGCAGTTAGAGGTGATCAGGCAGGCAGGCAAGTGAGCGGTTAGGAGCCAGCAGTTCCAGATTGTGAGAGGGATGTCCAACTGCCGGTTTAGGCCTGATCCCCAGTAGTCAGACATCCCTCGAGGGTTCCTGGATTGGAGATGGTGCAGGCTGGGCCCTCTAGTCAATGATAAGAGCACTGTTTGTTTACCATGTATCCTTGACAGCCATTCCCATGCTGTGGACTAGTTTATCCATCTGTCTTTCTCAACATAGTTAAGGTGCACGCAGAAATTGGAGTTTTGATGATGTGTAAGTGTGGAGATGGGGAACAAATAGGGCTGAGAAAAAAGAAAAAAAAAACAGTTTTAGAACATTGACCACTTCACCCAATCCAGGTAGATTGGCGTCCTCTGTAGCAAGAGCTGGAGGGATGCAAGTGGGCCACACAAGGTGTACTGGGTCTAAGAGAGGGAGTGACAGCCAGTTTAAGCATCATGCCGTTCTCTCTGGTCTGCACCTTCTCAAGTGAGAATTCTGTGCTATTTCCCCTTGAGAAGAGGCAGGTGAAGGTCTCTTCTGTCTGAGAAAAGGTTTTTCCAGTCCTTTTATTCACAGCAGGACTGCAGTTTATAACTAGAATAGCCATTCTTATGCCCTTGTTTTTCAAATCTACTTCTTGATTTCCATTCTCTCCTACTAAACTGCCCTGTCACTCTGTTACTACCCCCTTATGAGATAGACAGAACCAGGAGAATATTTTGTGAGAAATGACTTATGGGTGATAAAATGGTGAATATAGGACTTCTATAGAGAGAGAGACCTCCAAGCAGCTTTCCCCTTGTGTGAAGAATGGTATAGGTTGCTCCGTTTAGTTAACCTTAGAGGTAAGCACAGTGATAAGAAAAATAAAACCTGCCTTGATGACCAAAATTCAGGTGTGCAAGAAAAAATAAAACAAAACTTTTTTTTAATTTTCTTTAAATCTAAAAAAAATTAATTCTGAGTCCCTTTCTTCCTGAGTTTGTGAAATGGTCAGTTTTGGGTCATCTAGTCTCTGAATCTGAGGCAGGACCAAAACCCTGGGGATGCCCTATCAGGTGTTGATGTACTTTCCACACACTTTTACCACCAAGATACCTTTCTGTATCAGCCTACCTATTCCTTTCACATCCTGTATGAAAATACAAGAAGCATTGAAAAATGTGTCTAAGCTCTGTGAGGGGCATACAAATTAATAGTCCAATAAATAATCCCCTACATTGTTAAAAGGTTTATGTGTTAGGTCTTAATATTTACTGCCATGTAGCATTTAAAATATTATCTTAGGCTCTTTCTATAGGTTCCAACGCACTTGACTGGAAATTTTTCATTTAATAGGGTTTTTAAGTTTTTCTCTGATTTTACTGGCAATCTTTATGGATGAACATGGTCACAAATTTAGTTGCTCTTACATTTGATTTTAAGCCTCTTAATTACTAAAAAATGTTTGCTATTTCCTTCTTTTTAATTGTAAAGTCTAATAAGTGTGACATTTGAGTAAGATAGCCTTACATGGGCACTGGAGAAAGACAGGAGATGTGGTTAAGCCTGGGAACGAACTCAGATCTCTAGAAACATACACAAACTCCTAGCACCACAGCCCAAAAGACCAGTCCAACATAGTATCACAGGGACAATACCCTGGTTGCTGAAGCTCTTGCTCTGGATCCTGTAACCCTCCACCCAGAAATTGCATGTAGAGTTCTGTGTTTCTTTTCATAGCTCTGAGCGATTGTGTCCAGTTTCCCTAATACCTCACATTTGCATAGAAGCCCAACATAATTGCTATATCCTTCCAAGGACCCCCTGTGCTTAGTGAATTACCATGCATGATTATGTTACTGAGCCCTCTCAAGTGTAAACTTAATATCACACTGATTAAAGTGCAATCCTCATCAAACTGATTATATTGGATCAAGGCACGTTACTTTCTCCAGCAGAATCTAACATTTGCAGTGTATTAAAATGTTTCAGATGTCCACAAATCTGGCTTGCAGTTTTTGTAGTCACTGACTTGGATTACGAGGTGACTTAGTGTGTCTAGAAAATAGCAATTATATATTCTTCATCTTTTTAAGTCATAAAAATTAATTGGGATGCATGCAGTTAGTGAATTTCTGTGAAAGGAATACTTGACTGCAAAATATTCTCATTATCAAAGACTCAGAATCACACCTCTGTTTATTCAACTTTTATTTTCAAGGAAGAACAGGGTCATTAAATGTGAACTTGTCCACATTTTACATTTCCATGGGTTCAAGAGGACACTGCCTGCCACGAATGTGGAACAATGTAGTAGAAACGTTAAGAGCCGGCTGATAGGGAATTTTAGAATGCAGAAAGTGTTTTGACAAAAATTTAAATCTTTTATAATAGCACTGCAAAGATTAAAATAATTATAGCACAAGATAGTCCTGTCACACTTTATCATTTCGTTCTTAACATCTGGAGATGTTATGAAGTAGATGTGGCGTTCTATAATTTCTGCCAGCTTGTGCTATTATTTCTTTCAATCAACCTTGCAAGGCAAAGCTCACTCAAGCACATTAAGTCATTCTGCAATGCGTGATTTTGTTCAGTTATGTTACAGCAGGTAATTTTATGGTGCTCTAGCACTCTCCCGCGACCAGCTGAGCATAACACCTCCAGGTACTGCATATTTTATTCTTATAAGTGGACTGACATTAATTTGCAAAAGAATCTAAAATCCTCTGTAATTGGTCTCTCTCCTCATCTTGCTTGTGCATACATACCCACATCAGACTGAGTTATTAAGTGCTTTCTAGTTGAAAGACAAATATTTCCCTTTCATATGACACTGAAGTGCTTAACTACTGCATTGTTGGTCATTAATCCAATGAGTTTATGAAATAGATAATGAAATAATGAAATGAGATAATGAAATAATTTTTTTTTTACTTTTAGTCAAAATATTTTAAATGTATTTAGCAGGTGCTATAGTATTATTATGAATTGCACATGCATATTAAGGATATCCACTATATGTGTGCTGGCCTATTTTAGAATGACTTAGCAGAATTGAAATAGATAGAAAATAATGATATATTCTTTTGCCAAAATTCCCAGAATGTTGAAATATATAGCTTTAAATTTAAAAAATAGATGGAATATTTTCAGATATTACACAATACTCAATGAGCTGAAACATTTTAATACACTACAAATGATTTATTATAAATGATTTTGTATTTTAAAAAGTGGCTTAGAATAATGTCTGCCTCAAGTTTCATCAGCTTTTCTATATTAAAAAAAAAACTTGATAAGCACCCTTCTGCCTCTATTATGGAGAATATAATTTGCTTATCATTTGTCTCTATTTATGTTAGAGGGACAATAGTAGCCCTGTTCATTGAATTATTACAATTTATTTATGCTATTTCTATATCCCTTAGTTATTCACATTAAATAGTACCACTTTGAAAATTCACATTAAATAGCACCACTTGCTGAAAATTTCCTGTTGTTACCAATAATATTTTTCATTGAATTTGGGTTCAGTGATGAACCCAAATTTAATCAATAGCATCTATTCTGTACAGATAGCATCTGTCTATTTATAATTTCTTCTTTTGCTTGAGACAAAGTTTTATAAGGCAGGTGAACAATGAGTTATTAGGATGTATATTACAATAAATTAGTTTTCTCATTAGAATCCATGAATGTAAGCAATTCAACATAGGCCTAAAAAAGTGACCCTATTAAATAGGACCAAGATAACTTCAAAGCAGAATTTCTAAAAATGAGCTGAGAAGACACTCCCACTTAACACTCTCAGTCATTGTTATCCCTGGTACTAACTGTGTGTTGTTGATGACTATAAATGTCTTGAGCATCCTAGCTTTACAGATAACTTTTCAGTAGTCTGACCTTCTTTCTCCAACCCATCAGAATTAATTTCCCAACTCCACATTCATTCCTGGTTCATTTGAGGTTACTCATACACTCATTTCACCTAGGATACCACCTCTTTGTCCATTTCATCTTAGCCATGTATTATCCCTCTTCCTGTCTCTCCTCGTCCCTAAAGTCTTCTTTCAAACATTTCAGTCCTGAGTGATTTTACAACAGTGAATTTCATTGGTCTGTTTTCTTTTTTACATATTCAGTCACATATTGACAGACTGGGGGAATTTTATTCACCAGAATTTCAGAAGAGCTGCTCTTTCCATGATGAGCAATCAGAGCAAAGAGATAAAGCACATCCCTGGGAGTGCTATTCAGTGTGGAGGGTCATGGGCTGTAATGTGAGGAGCAGAGAATGGGAGGCAGAGAACAAAGAGTGGATGGGGGAATATGGGGGCAAGGGGATTTAGTAGATTGTGATAGAGGGGCTGCCATGATAGCGAGAATCCTAGGGTGAATCTGAAATATCAGAAGAAAATATTTAGCAAATTTTCTAATGCACTATATTATCTAATTACCTGTGCTATTTCATCAAGAAAACCTACTAAAATAATAACTATTGTCCAAGGCTATCAAAATGAGATTTGTGTTTCTTTTGAATACACTAAGATAGGCTCAAGGAGATGCCATTTCATAAATATTATACAGTTTGCTAATAATCTTTGTATGTTTTCTACTTGCCCAAATGTTTAACTTTTTTTGTGGGTTTATAATATCTTTCTTACTTAACGTTCATAAGAAAAGAAAATGGGTTTTACTGCCTTATAATGTGTGGTTTGAAGAATAGGACTTACATGATAGATGTTTCTTGAGTGCTTCTATAGAGAATCCAGAGGGGAAAAATTGAATAAAAGATTTCTCAAAGTTACTGTAGAGTTACATTATGCAAAAATTTAAACATACGTAATAACTCAACTTACCATTTTTTAAGTAAACAATGGGGTTTTTCCTGGACTTAAAGGGACCTCTTAGCTAAAATATCCAGACAAATCTTTAATTCATGGTAAGAAAGAATAAGGAGTGCTTAATTTGCTACTTTAGAAGAGAGTAAGAAGAAAGACAGGAGGCAATTTATAGTTGACATCAATTCTCTTTTGAGTTACTTGTGACATTTTTAGTTTAGTTCCCTTATTCCAGTGCTGCTGGAATCTATTCTGAGCATATTGTGCTTCAGATGAAAGCATGTTCCCCAAAACAGGCAATTAGAACCTCAAGACCCATTTTTTTTCCCTCCTAAAAGCCAGACAGTGGCATATATGGTGGGTAATTTTATGTAAGAAAAATTAAAATATTTTCATCATAAAAAAATTTCAAATATTTTCATCTCTTGTTAATAAACAGTGAATCATGTTCTAGACATGTAAGGAATAGAAAGGACTGGGAGGCACCAGAATCTATTCTTAGATCTACCCCTGATTCATTCAGTGTATTTGGACAAATATCTAAATATCTCTCTGTCTTAGCATCATTAGAACATTGTATTATTAATTAATTCACTCATTCATACAAAATTAGAGAGTAACCGTAAGGTACCCATACACACACACACACACACACACACACACACACACACACACACACATATACCTAAGCGACCATTTGACCATTCAACCATTTGACTAGTAGCTATAACGCACACTGACCATCTGGGGGCAGACCCTCAGCACACAGTCATGGAAACATGGAACAGACTGATGACTCTCAGAGGGAAGGTGGAAGGGGGAGGGGCGGGAAGAGATTAACCAAAGATCTTATATGCATACTAGAGGCCTGGTGAATGGATTCATGTACCAGTGGGGTCCCTCAGCCTGACCTGTGGAGAAAGGGCCAAGACTGGCAGTCTGACATCCCCTGAGGGGATTGCAAGAGGGCACAGGCTAGGCCAATGGACCCCACTAGAACACAAAAGGAGCATGTAGGGTAGGAAGATCCAAGGAAGTGCTCCAGAAAGAAGAGATACTTGAGTGGGTCTTGATGAGTAGGTGGGAGTTATCCAGGAGGGATTGGGAGAAAAAGATTCTAAGTAAAGGGAAAAGTACGTGCAAATGCAAAAAAAAAAAAACAACCATGAATGAACATTTCTGATAGGGGAGAGGGGATATAAGGAGTGCCTACTCTGCTACTTCAGAAGAGAGTAAGGAGAAAGACATAATCAGTTGATAGTTAACATCAGTTCTCTTTTGAGCTACTTATAGTATTTTTAGTTTAGTTCCCTATTCAAATACCAGTGCTACTGAAATCTAAAATAGATTTAATATGATAGCAGAGGCTATGTGGGAGGGTGGATCAATGGAGAATGAAACTGGAGAGAGAGAAAAGCCAAATATCGGAGGACTTCTGTGCTATGCAGAGTTTAGTAGAATGTTTGAATCAGGATTACTTTGCTGATCATGTGACAAATAGATTGCCAGGTGCAGAGACTAAAGTTAGGCAAATCATTTAGAATGAAATTGCAATATCCAGGTAGATAATAAGAATAGCCTGCATGGTTCCTCTCTGGCCTGGGCCCTGGTCAGGGCTTATGCAAGAGGCAATCAATCAGTGTGTTTCTCTCACATTAATATTTCTCTCTGTCTTTCCCTCTCTCTTCCACTTTCTCTAAAAATCAGTGGAAAAATATCTGTGAGTGAGGATTTTAAAAAAGAATAGCCTACACAAAGTGTGGGAATAAAGAGGCTGAGTAGGTAGATATTAACAATTACTCTAAAACATCATTTTAATAAAACTGTGCAAAGGCTCTGTGAAGAAAATGAGTAAGGGAAGGATGTATTTCTATAGTAATATATTATATATACAATATAATTTAATTTACTACTTTTTTAATTCAATGTGACCAAAAGATTTTTCTTTTATCAGCTTATTGCTGAAATTTATTTGAATCACTTCTAAGAAGTAATCCAATTTTCCTGAATATTTCACAATATGTTATAGTTTACTATAATATGCATAAATTTTAAAATTGGACTTTTTCTAATGTTGGCCCTGGTCAGGTAGCTCAGTTGGTTAGAGCATCATCCCAATATGCTAAAGCTCTCTGGGCCTGTCTTTCCCATGAACAAACAGAACAATTTGAATTGGAAGACACCAAGGTCATTTCCCATGTTACCATGTTTTTGAAATAATGTTAAGAAAGACCGTTGGAGAATAACCTGAGAGGTTTATTATATTTTTTATAGTATTTGCAATAAAATTTGACTTCCATATGAGTGTGTGTGTGTGTGTGTACATATCAAGATTCAATTCCAAAGGATGGATTTTACGTGGTCAAGAAAGCCTCTTGCTTTCTTGGTGAAAAACCTGATTGTCATCACTAGAGGGAGCTAGTTCTACATAAAATTAGTGTAGGAATGTTAGGAAAAAGAGTACCTTGTTATTCATGTTCAAAACAAAAAACAAAAAGGAAAACCTGTTCAAAATATTCTCATTTTCTACCAGTAAATGTACCTGCCAAGTAATTGCTTTATGAATTAAAAGTTTTCTTCTTCCAACGATATTGTGAACTTGTTGACCACAAGTTATGTTTTAAACAAATGTGCATTATACACAGAACATAAGCATCTACTTATTTACAACAAGGGTTGAAAACTATGGCCAGAAGGCAATTAGCTGTCTGGTTTTGTAAATAAAGTTTTATTGAAACACAGCTATGCCCAGTCACTTAAGTATTGCTTTTGCCTACTTTCACAGTTCAACTGTGTTTGTGTATTAAGTATTTATGACAGAAATTGTATACCCTGCAAAGCCTAAAACATTTACTATGTATCCCTTTAAAGAACAAGTTTGTGGATTTCCAGGTTAAAGCATGTTAATTGAAGGAATAAATGAATGGATAAATAATAGAATGACCAAATTGAGTTATTCCCATGAGTGTGTAAGCAAAACACGAATGTATTAGAGAATCTAAGTCATTCTTTGAACTGAGAAAATTTGCTTTTATGTCTTGTTTTTATCATATTGATGTATAGAGACAATACCTATTTTTAAATAATTATCCTAATCATACCACCAGCTCAGTATTACATAGAGGTTTTCCCCTCAAAGGACAAACGTATTTATATATCATATCACCAACTGTCAATGTCCAATAATTAATTTGGGGTAACTATAAGGTATGATGTGGAACTTACTAATTTCACATTGTTTCCTTAAATTTTTTAATTGGTAAAAAAAACTTGCTGGTTTTCACTCAGTTACAGTAACAGTTGAGCTAATTTGTCTTTCCACACTTTCCCTGATGCATAGATATTGATGCTTATAAATTCTTTATGAATTTACTTTCAAGTTGAACAAACCCTAATTTAGAAATAGGATTGAAATTGGTAGAATGTGCTTGATCAAGCGAGTATATGCTTAATAGATAAAATTGTCTCAGGCAGTAAAGAACTGGGCTTTGATATTCTCCTCTGCTGAATTCAGTGGCATACATCAATTTTTTAAAGTTCTATATTATGTCTTCCATCTATAGTATTTTTGGCCTAACAAATATTTTTTAGCATTTCTTATATCTAGATATGTTTTAAGATATGTTTTTAAAGTCATAAAATAATCTTGTCAGTATTTATACAGCTGCTCTTAAGTCAAGTGGAGACAATTAAAAATATTGCTAAGTTACACATTTTCATTAATTATAATTGGACCTACCAATCTGAAATAGAAAAAATGGGTAAGGATTTTATTTAAAAGATGATTGCTTCTCTTTAGAGCAGCAACCAACTGGAAACCAAAACACAGCTGGCAATGCTTTGCTTTCTTGCATTCTGGTCTTAGTAGTCAGTGGTAAACAATATGATGTTTTGTTGTGTCTGCCGGTAAGAATTTGAACAGCTATTACAAGCCACAGTTAATTGTAGAGCTTTTCTATTGAACTTGTTGATTTGAATCACACTAGGATTTAAAACAACTTAACCAACCTTTGTCAGGTGTTGTTGTTTTTTTAAATATATTTTTATTGATGAGAGAGAGAGAGAGAGAGAGAGAGGGAGAGAGAGAGAGAGAGAGAAACTTCAATGATGAGAGAGAGTTTTTGGCTGCCTTCTGCACACCCCACAATGGATAGAGCCCACAACCCAGGCATGTGCCCTGATTGGGAATCTAACTGTGGCCTTCAGGTTCATAGATTGATGGACACAACCACTGAGCAACACTGGCTGGGCTGTCAAGATTTTAAATGCAGAAAAAAGTGGTGAAATAGCCCTAGCTGGTTTGGCTCGGTGTATAGAGCTTCAACCTGTGGACCAAAGGGTACCAGGTTCAATTCCAAACAAGGGCATGTTCCTTGGTTGCAGCCTCATTCCATGTGGAAGGCATCTAATTGATGTGTCTCTCTCACATAAATGTTTCTCTCTGTCTCTCCCCTTCCTTCCACTCTCTCTAATAATGAATGAAAAAATACCCTCAAGTGAAGATTAACTTTTTATAAAGTGGTGAAATGTACATCTTGGAGGGACAATTTTCCTTCACGCAGTTCCGAAAAGATCCATCCTATGACTCTCCCAGTGTGCTTTAATGAAGAAGGGACATAGAGATAATGAGGTTAATCAGCAGATTAGTGTAAACTGATCAAATGTGATTCGTGGAACTCAGGATAGCTAAATGTCAGCAACCCCTCCAAACTAGTTTTTGAATATTTTGGATTCCAGAAAGACTTAAGACTTGGGCCAAACTCTGTTTTTCTCTGCTCCATTTTTAACCCTGAATATATATACTTTTAAAGGAAATTTGAATCAGAACTTCTGAATAACATATTAAGCAATCCAAAGTGGTAAGGAATTCATCCCTAAATTATATGTATGTTTCTCAGCTTTAAAAACCAGGAGCTGGGAAACTGGTTTCTGTGTTTTCAGTCTTATTTCTAGTTGAAAGAGACTGAGGTTTAAGAGACCCAACCAAGTTTAGTCAGGCTTTTTTTTTTTTTTTTTTTTTAATTTTTTTTAATATTTTTAACTTGAAGCCCATGAATAAACTTCCAAAGGTCTATGAAGTCTTGGAAATGGCACACAAATATTTACTCCATGTATATCTGTTTATTTTCCTGATAGGATGAATGCCTATGATTTCATCAGATTCTCAAGGAAATGTATGAAACTAAAAATCCTATATAATAAAAGGGTAATATGCAAATAGACCAAATTGCAGAACAACAGAAAACCAATCAAAGCATAATATGCTAATGATATGTGAAGTCTGCTCAACCACTCACTATGATGTGCACTGACCAACAGGGGACCAGTCAGTCAACTGGTGGACCAGTCGCTATGACATGCACTGACCACCAGGGGGCATATGCTCTGACCAGTAGGTTAGCTTGCTGCTGGGTCCGGCCGAATGGGACTGAGTGAGATGGGCCAGACACACCTTGGAGCCCACCTGCAGCCCCTCCCTAGCCCGATCATGAACTGGTAGGGTCCCTCAGCCTGCCGCCCCCCTCTTGCAATCTGGGACTTGTCCAGGGATGTCAGAGAGCTGGTTTCAGTCTAATCCCACAGGCCACTCCCCGTGGGAGGGCACCAGATGCATGGCTCATGGCTGGTGAGCACTGCTGCAGCAGCATTAGCCTCTCCAGTCTATTGGGACTGATTGGGCACAAGGCCGTGGCAGGCACATTGGGGCCAGAATGAGCAGGAGTGGCAGGCAGGAGCTACAGGCAGTGTTAGACTGATCCCTGTAGGCTACCCAGAGGGATCCCACCTGTGCATGAATTCATGTACCGGGCCTCTAGTGGGGCTTTTTTTGGTGTATTTATTTATTTATTTATTTATTTATTTATTTATTTATTTTTATTAAATTATTATCTTTGTACATATACCATTGCCACTCCCCCATATATGCCCTCCCTCCCCAGAGTTTTGTGTCCATTGGTTGTGCTTATATGCAAATATACAAGTCCTTCAGTTGATCTCTTATCTACCCCAGATCTCCCTACCCTACCCGCTGTAATTTGACAGTCTGCTTGTTGCTTTACTGTCTCTATATCTATCTTTTGGTTCTTCAGTTTATAATGTTCTTTATCATCCATAAATGAGTGAGGTCATGTGGTATTTCTCTTTCATTGACTGGCTTATTTCACTCAGCATGATGTTCTCCAATTCCATCCAGGTTGCTGCAAATGATGAGAATTCCTTCTTTTTTATGGCAGCATAATATTCCATTGTGTAGATGTACCATGGTTTTTGGATCCAATCATCTGCTGATGGGCATCTATGATGTTTCCAAATCCTAGGTATTGTAAATTGTGCTGCTATGAACATGGGGGTGCACATATCCTTTCTGATTGGTGTTTCTAGCTTGTTGGGATATATTCCTAGGAGTGGGATTACTGGGTCAAATGGGAGTTCCATTTTCAGTTTTTTGAGGAAGCTCCATACTGTTGTTCTCCACAGTGTGCACCAGTCTACATTCCCACCAGCAGTGCACGAGGGTTCCTTTTTCTTGCAACCTTGCCAACACTTGTCGTTTGTTGATTTGTTGATGTTGGCCATTCTGACAGGTGTGAGATGGTACCGCATTGTTGTTTTGATTTGCATCTCTCGGATAATTAGTGACTTTGAGCATGTTTTCATGTGCCTTTTGGCCTTCCTTCTGTCTTCTTTGGAGAAGATTCTATTTACATCCATTGCCCATTTTTAATTGGTTCATTTATCTTCCTTTTATTAAGTTGTATAAGCTGTCTGTAGATGATGGAGATTAAACCTTTATCAGTGATAACATTTGCAAATATGTTCTCCCATACAGTGGGCTTTCTTGTTGTTTTGTTGATGGTTTCTTTTGCTGTAAAAAAGCTTTTTATTTTGATGTAGTCCCATTTGTTTATTTTCTCTTTAGCTTCCATTGCCCTAGGGGCAGTATCAGTGAAGAAGTTCTTTTGGCATATGTCTGAGATTTTGCTGCCTGTGGATGCTTCTAGTATTTTTATGGTTTCCCGTCTTATGTTTAAGTCCTGTATCCATTTTGAGTTTATTTTTGTGTATGGTGTAAGTTGGTGATCTAGTTTCATTCTTTTGCATGTATCTGTCCAATTTTCCCAGCACCATTTATTGAAGAGACTGTCTTGACTCCACTGTATGTTCATGCCTCCCTTGTCAAATATTAATTGAGCATAGTGATTTGGGTTGATATTTGGGTTCTTGATTCTATTCCATTGATCTATATGTCTGTTCTTGTGCCAGTACCAGGCTGTTTTGAGAACAGTGGCTTTGTAATACAGCTTGAAATCTGGTCTAGTGTTTAAAATGATAGGTAAGGCTACTAAGATAAATTATGTTATGAAAAAGGTAAATTGTTCCATCTTAATCTTCAAAGCGATTTTGTAGAAGGGCTAAGTATTATAGTGGAAAGATTAACACTGATTTTTGTACATTAGTCTCCTCATCTGCAAAATGTAATATAACAATACATACCTCAAGATTATTATGAAAAATGAATGGGATACATTTTATAGTGTCTAGTCCTTGCACATGATAAATGTATATGTATGTAAATATATAAGTATATATATAAGTATATTTATAAGTATATATAAAAGTATATATATGTATATATACATACATATGTACTTATATATACTTATATATTTATATATTATAAAATGTATATGTAAATATTTATATAAATATATAAGTATATATATAAACTGTTATATATATATATATTACTCTATATATATAACTGTTATATTTTTTAGTGTTACATACATCATTGCATTTATATATATAAAGTGTAGCAAGGATTAGGCATATGTAGCAAAGATAAATCATACGTTTATATATAAATATACATGGTATCCCCCCAAAAAACGTACATATACTTTAAATAATTATAAAGTCAGTTTTTATTCCACCCCATTCTGCTCACAAAACTTCACAAAATTTAGATCACACTTTAAGTTTTTGACGAGAGCTGAATTGATGGTAAAGAAGGAATTATTGGAGTACTAATCTGTGAGAGAATGTGAATTATGAATGGAATACTCAATTAAAATGTATTTACCAAAACTCCTCACCTAGAGAGTGGAGCAAGGCACCTATAAAATATATTAAAATAAGGTAGAAAGAGAGAGCTTCACCAAAACTTTTCCTTCCATAGCACATGATTGCTCTGTCATTGTTGTTTTATTTGTTTGTTTTTGCTTACTGAAGTGTGCAAACTTGGGACAAACTTTCTACTTTTATTGCCAAAGAGGAGAGACTGATCCCACTGCCTGGGGTCTTCTTTTTCCCTTCTCCACACAACTCTCAGCTGCAGGAATTAAATTATTGAACAATTGCTTAAAGAATAAAAGTTTGAAGGGTCACCAATTATTAACCCACCCAAGAGCCAACTCATCATTCTTCCTGGGCGCCTTTGAGTCTCCATCTAACCCTGCTTCTGACCGTGAATTACAAACCTTTTGTTATACATTCTTGCCTCATCTGGATTACCAAATTGTCATGGCCTGGACTAAAATTCATGCCAGCATGCCCGTCCCTGAGGCTCGATGACTCTCAGCCCTCATTCTTCACCCAAGCTATCCCAAAAATGGGGAGTGGTTTTCTTTGTCAAGACTACCACAAACATTAATGAGTAACGAAAGTCCATTGGTGAAGTCACTACCAGCAGATGCGACTTCCAATTCTGGCGCCCCTACTTGCTTGCTGTGTGAGAAGGTTACATTGTCTCTCTGAGCTAAATTGACTTTTTCATCTATAAAACTGGGAACTGGCATCTACTCAAGGGTTGATTTATGGATAAAATGAAAAAAGATCCTGGCATAGAGCAGCTGCTCAATAAATGCTTTAAATTGTAGCTAAAGACTTACCCTATATATATAAACTGTTATATTTTTTAGTGTTTTATAGTTTATATTGAGTTTTTACATCATTGCATTTATGCCTTATGACAATCCTGTGAAATAAAAAATATGATCTCTGTCTCACCAATAAGGAAACTGAGTGTCACCATGATTAAATGGTTTGCCTTTGACCACATAGCTAGGGTCAGAACTGAAACTGAAATCTATTTCTTTTGATTTGAAATAGTTTTCCCTTTCAACTATGTCACATTGACAGTTAAGTAACTTTCACTGGAATAGACAGTGCCTTTACATCCACTTTTGCCCTGGTTTATGTCACTTAATATTCATAATTCTCATTTCCCTCATTTGTTAAATTAGAGGGCAGAGCTAGACAATTCCTTAATCCCTTCCTGAGTTTTAATTTACTTTATTATATAGTTCTAATACTCAGACAACTAAAACTTTCCCAACTTCTATAGCATCTGAAATATTAAAACTGACATATATATTTTTTCTTAGCATGAAGAGTTACTCATGTATAAATATTTCCTTAATCATGGACTATTGCTTAAATGGTCTTTTCCTAAGAACAACTGGATGAACCTCAAAATAATAGTGTAAGAATTTATCATTGTGTGGTGTAATGAAGTGAAAGCAACTTGTGAAATTTTCCCAAAAATTTACTTTATATTCCATGAAGTTTTTTGGTCTTAATTAAAAATGGGGAAATGAAAATTGTAACTGCCAGTACATAATCTATAATAATAAAAGCATAATATGCTAATTAGATCCGACAGCTGAACGACATTCCAGACAACCTTCTGGACAAAACTGCAGTTGTGAGAGCCGAGCTCCTTGCATGAATTTCGTGGATTGGGCCTCTAGTGTTATCATAAATGACTGTGTCTACTGTCATTCCCATAAAATTTTCATGCTTAATACATTTTCCCTAATAGATAACTTCTTCCTATTATTCCGCAAAATTGATGTGAATAAAACATAAAGTACCACCTTTTTCACCCAGGTGGCTTTGACTTCTCTGTTCACATATAGCCTTTTAAAAGAAAAGGAACAGAAGCATATTAAAAAACAAACACCGAATATGGGTGTTCTCTTCCCTTTCTTTGTTAATGGTATCATTGTTTATTTGCAAGTTAGAAAACCTTAATAATTCTGAATTTTCTCATGACTTCACCTATGCCCAAATATCTCCAAATTTATATGCCACTAAATATCTTTTAAATTTGATGGCTTCTTTCTGCTACCAATGCTGTGGTTCCTTGCTGGACTATTAAATTTATTTCTACTATGTTTCTTGTTGCCAAGCTCTCTCATACCCTCCTTTCTATATATGTGATTTTCCTAAAACACAAATTAACCATTTCCTCTCCTATCTAAGACATTTCATTGTTTTCTTTCACTGAATCGCTGTATTCTAGAGAATGATCAAAGCACTTAGCATGTAGTTTCTCCATGATTTGATTTTAGGGCCCTTCCCTCCAGTATTTTAGCTGGACCCACTTATTATGTATATATTCATGCATCCATCATACAAAATTTTCTCAGGGATCCCTGTCTTTGTATGTTTTTCTTATTCTCTATTTCTATAAAATTCTTCCTGATATGAAAAACCCATGCTCATTTTTTCACTGAAACTCAAGTGTTAATTATTCTGAGAGGATTTCCCCAGCCTTCCCTCCTAGCAAACCAAAGTTAGGCATACCATAGTTTTTGTGCATGTGCCTTTTAGAGGATTTATGCTGCCTTTTAATTAATTTGTTGTCTGTCTATATTTCATATATATATATATATATATATATGAAATATATATATAAAACCCTAAGTGACCAAAGGACTGAATTATCAAATGACCGGTCAACCAGTCACTATGATGCACACTGACTACCATGGGGCAGATGCTCAACGCAGGAGTTGACCCCTAGTGGTCAGTGTGCTCCCACAGCGAGAGTGTTGCTCAGCTGACCAACCCGTCTAGGTGGCCCGCCAGCCCAGCGACAGCCACTCGCTCCCTCAGTAGTCCTGCAGATCTAATATCGGAGAATGGGCCAGGCACTGATGGAACAACTCCACCGGCACAATCCCAACAGCACTGTAGGCCTCCTGGAAGTCGGCCTTGGGTTCTGTGACCACTTCACCTCCCTAGATGCTCCACAAGGAAGAAACAATATAAAAATGGCTGTCAGGTGGCTCCCAACCGGCGCGAACATTAGTGGGACAGATCCAGATCCCAGGCCAGCAAGGGCATCCCACCACCTGCCCAGAGGGCCAATTGTGTCCTGCTCTCCCTCTCCCCCTCACTCCCTTTGGGATGGGTGACAGACACAGGGCTCATTGCTGGCGACCACCACTGTGGTGGTGCGAGCCTCTCCTAATTAGGACTGACTGGGCGCAAGCCCATGACAGGCATAGCAGGGCTGGGACGAGTGGAAGTGGTAGGCAGAAACAGCAGGTGACATTGGACTGCTGGTTTCGGCCCAATCCCCGCAGGCCACGCAAAGGGACCCCACCCATGCACAAATTCATGCACCAGGCCTCTAGTTAGACCACATGTGTCAAACACAAGGCCCGCGGGCCAAATCCAGCCCGCCAGGCCTTGCAATGTGGCCCGCACCGCGCTGTCATCACTGCACTCCGCTGTCAGTTTATGACATTGTCAGTTTATGACTGTTCAGTAAACCATTCGGCCCGCGATTTAGGCTGGATTTTAGATTTTGGCCCCTTCTCTGATTGAGTTCGACACCCCCAAGTTAGACTATAATATCTTAAGCCTGTGTCTGATTCGTTTTATATTCCATAGCCAATGATATACCTAGTACTTGTTAGATTGTTAAAATTTACATTTATTGAATGAATAGCAAATGCAGAAGTATTGGCCCCAAAGTTTATTGAGTACATTCTTCACTGGTCCCTAAATCAAAGAAAGAGTCAACCATGTTGTGACTTATAATATTACACATGACAGACACAAATGATGGTGGGATCATTAATTAATAATGGGGGCCACAAGCAGAGAAGATTTACGTAATGGTCAACTAAATGCTATAGACAGTAAATGCTATAAATTCAAGGGTGAAGAATGTTTATTGAACTACAGTGATTTGGTAAAGGCTTTTGAAAGAGTAATTTAGGCTGAATCTTAACAAATATCTAGGGTGTAAAAGTTAAAGAGGAATGGTAAGGATATTGGGAAAATATATGATGAGAGGCATAGAGACAAAAAAAAGAAAGAAATAAAAGAGAAATCATAAAACAGTGAGGTGACAAATTCTGCCAGCCTGGAAAATCAGGATGTAATTGCATTGTGTGTGACTCTCTGGGCCATGTTGAGTATAAGGTATCATACCTGGAGAACAGGAATAAGGCATGGAAATGCATTTGGGCATGGGATCATTATAAACTTGTGTTGTGCCATGGAAAGTAAATCTTTGGGTAGCTGGAGCATTTTTAGACCTGTCTTAGTATGGAGTCTGTGAAAATTCGCAAAGTAGACTGTGGAACTGAGAGTGTTTGTATCTGATTAAACATGGGGCTGTTGGTTAAAGGAAACAGCTAAAAACAATTCGGATTGAAGCCAGGAAAATCCAGAGGTAGTAGGACTATTAATAACAAATAGTATGCATAAAGCCCTACTATCATGTTTCCCCGAAAACAAGACATCCTCCAAAAATAAGACCTACTTACAGGTTTCCTTCTGAGTGAAATATAAGGCATCCCCCCGAAAATCAGGCTAAACATGAGAGATTTGGTTCACTGATTCTGAAAGAAATGGAGTCACAAGAAATTCACCAGGAAATTCAGGAATTGGATTGTTATGATGATGTTCCAGAAGATGATGACATGATTGTCATTGAATAAATGAGTAAATTCTTGATACTGTAGGATTCACAGTTTGTCTGGTTTGTGTTGACAACTACCGTACTACCGTACCATATACAGGTAATAAATTTCCTTTATTTTCATTTAACAATAAATGTGTACCGTATTCTTCTTCATGGAAAAATAAGACATCCCCTGAAAATAAGACCTAGCACATCTTTGGGAGCAAAAATTAATATAAGACACTGTGTTATTTTTGGGGAAACAGGGTATGTGTCAGATGTTTGATGTGTATTTTTTTAATCCCTAAAAATCATTCAAGTTAAATATTTCATCATTATTTTCATCTGATGAAAAGAGTGGCACTCAGGAAGCTAAGTAACTTGTTTAACTTATACCCTGATGTCTTTTACTTTATTTATGATGGCAGAATCCTTATTCTACTGCCAGAGCCCTCAGTTTGATAACTTGTCCACAACAACAATAAGAAAAACAAAAAATCACATAAACCAAAACAAACAAAAAAAATCGAAGCAAAACAAAACTCTAAAGCTGTGACTATCTTCTAGAACTTCCAGTATCACAAGGATATAGGATATGGTTTGGCCAGACTTTTTGTCTCTACTTGTTTAGGGATTAACCCCCCAATCACCAGTTTAGCTTGCATTTTCTGATCACTACTGACACAGCTCATTCTACTGTCCACAAGCACATCCTCTGTAGCAACACTTAAAAGAAAAAGGAAGTCAAACGGAACAACCAATTCATAGAAAATGATGAATTTCATTATTAAGTGTGAGTCACCAGTACACTCTGCAGGCAAAAATGTTCATCCCAGAGATGGGAATATGGGATAGGAGTTCAGGAGGCAGACCAAGAATATGAAATATAGCCTTTAATCTAGAGGGATTTATTGAAGAGGTTGGAACCAATGGGAGCTCCAAGAGATGAAAGAGAGCAAGATTAAAGACTGAAACTAAAGCAATATATTCTATTAAGACACAGCTTAGAGAGAGAAGCCATCAGTAGGAAAGGAGCAGGAGGGAGAAGTATTGCAGAAACTACAAATGTCTTCAACGATGGAGTGATCAAGAGTGTCAGTTCTTACAGAAAGGTCAAGGAGGACAGGGATTAAGAACAGATGAATTAACTTGTCAATCAAGAAATAATAGGTGACCTTTGAAAATGTAGATTTAGCACAGGGCTCAAGCTTTGGCATCTTCTTTATGGTCACTATTTAGTTCATTGGAGTTAAATAGAAAATTATTTCTAAACTTGATCTGGAAACAGAAAAACTATCACCACAAGTCAAACCCATCATGCCAGTATAAACCACCATTGTTCCAAAGAAAACCATGAAATAAATAATGCCTTCATTTAGCCTTTGTGTGCCAATATCCTCTCTGCAAATGTACCCTTCTTTCTGTTATTGCCTTTGTGGAAAGCTGTGCCTTCCCAAAACTGTATATCTTCTTTCTCCTTCCTCTTTCTTTTTTTCATCCATTCTTTTATTCATTAATTGAGTAAATAAACATTTATGACTTGTCATTTCTGCCTGTTGCTTTCAGTAATGCAATGAAAATATTTATGTTATTGAAGTTCTCTCATCTCTGCCAAAAACAGTAGGAGCAAAAGAGCTGAATTTTCTTTGATGAGCCATAACAATATTGTGTTTTATTTCCCATAATGTAGGTTAATAATAACAGAGTGGGAAGGAAACCCTCAGAAAATTCAAGAAAAAAAGATATTTTCCACCAAAGAGTTTATTTTCAGAGAACATTTATGGCTTTATCTTCAGGTTTAATCAGAGGTTGTGTTGGCCAAAATTCTTATGTTGACATTTGTCTTTGAGGTCAACAACCTCCCTTTTCTAATATTTACCTATTTTATTGCACAAAATAGTTCCTCATTCTTTTACCTTCTATCAAAACCTATTAATAAAATGGCCATATCAGTCATAAACACTTTATTTTAACTGGAAATAATAAGAATATTTACCAAGACGACCCCCTAATTTTACAGTTAAAACATAGGTTTAGGCCTATATTCGCTGTATAAGACTACCCCCACTTCCGAGGCAACACCAGTTCTTTTTTTAATAGACCGCCTCTCTGACTCTGGCCAATCTGAGCAGGCTTTTTACTAGAACACAGTGTAGCTTCGGGTACAGAACATGTCGTCTTATACGCTGGAAAATACGGTACATTTTGAGCCTTAATTTCAATTATTGAGTAAATAAACTTTGTTCCTTTTGAGAAATTTAAAAGTCATTAAGGAGACAGAAAAACAAACACACACCTGTTTTCAAAGACATGCTCCCACCCCTAATATTGTGCACAAGAAAGGCAGCTCTCCCAAATGCCTACTGCTTGCCTTCACTATACGTAATTGTGCTTAGATAGCCACTCTTTGCTCATAGAAATGGCATAATGCAAAGGAGATACTTTCAGGGAAAACTTTAAAAACAAAATAATCCTTTGGCAGGCTCTTCAAGATCTCACTATTATTCACTCACTCATTTTGAAGTGTGTACAATGGTCTTAGTATACCTTCTAAGCCTTCACATCTGAGATCTATTTCTCTTCAAGGTGATACTTTAACTAAAGATTTTTAAAATCATGTCATATTGTTTTTATTTGATGACTAAAGGCCTAGTGCACAAAATTTGTGCGTGGGGGGCTGGAAGGGGAAACCCTCAGCCCGGGCTGCACCTTTTCTAATCTGAAACCCTGGCAGTCAGATATCCCTCTTGCAATCCGGGACTGCTGGCTCCTAACTGCTCACCTGCCTGCCTGCCTGCCTGCCTGATCATCCCTAACCACTTTGCCTGCCAGCCTGATCACCCCTAACCACTCTCTTCTGCCAGTCTGATAGCCCCTAACTGCTTTCCCCTGCCAGCCTGATTGTCCCTAACTGCTCTCCCTTACCAGCCTGATCGCCCCTAACTGCCTCTGCCTCAGCCCCCACCACCGTGGCTTTGTCTGGAAGGACATCCAGAAGACGTCCAGTCTAATTAGCATATTACCCTTTTATTAGTATAGATAATAAATATGGTCTGTTCTGTAGTTATCCTAGAAAACTCTTTGTAGGGAAGTCACCAAATCCTGTTTGGGGCAAGTCCAATCTAAACCATGTGCTGCTATAATCTTTAATGCTTCAACTACTATTAACAATGCTGTGCTTTATATTTGAAAATTATTGTACTAAGAGGGTAGATCTTAAAGGTTTTTATACTTCTTTAGCACTAAATCCTGGGGATATCATGTATCAATATTAAAAATATATTCTACTGGTTTTCATACCCCCTCCATAAAAACAAATGGCTCATTTAGCTATAACATGAAATTTAACAAACACATATGAATACTTTGAAACACTAGCTTTAGCCTATGGTGTTTAACATTCACAGTATTTAACATGCACTTATTCATCTAAGAAATAATTGAGGTGACATGTCAAGTGTTACAGAATCAACTTCCACTATGGCCTTCCATGTTGATTTTGCTTTCTACTTTATTTTCTGGGGTTACTTCAAAATGGACTTACATATAGACTGGATGAAATATTACAGATTAAGTTGTTTATACATTTATTCAACAAACATTTACTGAAAGGGTTTTGGGTTGAAACTATGATGGATATGCCTTCTCTCATAAAACTTGAAGCTGTTAAAGCTAAAACAACAATAAAAACCCTTAACATCTAAGTAAGCAATTACTGTGTTGAAGGGCATTGGTATAAGAGCTCTCCATGTCATTTCTACACATTTAATCCTCATAACTCCGTGAGGTAGGAATTGTTATTGTTGCCATTTTACAGATGAGGAAACATTAATACAGAGCTAGTAAGCTATTAGGGCACACAGCTAATAAGAGGTGGCATTAGAATTTAACCTATGTAGTTTGGCTTTTAAATAAAGGAATTACATATACAGCTAAGCTAAACATTATGAAGGAGAGAGAGATGGGCTATAAGAATGTAAACTGGTTACCCTAACCAGTTTGGCTTAGTGGATAGAACATCAGCCTGCAGACTGAAGGGTCCCAGGTTCTATTTCAATCAAGGGCCTTTACCTTGGTTGCAGGCACAACCTCAGTAGTGGGTGTGCAGGAGGCAGCTGATTGATGTTTCTAACTCTCTCTCTCTCTCTCTCTCTCTCTCTCTCTCTCTCTCTCTCTCTCTCTCTTCCTCTCTGTAAAAAATCAATAAAATATATTTTTACAAAAAGAATGTAAACTGGTTGACTTGGAAAATGAGAGCTTGTTCAGTTGCTGTTACCACCTGAAAGATGAGTTGGACCTAAGTAAATGCTCATTTTTTTATTGTGGTATAATTGGCATATTACATTAATTTAGTTTCAGGTGTAAAACATAATGATTCAATATTTATGTATATTGCAAAATGATCACCACCATCAGTAAAATTAATTATAAAATGAATGAGAACTTTTAAGATCTACTTTCTTAGCAGCTTTCAAATATGCAATACAATATTATTAATTACAGTTATGGTGCTGTGCATTACATCCCTAGGACATTGATTTTATTACTGGAAGTTTGTACCTTTTGACCTTCACCTATTTTATTCATCTCCCATACCTCTAAGTTTCCATGAGTAAAAGCCATTTCTTATTTTTGGGAAGTCAAAGAAAGGTGGTAAATTGCCTAAAAATGTTCAAAACACACATTTCACAGCATAAACCATCCCTCTTGAGTTTCCAAGTCTCTCTCCATCTGAAAATCTAACTCCTGCTTTTTTACTTTTTTTTTTTTACCCCAGGGAAGCTGTTTTCAATGACTCTATCTACAGTATGACAATAGAAAAAAGACCTAAGAAAGAATCCAGAGTTTCTGGTTTCTTTCCAGGAGACACCTGGCCCCTTGGGGAAGGAGTATGCCTCTAGCAAGAGAACATCTATGTGGTTTAGTAGACTGCATCTACTCTGAGCTGTGAAGTTTTGCTGTTGAAAATTAGCACATGGAATACTGAAGCAGACACAGCTACTGATATAGAAATATGAAATGCATTTCTTAGGAATGTTGGCAGTTATCTTGGGCAACTTGTTTAGAATCATTTCTCTCTACTCAAGAGCTCTCAGTTTTTGTAAGATCTTAAGAGGTTCTCAGAAGCAAAAACTCATTAATGGCCCAAGAGATAAGAGTCCACTTGGTGCATGTACTCAGATTGTGTTCTGGCCAACATCTTGAGATATTAAACAAAGATAAAGCATATTCACATGTAAAAGGGGGGTTGAACTTGAGAGCTTTTCTGATTTATGAAGGCATAAAGTCCCTCTCCTAAGACAAAGAGTGTTAACGTCTCACATTCCATGTGGTCAGTCGATTCTTGCTTCCTCTGTTTGCTCCCAAAAAGGCTCTTGGCAGCAAATGCGGTCACTATATAGTTTAAGATGTTGTTGCACAATCTTCATTACCTTGGTTCTCACAAAAACTGCATCAACAGGGAAAATGCAAGTGTTGTGTCTATTGATGTTATTTATTTATTACTAGTAGCCCTGTGCACGAATCTGTGTGCCAGTAGCTCTCTGCAGGGCCTGGTCACTCTGTGCCCTCTGTCCAGAGGCTCTCCATGGCCCAGAGGCCCATCCACAGCCAGGAGAGGAATGCTTGCCTCATCAATGGGACAACAGCACAAATGTTCCAAGCCTGGCCTGGCCAGAGGCCCATCTACTACTGGGAAATGCAAACAACTTTCCTCCCTGTTCTCAGGAACTCCAATAAAGGGCTTCCTTCCTCTTTCTCAGCTGTCTTTCACCCCTGTGCCTCCACCACCAGCCCCTCCTGTCACACTATCTTTCACTCCCTCCACCCTCTGGCTGCCCGGACTTGACTTTGCCTGGGAGTTGGGGGCCACTTGACTCTGCTCAGCTTGCCCATTTCCTTCTCTTCTTATGCAAGAACCCTGAACTGGAACTCTTTCCACGAGGGCCAGTTCCACTCCCCATCCTGTCCAGAGGCCCATCCATGGCCAGGTGAGGAACGCTTGCCTTGTCGCTGCAGCAACAAAACAACATTCTGCCAGGCCACTCACTCTGCCCGCTCTCAGTGGCCATCCCCGAGGACTGGGGGACTCTAGTGGGGCTGAGCACCATTATCTACTGGGGATTGAATCCGCAACCTGGGCATGTGCCCTAATAGGGAATCCAACAGTGATCTTCTGGTTCATAGGTCGATGCCCAACCACTGAGCACACAGAGCAGGCGATGCTTTTTGTGTTTTTGTTTGTTTGTTTGTTTATGTTTTTTTTTCATCTCATTTACTACCACCTGATATATTTTATGTTTATTTGTTTGAAATTTTAAATTTTACTTATGTTTTTGTCTACCTCACACTGAGATAAGAGAGTAAGGACTTAGTCTATTTGGCTATATTCTGTATCCTCAGTAGTTAAGTACAGCCTGACACCCAGGGGTGCTCTATAGTTATTCATGGAATGGAGCAAATGAGTGAATGAATAAATGAATGAAATAAGACAATGACATGCACTCCTAATATATTTAATGTGATATTCCAGAATGACTTCTATATAAGAATCTCTTTCACGGCCCTCGTGGAAAGAGTTCCAGTTCAGGGTTCAGGTTCTGGAGAAGGGCTGAACACAAATGAAGAGACTTGAGACTTGAAGAAATTCAATTTAGCGATATGGGAGGCCAGGCGATAGGTAGTCCAACTCTAGTGGGAGAACTACTCACTGCTCTGGCCCTGCCATCTCTTTTATTGAGGCTTTGGGGAAAACATCTTAGGCAACATAAACAGAAATTTACAAATAGCCCTTAGGCAGGAAATAACAGAAACTTACATGGGACAAACAAGGTGGAGGCTGCTTCAGCTAACAATATCTCAACTAAAGGTTAGAACAATTAAGGTTGTTGACCAGCCTTCCTGGCTTCCTGTCAATATCTCTTTTTTTAGTGAAACTGTTTTCCAGCAGACTTCTTCTTGTGGAATAACTCCAGGCTAACTGCAAACTCTGGCTATCTTCACAAACAGTAACAGAGGGTTCACAACCTTTCGTATTTTCAAATGAACCAAGAGTCCAGGCAGCTAATCTGGACGCACATTCTCTTTTTAATTTGATTTCCAAAAGAAAATATTACCCAAGATTAAAGAGCAGCTGCCCGTCTCCTCCACATTCCAGCCCACTCACATGATTGCTTTGACCTCTCCCCTTGAAGAATCTGCGGTGCCATGCGGTTCCCATTCCAGGCCCGTGTTACAGCTCCCCCACCCTGTTGGCGTCTGGAGCGCGCCCAAACCCACAGCTGAGGGGCAGAACTTGGAAGCCAAGGAGAAACAAAGTTGCCCACTTACATTTCTTTACAATGTGAGGCTTTGTTTAGTGACACAGTTTGGATTCCTGGGTTGGGGTTGAGAAGGGATTTGCCGATAATTTACTGTGAAATTAAACTAGAAAGCAGCAAACAGTGTCTGTTCATCGGTCTTCCTGCTGGAGAATAAAAGCTAACTCAGGATTGCTAAACTTTGGGAAAGGACTTGAAGTGATTGGAGATCAAGTCGTGCATTTCTAAATGTTGCTCTGTGTGTAAGGGATGTAAATTACTAACCCGAAGTTTTCAAGTAAAATTTTTTGCAAACATTGTTAGAGTCAGCACCAGTATCTTTTCTCTCCAGAGATTTCTTCCTTCAGAGAACAGGAAACCTAACAGCGGCCTTTTCTCTCTCTCTCTCTCTCTCTCTCTCTCTCTCTCTCTCTCTGAACATACCTTGTTCTCAAGGAGATGCTCATTAGCAGATAGCTCAGGCTGAATCCTGACTTCCTAGCTACCAAGGTTGATCTGAAGAACAGAGAGGAGAAGCTCATTCTTGAGTAGGTAATTCCCAGTGGATCCCAGAGAGCTGCCACCTCAGCAAACTCCTCTGACCTTCACCGTTCCCACAGGCAGAGCAGAGGCTCCGCTGGCTGTACCCACTGAGGAGTGCTGGTGGTTTCCAACTGCCATCTGTTCTGATTCTGCTGTTGTGTGTGCATATTGGCTGTTCCTGCGTTATCTTGACTGCTAAATTTTTAAATATTGCCCTTTACTGTGGCCCTAATTCCCTTTGAGGATGCAAGTGGCTCAGAGATGGTTAAAACTAAAGATGTAAACTTGGCTGCCAAGGTTGGCACAGGGGTGGGCAGGTGAGGGAATCGCAGACTTTGACTGGGAATTCCAGGACACAAATGCTCTCCATGTCCCAGACTGTGTGAAATGTAGTTGTGAGGGCTGGACTTGCTGCAATCACTTTGTCACCATGAGGAAAACCAGTCTGAGAAGGAAGCTGGTGCATAGAGAAGGACAAAGCTGAGAGCATAATAGAAAATTATAGGGAGAGTCGTGAACAAATTACCCCTGAAGCATTCTCTACCTCTGAAATTTTGAACTATGTGAGCTAAAGGAGGGATTTATCGGTAGGTAGGCTTACGATTGTGTTTTTACAATCATCTTTGGATGTCCAAAGACTTAATTATAGTGAAGCAGCTACAGTTTACTGTCTCTTATTTCCCAGTTACTTTATTTTATTATTCAATTTAATATATTAAGCAGTCCTATGAGAAAAGGAACATTATCCTATTTTGTCAGATAGGCCAAATAAGGCTTAGAAAGGATATATTTCTGATACTGAAGGGCCAGCCAGATGCTCAAACCAGATTTGAAACCTAAAACTGCCTACCTCTAAAATTTTATGATACCCTCAGCATCCCTTCTGTCACGGCACTGCACTGCCATCATGGGCTGGATAGTGAAGGGACTTGCCTGACCCTCCGATGAGTTTTAGAGAAGGAGATGGGTAGGGAAGGCCACGTCACAGCACAGATTCTTTTGAGAATCTGTTGAAATCACTTGACATTCTTCTTATGAAAAGCAAAATCTCATACAACACATTTTTGAATATGATATCAGAGGGTCACAGATATCCATGGATATCTGAACATCTTTTTTTAAGATATATATTTTTATTGATTTCAGAGAGGAAGGAAGAGGGAGAGAGAATCATTGATCAGCTGCCTCCTGCATGCCCCCCAAGTAGGGATTGAGCCCAAAACACTAGCATGTGACCTTGACTGGAATTGAATCCAGGACTCTTCAGTCCACAGGTCAATGCTCTATCCTTTGACCCAAACTAGCTAGTGCTGAGCATCTCTTTATCCCACCCATCTCCCAGTTTAAGAAAGCTATTGTGGAATCATAGATAATTTCATGTGAAAGAAATGACACAATCTAGTTTGAGTTCTGCAAACATAATTCTGGGAGCTCCCAGAGCACAAGCTGGAGGGGATTGTGGCTGCAGGTAGGAATCTGCATTACCAGTTCAAATCAGAACTGCATCTGGACAGCTGTGGGGGCATGAGAGTCAAGTTCATGCTGAAGAGAGGGCAGAGGAAATGTATGATGTGTGGGGTGCAGAGTGAAGCAGAAAGAGGAGTTAGGTGACTTGACAAAGGGATATAATTAGCCAGAAAAAGAACCGCAAATAGGGTAGCAGATAAAGGAATGAATAAAACTATCAATATTATGATAAAGGATGCAGCTTAAAATTCCATTTAAGTGACTACTATGCCTCGGCTGATGTGTGTAAATGGGGTTTCGGGGCATAGAAGCAGTCAGTGAACTGTTTCAACTGGAAGAGACTAAGAAGATGGAAAATTAGGATGAAATAGAGGCCAAGGGAAAGTTGAAGAGTATATTTGGTGTTTTCTCATGAGAGTATTTGAGTTTTCATGCAATCTGGATTTCCCAAGTCATATGGGAGTAAAAATAGAAACAGAAGAGCAGCAATAAACAGTAATTTTCTGGGTCGACTTTCTTTACCATGCACCAGACACTTCTCATGCCTGTGTGAGCAAATCTCTTGCTTTTTCTGCCCCAGCTGCTAAGGTGATGCCTGGGAGCTTCAGCGCTCTGCTCAAGAGGCATTGGTCCTGCTCAGACCCCTAAGGCTGGTTCATGTCTGCTTTGCTCCAGGTGTCTGTCACCTCTTCTTGGGGACCATCGTTGGTAAAAGATCCTTCTCTGTACCTCCCAGATCAATACCCAACTGATGGATTTTAGCAGGGAAAAGGAGGTAAATTTTTTTTTTCTTCTTCTTCTTCTTCTTCTTCTTCTTCTTCTTCTTCTTCTTCTACTACTACTACTACTACTTGTTCTTTTTCTTCTTCCTTTCTACCTTCCTTTCTTCCTTCCTCTTTCTTTCCCCTTCCCTTTCCCCTTCCCTTCTCCTTCTCCTTCTTTTTCCCCTTTCCTTCCCCTTCCCCTTCCTCCTCTTATCTCCCTTCTCCCCCTTCTCCTCCTCCTCCTCCTCCTCCTCTGCCTTCTTCTCCTTCTCCTTCTTCTTTTGAACTGTTTTCAGTTTTATTATTTTATTTTATTACTGTTGATAGTATTACATTTTCTCCTCCTTTGCAACCATTTTCCCCTCCTTTGTCACCCAGCACCCTCCCATAAGTCAGGCCTTCACCATACTATTGTCTGTATCCATGGGCTATGCATATGTGCATATTATATATATTCTTTGGTTTATCTCTTTTGGTTCCCCCACCCCTCTCTCCTCTGAGATCTGTCACTCTGTTCCATGCATGCCTCTGGTCCTATTTTGTTCATCAGTTTACTTTGTTCATTAGATTCCACATGTAAGTGAGATCATGTGGTATTCGCCTTTCTCTAACTGTCTTATTTTGCTTAGCATAATAATCTCCAGGTCCATCTATGCAGCCACATAGTATTTCATTCTGTAAATGTACAACAGCTTTTTTATCCACTCATCTATTGGCGGCCACTTGGACTGTTTCCAGATCTTGGCTATTGTCAATAATACTGCTATAAACATAGAGGTGCATATACTTTTCCTGACTGGTGTTTCAGGATTCTCATGATATACTAGAGGCCTGATGTATGAAATTCATGTACAGGGATGGGGGGATGGGGAGGTGGGGGGAGGGCCCCTCAGCCCAGCCTGCACCCTCTCCAATCTGGGGACCCTCTCTCAATCCAGAACCACTGGCTCCTAACCTCTCACCTGCCTTCCTGCCTGATGCTCCTAACTGCTCCCCTGTCAGCCTGATCCCCCTAACTGCTCTCCTCTCCTGACCTGATCATCCTGACTGCCTATCTGCTCTCCCTTCCTCTCAGCAACCTTCGGACCCCTGGAGCAGGCATACCAAAAGCTCTCTGCCATCATCCCGCCCCCGTCCTGACTGGTTGTTACATGACGGCATTCCAGCCAATTTACACATTCCTCTATTATTAGTATAGATTCCCAAAAGTGGAATATCTAGGTCAAATGGCAGTTTCATTTTTAATTTTTTGAGGAAGTTCTGTACTGGCTGCACTAATCTGCATGTTCACCAAGAGTGCACTATTCTCCACGTCCTCACCAGCACTTGCTGTTTGTTGAGATATTGACAATAGCCATTCTGACAGGTGATATCTCATTGCGGTTTTAATTTGCATCTCTCTACTGGTTAGTGACGCTGAGCATCTTTTCATATGCCTCTTGGCCATCTGTATGTCCTCTTTAGAGAAGTGTCTACTCAGGTCCTCAGGTCCTCTCCCCATTTTTTAATTGGAGCTTGTCTTCCTGGTGTTGAGTTGTAGGGGTTCTTTGCAGCCTTGCTATCCCTCTGGCTTCTCAGCCACCACTGCACCTGCTTGAGAGTGGGCGGGGGCTTTCCCTTTCTGAGTCTCTTCTCTTCTCACTAGTCTCTGTGTGTCTTCTTCAGTGCTCCTTAGATATATTTCAGATTGGCTGCACTTCAATTGGTTTTTCAAGTTGATTGCTCTGTAGTTTACCTGTAAATCTGATCCATTGCTGGAAGCATGTGCAGCCTCCGGCTACTCTGCAGCCATCTTGCATCCCCCAGGAGGCAAACTTCTTAAAAGCTACCTTTTATTATACGGTTGGCAGGGCTTTTTGTTTTGTTTTGTGTTTACTAACCACCTTCTTTCCCATTTCCCTCCCATCCTGCCAAGGAAACTAAAGACAGATACTCCACTGTATTGGTATTCAAATTGCAGTGCTTCCTTTGCTGCCTAGGAATTAGCTGGTATATTTCAGGTGTCTTTCAGATGTCTTCTTATCTCTCCTGCAAGTTGGCCAATGGAACACCATCCTAATGGGTTCCCTGGAAGTTACCATCAGGTCTACATCTCAGAGAGGAAGCACTTTGTGTTTATCTCAATGCTATATCCTGGAGATGACACAATGATATAAATACGAGACCAGGGAATATTGTTTAATGTTGCTACTTGGTTGTTTTGGCATAGAATGATATCTTTGAAAAATTCAATGTTCAACTTCTCATTTTCAGCATCAACGACACAGCAACAACCATCATCGAAAAGCTGTGTTGATTTAACGCCTAGGTGTTTGTTATAAATAGTCCAACATCATCACAAGGGGCCACATTATACACTGAAACCCCGATTATCTCGGCTCCTGGCTGTCTGTGAAACAGTAAGTGCGAGTAGAAGACTGTGTGGGCTTTTTGGATCCAGACCTCTCACCTACATTGTGAACAGTCTCCCTGTTTTCTGTGGTTTCACATGCCATGCCTGATGTTGCTAGAGCTTGTGTTCTGTGGGGAGTCTCCTTTTTGGGAGGATACCACCACATCACTGATTTGCTTTGAATTAAAAAAAAGTAAAATGAAAATATAATACCAAAAGGCAGCAAAATGTCCAATTTAGAATTGGGCTCAAATTTTACATCTAGAACTGTCCGTTTCATCCCTGCCATTGGCTTCCTCAAGACTTACAGATACCATGCATTTTCAAATCTCATAGCAGTCTCTGAGTCCCATGCACCCACAGCAAGGATGGAGTGTCAGAACGCATTTTATAGCAACCTAGACACAGCTTGACAAAACAAGCAGGAATAATTAAGAAGCAGTAACATTACACAGACAGCCAAGTGTGCTTGGGATCAGTCAGCGGTGGGGAGGAACTTTCTGGAGGAAACGCTTAAAGCTAACTGCGAGTGTGACAGACAGATTCAAATGAGTGTTTAGCAGCTAATGATACAGCTGCAAATCCTCTAATGGCCTTGACACACTCTACAAAGGGACCTTGGCTGCTTCCAGGCTTTTCCGTTCCGCTGGGCACACTTATCACAGTCACTGTGGCTAAGGTCTTCAAGTCAGCAGCAGCGCGGCAGCTATTGAGCTGGGTCTTTGGAAAATCTCTGGATCTAATCATCCCCTGCAGGGAAGGCTGACTGCAGAGTCAGGGACAGAAGTAGCTATTTCTAATCTTTAAAGGACTAGTCTTGTTTTATCCAGCTTTATTGAGATTAATTATATCTCAATTAATTAAATCTCAATGTTAATAATGCGTATAACATTTAAGGTGTTGCCAAAACCGGTTTGGCTCAGTGGATAGAGCGTCGGTCTGCGGACTGAAGGGTTCCAGGTTCGATTCCGGTCAAGGGCATGTATTGATACATTGGTTGCAGGGCACATCCCCAGTTGGGGGTGTGCAGGAGGCAGCTGGTTGATGTTTCTCTCTCATCAATGTTTCTGGCTGTCTATCCCTCTCCCTTCCTCTCTGTAAAAAAAAAAAAATCAATAAAATATATTTTTTTAAAAAACAAAACAAAACAAAAAAAACATAAGGTGTACAAGGTGATTGTGTGTGTGTGTGTGTGTGTGTGTGTGTGTGTGTGTTTTAATCCTCACTGGAGGTTATTTTTTCCTTTGGTTTTTAGAGAGTGGTAGGGAGAGAGAGAGAGAAACATCGACTGAAAGAGACACATCGATTGGTTGTGTCCCACTCAAGCCCTGACCAGGGTCAGGGATAGAACCTGCACCCAAGGTATATCCCCTCGACCAGGAATTGAGCCCAAGACACTGGTATTTTGGCCAATGCTCTAACCACTGAGCAACTGACCAAGGCAAGGTGATGTTTTGATATACAAATACATTGCAAAATGATTACCTAAATAAGGTTAGTTAACACATCCATCATTTCACAGTTACGTGTGTGTGTGTGTGTGTGTGTGTGTGTGTGTGGTGAGAACTTTTAAAATCTACTCTTCTACCAGCTTTCAAGTATATTGTCAATTATAGTCATCATGCAGCCTTTTAGAACCCCAAAACTTACTCATGTTATAAATGAACGTTTGAACCCTTTGACCACCTGCACCTATCCCCCCCCCCCCCCTCAAACCCCACTTCTGTGCTGGCAACCAGCAATCTATTCTCTGTTTCTCTGGGTCCAGTTTCTTCAGATTCCACATGTAAGAGAGGTCAGATAGTATTTGTCTTCTTCTGTCTCACTTGTTTCACTTGGTCTAATGACCTTAAGTTTCGTCCATGTTGTCACAATGGGAGGATTTCTTCCTTTATGGCTGAATAATATTTATATAAATGTATCACAACTTCTTTATCCATTCATATGTCAAGAAACTCTTATATTGCTTCAGTGTCTTGCTTAATGTAAGCAATGCTGCAATGGACATGGGGGTGCAGATATTTTTTTGAGATATTGTTTTCATATTCTTCACACATATATTTCCTTATTTATTTAAACCTTTGTTAATTTATTTCAGTGATGATTATAGTTTTCTGGATAAAGTTCTGACATTTACATATAAATGTTCATGGTTTTATGCTTTTGGGGAAGTTTTCCAAACTTAGCTGTTTACGGTTGGTATTGGGATTATAATTATTTTTTGCCAATATTACTTTGTATCCATCAATCTTGTAAAACTCTCTTATCAATTTCTGTCATTTAGTTACAGATTGGTTTGGATTTTATTTAGATAAAATCATGCCATCTGAAACTCTAAACATTTTATCTTTATTTATTTTACTTTATCTAATGAGGACTTCCAAAACAACATTGAATACTCCTGGCTTAATTTAATTGATTTTTGTCAAATTTTATTCACTGGACTTCAAATTTAGCCCATTTGAGAAAGTTGCTATTTTTAAAATTATTTTTTTAATTATGGTTGAGCTACAGTGAGTCTGCCACTCAATAAATCACTTCAGGTTTTGTGGGAAGGAATTCCTTACAGAAATCCACTTCAGTAAAATGATCCAGACATAAACTCCACTGGGTGATGGAAAGATTATGTCAATAACTGTTATGGCTAGAAATATACAGGAGATAGAGTACTTTTTCATCATGGCATTTCTGGGTTTACATTGCCTCTTTTTTTATGAAGAATTTAGAGCTTTAATTCTGGATTTAATCATTATCACATCCTTTATGTAGTCAAGTATAAATTGACATATTCTCCTCCATTTGGAAATAGATATGAAGACTTGAAACATTAACACTGTTTAAGCTATCAGCAGAGGCAGCATAAAACACAGTATCCCTAGATCTTAGAAAATTAGGCATCCCTTTGCCAAATTCTCTTTCCATGTGGCTTTAAGATTTTTCCCCTTAAAGTTTTGAAATAGTTACCTCTTGCCCTGAACCTGCAGGGTCAGCCTTCACTGCTGAGAATGAAGAAATCAATCAGGAGGTCCTCAAAGAATCCCTGTCAGTAACCGCTGCGGTGTTGTTTCTGGAAGGCATCCTTCCCCTTAGTGATTGCTGTGCGTGTGCCCTGTGGGTTGGTAAAACCTGGGAAGCAGCTACAGGTCTTTGTGGGGGATGCAAGGCCATTTTCATAATTGGGGCTGCACCCTTACCTTCCTTCCTTCCTTCCTTCCTTCCTTCCTTCCTTCCTTCCTTCCTTCCTTCCTTCCTTCCTTCCTCCCTCCCTCCCTCCCTCCCTTCCTTCCTTCCTTCCTCCCTCCCTCCCTCCCTCCCTTCTTCCCTCCCTCCCTCCCTCCCTCCCTCCCTCCCTTACTTCCTTCCTTTTTTTCTTTTATTGAATTCAGAAATGAAGAAAGAGGGAGAGATAGAAACACCAATGATGAGACAGAATCCTTGAATGACTGCCTCCTGCATGCCTCTTACTGGTGATGAGCTGCAACCAGATATGCGCCCTTGACTAGAATCAAACCTGGGATTCTTCAGTCTGCAGGCCAACACTCTATCCACTGACCCAAACTGGCTAGGGCTAGTTTTTCTTATATGTTGTTTAAGACATCCTTTCTTACTGTATGTTTACGGTAATGAAGATATTCTCCTACATTATCTTCTAAAAGCTTTATTGTTTTAACTTACACATCTAGGAAAATAACTCACTCAGAATTGATATTGTGGTTTAAGGTAGGCATAAAGTCTCCATTTTTCCAATATTGGTATTTTTATTGCAAAGACGGCCCTTTTCTCATTGGTTCATAATGCCAGTGTTGTCACTTATCAAGTGTCTGTATAGGCCTTGGTGCTTTTGGGGCTTCTTAGTCTAATCATTGATATATGTCAAGCCTTGAGTCAGTACCTCATTATTTTAATTGTTGCTTATTATTATTATTATTATTATTATTTCTGTTTGGAGCATTGTTAAATTTTTTTTAATTGAAATTTTGGGGGTGAAGTTCATTAATAAAATTACACAAGTTTTTTGTTTTTGTTTTAGTAAGTTGATGCACAGTAATATAACTCTGGAAATGTTCTGGAGAACATACTCGCTCTGCTCCAGGAACCCAGACCCTGTCTTGGGATTTGGTCCTGGTTGGGGTGTGGTTAGTGATTGGGAGAGAGGAGAGCACAGGAATCTTCCTCAGAGATGCATCAATATCTTAGCTTTCTTTGCTTCTCTTCTGACTCATTTTCTTTCCTGGCCAAGAAACACTTAATTTAGTCTTCAGAAAGAAAACTGGTGCCCTTTGACTAATCATATATCCTTCCAAATCCATTTTTTAATGTGCTGGGTTCTTCTTTATTATCTCTCCCTCTCTCTCTCTCTCTCTCTCTCTCTCTCTCTCTCTCTCTCTCTCGAGAGAGAGAGAGAGAGAGAGAGATTGTTGTAATCAGAAAGCCCCAAGATTTACTTCAGCTTTCCATTGCATCATCCCTCCCCTGAGGTAATGATTTATTATGACTGAATTAGTAGCAGAGCAAACATTATAAGAAAATGTCAGGAAAAAACTTTAAATCATATCTCAAAGTATCGCCCTACCTAATTTGTCTAGAGTTCTGAAGATAAATATGGTCCAAGACAAACACTGGGAAGTCATAAGCAAACTGAAGATTAATTACAGTAAAATGTTAGGAAAGGTCTTATTGTAAATAAAATAAAATTAAATTAATTCAGGCGCCTTATTTGAAAGTTCATAAACTATAACTTGCTCATCACTTGCCCAGACAAGTTTTCAATCAGGGAAAGTACAATAGCTATGTCATAACTGTCTTCAATGAACTAAAACAACTGCTAATACTTGTTTTTTATGGAACCTTCTTGGCCTAAATAATTGGAGACTATATGCGGTTTTAGTATGAACACTTGGAATTTCTTTTTTAGAATTCCCAAATGATTAAATTATCCAAGATTGACAATATTTGCTTTCAAATGTTATGTTTAAATAAATAAAAAATGGAAAAAGTATGCTTTTTACAGGATTTATATTTTCACTTAGGGTATACACACAATATGGCTAATAGATTTCATGATGTTATAATTATTTTTAAATAATTTAATTTTAAATCAATTTCTACATTTAATTAGTTCTGGTATGAAATATTTTCTTGGAAACCAACAAAAGTGAAAAACTAGTTTGCAAGTCTGCTGCATGAGCCCTGACCAAGGCCGGGGTCAGGGAGGAGCCTATAACCAAAATCCATGCCCTTGACCGGAAACGAACCTGGGACCTTTTGGTCTGCAGGCCAACGCTCTATCCACTGACCCAATTGGGTAAGGCATAAACAGTCAAGTTTCTTAATGTCAAATTAGAACTACCTGATAGAAAAGAACATTCTTACTAAAATGGACTAAATCTAAAAGTTTCAATTATAAAATTAGACTATATTTAAAATACATTTAAAAATTTTAAATAATCTATTTATAAGTATTCCTATCTGGACAAGTTCCAAAAGAGTTTTAAGTCACAATATAAAAACAATCTTCAGCCTAACCCAATTTACTATTTCCATGCAACTCATTGTTGTGTTCACACTTATACCGTCTTACTATATACACCCATTTACAACCAAAAGAAGTTTCTTAATAATTCCATTCTAGTCAGAACAAACTTCTTGCAGGTACTAAGTCATCTAGCAAGTATCCAATCAATATTCAACGTGTGATGGACAGTGATGAAAATCAGATGCCATGAAGAAATATTGCCTTTGTAAATATCAGAGAGAGTCTTTTTATCTAGGGGAATGAAAGCAACAGATACTTTCAGAAACACCCTGATTAGTTGGCAGAGCCCATGCATTCATTAGCTATGAACTAAACAAATAGAAAATATGATTTGTAGCTGATTCATAATTGTGAAAAAAAGACGCACTGCTGATAAGTCTTCACTAACTGAACGCAGGTGACCAACTGGAAAGCAACCAGTCCAAGTTGCTACCCTGCCTTTTCTGAAATTCTACCTCCTCATAGATGGTGCTGATATACTGACAAATTAGTGATTCAGAAGCCAAAACCCGTTTTGGTTTAAGTATTGTCAATTCTAAGTAAGAAGGTCCCTTTTTACATTAGCAGAATGTTCCTATGTTCACAGCAGGAGAGAACTATTACTTTGCCATGCAGGGGAAACAAGGCGAAGGAGACATTTATCACTGGACTTCTCAAACCATTTGGTATTGGAGAACCTTATCAGTCCTTTATATATGTCAGTCATTTATATATGTGATTTATATTTGTTTTATTTTTTCTACCTATAAAAAAAATTAAACAATGTATGGGTGGTAAATACAAATTTCAGAACAGGAACTGTGCAATACCATTTTTAAAACTCCTGAATAGAAATGTCTAGTACCATTTTGTGCTCCAAAGGAAAACCAATGCACTCATATCTCAAAAGCCGTTTGGTACAAACTTATGTTTTTAACAAGTAGAGAAAAATCAATAGCATATTTTCTTTTGTAAGGAAATTTTTTATTTAATGTTTTAAATGTTATTAGTTTCTTCTCAATTTAAGAATTGCTCTATTTGTGAAAAACTACTAGGGGCCAAATACTAAAACAAGCATTTAATAGAGAAAGGTAAAGGGGTTTCAGTCTCATTAATTTTGTTTTGATTTTCTTAGTAAAATGCATTTCCATTTGACAAATTTTAATTACTCACCAATTAGATGTAAAGCCCTATGTTGTAATAGGCATACGGGATACTAAGATGGATCAGGGTTGGTCCTGGTTTTGAAAATGGTTAGCTATAGTTGGTACAGCAATCAAATCATCCAATATGATATTAAAATAAGCAGACCTAGCATTAATAATATCATAAAACTATTTCTATACTGTTTCTACATGATTGTTCACTGGATATTTTGGACCTGCTGTTCAATGATTGAGCAGCTGTTGTTTAAATGTGTCCTTCATAGCTTTGTTGTTATATATGTGATGATAAGAAAGCTCTTTATTTTTTAATTCTCACCAGAGAATATGCTTTTATTGATTTTGAGAGAGAGAGAGAGAGAGAGAGAGAATGAGAGAGAGAGAGAAATGTGAGAGAAAAACATTGATAGGTTTCCTCCCATACTTTCCCCAACCAGGGATCAAACCCACAACCTAGGTATGTGCTCTGACTGAGAATCAAACCCATAAACTTTTGGTGTAATATGATGATAATCCAATCAGCCGAGCCACCTGGCCAAGGCAAGAAAGCTAACTCTTTAAGTTGTTGCTAACATATGAAGAGACATATACCCAGGTATATGCAGGGCAAGAAAATCATAAACTATAAATTGCCAAGCAATATAAAATCAATTATGAAAATTGAAGGTTAATGGAAGGGCTTTGAAAACATGCCAAATGTTTAAGTTAAATCAATCCAACTTTTTGAAGATTTGCAAATACTCTAGGGCTTTTATACAGTTTATTTACATAGGTGAATAAGCTTGTCAGAGTATTTTGTCATTCTTTTTTATTTAGAAATGATTTTCTGTTCTGTGGAATGTAAAAGGCATGATTTGGGGACAGTTAAAGCTCTTCCTTTCATTATCACAGTGAATCCCAGACAGGACCATAAACAGCCTAGTCCTCTGTGGGAGATGAGGATGTACATGTTTGATGAATGGCTGGCATCTATGACACCTGCGATCCAAACAGTCGGAGTCATGCCTCGGGAAATGCTTCAAGGACACGAGGAAGCGCCATCTGAAGCAACACAGATGTTGATAATGGAGAAACAGTTACATCCAGGATGAAAACCGAATAAAGGAAGTAACTGAATTTAAATAGAAACCAGAGGGCAGAAGGCAGAGTAAGAAAGGGGCTAAAAAAGAACAAAAGCAGTGGGCCTGGCAAGCAGCACCTGCTCTCATGAATCATCCCCTAGTTCTGTCTCCCTCCCTCCTCTTAGAGCCTCTTTCTGGCTGGCTCCTCTTCAATTTACCTTCATCTAAATGGGAGTCTCCTGGTCATTGCGTCCTTTCAACTCTACTCTTCCCTTATCGAACTGAAGCATTCCTGTGGCTTGCTTATTTAGGCTTCCTCTCCTTTTATTTTCCATCCTTTTTTTCTTTTTTCTGGAGGATGAGACTCATATTTCTAAAATTAAAAAAAATACAAACTATAGATTCATTTTGTAAAAAACTGGATATGTATTTCTGGATAGTGGAATTTATACTGATAACATTTCAGTTATGCAAGACTCTTTTATAAAGAGGGTCAATTACTGTGGGTCCCATAGGGCCACAATGGTTATGTCAGGATTTCCAAGGTTATAGCGGTCACGTTCTTTATCAAGTCTTATGTTTGGGTGTCTTTCATATTTGGATGTTCATTCATTTTTAAGTGGAGCATTTTAAAAATCCTCAATGAATATATGTTTTATTGATATGAAAGAGAAAAGGAAAAAGAGAGGGAGAGGGAGAGGGAGAAGGAGAGAGAGAGAGAGAGAGAGAGAGAGAGAGAGAGAGAGAGATCAATATGAAAGAGAAATATCAATTACTTCCTGTACTCGCCCAACCAGGGATCAAACCCTCAACCTAGATATGTGTCCTAACCAGAAGTCGAATGCAAAAACTCTTGGTGTACAGCACATATGTCAAACACAAGGCCCGCGGGCCAAATCCAGCCCACCAGGCCTTGCAATGTGGCCCGCACCGCGCTGTCATCACTGCACTCCGCTGTCAGTTTATGACATTGTCAGTTTATGACTGTTCAGTAAACCATTCGGCCCGCGATTTAGGCTGGATTTTAGATTTTGGCCCCTTCTCTGATTGAGTTTGACACCCCTAGTGTACAGGATGATTCTCCAACCAACCGAACTGCTCAACCAGGGCTAAAGTGGAGTATTTTTGAAGGTGGAAATCGCTGAGACTGAGATTCTGGAATGACTACTTATACAAGGCTTTTGTATTTATGTCATTAAAAAAGATTTTGTTCTTTTTCTATGCTTTCAAAAATTATTGCTCTGAAGTAGCTTGGATATGTATTTGCCAGTCCTCAAAGGTTTGTATCAAAAGAAAAGCACATGGTTCTGCTAATGATGGTTGCCGAGGAAACAGACAACATAAAGGTATTTTATATGACTCTCAGCTAAGCTGGCAATTTGATGACAGCAGAAAAGGCTTTCTGAAGGTAGTTTTCTTCAGAAAGTAAAGACAGAGAAGTATCCAGATTGACTTAAACTCTACTCGTACTAAAAGGCACAGAATTACAAATATTCGTATTGCTTGTGAGTGTATACACAAGATAGCTATGATCTCTTGTCAGCCTTGAGAGTAAACTGTAGCTTCTCTTCACAGTAGAGTTAGGGAGAAGCTAGACAATAGTGTACATGAAGCTGGCTCAGTGAAAGAGCACTTTTAGCTAATCAAAAGCTTTTGGGAAGAGAGTGAAAGCTCATGGCAAAGCCTTCTGAAATCAATGAGGTGGACACTCTTTAGGAAGACCCATGGTGATTTAGTTCTACCAAGATTAGGTTTACTCTGTGTTATTTTATTGATAATAGTGAGGAATTTCTGATTTTTATAACTACTTTTAGAAAGTTCTGTTATCTGTGCTTTTTGTTCTTGTGTTAATCCTCACCCAAGGATATTTTTCCACTGTATTTTAGAGAGAGTGGAAGGGAGGGGGAGAGACAGAGAAAAATATGGCTCTGAGGGAAATACACTGATTGGTTGCCTCCTGCATGTGCCCCAACCAGGACTGGGGTCTACATAGAGCCTACAACTGAGGTACTTGCTCTTGATCAGACTCGACTTGTAAAAATTTTACTTTTCAGTTATAGTTTATATATAAAGAAATTTGTTATTAACTTAACAAAAGATATATGTCTTGGGTGTTGGAGATACAATAAACAGAAAAAATGCGTTTCTTTCCTTAAAAGGAGAAGGAAAAACCAAATCACATTAGATTCTAAGAAGTTTATCTCTCTCTTCCACTCTACCTAAAAATCAATGAAAAAATATCTTTTAATGAGAATTAACAAAAAAATAAAATAACCTGAATATTTCTGATATTAAGATTAATAAGTAATAACAGCAAAGAGCCAGTAATTGCCCCCTAATTATAAATATCTTAGTAAAATTTTTCAGAAAGAAAAAAAAAGGAAATGACCCACATCTTTGAAAATGTCCAATGTATAGCATTCAGATAAAGCCTTTTAAATGCTATGGGATAGTTACTTTATCTTTCTAGGTTTTCCAAATATATAGCTATGTGATTTCGCTGCATCTTCTAGAAGCCAACTATGGATTTTGACTCTACCACACACGTTTTTCTGCCACAAATCAAAAATTTGAATTCTTGGCAAAGCTACACAAATTTAGCAAACCAATTTAAAACACACAAACCAATTTAAAACATACATTCTGCTATAGCTGGTTTGGTCAGTGGTTAGAGTGTTGGCTGTGGATTGAAAGGTCTTGGGTCCAATTCTGGGCAATACCATGCACCTTGGTTGCAGGATCAATCCCTGCCCCTGTCTAGGTGGGTGCAGGAGGTGACCTATTCATGTGTCTTTCTCACATCAATCTCTCTCTCTCTCTCTCTCTCTCTCTCTCTCTCTCTCTCTCTCTCTCTCTCTTTCTCTCTCTCTCTCTTTTTCTCTCCCTCCCTCCCTTCCACTTTCTCTAAAAATCAATAAAAAATACCCTTGAATGAGGATTAACAAATACTAATACTACTACCACTAATAATAATAACACAAACATACTACATGCAAAAAAAGCACATTAGACAAATGATTTCAATTATTTTTTATAATACAAAATTAAACGTAAGTTCAATGTATAATTGCTTGAACTGAACTTAGAAATAGAATTACTCACCCTTGCAAGGTTGATATGCAATAAGTATATCTGTAATATACATATACAATAAACTTGTTTTCACAGATCTTTATGACTCACTAATTTTTATGTTTATACTAGAGGCCTGATGCACAAAATGCATGCATGGTGGGGGTAAAGGGGGGGGGGTTCCTCAGCCCAGCCTGCGCCCTCTCACAACCCAGGACCCCTCACTCCTAACAACCTGCTTGCTTGCTCCTAACCATCTGCTTGCTTGCTCCTTACCGCTTGTCTTGCCTCTCCTTAGTGCTGCAGCAGAGACAGGAGAGGCTCCCGCCACCACTGCTGCTCTCGCCAGCTGTGAGCACGGCTTCTGGCTGAGCAGTATACCCACTGCTCACTGACCACCAAAGGGCAGCTCCATCATTGAGCGTCTGCCCCCTGGTATTCAGTGCACGTCATAGCAACTGGTTGTTCTGGTCATTCCAGTTGTTCCACCTTAACTGTTGCTGGGCTTTTATATATATACTAGAGGCCTGGTGCATAAAAATTCATGCACTGGAGGGGAGGGTTCCCTCAGCCTGGCCTGCCCCCTCTCATAGCCTGGGAGCCCTCAGGGATATGGGGCAACCCAGTGATCAGGGGAAGGCGACACCCCATCACACCTCTGCTGCTGCCACTGCCTACTGGTAGTGTACGCCTCGGCTGGCTGGTTACCTGAGTCTCAGGCAGCCCTGGGCTGTGGGCAGCCAACATCTGAGGCTTGCCTATGCCTTGGGCCAGCCTCAGATGTTGGGGAGCTGCTGTGGGGCTGAGGGGACTGGGAGACTCTGAAGGCAGGCATGGGGCTGAGAGGACTGGGCACCGCCATCTTGTGGCTGTGAGCACAGCCATCTTTGAGGGCAGGGCAGTCAATTAGCATATTCCCTCTTTATTGCCTGTGGGCACTGCCATCTTTGCAACAGTATGAGGGTCAATTAGCATATTCTCTCTTTATTAAATAGGATACTGTGGCTTGGTGCATGAAAAGGGAATTAATTAGAGGAAATATTTTAATATTGCTATTTGCCCTTTCTTTATAATTGAAGTGTCAGAGATGAAAGAAAATTAGTAAAATGTATATGAAAATCTTCCTCCTGTCAAAGTCTGGCGTATGCCACAGGACCCAGAGTCAAGTCCCCGTCCACCCATATGCTCCTCAAAATTGCATAAGACACAGATCTGGCCAGCCCCACCCCCATTGTGCGAGATCCACCCCCATTAAGCCCTGCCATGTAGGAGCCCCACCCCCATCAAGCCCTGCCATGTAGGAGCACAGCCTCAGATCCCCATCAAACTCCACCAGGTTGGGGACACAGCCTCAAGTCCCCTGTCAAGCTCTGTTGGGCAAGGGTGCAGCCTCAGGTCCTCTAGCCTGGCACTGGGATAGGGAGCGTGGCCTGAGGTCCCCTGGCCTGGGCCAGGGTGAAGGGGAGCACCTTGTGGTCCCCTGTTAAGCTCTGCTAGATGTGGGGCATGGCCTGAGGTGCCCTGGCCAGGCAACAGGGCAGAGTGCACAGCCTAAGCCCTCCCCCTCCCCCCACACTCCTGACCTGGTGCTATGCAGCCTCAGGTCCCTGCTGATCACTCATTATGGTTCATTACGGGAACCCTGCCTCTGCTGTGGGCTCAGCCATCTTGTGTTATGGGAACCCTGTCTCCGCTGTGGGCACAGCCATCTTGTGACAGCATTACATGTGAGGGTCAATTTGCATATTACTTCTTTATTATATAGAACTAGTGGCCCGGTGCACTAAATTTGTGCATAGAGGAGTGTCCCTCAGCCTGCCTGCACCCTCTCCAATCTGGGATCCCTTACCTGTGGGATTGGGTTAAAACCACCAGGTGGGCATCCATCTCACAATCTGGGACAGCTGGCTGAGTCATTAAAAGGGAAAAATATTAAATCATTTGTTTGAATGAGAAAGAAAAATAGCCAAATGATGAAAAAATAAAGAAATGTTATTTTTAACCCCCAAACTCTAAGTTTAGAGTAAACTGCACAATTTTATGTAGAGAAGGACTAAATACACAAATCAGAATGAAATTATAAGTTTAAAAAAGGAATGTGTGCTATTCAGAAGCTTTTGACAAGTTGAAGACTTTGAGAAAATAATATTGGCCAACCATAGGTTTCTGAGTTCATTGTATTTCTGAAATGTACCAATAGCAACAGTGTGACATAAGATCAGAATGGGAACCAGTCTCCAAGGCAAAGTAGACATGGTTAGTAGTCTTATTTATAGTTGGCAGGAACCAATTTAACAATGTCTTTTTAAAATTACTTGTTTATAGGTCAGATGAAGAAAACCGAGAGAACTAAGCTCAATAATGTGCCTTAAAAAGTATTAACTGAAAGTCACCTTTATTCTTTGGGTATGAATAAATCACACATATATATTACTAATGATGTGATTGAGAACAAGAAGTGCTGCAGATATTCCTATTATGAGCATGGGGAATAGAAAATGCAGGAAAAGTGGTGACAGAGACTATTAAGTGAACAAAAATTCATTTTTTCGTCTTGTGCACTCAGATATCCTGTATTTCCCTAAGCTTCCGTTAGAGTTGCATTAGGTCATGTGAATTCTGACCAATGAAATGTTGGTAGAATGATACATGACCCTTAGTTACTACTTAAAAAAAGCCTCCTGACAATTCTTTTTTTTATTATTATTATTTCTTTATTGATTAAGGTATTCCATGTGTCCTCATCCCTCCATTAACCCCCCACCCCTCACTAATGTCCTCATCTCTCCCCCTCCCCCCTTCCCCCCGGTGTTCATGTCCATTGCTTAGGCTTATATTCATGCATACAAGTTCTTTGGTTGATCTCCTTTCGCCCACCCTCCCCTAGCTTCCCTCTGAGGTCTGTCAGTCTGATCAATATTTCTCTGCCTCTGGATCTGTCCGTTTGTCAATTTATGTTGTTTATTATATTCCACAAATGAGTGAGATCATGTGGTATTTATCTTTCTCTGACTGGCTTATTTCACTTAACATGATGCTCTCCAGTTCCATCCATGCTGTTGCAAATGGTAAGAACTCCTTTTTTACTGCAGTGTAGAATTCCATTGTGTAGATCTACCAAAATTTTTTAATCCACTCGTCTATTGATGGGCACTTAGACTGTTTCCAAATCTTAGCTATGGTGAATTGTGCTGCTATGAACATAGGGTGCATATATCCTTTCTGATTGGTGTTTCTAGTTTCTTGGGATATATTCCTAGAAGTGGGATCACTGGGTCAAATGAAAGTTCCATTTTTAGTTTTTTGAGGAAACTCCATACTGTTTCTTTTCCCTAGTAGTCTTTCAATGAGAGGCAGAGGACTAAAAGGCTCTATAGTAGGTACCTTCAGAAAAAGTCTTACTCTGAGTAAACATCAGCTGAACTAAACCATGTGGTAAGTAATATGGTCAATTTATTCTCCCATAGGCTTCTTATTTTGTGGCAGATAGGTAACCATCTGTAGGCTGCTACACTTTTGAGTAGCACTAAAATTTAATTTAAAATATTTTTTAAAAAGAGTAAGAGTTTAAAAGTGGCAGATATTAAGGAATCATTTATAGTGTTCTTTTTTTTTTTCATATTACAAACAGAAGTAACTTTTGTATATAACATCTTACTTAAATCCTGGATATTTTAACTCTGAGTAAGTCTCACCCTGAAGGTTTCAAAAGTTGGAGAGGCAAGTTAGGATGGGACCTCTAAAACAAGGTGAAGAGTGTGGGTTTCATATTATATGAAAATGGAAATTAATAGATGTCTACAAACATGGGGTAGTCTGATACCATGTAGGAAGCTATATCTGGTGGCAGAGTGAAGAAGAGATTTAGAAGTTGCAAAGACTTAAGATAAAATAATCAAATATGCCTACTGGACAGTGCTTGAGGAAGAAAGACAAGTATCTGAGCTAGGTTTTAATAATGTAAGAGGAAGCTGAGTTCTCAAGCCATTGTTCTTTTCATGAAAAACCCAAATGTCCTCACCTATTGATTGGTTAGATATATTAAAGCAGACTTTCTTCCATTTTCCCCCTTCTAATTTCATGGAAGCGGGGGTGGCAATGTAGCTCATTCTCACATAATAGAAAGCCTCCTATAGGAGAGAAGATAGTTTTTCTATAAGTGCAGGAGTGGAGAATGGTGCAATGATGATTGTGGTGATAATAATACATTTATACAGACCTTTATAGTCTACAGCTGTTTTTACCAACATTACCTTATTTTCATCTCTCATCAATCTTACCTGATAAATAGATTTTTAACTGTGTCACCATTTTAGATGTGAATAATCATCTCAGGTTTAGAAATTTTAAGTGATTTACTCAAGATTATCTCATTAGTTAATGACAAATACAGGACTTAAAAATATGTTTTCTGGTTCCATGTCCAGTGCTGGTACAGTACAGGTAAAACACAGACCCTTCCAAAACATATCATCCGATCATTACCAAGAATGCAAAAAGCACACCCTCCACCTCACAATAAATGTAATTCCTTCCTATAAATTGTAATGTATGGATGGATTGCTCTATGGATTAAATTAACTTTTAAAAATTACCTTTTTTTCCACCACCTATATGAAAAACTTCAGTCTGTCCAAACAGTACATTTTGTGAAATATTGTTTGTTCACCTAGGACTGTAAATAGCTCGAATGATAAATACTGAACTGCTTTCCTGGTTCTTCCTCCAGAGTGGATACAGAGAATGCCTGTGATATGCTAATGGAATTAAATAGCATCATGAATAATTCTTGGTGTCTGGGGAGCCTATATTATATTTGCACTGCTTTTAACATTTTTCTCTGTATTACTTCTCTTATTCTTTGAAGTTACACATTTGTGAACAAAAAGCAACTTTATGTTATCAATATCATTTCATAATTTTATAATTCTCGCTGAAGACGATTTTGACAATGAAGAACGTTAAGAAAGAAATATGGATTATTTTGAAACCTTTCCACACATGTAGTCATAATAATGGAATTTTGACCTATTGTAATTTTCTTTGGATCTTTTTTTCTCTGATTTGATTTCATTTGTACTTCTCAGAAATATCCCAGTGAGTTTCTTATTCAGAATATATTCAACCAGTGGGTTCCCAAGGAATAGCTAATATTTAGTACACAGGAGTGCAAAAAAAATGTCTCTCTAATCTACAAAAAATGTATATATCAAACAACATTTTGTTATTGTGTTTCTTTGTAATGAGTTGCATGCTAATATAAGGGCAAGATTGCCTTGAAGAGTAAATTCAACCCCTGTTGAAGTTGAATATTGTTTTTTCTTTTAAAATTCTTGTTGTCTCTTCGCAGGTGGAATTAAGGTGGTAGACCTTAGAAAAGGGCAATTTCCCCAGATTTCCTTAGTAGGTCCAAGGTAGTCACATAGGACCTAAAAGTGGAAGAGACTGGCTGAAGAGGTAGAGATGTAGATAGAAGAGTCAGGAGACATTGAAGTAAGAGAATAACTCAATCCTCCACAGCTAGCTTTAGAGATGGAAGAAGAGGCCTTAGCCAACGAATGCAAACAGCCTCTAAAAACTGGGAAAACCCTCAGTGACAGCCAGAAAGGAAACTCAAACCTCAGTCTTACAGACTCAAGGAACTAAATTATGCCACAAACTGAATAAGTGAGGAAACAGATTATTCCTCAGAGCCTCCAGAAATGAATAGAGCCCTGCCAACACTTTAATTTTAGTGTGGTGAGAACCATATGTGATTGATGACCTACGGAACTACAAGATAATAATTTGTATTGAAGGGGCTGATCAACAGCCCCTGAATGATGGATGAACAGATTACTGTAACACAGTTTCACTGTGGGGAGAGGGCTAAGGGACGGCCTGGCCGAAGTGGCCAGGCAGCCTGGATTGCCTGCCTCGTTAAGCCTTTATTGGAATTTTTATCTTTAGATACAATTAGTAGGGTGAGTAATCTTGGGAGGACACTTTGCTTACATTGTCCTCAAGAAGAGGACATACAAGGAATAAGCATAAGGATTTCAGTAAACACTTGGGGGTCTGCACGTACACAGACTTGTCTGGAAAGGTCAGGAATAATTAGGAATAAAAAGGTCAAGGGGCACCGCCTTTGACACTCCCCTAAGTCTCCCCTAAGTCAGAATTTTGATAAACAGGGCAGGCAGCCTTCCACACCCTTCCTTTTTCTCAGAATGTGCTCCTTACAAACTTCCCAACCAAGTCTTGGGTGTTCCCCAACATTGTATTGGTTTAAAAAAAAATTCTTGATGTCTTATAATAATGTTAAAACATTGATTGTTATAAAAAGTGAATCAATACAGTGCAAAGATTTTAAATAGCAAAGCTAATTATCTCACTTTCCTCCATTACATTATCAGATAAACAAAACCTAAAGGACTTTGTCTCTAGCTGACCTACTCAGCAAAAATATTAAAGTAAGATTTTAAAGATGGAGGGAAATGTTAACAGATAAAAATTTAATTCTATTCTATTCAGAAAAGAATTGTAATGCTTAATATATGGATAAATATAAAATGTTTTTCTCATTTTATTTAATCTATAATAAAAGCTTGATTAGATGTCATAAAAATTTAAGAGTAGTGCATCAAAAAAGTGAAAAGATAACCTATACAATGGGAGAAAATATTTATAAATATATTTGATAAGGGTCTAGTATCTATAATAATAAAAACATAATATGCAAACCTACTGAATGACTGAACAGCAGAATGACCATCCAGACGACCTTCTTGACGACCACACTATGACACCCACTGGTGGCAGGTCAACCAAGGCAGATACAATGTGATTGGTCAGGCACCCAGGCATTGCCCCATGATTGCCCTGCAGAGGAAGGCCCAGGCCACCAGCCAGCAGGGTGATTGATTACTCAGGGGGCTCCACAATTGCCCCAAAGCGGGAGGCCCAGGCCACTGACCAGCGAGCTGAGGCAGTTGGGTGGGGCCTCCCTCTGTGATTCATCATAGAGCTCTGGCTGGGAGGGCAGGGCCTACCTCTTCGGGGCGATCGATCATGATGCTCCCAGACTGTGAGAGGGCATAGGCCGGACTGAGGGACCCTCACGCCCCCTAGTGCACAAACTATAGTCTAGTATATTTGAGGAAATCTTACAACTCAACAATATAAAGACAAAGAAACACATTTGAAGATGGACAAGGAATTTTAATAAACTTTTCTACAAAGAACATATACACACGACCTGAAAGCACAGGATGCTCAACATCATTAATCATTAGGAAACTGCAAATCAAAACCACAGTGAGATGCCACTTCACACACATTAGAGTGGCTATAATAATTTTTTTAAAAACTATACAAATATTTATGCAAATGTGAAGAATGAACTATCATTCATTGCTGTTTGGGATGTAAAATGGTATATCTACTATAGAAAACAGTTTGACAGTTCCTCAAAAAGTTTAAGTTGACCATAAAAAACAAATACTCCACTCCTCAGTATATATCCAAGAGAATTGACATACAAAAAACTTGAATATAGATATGCATAAGAGTGCTATTTATGATATGCAATAATTGGAAACACAAATGCCCATCAGTTAGTACATATCAATAGATTTAAAAAATGTGTTATATCCATTCAATAAAATATTATTTAGCCACAAACAGAAATAAAATCTAGAAAAATATGAGTCCACTAAAATATAATGAATAAACAAGATATCTATAGAACTATTGATACAATGGATTCATACTCGGAAAGAATAAACTTGAGACATGCTACCATGTCAATAAACTGGAAACATTATACAAGTTCAAAAACCAGACACAAAAGGCTAAATGTAGTATGATTCCATTTAACTAAAATGTCCAGAATAGGCAAATCTATAGAGACATAAAGATTAGTGGTTTTGGGGGGGCAGTAGTTGATGAAACTATTTGGGGGATGAAACTGTTCTGGAATCATATTGTGGAGATGGTTGCACAACAATGTAAACACACTTAAACCCACTGAATTGTATTCCTTTTTTTGCTTAAAAAAATAATTCAGGAAATGTAAATAAGCTTTCAGTGAGTTCCTTATCTATAAAATGGGCAATAATATCATCTAACAGATAAAAGTTATGTTAGATATTAACACTTAGCCAAAATAAGGATGTAATCAACCAACACCAATCCCTCCCTGCCCCCTTCCCCTACACTAACACAGGGCCTTTCTAGTCCCTCACATTTCTTTGTTCTTCTTCCTGAATCAACATCCACCAGCAAAAGCACACATCCTTCCAAGGAAACAAATGCTCCTAGGACTTCTCTAGGAAAATATGTCTCCTAGAAAAGCCATTAGCCATGGAATGGTGAAGGGAGGGGACTCAGCATTCTCCATTTACTGTAAGAACATTGCAAGATGGCAGGGAGCCAAATTTCTAATTTGTTCTGTTTTGTCTTATTTGTGGCCAATTTTGAACTTTTTTTTTTTTTTTTTTTTTTTTTTTTTTTTAGGGAAGTCCCACTGACAACACCCAGGCTGAGAAGGATTTTCAGGACATTTAGAAACAGATGTATTTAAACTTTGAGGCTTTTAAAATAACCCATTATTTGCTTATATTTGAGAAAATTCATCATATCTAGTATTAGTGCTCCATGTAAGTATAATGATCCATTATTAATAATCATCAGAGTAGTGGGTGTTTATTTAATCCAACCACTAGAATAGGATATTTGAAAAAGCAGTCTCAAAGTACATTTTTACTGAGTGTCATGATGTACCCATTATGATACTAAGAATAAATGGATAATCAAATTGTCATTTTTAGAAATCATTGCAGGCACAGAAGAATATTACTAATCACATGCAAAAAAAGGGGGGGGGGGGCTAACACAATCCAGTGAGGACTGGCTAGACTATTCAAAATCACAACCAGCCCTTCTTTTTCCTTGTTCCACATATTCCTGATGGGTGCTTGAAGTTCACCTAGCATAGGATCTCAAAATTAAATGATTTTTGTTGGTCCTATTATATTTTAAAATTTTAGACACTCTCTACTCACCCAATGTAACTGGAGCCAATGATTTATATAAAGTCATACAAAAAACTCATTTCATGCATTTAGGCAACCCAGATGAAAGTAAATTATTCATTTTAAAGCACATGAATAATTGGCCTAACTATTTACTAGAGGCCTAGCGTGCAAAATCACACATGGTAGGCTGCCACTGCTCACAGCCCCACCCACCCACCTGCCACCCTGCCATACTCACAGCCCCGCCAACTTGCCTGTTGCCTGGTTTGCCCACCACTAGCTGCCCACCTTGCTGCAATCAGAGCTTGTGGGCCATGGGGGAGGGACCAAGAGGTGCTCAATGTACCTCATTGTGACCAGTCATTTGGTCATCATGGACACTGGCTTTTCATATATACATGAAAAGCTACCTCATCTTGAGATAGCTTTTTCCACATGTGATCTTGCTCTTGGAGGCCATAGTACCAGGAAGGCTGGAGGTGGTGCCCATCAGGAAGGAAAGAAGGCGATGCTGCAAGGAAGGAACCCAAGGCATTTCTCCTTCTGGAGGGAGGTCAAACCAGAAGAATATTTCTGACAGTTGGTAACCTGGAGCCTTGGGCCACTCCAGGAGCCACCCCTGCACGTCTTCTGAAAGCTCTGTGCAACTTCCTACCAATGTGGCCTGGAAAAAGCACAGCTGCTTCTGCTCTGGTCATATGGGACTCATCGGTAAGGAGACCAATGGCCATTTGTTCGATGATGCGTGACTCATTGGTGAACTTTACATAAATAGTCTGAAAGGAAGAAGTTGGCCTTTTAGTTAATCAGCAGCCAATAAATTAGAGTAGAAATGGTTCCAAGATTTAGTCACTACTGGAGTCAACCTGGTTTCCAATGATGGACGGAAGTGGAGATCTAGGCAGTGAGGAAACGGGACATTTTCAGATGAAAAAGAAATAACTAATAACTACATCAACTCAGGGGTTTAAAGGGACTTCTATAGCATCACTTTTCCTTGATTAACTCCTATTTTTAATTCCTAATTTAATCCCTTATAGATGGTCCCAGTAGAGTGTCCTTGCCCACGGAGGCAGGAGCCTTTCTGAGCAATGAAAGAAGGGTCTTCCAATAGGAATGTGTTAGTATATTTTGGATATGATCAAGGAAAGAGACAGATTTTACTATTAAATAATGAATTCCCATATTGTTTAGGCCCATTCCTTCAAAATTTATGAGTCAATGTTTGTTCAGGCTTCTGAGTTCACAGTTGAGAGTAAATAGGAATAACTAGCATTATAAATGCCAAGTTTTGCAGTCCTCATCCTGAAGATTATATTTACAGAAACAGTCTTAGGCACCTCTCTGAAGGTCCATTGACCAAACTGACTAAAAAGGATAATTCTATCTAAAATCACTATAATTCAACAATCACAGCATCATCTTGGTATTGTAAAGGACCATGGGGTAGCACTGGAGCATGCTGTACTACATACAATTGCATAGTTCTTCCTTTCTTACCAAAGATGGGAAGAATTCTTTCAAAGTTGCTATGAAGATTAAGAATAATAATACATAAAATTCATATCAAAGTACTAGCACATATTAGAGTTACAATAAACTGTACCTATTATAATGATAACAAGTGTCCCATAAAATAATACTACAGTCCAGCTTTTTTCTCTCATCCTACATCTCCTTCTAAATGTGTAGGCTCCATATAATATTTCAGTTTATATTATTGCCTTGTATTTAATTTTTTTATCTCTCTGAATATCTGAAGAATAATTGGGCTCCATTGATTTTTTTTTCTCACTCAGCTTCACTTCTCAATGGTATACATCTTTGCCTGATTCCATGATCTGCATCCAATGGCCAACCTTACCCATTTCCTACATCTAGTTTAGAGTTGGGCAGTCAGGACATATGAGTGAAGAGTTTATGGATGAACTAGGGTATAAACTACACCTTAAAGGCCAGGCACAGTTGAAATTGTGCCTGGTTTGGATCAGGGATAGAGCATTGGCCTGTGAACTGAAGGATCCCAGGTTTGATTCTGATCAAGGGCATGTACCTCATTTGCAGGCATATCCCTAATAGGAGGTGTTCAGGAGGCAGCTGATCAATGTTTCTCATCGATGTTTCTAACTCTATCTCTCTCCCTTCCTCTCTGTAAAAAATCAATAAAATATACTATAAAAAAAGAAATTATAAAGGACCATAGATTTGTTTTTCAGAATTCCATAAAGACCACCAATTCTATTTTGCATTTGCTGTTACAATGCCATTCTTTCTTACTTTAACATGTTGACACAGCATTTCAGTGTTCCAAGAATAGATGATGTCATTGTCAGAGACAAAAGGAGGTGACAATTTTTATTGATAACTGCCTGGATTGATTATTTCTTAGTGATGTGATAGCATCTTGATTTTATTGTTAAATTCAGAGAATCCTGTGCTGGTAAAATCATTAGTAGAGTTCTTTTCAAATTGTGATTTGTGAAGATCAGAGTTCCAAGAAGATATGCCAGGACTCTTCCCAGTGATTCTGGAAGGTGAGGCCAAGTCTGGATGCATGCTGCTTGGCTGTAACCCAAGCATTCCACTTCCATTGCTTCATACTCGGTCCTAGATAAGATTTTTATTAACAAAATAAAAAATAATTGCAGTTTGAAAACAAACCAAAAACAAACAAATCCTTGGAGGCTATTTCATATGTGAGGAACCACTATCTAGTCCATTAGCACGCTCAATATTATACTTTTAAAAAATCATTAACCATTTGAGTATTTAGCTCAGCAAATACTTAGTAACTGTCTACTCAGTGTGTGGTAAGGTCCTCAAACCTGAGGATGACACAAGAAGGAGTTCCTGCCCTTGAAGAGAAGACCATCCAGGAGAGTAGTGACTGCTGGCTGTATGTTCAATCGCCCTCCCTCCCTTCCTTCCTTTCTAACAGAAGCACAATGTAAAGGCAAGAGTCAATGTGACCAGTTAAAAGATAACCTGAAATAAGCCAGTCAAAGAAAGACAAGTATCACATGACCTCACTCATATATAGAATCTAGTGAACAAAGTAAAAGAATGAACAAAATAGATTCAGAGACTTAGAAGCATGGAACAAACTGATGAATCTCAGAGGAGGGGGAGAGAGGGGGCAGGAAGAGATTAACTAAAGAATGTACGTATATACATATATACATAACCCATGAACACAGACAATGATGCAGTGAAGGCTTGGGGATTGTGGGAAGGAGGTGGTGGGAACAGGGGCAGGGTGGAGAGGGTTAATGGGGAATTAAAAGAGACATCTATAATACTTTCAACAATAAAGATAAATTTTTTAAATGAAGATTAAAAATAATAATAACATTTCCCAGTCATTAGGGGTAGCCAATAAAAAGTAAGCTAAAACATTGGGTGAAACTTCTAGGAAAGTGCCTTAGAAGGGGAATAAGCAGAAAGAGCACCCTATATCTATTTCAGTCTCCTTGTTCTTCCTGTTTTATATGCACATTTGATTGGTGGAATTATTCTGAATATGTGGCCACCATAGGGATGGAACCATGTTCTAAATATACCATTTAGAAAAACAGAAGGGTCCTAGGAACCTGATGATCTTAAAATGGCCACTCCAGACCAGAATTGCTCACTTCTGGATTTCCTTTACATAAGGTAAAAATAAACCTCCAACTTGTTTAATCCTCTGTTAATATTATTATTTTTTAAGTATTAGGCCAAACCTAGTCCTAATGAATTTGGACAGGTAAGAAGCAAATTTAGGAGGATAAAAAATGAGGATGGAGATAGAATTTGTTAGGGAAGTATGAGGCTCAAAGAAACCCAGGCACTTGGGATTGGGAAAGGTTGCTGAGATGTGATTGATGCTTTAAACTGAACCTTGTAAAATGAGTTGGAGTTAACCAAGCAAAGGTATAGGAATGAGGTATCAGATGTGGAGCAGTGTGTGCAGAAGCCTATGGGGGTGGGTGTAGAGAGATGACCCAGTGTATTCTGGGAACTTAAAGAATTTCAGTGAAGGTAGAGCAAAGAGTGCAAAAATGGGGGAGGTAAGACATTAGATGGGATCATAATGTATCTTATTTGGCTGTAAAGGAAAGCCACTACAGGATTTTAAGCAGAGGAGTAACATGATAATATTTAGATTTAGACATATCATTCTAAATTCAAGTGATGGAAAGCCAATTAGGAGGCTGTTACCATAATATTGACACAATGTAGAGCAAAAAGAAATTTAAGAAGGAAAATTTGGGGAATGTAGTTATTGATTAAATTAGGTGGAGAAGAGGAGTCTGTGAGGAAGAGGGAAGGATCCAGTTGATGTCTGGGTCCCTGGGTGGATAATTTCATTTGCTGATATAAAGAAACCAGGAAGAGGAGCAGGCTTGCTGCCTTCGAAGGTCACCAAAAGTTGACTTAGATCTGCATATGGGACCACTTGCAAATGCCAATCATGAAAGGCAAGCCTTCTGAGCCTGCTAGCTCATTCTTCCAACGATTTAGCTTATTTCCTCATATTTCATCCTATTTTGCAGTGTCTAGCCACTTATCTTCGTATGGTAGAGAGCATAAGGGATGATTTTCTAAATCTAAATATGTTTCATCCTTTAACATAAAGCATATGTCCAAATTTGTCCAGAATGAAAGGCATATGATATAATTGAGGAGAACACGTTTCAATAACAATATGCTCTTCCTTGACCCCAACCTTTTTTCTTCTAGTTGGAGATCAGAAAACCCAAAGAAGCTGAAACCGGTTTAGCTCAGTGGATAGAGCGTCAGCCTGCGGACTGAAAGGTCCCGAGTTTGATTCCGGTCAAAGGCAAGTACCTGGGTTACAGGCACATCCCCAGTAGGAGGTGTGCAAGAAGCAGCTGATGGATGATTCTCTCTCATCGATGTTTCTAACCCTCTACCCCTCTTTCCTCTCTGTAAAAAATTAATAAAATATATTTTTATAAAAAAAGAAAGAAAGAAAACCCAAATGTGTTTTTTTTTATGAGCAGGGACACATTAGTCTAATTGTCCAAACCTCATACCACATCTGCTTAATATTTCCCCACTTTCTCTGAAACATAGTACATTTTTTTATATTTTAGTGCTTATTAGGGAGACTTAGCTTAACCCTAGTTATTGTAATGAAATCACATTCAAAAAGAAACTTCTTGTGGAGTCTATTGCTAAGGAAGAACCAGACAAGATTACTCTGTATAGGCACAAAATTAATAATAAGGATGGTCACTAACTAATAGTAGGTAAGGGAAGCAGATAATCAAGCAAACAAAGAGGAATCTTCATATATTTTGCTTTTTTGCTAATTTCTTCGATAACTATGTGTTTAGCACATAAAGCTGAGAATGTAGTAACTCAGACAGACAAACACATGGACAAATATGTAGTTACAAATTAGAACAAGTTCTCTGAAAGAAATGTCAAGTGTAATAAAAGACTGTAAGAGAGGGGCCTGATTTAGATTGAGGAGGAGCCGTGTAACCACGAGAGTTTAGCTGTAGACAGCAGAATCTATGTTAGGCCTGTGAAACTGAAAGGTATTCATTGCAGAATATTAAGTGGCTTTCAGAATGAGTGGTAAAGCCACAGATCCTAGAATAAACTGCTACGAGTAATTCCTCAAGCCACCATACCACAGAACCGGACCGCAGGAGGAGCTCTTCCTGCTGCTAGAATAACAGAGCTACTTCTCTTGCTGCTGACCCCAGAGCCACATCCCCTCTACCAAGATCTGCACCTTTGAAATGAAGGCCTCTCCCTTTGCTTTTCTCTCCAGCCAACTCAGTTTGAAGCCTTTTATGAGAGCTTCTATTTGGTAAACATAAATCACATTCAGAACTCACACAGCAAGGGGTTGTGGGTGATACAATTTTGATCTTCTCCGTCCCTCAGTTCAAGAGGCCACACCAAAGAAGGTTGGAAGAGGCCAGGAACTAGAGAACCACAGTATCTGCCACGGGTATAAGGGAAGGCCTTCTTGAGGAAAGGAGTGAGACTTGAAGCAAGAGTGCTTGGTCAGATGAAGAGATGGAAGAAAATAATCACAGGTAGATCAGCATTCATGCATGCCCAGAGGTAGGACATACTTGACCCAGCTAGGCCTTAAACAAAGCCAGTGGGTCCTGGCCTGGTGGCTCAGTTGGTTGGAGCATCCTCTCATGCACCAAAGGATTGCAGGTTCTAGTCCCCATCAGGGCACACATCCAGGTTGCAAGTTGCATCCTAGGTCAGGGTGCTTACAGGAGTCAACCTATCAGAGTTTCTCTCAGGCATGTATGTCTCTCTTTCTCCCTTCCTCTCTCTTTCTCCCTTCCTCTCTCTCTCTCTCTCTCTCTCTCTCTCTCTCTCTCTCTCTCTCTCTCTCTCTCTCTCTCTCTCTCTCTCAAGAAATGTCCTCAAGTGAGGATTAAACAAAGAAGAAGAAGAGCTAGTGGAGATCAGTGAGTGAGGGATGTGGTGTTAAGAGGAAGTCATGGAGGCTGACCCAGGCCAGGTCGTGCAGGACCTCACAGGCCATGTTAACTATTTTAATAATGTAAGATATAAATTTAACAATTTTCATTTTCTCCTAAGTCACAATGAAAGCTATTTAAAGGTTCTAGCCAAGGATTGCCGTGGTTGTTATATTTTAAAAGCTAACTGGCAGCTGTGTATAGAGTGGGTTCTACAGGGGATCAAGATTAAAGATGAGAGGACTGCTGGGGGGCTTCTGCTGTAGACCCGTAAATGGTGATGGAGGAGACAAAAGAAAGTGAAGTGATTCACAGAGTCACCTCCAAGAGGAGAGAATCAGCATGACTTGGAGGAAATAAGGGGGAGGAATCATGCAATGGGCTAGGATTTACTAGACATAAAAATGAAGAATTACTGATATACAATAGAAAAGCGTTCCCCTCTCCCCAAAATGGTAATTTTTATATCAGCATTACTAAAAAAGAATGAAAGTATAAACACAACTCATTCATTCATTACTTGGCTAGTGCTCAGTGTTTGCCATTCATTTATCAGGTGTTATCAACTCTGTGTGGTCTTTTCTTTAGTTCATCTTTTGTGGTGTTGTTGTATGTGTATGCTTACTACAAACAAAAATTCAACGTAATAATTTTTGCTCTCAGAACTATTCTAGGCCTCCAGTTTTCTGATTCTATGCAGGTGCTAAAAAGAAGGGGAAAATGGTAGAAAGAATGAAAACAGATGGGGTAAGTGTAAGAGACGGAGGAAAGACTGCAGATCGTAGGGGAAACAGGGAGCTGGGAAAACCAACAGAAAACAGATGAGAAAGATCACCTAGAGTGTTCAAGAGATAGGGCTCAGTTTTGAAAAGGAGAGCAAGGCCAAATTTAAATGAATACATTTCACACACCAATGCATGGCATTTCTATTCAAGATCGTGTGTGTGCATTTTTAACTCACATAAGAAGCATTTCCTGTGCCTGAGGACCTCTTTGTGAGGAAGTGGTGTAGGCCATTTTAGTGCAGTGTGAGCAAGAAAATACGGAGTTGGATATCATACCACAAGATGCCACCTCTAAGGTGAGGAAGGAGAGGAGACTAATATTAAAATGCAGGAAACACAGGCAAGAGATGAGAAAACAGAAGCAATACAAAGGCGATAATGGATCAAGAGGAAAATAAAAATCTGACAATTTCCAAATTTATCTCTTCTACCCCTTCATTGATTATTCTTTACTTAAAATCCTGTCATCTGGCTGCTTCTCTCCATTCTTCTGAAACTATTTTCTACTCTGGTGACCTCTTAATTTCTTAATAGAAAAACCTTTTTTTTTCTAATTATTTTCTGTCTTTTCCATTTTAAAATGTAGTTATATAGATGTAGCTCTTTTTCCCCTAAATTTAAATAATTCACTATTTTACTGACTATAAAAGTAATACATATGGATGGAACTGGTGAGCATTATGCTAAGTGAAATAAGCCAGTCAGAAAAAAATAAATATCACATGATCTCACTCATTTATGGAATATAATGAACAACATAAAGTGATGAACAGAAACAGATCCAGAGACAGAGAAGCATCAATCAGACCTCAAACTTCAGAGGGAAGGTAGGGGCGGGTGGGGGTAAGAGACAGAAATCAGACAAAGGACTTGTATGCATGCATATAATCCTAACCAATGGACACAGACACCAGGAGGGTGAGGGCATTAGTGTGTGTGTGTGTGTGTGTGTGTGTGTGTGTGTGTGATCAATGGGGTGATAAGGACACATATGTAATACGTTAATCAATAAAGAGAAAATAAATTTTTAAATTTTGCTTTATCTTCCAAAATATTTTTCCCAAGAAAATAAGATTTAAAAACTTAAGTTGTGCTAACATAAATGTATTTAATGATGTAATAAAAGTAAATTTTTAATAACATTTTAAAAAGTAATACATATTATTTCTAACAAAAAAAATCAAATAATACAAAGAGGAAATAAAAATCACTTCAGCCCTAACCAGTTTGGCTCAGTGGATAGAGCATCAGCCTGCTGACTCAAGAATCCCTGGTCAAGGGCATACACATACTCAGTATGGAGTGTGCAGGAGGCAGCTGATCAATGTTTCTCTCTCATGGATGTTTCTAACTCTCTATTTCTTTTCCTTTCTCTCTGTAAAAAATCAATAAAATATATATTTTTAAAAATCACTCCAAAATTCACACTTCAGGGCAAACAAACAAACAAAAAAACCAAAACGCTGCAAACTATGAGATGAATGTGCTTCCCTATGTTTTTTCCTTTCATGGATATGCACTCATGCATAGAGAAGTATATGCAGTTTTATGTAAATGCACAGTACATTCTGTTTTTTCTAACTTGCTTTTTTCACTCAATTATGTCAATAAAGATTTACATCATTGACTTTAATGATAGTGTGGCTTTCATTTCCTTCTTTTGATAAACATTTTGTTTACTTCTTTTTTACTAAAATGTTTTAGAACATAAAGAAAGGGGGAAATCTGAATTCTTTGAAGCAATCAGAATACTGATGTCAAAACCAGCAGAGAACACCAAAGTAAAATCGCACCCTCCTCATTTATGAGTGTTGATGTACTTGCGCGATTGTTTGCTCGGTTTTATCCACATTAGTTGGATCAGTGTACTAAACAGATGTGTTTTACATTTCAATAAATTTTATAAATGCTGTTAAAAAAGTTGCTCAAATGGATATTTTGACTAAAATGTTTACCAAAATCTTATACAGTTTTGCCAAGTGTTTCATTCTTCAAAATACTCATTGCTATTTTTATTTTTTGAAGACTGACTGATAAAGTGGGAGATCCTTTCAAGTGTTCACTGGTCATTTATATTTTTCCCATCTGAATGTCTTTCCCCTTTTCTTTTCATGATAGGTATACTTTAAAATTTAATTGTACTCTATTAAAATGTGTAAAATTAGCACTCCATCTGATACTGGTATATGTTACAAGTGTTATGCCTACTTCTTGAGGTTATCATCGTCAAAGTCATTTATTGTATTTCTGCAGGTCAAAAGTTCTCTGTTCTTATTTAGTCACAATCTATTCATAATTTCCTTTATGTTTTTCCTTTCTCTTTTTTATTTATTTATTTATTTATTTATTTATTTATTTATTTGTGTGTGTGTAATATGCTTGGAAACTTAGAAGGAACTTTCTCAACTAGATACTACACAAATGTTGATCTAATCATTCTAATAATTTAAGGATTTAATTTCCTAAAAATATTAGGTCAATCTAGAATTTGTTTTGGATATTTTATTTTTCTGATTGGCTACTCAGTTATCATATCATTATTGTTGTTTTGAAAAAAAAAAAAAGTCTTCCCCCTGCTCATATTTTTCACACTAAATTTTCATGGATGTGGGTTTATTTCATAGTATCTCTGGTCTTTTTTATTAATGCCAGTCTATTCCTCCACCATACAGTTATTTTTACAACTGCTGTTTTGTAATATATTTTCCTATATGAAAGCATATATCCCATTCTCTTTTTCACTAGAATTCCCAGTTATTTTTCACTTTTATACTTCCAGTTAAAATTTAGAACCATTTTTTTTTTTTTATCAAATTGAGAGAAAAAATCCTGTTGGTGTTTTAGTTGGGATTTAATACATGTACACATTATTTTAAGGAAATTGACATTTAAAAATATTTAGTGTTAAATGTAAGGCAAAGAATTATCTTTTCAGTTATATAAGTCTTTTTTCATGGTCCTTGGTAGTTTTTGAGTTTTTCTTATAGTAGTCCTACAAATTTCTTTTTAAATTTATTATTACAAAGATAATTTAATATTTTGGTTTTTCAACATTATAGATTATATCCTTATCTGTGTTACATTTTCTAATTATTTATTATCCTATATAAGAAAAGCCTAATATGCAAATTGACCCAACAATGCAATGATAGTCAATATGTTGTGCACTGATCACCAGGGGGCAGATGCTCAATGCAGGAGCTGTCCCCAGCCCACAGGCCCCGGCCAGCCAAGGAAGGTGCCCAGTGGCCCTCTGATCGCCCTGCCAGTTGCCCTGCAGAGGGAGGTGACCAGTGGCAGCAGCAGGGGGTAGGGCTGGCAAGCGGGCAGTGCCCAGCCAGCCAAGGTGCGTGTCAATAGGGGCACTCCAATAACCTGTCAATTGCCCCACACATAGGCCCTGATCACTGGCCAGGCCTAGAGACCCTACCTGTGTACAAATTTTGTGCACTGGGCCTCTAGTTATAAAGAAAACTATATTTTTGTATGTGAATTTTTTCATTGGCCACATTTATAAACTCTTATTATTCTTCATGGTTTTTGGTGTTTTCCTGAAAACTCCACACTGATTATATTACCTACAAAAATTATAATTTTGCTTGGCTAGTATGGCTCTGTGGTTGAGCATCAACCTATGAACTAGGAGGTCATGGTTCAATTCCCAGTCAGGGCACATGCCCAAGTTGTGGGGGAACATGCAGGAGGCAGCCAATCAATTATTCTTTCATATCACAGATGTTTCTATCTCTCTTTCTCTTTCCCTTCCTCTCTGAAATCAATAAAAAATATATATTTTTTAAAACAATAATTTTACCTCTTTAATTTTTAATATCAAGTATTATATTTTATTCTATTATCTTACTGCAGTGGCTAGCAAGACAATGATACTTTTTATCCTAATGGAACTTTTCTATCACAGAAATTTAAAACTAATAATGAGGGAAAGTTTTCCAAGGCAATTAATAGGTGTGCTGAGAAAAAAGATCTCAGATTTATTAGATTGTTTATTACATAATGTTATTTTATATAGTGTCATAGAGCTTCTATAGTCTTTTTTTTAAAAAATATTTTATGAACTTTTAAGGACATTTTTAATAGATAAATTCCTAACTTTATTTTACCATTTTTCAGAGTTAGCCTTCTGAAATACAGTTAAGCCCAACACAGATTTTTAGTTCTATGTAAAGGATATATACCGTATGTGTGTGTGTGTGTGTGTGTGTGTGTGTGTCTGTGTGTGTGTGTGTGTGTGTGTGTGTGTGTGTGTGTTACAATCCATATAATCCTTTTTAAAAAATCAGAAATGAACAGTGAGTTTCTAGATTTCTTGGGAAATCTATAGGGACAATTATGTTTCCTCTTTTGCTCATTATAATAACAGTCATTTATAGTAACGGGTAGTCTAATAATGAGTTGCTTAGCTGTTTAAAATGAGTCAAAGTTGATAATGAATTTATAAGACTTTCCATGTTTTATGTGGTGTTTTTTTGGATTCTAATTGCTAATATTTTATTTAGGATACTTACTTGAATATTTGTTAGTAATGCTGGACTAATTTTGACCCTTTTTTGTTCTCACTGAAACATTGTTTTGTAGCTTTGCTGTCTTCATTTAAAGCACATGAAGATTGCTTTTTTTTCCTTATGCTCTGGCACAGTTTAAGTCATATAGAAATTATCTGTTGCTTGGAGCTATGAAAGAAATTCAAGGACAGAAGTTAGAGGATTATTACTCTACTAGAGACCTGGTGTATGAAATTCGTGCACAAGGGTGTGTGTCCCTCACCCCACCCTGCACCCTCTCCAATCTGGGACCCCTCAAAGGATGTCCTACTGCCGGTTTACAGGAATAGGGCCTAAACCTGCAGTCAGACATCCCTCTCACAATCCTGGACTGCTGGCTCCAGCCACACACCTGCCTGCCTGCCTGCCTGCCTGCCTGCCTGCCTGGTTGCTCCTAACCACTCTGCCTGATGGCCTGCTTGCCCCCAACTATCCCCACTACTGACCTGCTTGTCCCCAAATGCCTCCCCTACTAGCCTACTCACCCCCCAACTGCCCCTCCATGCCAGCCTGCTCACTCCAACTGCCCCCCTGCTGGCCTGCTCACTCCAAACCCCCCTCCCCCTTCACTGTCCTGATCACCTCCAACTTACCCCCACTGATGACCTGCTCACCCCCAACTAGACCCCTGCTGGTCTGCTTACCCCCAACAGCCCCTGATGTCCCACCCCTGACCTGATCACCCCCTGGTGACCCAAGTCCCAACCCCTTCTTTTGTTCTTTTTTTTTTTTTTTTTTTTTTTTTTTCCTAGTGCTTCCTTGAGCAGAGGCCAGAGCCAGCTGGAAGCAAATATCTAAGATTTATTTATCTTCTATAATTGAAACTTGTAGCCTTGAGCTGAGGACAGGGCCAGCCAGGGCAGGTGGGAAACTTGGCTTCCTCCATTGCCGGGGCAACCCAAGCCTCATGCTTGCTCCAGCTCCATGGCCAGCCACCATCTTGGTTGGGTTAATTTGCATACTTACTCCTGATTGGCTGGTGGGTGTGGCTTGTGAGCATAAGGGGGTGATGGTTAATATTTTTTTAATTTAAGAAATTTTTATTATTCAGATTATTACAATTGTTCCTCTTTTTCATCCATAGTTCCCCTCCATCTGGTTCTCACCCCACCCTCTGTCCTTATCTCCTCCCCACTGTCTTTATCCGTACGTATATGATTTTTGTCCAGTCTCTTCCCACACCCCCTACACACTTTCCCCCCCTGAGAATTTTTGGTCCACTCCCTTTTTATGCCCCTGGTTCTATTATATTCATCAGTTTATTCTGTTCATCAGGTTTTTAATTCACTTGATTTTTAGATTCATTTGTTGATATATATGTACTTGCATGATTTTCTTTTATTAGTGGAGATAACACTTTTTCTCCTTGAGTCAAGTTTCATATTTTCCTAGAAATTTGTATGCTTAGGCTAACTTTTCTCACTTATATGTTATATAATGTGTATTGCTTTCATTTTTAATATCTTTTCTATTATGTTATAACTTTGTTTACTTATTTTTGGTTTAGCTCATGATTTATGTATTTACTGAAATTTCTAATAAGCTACTCTCAGATTTATCATTTCATCCACTTTAACCTTCTTTTTAGGTATTGAATTCTTATAGTGTTGTTCTTATATCAATTTTATGGATCATCTTCTATATTTGAGTTGAATAGTTTTTTTGTTCTTATTTAGTATTATAATAAAAAATTTTAAGGCTATGATTTTTCTATATGCATTTTTGATTCATTATATGTCGTATGTAGGTTGTTAACAATTTTTTTTCTTTTTATCCCTTTTGTTGACCCAAGAATTCTTTAGAAAATACTTTTAAAATTTCCAAGAATGGGTTATTTAATTTTTTAATTTATTTCTAATATTATTGCACTATATGCTAAAAAAATCTTGTCTATACTATTTTACATGTTAAAATTCATTAACATTTTTAATTCCTAGTACATAGATAACTTATGTAGATGTTTCATGAGTTTTTGGAAAAAAATATATTCTTTTATGAAGTGATACATTGAAATATCTTTATTAGTCATAACCTCATCTCCTTTATATTTTCATTTATATTTTTCTTGGTCTGTGAAAAGTTATGTAGTGTTTTAAACTTCTCCTTTGATGTGTATCTCTATTCTTCATTATATTTTATATTGTCATTTATTTTATATCCCTCAATTAGATTTTATTCCATTATTTTCTCTCTTAATAAATGGTAAGATCACAAACCTAGTTACTGAAACCAAAAATCAGTGGTTTCTTCATCCAATCCAACAATAAGTCTTGTTAACTTTACCTCCACACAATTTTCAAATCTGTCCACCTCACATTCTTTTCACAAATACGGACCTAGTCCAAGCCAGTTATGTCTTGCCTGAATTACTGAAATCAATTCAGAAGTCATCTCATGCCATTCTTTACTTTTACATAGAAGTCAGAATGAACTCCCCTGTTTCTCTTCTTAAAATCTCCCAAAAGCTTTCCATTCCAACCTCACTTAAAATAAATCTATACTTTTAGCTCTGTTTTCAGAGTATATGACTGGTCTTGCTCCTTCCCTTTCCTTGAGCCACTGGCTTTCTGCCTCTTCCTCCTACAAGATAAGCTCACTCACATAATAGAGTAAACGTCATTCCCAATGTTCCAAAATGATCTTCTTCCCGTTTTGTGCATGGAGGTTTCCTTCTTGTTATTCAGATCTTAGCTGAAATAGCAATGTCCCAAAAAATCTTTGATCTGATAGACACTTATTATATCACCCTATTTTACTTCTCTCTATTGGTTATTTTGTTAATATCTTTCTGCATTCCATTAAAAACTTTTTGAGAGCAGAAATATTGGCTCTCTTTTGAAATTGCCCAGTAACAGAAAAGTGCTAAATTTGTGGAATGAATAAAAAAATAAATTTAGTGCAAAAAATAAATGACAATTACATTTTTATTTTGGAGTTTAATAATAATCAATAAAGGTAACTCTCCATTTTAATGCTTTTTGCCTTGAATTCAAGTATGTCTGATTTTATCATAAGGACATCATCTTCTGCACAGAATAGAATAAAAGGAGTTGGGATTTATCTCCCACACTATGCAATTAGAAAGCCATTTGAATATATGAACCAATAGTTTTCAGACACAAAACAACAGACAACACAAGACAATGATTTGTAAGAAAAAAAGGGAAACAAGTAAATTTGACCTGTAAGTACTCCAGCTTAGAGCAAGTTTCTGGACAGTAACAGAAAGATGACCCAGTGCCCAGCTGTCTTGCTGAGTTAAAGCAACAGAGTTTGAAGTTCAGGAAAGCCAAGAGAAATAGAATTTGCAGAGAGAAAAGACATGCACAAATTTCAAACAAGCTTGGGAAATTTGTAAGCATAAGGTTATATTTACAAGAGTTCCCCCAAAAACCCCTATGATCAGTAAATTTAGCCAAAAGAACTAAAGTAAAAAATAAACAAAAAATTTTACAAATAACAAACAAACAAACAAACAAACAAAAACAGCAACAAAAACTATCTACCTGGTATGCTGACCTTTAGAAAGTCCTTAACCTCATACTACAAATCCAATGATTATCAACACACAAGTTCAATCTAATTTATATAGCACACTAGTTTCTCAACATAGTGCAACAAAGAGAGAATCTGGGAGATCTGCTGAAGGGTCCCCTCAAGGTTTTGTTTTGGCTCATTGCTGTTTTGCCTCTGTGTATAAGGAATGAAGCACTGGGAAATAATAAGCAGAGCAATCCCCAGAGATCACACAGGGTTAAGCTTAGTTGTGGTCCAACCAGCCAGAGTGGAAGCACCTCCTAATACACGGAGCATTTGTCAGTTCATGAGAACATTGTATCAACGGTGAGGCCAAATTAGCCCTAGACCTGTCCAGGACCTCAAGATTTGAAAGGATAAAATTGTTCCCAAGTAATTTACTGAGTCCCAAAGAAATAGCTCCAAAATATTTAATGGAATGCAAAAAAAAATGTCTTAATGATGTTAAAAATAAGATTGAGTACAGAAAATTGAAAGGAAATAATATCCAGCATCCGATCAAAACTTAACAGGCATGCAAAGAGGCAAAAACATGTGCCCCATAATCAGAAGAGGGGGGAAAAATAGAAACAGACCTAAAATGACACAAATGGTAAAATTAAATAAGAGCATAAAGTAGATATTTTTAAAATTTCCCATATGTTCAAGAAGGTAGAGAAAAGCATGAACATGATTAAGTGGAGGATAAAAAAGACCCAGTTAAAAATTGTAAAGATAAAAATATAGATTAGAGATTAGACACTAAAGAAGAAAAATTGGGGAACTTGAAGACTCAAGTAATAGAAACTACCAAAATGAAACAGAGAAAAAAGACAACAAAAATGAGTGCCTCAATGATCTGTAGGTCAATATTATACAACCCGTCCTGGGAATAAAATTAAAATATTTGGTGAAATAATAGACCAATTTTTGAAATTTGATGAAAACTGCAAACCCATGATGCAAGAATCTCAATGAACAAACAGAAGAAATGTGAAAAACATGACATTAGGCACATCATAAGCTTCTTATTTGTTTGTTTCTGCAATGTTTTTCTTTCCTTTAATTACTAATGACATTTGTTGCACTATATTGAGAAACTGGTGTGCTATATAAATTAGATTGAACTTGTGTTTTCATAATTATTGGATTTGAAACAAGGTTAAGGACTCTCTAGAGGTCAGCAGAGTGTTTCTGTTGCTGTTGATTTTTTTATCGTTATTTTGATTTTAGTTCTTTTGGCTAACTTTACTGATAACAGGGAGGGGAACTCTTATAAATATGACCTTATGCCTACAAATTTCCTACATGTGTTTGAAAGAATAAATATTTTGGAGATAATTTGGCAATAGTAAATAAAGAAAAAGAATGAGACCATGTTCCCCTAATATGTGACTCAATAAAGAAGAAAATAAGAAAGTTTAGCACAAAAACTATCTTATATAATAAAACCCTAATATGCAAATCAACTATATGGCGGAACAACTGGTGGAATGACCAGTTGCTATGACATGCTCTGATCACCAGGGGCAGATGCTCAATGCAAGAGCTGCCCCTGGTGGTAAGTGCACTCCCACAGGAGGAGCTGCTCAGCCAGAAGCCAGGCTCATGGCTGATGAGCACAGCAGCAGTGGCGGGAGCTTCTCCCACTCTGCTGCAGGTAGGTGGTAAGGAGTGAGAGGTCCTGGACTGTGAGAGCCCCGAACTGAGAGAGGGATGTCTAACTGCCAACTTAGGCCCGATCTTCAGGGGTAATGGGCCTAAGCCAGCAGGTGGACATCCCCTGAGGGGTCCCAGACTGCAAGAGGGTGCAGGCTGGGCTGAGGGGACACACAACGCCCCCCACCCCACCCCCACCCTGGTGCAAAAATTTTGTGCACCAGGCCTCTAGTTTTTTGGGTTTTTTTAAATAAGTATTACTATAATTTCTGTCTTTTTTTAAAAAAAATATTTTTATTGGTTTCAGAGGAAGGGAGAGGAAGAGAGAGATAGAAACATCAATCATGCAATTTGCCCTGTCTGAAAATCGAACCATGACCTCCTGCTTCACACCAGCTGGGCACAGAGTTATTTTTAAATGAATGGGTTCAAATATTCTGTTACTGAGTTTGAGATGAAAATAAGATATTGAAATAGAAATTTCCTGCCATCTACCTACAAAAATGGACTTGCATTCAAGTTCCAGGTTTGGCTTCAATGAGAAATGGGAATAACAGAGCAAACTGAGGGTGGAGTAGGAAATTTTAAGAAAGAATCACAGAGGAGGAAGAGGAACTGATTCAGCAGAGGAGATAGAAATATAACTGATGGAGTGTTGCACAGTACTCTTTCTTTTGAAGTATTTTTATTGATTAAATTAAGAAATTATTCATCTCAATTGTAGATATTTGCTGCCATCACTCATATTTCTTTATTTTCTATATTGTATGTGCTTTATCTTTCTATTTTGAAAACAACATATTTATAGGTGACAATTCCAACTGGGTCTCTCTATCAGAGCTACTTAAGAATTGTGCAATATAAAACCTCCATCATGGGATCAAGGTTGACAAATGTTCTTTTATTACGAACAAATTTATGCTCAGCCTTTAGTGCAAGAGTCAGTCTTATATTAAAAAGCATTTTCATGCCATTTCTCACTTGATGACTAGATACCTGTCATGCTGTTAATTCTCCATTGGTGGCAGCAGTTACAGTGAAAGTTTGCTGGACACAGATGCACTCCCTTACTCTCAGACTTTTACTCGTTTATTCAACTGACCTTAATTAAGCCCCTATAACATAGTTTGCCAGGTGCTGAGAATAATTCAAAGATAATATCAAGAGTCACTGTCTTCAAGGAGATTACTATTGAGGGATTATTAAGTTATTAAAAGCATTTTTTAAATGCTTTCTTTTTTTAAAGTATTTTGGTTCATCTAAAAGCTATAGAAATAACCACCACTTTCAAATGGGGAGACATCTAATTTATTTAAATACTTTTTCTCAGAAGCTATATCTGGCTTTAATAGTCATTCTTGCTGAATATTAGGTGAGAATCAGTTGTCCTTCTATGAGAGAATAATTTTTAAACAATTTATGTACTGATTTATTATTAAGTGAATAAATAATATAAACTCTACATTTGTACAATATGGTGCTAGAATGGAGAGAATTTTTAAAGTAATTATAGCATAACTAGTAGCCCTGCACACGAATCCGTGCACCAGTAGCTCTCTATGGGGCCTGGCCACTCCACCCCCGCTGCCTAGAGGCCATCTCTGGCCCAGAGGCCCATCCACAGCTGGGCGCAGAACGCTTGCCTCATTACTGGGGCAACAATGCAAGAATTCCCCCCCCCCCCCCCCGTTATATAGGATATTTTCTTATATTAAAAGATAGTAGATTATATACTACTAGAGGCCTGGTGCACGAAATTTGTGCATGAGGGTGTCCCTCAGCCCAGCCTGCACCCTCTTCAATCTGGGACCCCTCAAGAGATGTCCGATTCCCTAGGATCGGGCCTAAACGGGCAGTCGGACATCCCTCTCACAATCCAGGACTGCTTGCTCCCAACTGCTTGCCTGCCTGCCTTCCTGGTTGCCCCTAACTGCTTCTGCCTGCCAGCCTGATCACCCCTAACCACTCCCCTGCCACCTTATTGATGCCTAACTGCTCCCCTGCCAGCCTGTTTGCCCCTAACTGATCTTCCCTTCAGGCCTGGTTCCCCCTCTCCCCCTCCCAACTGCTCTTCCCTGCAGGCCTGGTCCCTCCCAATTTCCCTCCCCTGCTGGCCATCTTGTGGTGGCCATCTTGTGTCCACATGAGGGGAGCCATTTTTGACCACATGGGGGCAGCCATATGATGTGTTGGAGTGATGGCCAATTTCCATATTACTCTTTTATTAGGATAGAGGCCTGGTGCACAGGTTGGGGCCAGATGGTTTGTCCTGAAGGGTGTCCCAGACAGGGTAGGGGTCCCCTTGTGACATGGGGCAGCCTGGGTGAGGGGCCTGTGGTGGTTTGCAGGCTGGCCATGCACCCCCTCCCCCCCAGTGACCCAAGTGGAGGCTCTGGTATCTGGGATTTATTGATCTTCTATAATTGAAACTTTGTAGTGGAGGCCAAGATAGCCCAGGACTGTGGGAGCTTGGCTTCCTCCATCACTGGAGGCAACCCAAGCCTCCTGCTCTCTCCAGCTCTATGGCTGCTGCCATTTTTGTTGGTATTTATTTATCTTCTATAAGTGAAACTTTGTAGCCTTGAGTGAAGGCCTGGGCCAGCCAGGGTGTGCAGAAAGCTTGGCTTCCTCCATTGCTGGGGAAACCCAAGCCTCCTGCTCACTCCATGGCCGAAGCCATTTTGGTTGGGTTAACTTGCATACTCGCTTCTGATTGGCTGGTGGGCATGGCTTGTGGGTGTAGAGGAGTGAGGTTACTTTGCATATTACTCTTTTATTAGATAGGATTCTTTCTTTTGAACTGACATAAATCCTAGTACAAAAGAGCAGACAATCAGGGCTAATATACTTGGTCATATTAATATGTTACAAAGGACAAAGAAGAGCAAAGCCAATGTGGCCTGGAGTAGTAGGGAAAGTTTCCTTACATTGCAGAGTATTGTTCCTTGTTTATCGTTTTAAATTGTTTTCTCAGGGAGGCTCTATGGATGTTTCAATAGCCTTCACTTGACACAGTTGTAGTGTAGACTTGAATGGACAATTAAGAGAGGTGAAGACATCATTGAAGGCAGCTGGATAGGAAAAACAATAAAACTCCCATAAAAATCACCAATGAAAGGACTATAAGGGAGAGATGAATTTACGATGTTTTATTAGAGCCACTTCCTCATTCTCAGTAAATCCATTGCCTGGATTCCTTTTGGCACTGAGCATGTTTTGGGTCAAGGCTAATTGTTCATGAATGTTGTGTTCTGGTTATCCATCTCCTGACAGAACCGAGAGGAAGTGTTGTTCCGATCAACCAGACAACAATTACGTGCTCTGTGCATGGTTGGCTAAAACAGTGATTAGAAGTGACACTTTGCTGCAAAATGGCTATGTTGGATCAGATGAGTGAACATTCCCTTGGTCCCTTTAATCCTCTTTGGGCCAAACAAAATAACCAAACACACATGCACACACAGCTGAGGTGCTTTCAAATGCCTCAGTTTTTGTGGTTTTTCCAAGGGGCGGCTTAACACACCATTGTATTGTAACGGTGTGGTGGTTGTTACTAAAATGCTAAGGTGCCTGAGTTGCCGGGACTGGTTTGGCTCAATGGATAGAGCGTCGGCTTGGGGACTGAAAGGTCCCGGGTTCGATTCCGGTCAAGGGCATGTACCTTGGCTGCGGGCATATCCCCAGTAGGGGGTGTGCAAGAGGCAGCTGATCGATGACTCTCTCTCATCGATGTTTCTGACTCTCTATCTCTCTCCCTTCCTCTCTGTACAAAATCAATAAAATATATTAAAAAATAATAATAAAAAAAATAAAATAAAATAAAATGCTAAGGTGCTTGAGTTCTCTCCAAGCCTCCCTTTATTCTTCTCCAACCTCTACATTTCTGTATTGCATCTTAGACCTCCTGTGTGCAGGTCGCAGGTATAGGTCAAAGAAGATCCCCACTGGGAAATAAGAGAAGGATGAAGGAAATCCTGCCATTTCTCAGCTCTTGTGTGTGGAAACTCTTCACACTCCTTCAGTCAAGGGGCATAGGAGTCAGTCTGTGCCCTTCTATTTGAATTTGATTCTGACAGATGATTTAGACAAGACAAGAATGGTATTTATTTGAGTAGATGTCTCTTTTTTTTTTAAATGCATAACTATAACAGTACATTTAGCATATAAACTGAGTACAGTAGTACCCTATTGCACTCTAGTTGGAAAAAAACAACCAGCAAATAATAGCCAGAGAATAAATATAAATTGTATGATAATTAACTGCTAAGTTATGAATTAAGCATAAATAACCAATAATATTGTAATTATTTTTCCTCCTAGGTAAATACTTTACATAGAGGATTTAGCATCAAGATCTGTAACTTTAAAAAAAATAGCAGCCGAAACCGGTTTGGCTCAGCGGTAGAGCGTTGGTCTGCGGACTGAAAGGTCCCAGGTTCGATTCTGGTCAAGGGCATGTACGTTGGTTGCTGGCACATCCCCGGTGGGAGGTGTGCAGGAGGCAGCTGGTCGATGTTTCTAGCTCTCTATCTCTCTCCCTTCTTCTCTGTAAAAAATAAATAAAAAATATATTTTAAAAAAATAGCAAATTCAAATCTCCGGTGAACATACTTCATAAACAGTATTTTTCTTCATTGTTTGCTTTTGGTTGTTGTTATCTTGGCTGATTTGGTTTGGACAATTGACTGTTAATATCTTAACATTTCTAAACCCCTTTCAGAGTTCTGAGTGGAAACAGGAAAAGAAAAAAATTATTCAAAAATATTAAAATAATGAAAGTAAAGAAATTCTGCAGGAGAAATAACATCTTTCATAAGCCAGGGAAAGGATGCAAAAAGGCAAGAGGGCATAGAGAAACCAATAAGACAAATTTGAAGTAGTAGAGAAAAATAATAAAAGCTATTATGAGCCGAAACCGGTCTGGCTCAGTGGTAGAGCATTGGTCTGTGGACTGAGGGGTGCCAGGTTCGATTCCGGTCAGGGGCATGTACGTTGGTTGCGGGCACATCCCCGGTAGGGGGTGTGCAAGAGGCAGCTGATTGATGTTTCTCTCTCATCAACGTTTCTAGCTCTCTATCTCTCTCCCTTCCTCTCTGTAAAAAATCAATATATATATATATATATATATATATATATATATATATATATATATATATATATATATATTAAAAGCTATTATGTTGTTACAGAAATATATAAATAAATTAAAATAAATGGCATGGGGAAATCAAAAGGAAATGGAGAGCCGAAACCAGTTTGGCTCAGTGGATAGAGCGTCTGCCTGCGGACTGAAGTGTCCTGGGTTCGATTCCAGTCAAGGGCATGTACCTTGGTTGCAGGTACATTGCCAGTAGAGGATGTGCAAGAGGCAGCTGATCGATGATGACTCTCTCTCATTGATGTTTCCAACTATCTCTCTCCCTTCCTCTCTGTAAAAAATTAATAAAATATGTTTTTTAAAGGAAAGGGAGAAATTCTAGTAAAAGGTGTTCTCTGTGGTCAAGAAAGAATTGCCCAGGAAATAGAAGACCTAGGTTCCAACCTCACCCATTGCTAACTGGTTGTGTGACTTTCAGCAGGATATTGAATCTCACTGCATTTCACTTCCAACTCTGTAGAATCACTTTTTGCCTCAGAGGTGTCAGATGACTTCAACTTTTCAAATTCTTGAGAAAAAAGATTTTTGCATCTCCTTGTTTCTTCTTTGCTATAATGAACTTGCTACTTTAGACCAGTGTTTCCCAACCTTCTCTCATGATGAGAATCACCTGGTGGAGTTGTTAAAACACAGATTCCTGAATCCCAACTAAGAAGTGCTAAACTAGAATTTTTGGGAACATATAGGTAAAATTGTATACTTAACTAGTGCTCTAAGACAGATTTTATATACAGAGCGCTAAGTTAGGTATGCAATTTTACCTATATGTTCTCAAAAATTCTAGTTTAGCACTTCTTAGTTGGGATTCAGGAATCTGTGTTTTAACAACTCCACCAGGTGATTCTCATCATATGAGAAGGTTGGGAAACACTGCTTTAGACTGACTGAAAATAAAGTGCTAATTTAATACAGCTGCTTTTTCAGGATTAAATAGTTAACAACATGGGTAAATGAGTCATTGACTCTGTAGATTTAGTTTCCTGAACCCTTCATAATTTTGCTGAGTGTGTAAGAATACCTGATTGTAGATTGATATCCTAGAAATACTAAGTATGACTTCAATTCTTTCTTACTACGATGAAAGCAAAAAAGAGTGAGATTAATTTGTCTGTGATAACTGAAGATCAAATTGAAATTTAGGGCTGTACTTATATAAGAACAAAAGAAATTATTCGGAATATTTCTATGTTTATAAATGTATTGCTGCTACTTTGCTTTTAAGTATTTCATTTAGTGTTTCCATTTTAATTATAATTCATGACCAAAATGAGATAATCTATTTAAAATGCTTACTAGAATGCCTGGTATTCGGTAAATGTTCAATAAATATTAACTTATTATTATTAACTTGAAAGTGTGATTGTATTTCACAGCTTTTGCTTTCCATATAAAATGATGATCTAGCAAAAGACACATTTATGTATTAGTTGTAAAGATAGAAACCATTAAAAATAATAAGGAAAATAAGGAAACAAGATAGGCAAAAGAAAGAAGATATAAATATATAAATTATGATTAAAAGAAATTTTTGCCATGATTTGTTCTACAACCTGCTCTGTCATTAATTAGTGTTTTACACACACACACACACATACACACACACACTCTTTATAAATCCATGTCCACAGAAGGAAGGAATAATTATTAAGATGTATTAATTAGAGTTTGATTTCTCACAAAAAGAAATACCCTTAGAGACTACGTTATTTATTAACATGTATACTAGTAAAATGGTTCTATGTTGTAACCTCCCATTCTGTTCTAAAGAAACTAGCAATGCTTCTTTGTGAACAGTAAGTAGGAATCCAACAGGATCCAGCTTTAAAAATCATGACAGAAGCCCCTTTAAGGTATGTGAAGTTTCCATCATAAAGGAGAAGTTGGTGGAGTGAGAATCGCACTGGCAAGGAAAATCTTGTTCTGACTGGAAAAAAGAGGATGATGGCACTTTAGGATGATTTGAGAAAAAGTAGGTATCCTGATCTTATTGAACAGATGGAGCATTTTAGAGCTGGGGACACAGAGAAGCCTCAGCACTGTCTCACTGATGAGCTAGTTTATAGAGAGATAGGCTATTATAAACTCAAAATACTTAAAATATTAATGCATCAAACCACCAGCAAACTATGAACACACCAAGTTCTAACAGTCTGCACAACTGAATACAATTATATGAAAGAAAGATGAAGCTCAGTCTTAAGGAAGCCCCAAAATGGATATAGTTTGAGTATGGACATGATAAAAGAGCCACATGATACTTTTCTTGATATTTTTTTAAACATTATTGTAGCCCTAGCTGGTTTGGCTCCACAGATAGAGTGTTGGCCAGCCGATTGAAGGGTCATGGGTTCAATTCTGGTCAAGGGCACAGGCCCAGTTGTGGGCTAAATCCCCAGTAGGGGGCCATCCAGGAGGCAGCCAATCAATGATTCTCTCTCATCACTGGTGTTCTATCTCTCCCTCTTCCTTCCTCTCTGAAATCAATAAAAAAAATTATATTTTTAAAAAACATTATTGTGAAGTTTACTCATTTAGTTTGTAGTTGAGAAAGTCTTGCATATGACAGGCATTGCGTTAGGTAATGAGAAAATATTGGATGACTTGAAATTTCCTATCCAAACAGAAGTCAGTTTTGTGGATTAAAATAAAAAACAAATAAATTATTAAAGCACAGCCATAGGTGTTTCCCACATCCAAGGCAAGTACAGAATACAGTGCAGGTAACAGCCTATACTATGTAGGAAAGGTGGAAAAGTCATCTCAAGCAGGAGGGATCTGAATGGGCCTGATAGATGAGGAGTTTTCTTGGCAGAGAAGAGGAAAGAGAGAGGACATTCCACACAGAATAAACTGCATCAACAAAATACCAAGGAGAAAAGGACAGCAGAGACTCTTTGGGGAAAGGTGAAGAGTCTAGAGTGAAGGATCTATTGGGGGCATTGTGAAGAGAACTGAGCCAGGAGATGAGGTTACTTGCTTGACCAGATTATGGAAGGCATTGTGGGACTTGGTGAAGAGTTTGAACTGCATCCTTCAGGTAAAGGGGATGAGTCCCAGTGAAGGATGTGTGTTTTGAAAGATAGCACTAGTGACTATGTGGACAGTAGAAATCAGAGGTTAAAGAGAGAGAGGACAATTGGAGGTCTTTCAATCATGCAGATGAGAAATGATAAAAGCTTTGATTAAAGCAGAGTCAAGGAAGTAGAGATATCAGAGGGATTCCAATGGGGGCTTGAATGATGGGAATTCATGTGTAGAGTAAAGGAGAGAGAGCATCAAGGCTGACTTTAATTTCTATCTGGAGGAATGATGCTGCACCAGGAAGGGGATGAGAAGGAGGATGGCCAGGTGATGAGTTTCAATAGAATCAGGTAACCTTGTGGCACCAATGGAAAATCTTGGCAATTTCTTTAGGAAGCAAAAAAAAAAAAAAAAAAACTTTAATTAAAAATTCAAACTGGAAATACAGATTGGAGGTTCAATAGCTTATTGGTGTTCTTTGAAAGTTATGAGAGTGAATGAAATGAACAGTAAAGTACATTTAGGAAAATATCAATAAAAAAGGACCACGGAAAGAATCCTGGGGAACAATGGAGACATTGGCAGAGGAACCAAAGACAAGGAAACCATGCGAGAAGCAGCACTCACTCAGAGAGGTGGGAGGGAAACTAAGAGAGTTATATTTAGGCCTAAGCATCTGTAAGAAATTGGATTGTGTGCTATTATATTACTTGTTATGTATCCAAACATGGGCATATCTAATCTGTTGTCCCAGGGAGACATAAGTAGATACTCCTAGTTTTGTGGAAATAACCAAAATTACAGGTTCAATAACTATAAGGAAACAAAAGTTATTCTAGAACTTGATGAGCAATGCAAAAATCAATAAAGTAAAAATAATTTCCACACAGTCAAATATTAATTAAATCTAGAACCAGATTGATTTTTGAAAATGCACAGAACAAAAAAATTTATTTGATAGTAAGCATTAAGAATTAATAAAGGTACTGATGCTCAGTCCAAACAGAGAAATCCAGCAATAAACATGTAAAAAAGGATCTAAATTAGTGATGTACCACTTGTTCTTCTTGCTCAAACACTACATGGTATGGACGTTACTATATCCTCCCCATCCTTCACAACATGTACATGTAACACCTGAGTCTTTGTGCACAAGGAATGACACAGAATGTACTACTTTGACCCAGTGAAGAACATCCAGGTAACTACTTAGCCAGTAAAACTTAAATAAGATTTCTCTTACTTCTGTGTCCAAAGGGAAATATTGCACCACACTCACAAACCACATGTGTTTTCTCCATCAGTAAATGCATGTCATATGTCAAAAATAAACTGTCCAAGAAAGTGTAAATAAATGATTCAATACAACCAATTACCAGTACTGGAAAATAACTCAGAGTATACTGGTACAACTCACAGTGTAACTTCTACAGACTGTGAATGAGGAACAGCATGTTTCACATAATGGATGGTATGTGCTGTCAAAAGAATTGGGGGAGGTACAGGAAAGCTGGAATGTGGATGGGTGCCATCACATCCTGTGAACTCAAACTCACCCTGACATACTGAGATGCCCCACTTTAGTGTCTGCCTCCTCCATACAAAACTATAAATGTCCTCAAGGACAAAAAACAGCCCCATATTCACCTTTTTACCTCAATACCCGACACAACTTAAACACCAAAGAAATCCATTAAGCTGAATCAGCGTACCGAACCCATAGGAAATGTCAAATACAAGGATAAATAGGGTATAAGTAAAGTACAGCCTAGGAAATATAGTCAATAATATTGTAATAACTAAGTATGATGTCAAGTAGATACCAGAGTTTTTGAGGGGATCATTTTGTAAGTTATATAACTGTCTAACCACTGTGCTGTACACCTGAAACCAATAAAATAGTGAATGTCAACTGTAATTGAAAAAATTTTAAATTTCTTTGAAAAGAACCATGATAAATAAGGTAAGGAGAGCATAGCATAACCATTCACCATACCTGTGAAATTATTAAACTGACTTCAACAAGTGAGGTACTGTGGTTGACCAGGGAAGCCCAGAGAAGAAGTAAGATGAAGCAGAACACAAAGAGTAAGTGCTGTCAGTTAAAAGGGGGGTGGGGGGAATCAGTAGGGAAGGGGACCCTTGCTTCAGCCTTGGTGCACAAGGAAATGCCATTCCCTCCACTGTCCAGGGGACAGGTTTCTAGGCATCCTTTCTATTCAGTTTGGGACTTACCTTTATGACATTTCAGTCATTTTCTGAACATAGCTCCTCTGATTTTTTAGGTCATGGGAAGTGGTCAGCAAATCGCACTGTGCCTGGCACATAGCAATATCATAAAAATTGTTGAATAATTGTATTTAAATCTGTCCTCTAAACTGGCTAATACATCATAGGCTATCATTAACTGTGGCCGACAACTGGCCACATGTCATTCCAGACTGAACTCAAGACAGGGCATGAAAATACTATCAATACTGATAAGAACAACCACCGCCAACATTTTGATAGTGCCAGATACTATTCCAGGTTCTTCATATGCATTAACTTGTTTATTCCTCATTAATAATTCTATGGATTGCTTTTATTATTACCCCAATTTTGTAGAAAATCCCCCTTGTATTACAGAAGAACCATAGTGCCACTAAAATGGTAGCAATTTGGAAAGGATATGATTTTGTGTATAGATGGATGTCAGGCTTACTAATTATGCTCTGAGCTCTATAACCTTTGGGAACTATTGTAACTTACTTAATGGCAGGGGGAAATCACCAATATCTTGTCAAGTAGACAGATTTTCACTTCTAGGATTTGGCTTCACAGTCTAGGGAGGGCCAGGATGAATTTAAAACTTACAGAGACAGGACCAGACTAACCAAGTGCTGACTGACACAAGCAAATTTAAACTTCTTCAAGTCATGCATTTAATCCCATTTGGAGTTCAAGAACTTGCAATTACTCAGCTGTATACATTGACATTTCTAATGCATCATTGAAATTCAGGTCAATTTTTCAAGTGACATATAAGATTATCCAACTCAATTCAAATATAATTCCATCCACCATGAACACCTTCTCAGGTCGACGAGTTTTCTTTATATCTAGAGAAGAGCCAGAGTGATTAATGAATTACAGTTTTACTGATGTAATAATTAACATCTCATAAAGAGGTGAAGCACAGGACAGCATAAGGGGACTCCTCCAGCTTGGTAATTAACCAAAATTTAATTTTCTAGGAACATAATGCTACAGCAGGAGGGGAAGATGAGGAGTTAACCTTCTAAGTTCCATGGAACCTGTGGCTCTTCAGAAACTCTAAACAATGGTCTATGTGCATGTGAGTTTTTTGGGGTGTGTGTGTGTGAGTGTGTGTGTGTGTGTTTGTTTTGTTTTGTTTTGTTTTTTGTTGATTTTTTTATGCAAAGAATGTCCTTATCTTTTGTTTAATTGCATAAGCAGTAAAGAATCCAGAAAGGGTACAGAATCACAGGTATAAAGATAATAAGTTTGCCCAGCCAGCGTGACTCAGTGGTTGAGCATTGACCTATGATCAGGTGATCACAGTTCGATTTTAAGAAAATTTCCATAATTTACTAAACTTTCCACACTGAATGGAGAGGATACCAAAAAGCATTTCATCGAAGAGGTTAAACTGATCTGGTGCTCTTTCCTTAGAAAGTAGACATTCATGTTCTAGTGGAATGCATCACAGTAACTGGCTGAGAGCCTGGTCCTGATATTGGATTCTCAGGTTCCATTCCCAGACCCACTTCTTTCTAGTTGTATATATTGGAAGAATTTACCTATCATCTCTCTTTCTCAGTCTTTTCATCAGTGAAAGGAATAATCTAGCAACAGCATCTTCCTCCTGCTGTTGAGATTACACTGTTTACAAACCCTTATCCAAGTAGCTGGCACTTAAGAAATGTAAGCTATTGTGGTTATGAGTGTATGCAATGTTACATTTAAAAAATAATTTTTCCCAATTTGCAAGGATGCTTTTAGAGATTTCTGATGGCTCAGCTGTCAGTCATATAAAACCTGGCCTCCCTCTATATTTACTTTATGGTTCTTTTGGTTATTTTGTTACATACCAATAGGTCAACCATTCATAAGCTGCTTTTGTTTTCCAATGATAACATGTTGTCAGGTTTTTGCCAAGTTTCCTCAAATATGAATTGTAATTTAATTTTAAGCTAAACTTGAAACTCTTGGCACCTACACGCCCTGACACTTGGCAAAATAGAACTTCCTATTCTCAAAAGGCTCAAAGAGTTCTTTTGAGTTTTTACAAAACAACATGTGTGTGAGGAATTAGGTAAACAAAAAATACGTAAATTTTAAATTTATTTCAGAACCTTTGTTTTTATTAAAGGAGAAACATTCCCTAAAAGTGGAGTTAGTTCTCTGAATTTTTAAGGGTGAGATGAGTCAAGAAATAAAGAGATAATTAAAATATTTAACCAAAATTGATTCTTTTGAAAGTGAATTATGGCTTATCTTATGGTTTATCTGCAGAGAAAGGGAAGAGAATTGTAAGTGTACTCGGTTTGCTCATTCCTGAAGAGCTGCTTACCTTTAAAATGCTGTCCACAGACACAGAAAAGCCCCAGTAAGATAGAGGTGGAGAAATTGGCATCATTAAAAATTTATTGTGCAATTTTTGGGGAAACTTACTTGTTTTTATACTGTCATTAACTAAGCCTTCTAAATGTTTACATTTTTTTCGTATTCTTTTGTATTTTGTGAAAATGACTTTGTGTTTAGAGGTTAAGCTGAGGACATGTAGATCAGAAAACACAATCATTGAAGCTTCTTTTTATCATTTTCAAGCCACTGATAACAACTGCAAAATTATACTTTTCTTTTATGGAAACATACTAAACTGAGAGGACAATGAATTATCAAAAAGCTGATTTAAGTTCCATTCTGAAAAATAAAATCACTCTAGCTCTCAATCATTTCTGGTATGAAAGATTCTGAATTATCCCCAAATAAGCTTTATAGATCTACCAGACTAAAAGAATTCACTACAAATAAACCTTTAGTTTAACTCCCAGTTCCTAGGCTGAAAACTTCTTAGCCACTCAAACTTTGGTTTATGGCACCATGAAAATTATCAATATTCACATTTAAATTGGATGTCAAATTGCACTGATTCAACTGGCAGATCTAGAACATACACCTGCTCCTCTAACTTCCCTTTACCATCATAATCCAAGCCCTTCTCATTTCTTCCTGTCTTTACTACTGCAATCCCTTTCTACTTTCTACTTCACACTTTTTTCTTCTGTGTACTGTTACATTTCTCATAGGACATTTACAATCTCATCTGCCTTTTCAGCCCTACTACATCTTAGGCTATTGCTTAATGAACACTGGTATTAGAAACCAATCTCTTCTCACGGACTGGAGTGTAATGCTGATGGTCTTAATCTGGCATCAAGAAGGGTTGAGGACCTGGAGAAGATGTTATGCATAAAAGAAATAAGAGTCCAGAGACGAAACATATTTTTGAAAGGCATTACAGGGAGTCAGAGAAGACTTAGCTAAAGGAACTAAGTTCTCCTTGTCTCAGGACCCCTTGCTTTTTATTAACACAATTTGTCCTAAGGTGAGATAGATATACACATCAAAGGCCCGGTTTCATATACACAATCTATTGTGAGGTTGGAAGAATTGCCTTAAGCTGTTCAGGTGTTTGGCCAGCAAGAGGCAATAACATGTAGATTAAAATGCCCTAAGCCAGTGTTTCCCAAACTTTTGACATATGTCTACCCCTTCTATAATTTTCGTAACGCTGAGTACCCCTCATACTCATGAGAATGTAGAATTAGGCACAGCTAAGCACGGTGCAGTGCATATCCCACCAAACTCCGGTGCAACTTGTACTCCCACCAAACTCTTCCCATACCCCTGGGGGTACGCGTACCACACTTTGGGAAACACTGCGCAGCAAGCAAGCAATTTATGCATCCCTTTCAGGTTTGGGGAAATTCCCTCAGCCATCTCCAGATGACTCAGCCCTGATGAAATGCTAGGATTGGCTTCCAGCAGGAGTGAGCACCACACTTCCCTTTCCTTTCTTATAGAAAATGCTCCTACTGTATCCGGTCATGTGGTTTGAATAAGAACTATCATGCTTTAAGGGACTTTGCCTTCCACAGTCTCCTAATTCAAGTTTTAGCTGTTTGTTTTGTTGTTTGTTTGTTTGCATTTTTCAGCCCAACGTGTCTCCATTGCATAGGCTCAGCTCCAGTTAGAGTAAAACATTCCATTTAAAGCTCAGCTCAGTACCATCTTGTCCAGAAAGGACAAGTAAATCAGTGCCACTCCCAGCTATCTGACCAGTAATCTGATCAGGTTCAATAGCTTCTTTACACCTCTCTTGGGCCTCGCTATAATAATATTAGTATATGTGTATAACTTTCTCCTCTTATAAAAAAAAAAGACCTTTTCTATAATCTGCACCCAATAAATACTTGTTGAATAAATGAATGATTGGCTGGGTGAAGAAAACAATTTTTGCAGAGGATTCTCTAAGGCTTTTTGTTTTTCACCCAGATGTTTGGCTGCACAGAAACACTTCCAAAAAGGAAATAAATTAATTGGTAATAGACAGTGTTTGCTCTAAGCTTCCATTCAAGTCATTGTAACCCAATTCATGTCACCACAATGTTCAGGCTGCATATTTGTGCTTTCTCCACTTTCACAGCCAAACACCTGCAGTTGACCAAGCACACATACCACAGTATTTTTAACATGACTCAAATTGACCGAGGGAGTTGACAACTTCCGAACATCCAGCTGAGCATAACTAAATGTCAGTGTTTTCACAGAGACTGATTTAAAAACATAGGAAAACCTGGGATTTCTCTTCCGTTCTGCGAGTTTTTTCCAATGCTGAACATCAAGGTTTCGGACCTATTTTTCTTTCTTTCAGGCGAGTAGTATGAAAGAAAATGCAACTGACCCGTAGCTACAATACTATAATCTCTCTCACAATCCCTTTTTCCATTTCAGTCAATGATTTTCACTAAACAATGCTACTAAAATTCTTTTTCCCTTTACTGTGACAGTAAAACCAGCCACACCACCATTTGTCACTTTTAAACTGGGCTCCGTGACTTTCAAAATTCAGGCCAAATTGTGCTCAAGGCATCAAAAATATTTCCTCAAATAGCTTTACATTTTATAACACTGTAAGCTAGCTTTATGTTCTTCAAGATTAACTCTGTAAAATCAATAATGCATGGACAAATTTATATCCTATATAACTAACACTATTCTAAGGTTTTTGGGTTTGTTTGTTTGTTTGTTTGTTAATCCTTGCTCAAGGATATTTTCCCACTGATTTTTAGAGAGTGGAAGAGAGGATGAGAGGCAGAGAGAGAGAAACAATGTTAAAGAGGCACATCAATTGGTTGCCTCCTACAAGTGCCCCAACTGGGGTGGGAATCAAGTCGGCAACCGAGTTATGTGCCCTTGACTGGAATCAAAGAACCACAGACCCTTCAGTCTGTAGGCTGATGCTCTCTCCACTGAGCCAAACCAGTGAGGCGTGTATTTATTTTTTTGGTGAGCAGAGAGGATAGTATTTCATTTCAGATTTTGAACCCCTTAAGGAAATAAGAGTAAGGAACTCACTATTTATATTGCACCTAGTTAATCAATGACTATGTTTAAAATGTAGTGGAGCCCTAGCTGGTTTGGCTCAGTGGATAGAGCATTAGCCTACAGACCAAAGAATCCTGAGAAAGAGAAGCATCAATGATAAGAGAAAATCATTGATTGGCTGCCTCATGCATGCCCCCCACTGGGGATCAAGTTAGCAACCCAGGCATGTGACCCAACCAGGAATGGAACTGTGACCTCCTGGTTCATAAGTCAATGTTCAGTCACTGAACCACACTGACAAGGCTATGTTATGTTATTGTTTCACAGGATGAGTACTTTTGACAAATTGAAGGTAAAAAAGAAATACCAGAAACCAGAATTCATTTGTAGGAGGTCTTCAAGCTATATGATTGGCGAATTCCTCTCTAATCTTCCACTCATGGAATTGCATTACAGCTTGCTGTTTGTTACCTCCTATTTCTGAAATGTTTTCCAGTAATATACAACTTTCTATTTTTTTCTAATTATGATATTATATTCAGGAAGAAGATCCTTGAGAGTAGGAAAGGGATGCAGGCTACTTTAAACTGTTTTTAACAGAAAATAACCTTATTTTACCTACAAATCTTTTGACCTTCTCCCTGAGATCCCACAGAGCATGGGCAGCCTGAGTTTCAGGTTCTTTTGCTTGTCCTCAATCGCAGTCTGTGCTGCTCCCAGCTGAAATTAGCCAGGCAGATGGAAGCCACCATTCCCTGGACAAAAATAAGATAAAAGTGGTAGTCATGGTGTCGCTGCAATTTGGATTCACAGCATTCAATTTAATATTCATTTATCAAAATATTATCATGTTCAAGACACTGAATGTGACCTCACTCCTCACACATTGAAATAAGACAGAATCTTGCAGAAATATAGATGTCACATCTTTTCATTTTTGCCAATGGGGAAAGAAGCTGGGAAATGAATTATGGGTTACACTGAAATTTTGGGAAATGAATTATGGGTTATACTTAAATTTGGCTTTGAGAGATAGATGAGAGGCAGTCTTCATGGCCTTGATAGAAAATATTTTTTTAAAGCAAAATAAAAAAGGGTGTTTGGTGTGTTTTTTTTGTGGCATTTTCCAAGTATAATAATTTAAGGCCTTCGAGTGTTTTTAAAAAATTTGAGTTATTACTATTTATGATTATTATTACTTTCTAACTAACATTTGAGTTATTACTCTTTATTATCACTGCTACTTTCTACTTAATTTATTATTACTACTAAAGGCCCGCTGCACGAAATTCTTGCAAGAGTAGGCCTTCCTTCCCTTTGGCATCCCAGACCCGGGCTTCCCTCCTAGCTCCGCCTTTATCTGGAAGGTCATCCTGAAGGATGTCTGGTATAATTAGCATATTATGCTTTTATTATTATAAATTACTTTATTTAAAAAAACAACCTGTGGAAACTTGAGAAATCAGATAACTAACAAGTAGTGGGCAACTAATCCAGGTCAGGCACTATAGTATGGATTAAACATACATCTTTTTGCTTAGAGAAATACTAAGACTAATCTTGTATGTGTATTACTTGTCATTGAGTCAGCCTGGTAACTCTATGAATGAGTAATGTCCACAATGCCCTATACTCAACAGACCTGCTCAGTTCCTATAGCTCAAGCCAAAAACCCTTTTATGAAGTCTTTCTACAGTGTATTTAGCCTAAATTTCAGAGTGAAGCAACCAGCCATAATAAACCAACTGACTGAACGAAGTCCTCTAGTTCTTTAGAGAGCAACCAGACATTTGAAGTTGCTAAAAGCATGATGTGGGTACATCTGCACATTGATCAGTGAACTCAGAATATTGATTTCATGCATTCATTTTATATAGCTGACAATTAAAACACCCTGGAATCATAACTCGCGTATAATTTGGTAGACACTGTTAAAGGTTTTAGTGCTGTTTATAACAAAGGGTTCTAAATTTTTAAAAACCTACAGTCTGCATTCTCAAGTTTATAAATTTCCTTTTGTACTCTGAAGTACTATTGCATTTATGTACTACTATTCTTACTATTCTTCATTAAGAAGAAAATTATTGTTTTTATTTTGTCCGAGAGGCATGGTTTCTTGTGCACAGCTGACTATCCTTCATCAGAATAATTAATTTCGACCTACATTTAGCCTTATGCCATTCTCTCCCACACACACACACTTTTGCTCCAAAGACAGTAGATCCCCTTTCCACCTTAACACACTTAGTGAATCACTGTTAATTTTAGATCTGCAAGAAACATTTCAGAAATGTCTTTCTAACTTCGTTTTCTGATAAAGTAACTCATCACTGGTTTCAGAGTTAAACCACATTTGAACACCAACTCCAACGTAGACAAGCCAAGTGACTCTACTTTAGGCAAATTTGATAACCCCTCTGATCTCCTTTCTCACCAGAATAATTCCTATGAGTAGTCACCGTCTACCTCAAAGCAGAATTGGAGGGAACAAAACAATGACATGCATAAGGTGCCTACTGCTTGTTATCAGCAATTTCAAATGGTTCAGCTAGACAGATGCTGCTTCCGTCCTTTCCATGGAAGAGGCTGGCCAGGCAGGGGTTTCCAGGGCTGTTGACCTCCCTGAGATAAAATGCAATGCATCTCATTCCAAGTCCATAGAAAACAAGGCGAGCAATAACCTTATGGCTAAGATGGCTAAGATGTTTTGTCTTTTTTGTCTTTTGTTAGTTTTGGTAGAAAATCAACCAAAAATTGGCTTTGCCTTATCTACTACAGAACTTCCCTAGAGGAATAGAAAATTATTTTCTTTCCGTTTCTTTGGTCATTTTCCAGTTTTCTAAGGGTTATATTTGTTGACATATGCAGTAACATTTTCCCCCCCTTGTGAAAGCCCAGGCTGGAATCTTAATTTCTTAAACACTGGGTATTTTGTTAAATTCCTATTACAAGTTTTCATCACCCTTGATAAGAAAAGACTTTCAGACAAGACCATACAGACCACGGGACCCTACTGTTCACAAATACTACTGTTTCTGAAAGGCAACTGAATAAAAACTGCTGACTTCAAGTATTGACTCAGTTTCTACATCAAGTAACAAAGATATCTTTAAAAGTTTTATGTTTTTAAATCCAACTTCTAGACAGACTTTTTTGCTTTCTTTAACAAAAGCTAACTTCTATTTTCTTTACTCATTTCCAGTGGAGCAAATCCTCATTCTGTTCCCTGCCTCGGGGCAAAAATGCCATTTGATATTCATGGAAACTCCAAATCTGGCTCAGAAATGTGGGGACAAGGCATGGGGATGAGACCATAAGCAGGCCACGAAATTTAATATTCATCTCCTCAGATTTATTTCCCATGATGTTCAAGTAGAATAATGAAAGTATATAAGGATTTCAGCAGAATTCTTATTTTTGCTAGCTTTATCATTAATTTATTTAGAAAGATAATTGTCAGAGATGGGGAGAGGAAGACTGTAGAAACCTGAACTAGAGTTACAGATCTATCCAGGTGTCCTCTAAAGGATTTAGTCTAATGTTTCCCACATGTTTTGTTTCCACGATTTTTCAATCCTTTCTCATCAGGCTTACCCACTTGTATAGCAGATTTTTATGACATTCTGATCAGCTTTTGCGAATCAAAACAAAATTGGCATAGACTATGAAACTAGTAAGTTACATCAACTCCCATATATGTCCTTAAATCTCCTGTAATCTTGGTTAAATCTCTGTTATTCTTATATTTAAAACTCAGGTGTAATAATTATCGTTTAACTATCAAAGAGTTGTGTCCACATTAGTTATATTTTATCTAAGCTTTTACAGGGGGAAATTGGGGGGAATTATCATGATTCCTCTTCAACATCTTAAAATGAAAATTTATCTGTGGCCATCTAGCAATTATTTCTACCTACCAAAATATTACTAATGGATACTGCTAGATCAATCAATATGAATGATTTCCTTTTTTTCTCTTTCCTTATACCTTTCTATTCTCTGAGTTTTCTAAATGTTATATAATAAGCATGTATTTTTCTAGTATAAATTTAAAATATTTTACTGTAATGTGGTATGAACTAACTTTCTCCAAGGCCAAGTTCCTGATTTGTGGAGGAGGTATATTCTGAACAAGATTTTGAATGGAGGTAGTGTTGTCACTTGGAGGAAATGAGTAAAGGAGGAGCAATGTTCAGAGAGCAATGAAAAGGATTATTGCACCAGATATACCATCTGTGTGCTTAGAACTTATGAAAATTTGCATCCACTATAATTTTCCCGGCAAGGATAATACAAAAGCGAGTTTGTATTTCATAATTATGATTCCTTGTAGCAAATGTTTGCATGATTTACATAGTTTGCTAATATATTCTCTTTAATTGATTACTGATTGCTATTCTCTCTAGTTCATTGGCTTTCAAACTTTTCTGTTCATAACCCACTGTAAGAAATATATTTTATATGACAACTCAGTATACACATGTGTACACACATTCACATCATATACCTAGGTCAACTTTAATATCTACATTTATATTAGAACTCATATCTATAGCTATCTAAAAGAAAATCGTGTACTACAGTACCTACTCTTGCAACTATTCTATTCCATTTTTAAAAAATGCTGGTAATGACTAACTAAATCAATTCTATTATATACTCCTGGATAGCTGGTCACAGTTTAAAAACTACTAGTTTAGTACATTCTTAAGTGACAAAGTCTGCATTGCCTGAAAGCAGAAATTTAGCAAATATATTATTACAGGTGTCTTGGCTTAATCTGAAAATGCCCAGGCTTGTGGAAATATAAAAGACCAACAATGTTCTAGAAACAGAAAAAAACAGGATTTACTTATGGACTTTACGACGGAGGCAAGAAAGCACTAAAGGTGACTCTGGCACTTTGTGCCCAAAGGATCTCAGAGGCCAGTCACCCTGTGGACAAGGTTGGAAACACCAGAAATGGATAATGATTTTCAGGTACGATGTAGTCTTTTGCTTGTTCTTTGAGACCAGAATTTTTCATCCATTTCAAAATGTTCAAACTTCTCAGTCTGTCATCTGGCCTGCTTTACTTTTTATTACTTTTATGTCTTTTATTCTCCACTAATTTATAACGATGGTTTCTACTTCCTTCTTTCCTTGCTACAGTGCTGAGTGTGGTATTCTGCCAGGACATAGGTGCCAGACGTGTTAGAAAAAAAAAACAAAAAAAAACAACTAGCTGATTTACTGAAATATGATTTTTAAAAAGTTGAGTGTGCAATTCTCTCCTCCTTATTCTCTACCTCTCAGGGACAAAAGAGCTTATTCTCCACTTGAAGGAGGGATCTGACCTAAGTAAGGTGAAACTTAGTTCAAATCCCAGTTCCTAACACTTATTAGTCTTGCAACCTTGTAGAAAAGGGCATAACTTCTTGATTAGTCAGAATGTTCTCAGTAACAAATGACATAATGCCAAATTAACCTGGTCTGAGCAAAGAAGGAAACTGTTGGCTCACATGACTGAGTCATTATCTGGTAAATATTGATTCCCGGAATCTAAGGCTCCTTCTGCCAGTCCTCTTTTCCTCTCCATTGGCTTGATTCTCCATTTCACAATATCTCTCTTAGTGTTAGGGAAAAAGATCTCTAACAACTCCAAAGTTACATTCTACAATCTAACCGGGGAAAGAGAATTGCTTTCCCAGTTATTCCAGAAAAATGCCCTGAAGCTAATGCTCATTGGTTTTTATTTACCCGAGTTGGGTCATATTCCCATCCCTGAACCGACCTCTGTGGCAGAGGTGCACTGCTCTCTATGCTAAGCCTGGAATAGGGACCCACCCTTAGAGCAGAGGGAGACCAACTATCTGAACCACATGGATGAAGAGGAAGAGTTCTCCAAAGGAAAATTAGGATATACCTACAAGGAGAAGAGGAGGCAAAAAAAATAACAGATGACCATTTTATCTCTTTATATCTAAAAGCCTTGCCGAAACCAGTTTGGCTCAGTGGATAGAGCATCAGCCTGCAGACTGAAAGGTCCCAGGTTTGATTCCAGTCAAGGGCATGTACCTTGGTTGAGGGCACATCCCCAGTAGGGGGTGTGCAAGAGGCAGCTGATCAATGATTCTCTCCCCTCTATGTTTCTAACTCTCTATCCCTCTCTCTTCCTCTCTGTAAAAAATCAATGATATATATTTTTTTAAAAAAATAAAAGCCTTTGCTCCCCAGTATCTAAAATATGAATAATATTGCATAAAGTTAGGGTGAGGATTGGAAACAGCAAGCAGGTAAAAACCATGGCAAAAGAACAGGTACCCAATGAGGGAACAAATGACAAATGATAAGATTAATGAGGTAAAATGGTAATCATAGGTGAATCTGGGTAAAAGGATATACTTTCCTTTTAATATTTTAGTGTGTTTCTACTTTTTAAAGTTTGAAATCATTTCTATATAAGAAGCTTTTTTAAAAAATTGTAATTTCTCAGGAATTATCATTTATATGTCTCCCAAGCCTGGCTGAACAATATCGATGGTTGTGAGAACTTTTTAATGATGGCATTGCTTTTGGTCCTTCTAAATGTGTTAAACTCTTAAGCTACTAACAAAAGCAATTTAGTACAGATATTGGGAGCCAAGGTATTTAAGCAAGCATTTTTTTTTTTAATTCACTAAGTGAAGCTAGAGATACCATGCAATCATAATTTGTTATCAAGTATCATAAATATTATTAAATACCAATTTGGGAAAATTCTATTGATCACCAGAGATTTCCAGAGCTCCCTTGGACATATGTGCCAAACATCTATTTCTGAAGATGTCAGGCTCATGGTATTAGATGTAGAAACCTAACCAGTTAATGAGAAATAAAGACCTGAGGGGTATTTTCGGGATAAAGGAGCAGAGATTTGCCATTCTTTTTCAAGACAGAAAGATAAGGAATAGAAAATATCTAGGAACAACCAGAATACACTTAGGAATTTTTAAAATCACTTACAGATGAATTTACAAAAAAAAGAAAAATTTCTAAGAATCATAAAACTATAACTAAAATACTGTCTGAAATCTTGATTTGCCTAGGGAGTCAAGAATTTATGGTGCATTACCTAACCAGATGTGGTTTGTGTTTCATGATGTGAACAGTTCTGGAACATCCCTTCTCGCTGAAGAATTAATGGCTGAATCCTCAGAGCTGAGAGAGGCAAGCAATCCAAATCCTGAGATCATCAGATTCACCAGCCTATACTGAGGAGTCTGTTTTCTCTTAATTGATACCAAAATTGCCCTAGCTGGTTTGGCTCAGTGGATAGAGCGTTGGCCTGTGGACTGAAGAGTCCCAGATTTGATTCTGGTCATGCCCTGGTTGCAGGCTTGATCCTCAGTAGGGGGCGTACAGAAGGCAGCTGATCAATGGTACTAGCTCATCAGTGATGTTTCTATCTCTCTCTCCCTCTCTCTTCTTCTATGAAATCAATAAAAATATATTTTTTTTAAAAAGAAAGAAAGAAACACAAATCACTATTATGGACCCTAGAAAATATGGCTGCATTTACATTGAAATTTGAGTGACTTGCATAAAAGTGGGACTAGGGATACAATGTTTATATTCTCAAGACTCCCTGAAAAAAATTTGTCAGTTCACTTTTCACATCATTTTAGCTCACGAAAGGAGAGAAGGGAAATGTGGAAATGGCCATATAGAAACAAGAAGGGGGTAAAAATAGAGAGTGAAAGGAAAAGGAGGTAACACCAGTGTTTATCTTGACCTATTTTTTTTCCCCCCCCATGGGCCAAACTTACCGAAAGTCAAGGTTTTTGAAGAAAAAGCAAGGATCCAAATATCTGAATGCCATAAGTACTTAGTCCAGAAGAGACCATTTAGTTTATTTAGATGGATCCAGCTCTGCTTTTTAAGTGGGAAAATTGAGGCTTAAAGATGTTAAGTAATGTGGCTAACATAGTGCCTAGAAGAATGACAATTCTAAGGCAAGGAATTAATTTTCTGGATTACAAGGAAAAGCATTTTCTTAGAAAAATTCGTAATTCAGCACAGATGCACAGATAAAAACAAATGAACCCTTAGATGACCAAGGAGCCAAAAGTGGAGGGAAAGTGGAGGGTTTTTTTGCATAAGAATTCTGTGGCTCATCCATTCTTATTTATTACAACATATCAATAATGGATTGCAAGCATTTATTTCCAGATTCTTCCAGAATGAAGGCCAGGGACAAATGAGAGGAACTGGGTAGCAGAAAGAGTTACTCCTTCTAGAGAAAATCCAACGTAAGATTTCCCTTTTAAGTTCCAACTATATCGAATGCTTTAAAAAATAACCTTATTTTTTTAAGAAAACAAAAGACTCAAGAACCTTTGCACCTCCCTCTTTAGCTGCCTAAATGAATTCAAAGATAAAAATCTGCTTAAACGAAGGGAGCTAGTGAACTGAGTGTGGCAGACCCAGAGAAACCTGCAAAGTCTGTTAACTTCCCTCTGTGTGTCATTGTTTCTGGGTGTATCATCAAGAATTTGTTTATAGCCCTAGCTGGTTTGGCTCAGTGGATAGAATATGGGCCTGTGGACTGAAGGGTCTCAGGTTTGATTCTGGCCAAGGGCACATGTTGGGGTTGCGGGCTCGATCCCCCCAATAGGGGACGTGCAGGAGGCAGCCGATCAATGATACTCTTTCATCATTGATGTTTCTATCTCTCTATCCCTCTCCCTTCTTCTCTGAAATCAATAAAAATATAATTAAAAAAATAATTTGTTTATAGATGTTTGCTCTTTCTCACCTACCTTTACTTTCTCTTTGAAATGCCCCACCTCTGCTCTTCTCTCCTTAGTCCAGAACAGCATTTAATCCTCAACTGACCATATTGTCTTTGGATTCCATATTCTTAGGGCACTCTCATATGTACCTGTGTAAAAAATTTGTTTATTTTCTCCTGTTAATCTGTCTCATGCCAATTTTGATTATTAGAACAGCCAGAAAACTTACAAGGGTAGACATAAAGTTATTTTTGCCTCCCCTACAACATAAAAGATTTTTGTGTAGTCCTAACTGGTTTGGATCAGTGGATAGAGCATCGGTCTGCGGACTGAAAGGACCCAAAGTTTGATTCTGGTCAAGAGCATGTACCTTGATTGCGGGCACATCCCCAGTAGGAGGTGTGCAAGAGGCAGCTGGTCGATGATTCTCTCCCATCAATGTTTCTAACTCTCTATCTCTCTCTCTTCCTCTCTGTAAAAAAATCAATAAAATATATTTTTTAAACATGGAAAAAGAAAGGAAAAAAAAGATTTTTGTGTAGTGTTGCCATGTATAGTGCATATTTGTTGGGCTATGGTTATCTGCATTTATTCCCCTTGATTTGGTGACACAGTCTCATTTCATCGATGTGCGCCAAGATCATCTATCCAAGCACCTCTAGTCAAGTGGTAGGCCCATGACTCAAGCTGAGCCAATTGGATTCTCCCTTGAAGGTCTTTAAATCTTGAGTAAAAATGCAAAGGCTTAGAGGTATTCAATTTTAGGGTAGCAGAGACTGTCTACAATTTCCTACCACTTGGACTCCTAATTCCTGTCTTTCCCTGAATTTACACCTTCCCCTTTTGTTCAGTAGAGCTGGCCATTACATTTTAATTCATGTCTTTTCTGTTTAAATTTCAGCCCTTACCTTGCTCAGAGCTTTGGAGGGGGAATGCTGTACTTCAAAGACCTACCATGTTACCTGTACTTAGAAGACCTTCAATGAATATTTTTGGAATGACTGCTGTAATCAAGGTAAATGTTGGCTACCATTGGAACACATAGGTTGACCACCTTACATGATCTGGAGGTACATGTAGAGAAGACTTTACCAGAGGAACATGATTGAATGTCATCTTTTTACCTCCCACAGAGACTTTTCAGAGCTGGTGCTCAATAAATGTTTGAATCAAAACCATGAAATCCTATAAATATAAATAGGATTTCAGGGAAACTGAAATTGATAAATTTTACTAATGCTGTTTTACAATCCTCTAAGATTTGTTGTAAAGTACGGAATAGGCCAACACAGGCTGAAAAAAATTAAATGTTGCCCAAGTTGGTAATTTTCATCTCCCTTTCCTTTTGCCATTGAGTAATGTTACCATCCCTTGAGAGCAACAGAGCTGAGTTTTTCTCATCCAGGCCTGAGGAATAACAAACAGCCCTGCCTTTCTTTGAATGCCAGTGACAGTAACAGAAAAAGCTAGAGAAACTTCTCAGGAGGAAATGCTAATTGACCTCTCTCCACAAAATGTTAACACTTGACAGCTCTATGTTTTATGAGTCTGACACCAACTTATTATCAAAGTAAAGAAAGCCTTGGAGTTACAAACAGAGCTTGACTTTCTTTGAAAAAAAGCCTACATGGGCCCTGGAAACTGAAAATGTTTACTGGGCCTATGTAAGATTTGGAGCACTCTGACAATGTAATTTTTTTTTTTTTTTTTTTTTTTTTTTGCCCATAACCTTCATAGTCTTTGCTTCTGGGCCTACAATAACATATTTTCTTCTTTTATTACCAAAGGTGAAGCATCAGGAAAACTGTATTGATGAAAAATATATCAAGAAAAACTTAAGAGTAGAATATTGTCAACAGTCTGCCACTTTAGGATTGTGCAAATAGATCAGAATAGTATATTGAACCCAAGCAATAAATGTCTATTAAAACCATTTATATTCTGCTTAGATTTTTAGATGTTATAGGCATTGATCTGGTTATATACTCTTCTACCAAGGTGTTCAAAGGAAGTTTTAGATAATTCGAAACACACTTTAGTGTGAATAAAGCCAATCCCAAGATTTTGTCATTTGGGACAAATGACATGCTAGTGCATGTCAATTATAGTACCAAATGGTTGAATAGCAGTCAAAAAATGTGAGTTTGAGTTGCATGTTGTTTGCCAGCTGTAAAAATTTATAATCTCTGAGTTTTGGTTTCTTCATTTCTAAAAATATAATAGTAATTTTTATGGGGACCTTGTGAGGATTAAGTAGAATAACATTTATTTAAGCATTTGTCCACTCTAAGGCATTATTCAGCAGATGATGATGATGATAGTGATCATGAACAAAAAGCAGGGGGAAAATCACTTTAAAACACAAGTGTCTTCTCAAATAGGACAAAAGATTCAACCCACACCAAAGTCTTCAGAGAACTCTGCATCTTTGCTGAGAATTGTCATTGTGCTTTTTCCTGTACAAAGTGGTGTTTTCTTCTTCTATTCTCTCTTTATTTGTCTTCTTACAACTTTTGGGTGAGGATTTGAAGCAGCTGATAGCTGTGACTTCTATGCTGTTCTTGCACATAGATCTTAATATGGTACCATGAATCACGTAATTTAAAATGATGCCAATCATTTATCACAATAATGACAATGAAGAGTTTTTTTCCCCAGATATCTGCTTACCTCTGAAGCAACTAAGGGTTAATTTTAAAACATTTGATAATTCTATATGCCTTATCTTCTCAGAGTAAAGAATATGGTCTTTAACACCTGGATTTAAGCTCTAGCTCTGCCACTTACTTTGTGGTCATGTGACCTTGACATAAGTTAACTGAGCTTAAGAGTTCTCATTTGAAATGGGATAGTTATACCTTTTTTAAAAGGTCATTGTAAGACACATGTGGCATGACATATGTAAAGTGCTTAACAGCATCTGGTACTTGGTGGGCAACAAATAATTAGCAACTGCTGTCAACCCTAGTTCAACTCTTTCAGATTTGCACAGTCGACCGTAACTATTACAAGGACAGGATTCCTCCTGAGACTTCCATAACTTCCTGGATATGGGAGGCCAGAAATTCTCTGGAAACTGCTGAAATGTTTGCTTCCAGATCTGATGAATTCCAGGACTTGTGAAAGATGCAGAAGTGAAACCATTAACTAACATCTGCAAAAACCATCATATATGGATGGGTAAAAATTTTGAGCCAGTTCTCATTGGATTCCAAGCATATTTCTTTATGTGTAGTTTCTACTTTTTTGTACTTTTCTTTGGGTTTGGTTCAGATCTTCTGTTAATGTCAGTGAATTCCCCTATGGCCTCATGAATAAACTTGTTCTCCTATCTTGTGCGTAGAAGTTCATAATCAAGGACAAATGCAACCACAATTAGAAGAAGCTACATCTTGTGTGACTTAACAGCTGAGAGGAATGTGTGACTCTGTGGTGAATTCTTCTTCTTTTCCCATTTGTTTGTCAGCTGTTTGCTCTGTTGAAAGCTGGAAGGGATACCCTCTCTAGTTTTCCTCTTGGTCCTGTGCATTGGTACTTCAGTTCTACAATAAACACATGATTCTCATCATAAGAAAAAAATAATTGTGTAACGATGTATGGTGTTGGATGTTAACTAGACTCACTGTGGTGATCATTTCACAAGATAGACAAATATTAAGTTATTATGTACATCTGAAACTATAATGTTAATTATATCTCAATAAAAATAAATAATAAACTAAAGGCATAAAAGCAAATTTAAAATATGTTCCAACAAGCCCTCATTATAGGATAATACCATTACATGAAGCCACCAGGCAGAATTCATAGAAAAATTTTACTCCTAGGGATATAAAAAGCAAAGCCTGCATTTACACAGCTGTGATCATTTGAAGCCTAAGGCTAAACTGAATATTGTTTATAAGTGAGACTAACAGTTTACGATGGAATTCATTTACTAAAAATTTTTTTTTATAACTTTAGCTTCACTCCATCTCATTTATTTTTTTATTCTGTTTTCTTATCAGGCCATGTCTTCTCTTAGTTTATTTTCATTTTAATTAATTCATTTATTTATAAGTTAATAATATCATTATAATATAATCACCAATTTATTAGAATATTAGGAGAATATAAACCAAATAGATGATGATGATGATGATGATGTGTGTGTGTGTGTGTGTGTGTGTGTGGTGTTCTTTACATTAAAATAATGATACAAATTCAAAAGCTTATTGTAGTCATATGAATCAGTTGGAGTTCTCAAAATAAAAAAACAACAAAGCTCAGATTTCTGCTCCCCTTTTTTGCCATTCTCTGCATGGGGTTTCTTAGCAGAGACTTGTGGACTGAGAGTGGGGGGCTGACAGGGAAAAGCCAGGCTGCCTCCCCGCGCCTCCAATAACTGGCTGCTATCACCGTTGTCCTGGTCGTCAAGAGACACCTGCTCACTGAGAGTGAAAACTGTCCCCGCAGTGAATGTGGAGCCAAGAATTCCACTGCGTCAGCCCCACCCAGTGGGGACGTGAGGAAGCGGGGACCAGTTTTATGTCATCTTAGCAGCAGCAGAAGTCAGTCATTACATTGGGGGAGGGGGGAGAGAAAAACAAACATTATTCAGAGTCTATTTAACCTGACCTGAACAATCCTTTTTGCCTGATCGTCAAAGCTAAAAATTTTCCCCCAAATAACGTGGAAGCAAAGACTTTGGAAAATTTAACTATCATTTATTGATGCTACACTTCAAATGTTCAAAGCTGAGTCCGAAATCATTATTTTAACTGCACTTTGAAAGCAGAAATCAGCACAACAAATTCAAAAATGCCAATTTATATAAGAACATAAATGTTATCCGTTCTAACATGCACTCTTGCATTGCAAGAATGTTTAGTGTTATTGTAAAAGCAACGGTGTGTTCATCCTTTTCACCTTGAAAATGTCTCGTGAATCTAATTCCAAATTATCGTCTTGAATTAACATCTTTTTATTCCTTTATACTTTGTCTTTCTTATTTTAACCAAATGAACATAAGAAGATACATTACTTTTTAAAGGTCCAATTACATATCACTCTTTAAGTGTGTTTCCTTCACATGACACCCCAGCTTTCCTTCCACATTGAAACATCTCACCTTGAACTGCCTGTGCCGACAGCTTTTGCCCCTCTCTGGTCTCTGAGATGTAATCAGTCGCTAGGAAGGATGCCTCCCTCCCTTTTTATTTTCTTCTAGATATTGCAGTGTTACCGGCCTCCCTTTAAAAATATTGCAAGGTTTGGTTTGGAAGGAAATGATATTACTTGTGGCTATTACTGGACAAGTTTATCATCACCTCTGTAGTAGTCTTCCTGGTTATTTCATATCTTGGCGGTGGTATGTTCTACAAAAAAAAAAATCATAAGTAATGGAATTGAACTCTCCCCAGTATTCCTTAAGAACTTGTTTTTTTATTTTGAAAGTTTATTCTTTAGATTTTGTTCTTCAAAAGCCTATTTTTGCCTATATCCTGTGAGAGAATGCACAGAAAAGGTTTTTCATAGTGCAGATATATGTAAAGATACTCAGAGGTGCAGCAGAGGCATTAAAGGGTCTCACAGAACAACTCATTAGCTAATGTGCCGTGGTAGGATGTCCCTGTAGGAAGTCTCTGGAATGCACCCTGATAGTAAGGTGTACAGCCAGTCTAGCGGTGGGATGTTGGACATCTAGCCATAAACTAAGTGCTGACCTGATGCAGAGGTGGGGAAGGGTAGGATCCCATTACCTCACTCACAAGGAAATTTTTAGGGGGAAACACATCTGTGCAAGTAAGTTAGATTTTCTACAACTGGAGGTTTCATTCCTGAACTTGTATGAGAAAGAAAATACTTGTGATAATTAAAGAAAGTTTCTCTAGTAACTTCTGACATTGCAGGATTCTAAAAATGCTTTCAATCAATGCCACAGAGGTTGCTCTTTCTTAATAAAGATGTGTTTTGTTTTGTTTTTAATTAACTGTCAGCACACAGAACGTGCAATATACAGGTCAAGATCCAGGGAAAACTCAGAGTATGTTAAGGAAAAACATAGAACTGAATTTAAAGCTGTATAATAATAAGCATTTACATAGCATTTACCATGTGTCAGCCACAGTTCTTATATTTTAACCTGTTTAATCCTTTCAAGCAGTCTATGAGCTGAGTTTTACTGTAAATACCAATTTCTTTTTTCAGTTGCTGAAACCCAAACACAGAAACCTGCTTACAGCCACAGAGAACAATGGTTTCAACCCAGGGATTCAGGCTCCAGAGCTGGGCTCATGAGTACCGCTAAGAAGTCTCTTAAGACCTTTCATTGTGCTTTTACTTAGACAAAATGCAGGTCTTATACCTCCAATTGGAACAAGAATAAGATATGTCTTGATTCAGCATGGACTCACCAGATGTATCTATGACAACGGTGACAGTAGCCAGTTATTGAGGATAAAAAGTTCTAGGATAAAGAAAATAAAAATAAAAAACAAGCATGACATCCTAACAAAATAAAATATAATTTTAAAATGATTGCTAAGGATTAAACATTTGAGCAGAGCCAGATATTTAAATGTAATTCTTTGGGGAAAACCAGTAGAGAAAAAAAAAAATCTGGCTTTAACTTTCTTGTAAAGGTCTTAGAAGTCAGAGGCCTTTTGCTACATGAAAAAAAAATTGGTGAAGATGCCAACTGATATGACTTCCTAATGAAGGGTAGCAGAATATGCTACCCTAAAATATGTCTTTTGGCATATACATTCTTTTGAGCTGAAGGCAATTGAGATAAAGCAGATAGGAGAAAAGCTCTTTGCTGTCCCCCATTTGCCTAAAAGCAGGACATAGGTTTGTAAGGGTATCCCCACGTCCCTCTTCCTCAGAAAAGACTGATGAAGTTAATCACTCAGAGATAACTCTAGACCCTTCTCAACCCAGAGGCAGCACCTAACAAACTACTAACTACCCCTTGTCTTCCATACAGTTCCCTGTACATTTATCTTCCCACAATTTGCCAAGCTAGAAACTCAGTCTCTTTTCTTTGTCTTCTCACTTTCCTACAAATTTATTTTTCTTATGTTAAGATGTATAAGCCCAATTTCTAACCACTGCTTTGAGTTCCTCATCATTGAGTACCTCTATATATGTGCAATGCACCTGTTCATAAACTTCTGTTGGTTTTTCCCTTGTTAATCTGCTTTCTATCAGTCTTGTTTGCTCAATGAATCTAAGATGAGTAGAGGAAAAAGAAATATTTTCTTCCACAACACTATTAAAGCAAAATATGAAAAATGGGGTGGGGGAGATCACATCAGCACCAGGTAATAAAAGCTAATTGTTTACAAGAAATCAGTGGTTGGAAATGTTGCAGTAATTTGAATTTATAAGCTGAGAAGTAAAAAGAATAGGGTTTGAGTTATGTGATGTTCTGGTTTGCAGGGGGTCTGAGTAACAAATACTAAACAACCTGAGTAAAGAATGCCACAGTCCCTGCTGGCACAAGCACTTGATCGCTTTGACCATTATGAAAATCATGAAAATAAAAAACTATACTACATAATAATTGAGATAGCAATCTTTTTCTTAAAGCTCAATGTTTCTTTTTTCTGTTTCTTTTTTTCTTTTTTATTGATTTCAGAGAGGAAGGAAGAGGGAGAGATATAGAAACATCAATGATGAGAGAGAATCAATGATCAGCTGCCTCCTGCATGCCCCACACTGGGGATTGAGACCTCAAGCTGGGCATGTGCCCTGTCTGGGAATCAAACTGTAACCTCCTGGTTCATAGATCGACACTCACCACTAAGCATGCTGGCCTTGTTAAAGCTCAATGTTTCTATGTGGAATGCAAATTTTTTGCTGAGGTTAAGAGTCGGGTATTTTGGCTTTTCTGTCAACTTTGGATCCTGTTAAAAGTTACTTTTACTTCCCAAAGGTAATATATAGTTACCTGGTAATATACAGGTTAACTGATAATATGCAGTTACCTAGTTCAGTAACTTATCAAGTCCCTTGTTAATCAAGTTCTTAAAAAGCACCTACAAACCTATTAGGGAAGGAATTATAGGAAGAAGATAGTGCATAGGGCATAAACAGAATAAATCTCTCAGTTTTCTCAAAGAGCTTTCATCAAATATGCAAGGTAAGACCAAGAACAACAATAAAAAAAAGCCATTTATAATTAAGAATGACATAACCCATGGACACAGACAATAGGGTGGTGAAAGCCTAAGGTGGGGGGCGGGGGGCTTGAAGGAGTAAATGGAAGTAAAAGGGGATAAATGTTAATACTTTCAACAATAAATGTTTTTTAAGAATGAAAATTCTTACAATCCAAGAGCTATAAAATAGAGGTGATGAAGAGCAACTATAATAACTTGGAAGAAAAGGCTTCTTGGAAAAGGTAAGATGACAAGTAGGCTTTAAACTTCTGATGGAATTTGATGGATGAGGGACACAGGAATTAAAAATGGAGGTAAAGTTATAGAGAAAGGGAAAAGAAAAATACAACAACATAGAACTTGGAAGGAGATCAACATGCCTGGATTTGAGAATAAATTTAATTAGTAGTGGGACAGTCAATTACATTCATAGAATGAGCCTTAAAATTTAAGCACAAGACATTAGATTTGGTATTGTAAGAATTAAGAAAACAACCATAGCCGAAACCAGTTTAGCTCAGTGATAGAGCGTCGGTCTGCGGACTGAAAGGTCCTGGGTTTGATTCCAGTCAGGGGCATGTACATCGACCAGCCGCCTCCTGCACATCCCTCCAGTAGGGGATATGCAGGATCTCTCATTGACATTTCTGGCTCTCTATCTCTCTCCCTTCTTCTCTTTAAAAAATCAATAAAATATATTTTAAAAAAAGAAAGAAAGAAAGAAAGAAAGAAAGAAAGAAAGAAAGAAAGAAAGAAAGAAAGAGAAAGAAAACAACCATAGATTATAGAGTAGAGAGACAGTCGGACCTGCATCACCACCATTTGTCCACCATCCAGAACTGAAATATCATTTCTGACATGTACACATTGAAATTGTGACTCAAAAGAACTGTTGGCCCAGAAAGAAACTCACTACAGACTGATTCATTTGCCTTTCAACATAACCATTATGGCTGGTCTCATTTTTGGTTCTTGTAAGTGTATTTTTTTGTATCGCATGATCTCATGAATCTAGGGGAAATAATGAACAACATAAACTGATGAACAAAAACAGACCCGGAGACAGGGAAGCATAGATCAGACTGTCAAACCTCAGAGGGAAGGTAGGGAACGGTGGGAGGAAGGGGGAGGAGATCAACCAAAGGACTTGTATGCATGCATATAAGCCTAACCAGTGGTCACAGACAACAGGGGATTGGGAGCATAAGTGGGGAGGGGTTTGGGGTGGGAATGGGAGGATGAGGACAATTATGTGATACCATAATCAACTAAATAAATAAATAAAAAGATAAATAGAAATTTAAAAAAACCTGTCAGCTTAAAATTATTTACCTAGGAAATATATATATAATATATGTGGGTTTAACTCACATTATTATGTAGGCTTAGTATATCCAAACTCCACAAGATAGTACTTTCAGGCTAGAGACCCAGGAAAATGATGCAGTTTGAGTCCAAAGGACATTAGCTAGCAGAATTCCCTTTTACTCTGTAGGGGTAGAGGTTCCTTACTAGTCTGTTCTTAGTAAGGACATTGACGGATTAGATGAGGCCTACTCACTTTATGAAGGGTAATCTTCTTTACTGAAAGGCTACAAATTTGTTGAATGTTAATCTCGGCAAAAAAAATCTTCACAGAAACATGTGCAATAGTATTTGACCAAATATCTGGCATCTTGACCAGCCAACATGCTACCTAAAATTAACCATCACAGATTGGAATTCATCTTTCCAGCAGGGGGACCCCAAACCCTGACCTGCTGACCTAGTGAGGGCTCCTGGGCCAATCCAGTGTTCAAAAGTTAATAAGGGATGTCTTAATTTTTTAGATTTGAATAGGATACATAATCCTATAAAATAAAAGCCCAATAACCGAAATGGTGGAACCACCAGAATGACCAGAAACCAGAATAACCAGGGCCCCTTACCCTGGCTGGCCTGCCCCCCAGAGAGGGGTTAAGGGGCAATCAGGCCGGCAGGCAGGCAAGTGGTTAGAGGTGATCAGGGAGACAGGCAGAGGCAGTTAGGGGTGATCAGGCAGCCAGGCAAGCAGTTAGGAGCCAGTGGTCCCATATTACAAGAGAGATGTCCGACTGCTGGTTTAGGCCCGATCCCACAGGGATCCCTGTGGATTGAGCCTAAAACGGCAGTCAGACATCCCCTGAGGAATCTCGGATTGCAAGAGGGTGCAGGTGGGCTGAGGGACCCTCCCCCACATCTTGTGCATGAATTTCGTTCACTGGGCCTCTAGTATGTATATAAATATGATAATATAATATTTTTTAAATGTTAGTACTAATTATCAGAAAAACTATGTTAATTGGGATATAATTTACATATAACAGTATATTAGCAGTAGGTGTACAACATGATTATTTGATATATGTATATATTGTAAAATGATTACCCCAATAAGGTTAGTTAACATCCATCATCAAGCATAGTTACAAAATATTTTTTCTAGTGATGATAACTTTTAGGATTTACTCTCTTAGCAACTTCAAATATATAACACAGCATTGCTAACAATAGTCATTATGCTGTACATTATATTCCCAGGACTTATAACTGAAAGTTTATACCTTTTGAACATTAAATATTTTTAAAATACAAATAAAATTTGTAGTTTTATCTTCCAGCCAGAATGGATGGTCTTCCACTATCTCATGTTTTTTGTTTTAATTTTTTTCCTAATGATGTAGGAATTTTTCAAAAGCACCACTGATATATGTGAATAAGGTATGTCTTAGTTTAAACAGTTTAGCAAAATGAGATTTTGGTTTTTAATTTATATCATTATTCCAAATTTTGTTTTTCTATTTATTTATTTGTTTGTTTGTTTGTTTAATAAATCTTTATTGTTCATATTATTACAAATGTTCCTCATTTTTCCCCCCCTCCATTGCTTCCTTCCACCAGGTTCCCACCCCACACTCTGCCCTTTCCACACACCCTATTGTCCTCATCTGTCCCGACCTGCGGGGCAACAACGGGGGCACGCAGGAACCACCTAAGAGAATGGACAAACAAGGAACGCGGAAGAATGGGGGCAAGACAAGGTTCTGATCAAGCCCCGAACTTTATTCTCTGAAATGGCTGTATTTATACAGCAGAAACAAAGGGGAGCAGGGCCGCCCATGCAGAGGGGTCCCTGGCAGTGTCCATGGGGGAGGATCAGGAAGGGGAAGTTGCAAAGATGTTAACATTCCAAGGTGCAACATTCCAAGGCTGGGCTATCTAGGGGGGAGGATCAGGAAGGGGAAGTGGCAGGAAGATGCTAAGCAGGAAGATGCTAAGCTGCAGGTTAATCTTTATCTTCTGGCCAAGCCCTCAGGGCACCGCATAACTTCTGCTAGAAGGAACTTAATTCTATTTCCTTAAGACTGAGTTGCTTGCCTCAACTCTGCTGGCTCCCAACACTCATCCATAGGTGCACAGTTTTTGTTGAGGCTCTTCCCGCACCCCCCACTTCCCTTTTCCCCGAGAATTGTCAGTTCACTCCCCTTCCATATCTCTGATTCTATTATATTCACCAGTTAATATTGTTCATCAGGTTTTTTAATTCCCTTGGCTTTTAGTTTCACTTGTTGATAGTTACGTATTTGTTGATTATAATTTTTATCTATATCTTCTTTCTTTTCCTAAAGAACCCCTTTCAGCAATTCATATAATTCTGGTTTGGCGGTAATGAACTCCTTTAGCTTTTTTTTATTTGTGAAGCTCTTTATCTGGCCTTTGATTCTGAGTGATAGCTTTGCTGGGTAGAGTATTTTTGGCTGTAGGTTCTTGCTATTCATCATCTTGAATATTTCTTGCCATTCCCATCTGGCCTGCATAGTTTCTGTTGAGAAATCAGCTGACAATCTTATGGGTGCTCCTTTATAGCTAACTATCTGCTTTGCTCTTGCTGCTTTTAATATTCTCTCTTTGTCTTTTGCTCTTGAGATTTTAATTATGATGTGTCTTGGTACGGTCCTCTTTGGATTCCTTTTGTTTGGGGTTCTGTGCGCTTCCTGGACTTGTAAGTCTAATTCTTTCCCCAGGTGGGGGAAGTTTTCTGTCACTATTTCTTCCAGTATTCTTTCAGTATTTTGCTCTCTCTCTTCTTCTGGGACCCCCATTATTCTGATGTTGGTTCGTTTGAAATTGTCCCAGAGGTTTCTTACACTATCTTCAACTTTCTGAATTCTCTTGTCTTCTTGCTTCTGTGGAGGAGTGTCCTCTGGCTCTTTGTGTTCCAAATCTTTGACTTGATTCTTGCGATCTTCCATTTTGTTTTTAGGACTCTGTATAATATTTTTTATTTCAGACAATATATTCTTTATTTCTAGTTGATCCCTTTTCATATCCTCATAGGTCTTGTTTATTTTAGCGGCCTTTTCTAAGAAACTCTTGAAAAACCTTATAAATGTGGTTTTGAACTCTATATCCAGTCGCTTCTTGTCCTCCGTTTCTTTTGTTTGTGACCTGTTTCCTTGTCTCGGCGTTTTCACAGCTTCCCTGAGTTAGTAGGGTGGCTTTGTGTGCTAAGGTGTTCTATTTGGTTGAGTGGGTCTGCCTCCCAGTTACCTGAGGTGGACAGTCTTGGTGTAGCCTTTTGTGGGTTGTGTGTGCAGTCTTGTTGTTAAGCCTTGCTTGTTGTTGGTATCACTGGGAAGCATTGATCTCCAAGCCAATTGGCTATGATGATCAGAAGTGTCTCGGCTAGGAGGGTTTCTGTATTCTGCTTGGATGGGGCGGAGTCTCAGGGTGGCACAGCCAAGCTTTGGTGAATCTCGAAGATTGGTTGCAGGCGTGCGCACCTCTTTGGTATAGGCACAGACAAGCTTTAGGTTCCTGTCTGTTTCTCCCTAGGAGAGTCCTATTCGCGGCAAACAAGAAAGCTAGCCACTGGAAGGGCTTCTGTGCTCCGCTTGGATGGGGCATTGTCTCAGGTGGTGCAGACAAGCTTTATTCAGCCCCTCCCTACAAAGGTCTGGTTTCTGAGTCCCACAGTAATGGCCGCTGGCTTCACACACTCCGAGAGATCTCTGCCCACTGCCTGACAGTCTGGGGCTGTCTATCAGTGCAATAGGGTCGTTCTGTTTTCCTCCCGAACAAGAAAGCCAGCTGCGCATTAGCTGTCTGCCCTCTCCGCACACAGGGAGTAAGCCAGTAGCAAACTCAGCCCGCCCTCTCTGCGCTCCGCAAGCAAGCCAGCAGCAAAGTCTGGCAGCCGCCTTTTTGCACCCACAGTTCTCCGCATCTTCATAGTTCCTGAGGTTCAGCGTGCCTTCTCTCTCTTTCCCAGATGGTAGAGCTTCCTCTCAGCCAGCCGTCCAGCGCTTCAGGGCAATGTTTCCCCTGTTTTCCAGTTCTAAATTCAAACTTGTTGTGGTAGGCTGCATTCGGGTGTCTACCCTATGCAGCCATCTTGGTTTCTCCCCTCTATTCATTTATTTTTCATATTTATTTGGTGGTCATTATCTGCACTTTGCTTTCAACTTTCTTAGATCCCAATGACTCAATCAAACAATGATGAGGAAAGCCATTTAACTCATGGGATACTAAATTCTCTCTGCAATATAACCGCATCCTTTCATAACATGTGCAATTGCCTGTTTGGCATTTTATGCATTGCATTTCTTAATAAAAGTCTTTAGAAGTCTAAGATTCATTTATATTTGACCAATGTATATGTTTATGCTCTGTATTTTGGGAAAGGGAGAATCTACTGTTTAAATTCTCTAACAAGAGAAAAAAAAATGTGTCTACTTTAGACAATTGATCTTTAACAAACTCAGTTTCATTTTTATTAAGATTTCATTCTGAAAAAAGCTGGTGTCATCACTTGCTTTGTGCTCAGTGGTGATTCAATTTCACCTTTGTGTGTATATACAATAGTGAGGAAACTGGACAGTTTGAGTTTACATTTGGTCTCCTAGAATTTCATTGTAATAGTTTTGTTTGGCATCTGAAGTCTATGTGAGTCCCAGTTTATATTTCCCCTTCAACTGAATAATTACTAGTCACCACATTTCCATAGTGCCTGCCAACATTTTTTCCTTTCAGTGGTACTGGAAAGTAATTTTTGTTCTGATTATGTTTGTTTGCCAAGGGCATTTTGTTACTAAGACTTGATAAAGACTGATTGGCTCACATTTTCTTCAGCTGGTTTCACTCATACTCAGGACCTTGACCAACAAAATTGGTTTGTTTGTTTGTTTAAATTCAGAGTTGTGGTTTCCCCCTACCCTCATTATGTGCTTTTATGATCTGGAAAGTTTTAGGGGATTATTTTTTTAATCAGCTATGGAATTTTTTTGAGAACCAGAAATGTAGCCAAAATAACTTCACTTTTGAGTATAACATACGTTAAAAGCTCAGACTTGGGACTCTTGGGCCAGATGCACGAGTTTGAGTCCTGGCTCCACAATTCACTAACTTCTTTGTGCCTTTGTTGCCTAACAATAAATGGGGAAGCTAATAGTTACTTAACTTAAGAGGCAAGTTAGGTCATTATTCACAATAATGATTATTTATTGCATTGAGTAAGTAATGCCTTACACAAGATAAAGTGCTGAGTGCTTGTTATGGAGAGCTAGGTACACTCTGTCTTGGGAATAAGTAGTTCAATAAATTAAATCACTTAGATAGTAGTAAACTCTGTAGTAGTAGCTTGGTTGAATTAATCAATGGGGTACCTGAGTCCCCACACAGTTACTCTTAAATTCAACTAATTTAATTTAGATGCATTAAATAAGCTTAGTGCTGCTCTTAGGAATAAATATTAATTAATTTATGATTATTAATTTATAAATCACAGACCTACATGTCTCTAAATTATTCAAATAAAATGACAGCTCACTCTTAAAAGTTATTAATTCAAAATACCATACTTCATCAATTTGAAGACTCTTTTTTTTCACAGTTTAACATCTTAATGTTAGGATGTGTTTTACAATCTGTGATTGTAAATCACAATCACATTCAGCGTTGCCTAAAACAAAATTCTAGAGCTCAGTCCTACCTTTCACATCTTCATCTCTTCGGTTCAGTTAAATGCTGACCTGGAGAGCATTATGCTAAGCAAAATCAGCTAGTCAGAGAAAGATAAATATCACATGATCTCACTCATATGTGAAATCTAATGAACAAACTTAGAGAGAAGGCAGGAGTGGGTGGGTGGGAGGAGATCAACCAAAGAATTTGTATGTATATATGCATAACCCATGGACACAGACAATAGGGTGGTGAAGACCTGGGCAGTGGGCAAGGGCGGGTTAAAAGGGGTCCATGGGGAAGAAGGGAACATATGTAATATTTTCAATAGCAAAAAATTTTTTAAGTTTAGTTGTCTTTTTAAATGTCTTCTAAAAGATCACAGAGTAACTCATCATTAAAACAAATAGGATATCATGTCTACGGGAAAACATGGAAGTAGAGGATTTGATAATAAAAAAGCATATATTCATTATTTATTTATTTATTTATTTATTTATTGCAAAGCAACAATTAAGTGCTTTATAGGACCTAAGAAAGAACTATACAAGTATAAAAAGTAACAATATGACTTATTTCTAAAATACATGCACTGTCACTTTCTGGTAAGGTCAATTGTTTTGAGGGAAATTTTTGAAATTATATTGGAGAGATCTTTTTTAAATTCCATGGCCTCAGCACTTTTAATGCAAGTGTTGGGCACTTGGTGTTGGGCAATACTGTGCGGAAGAGAACAGACACCAACAACTAAAGTCAAGAGTGAATAATTGAATAGTGAGTCAGAAACAGACTCTGATCATGATGAAGTTTAAGGTATACCTTCATTAATGTATTACATTAATAGTTTCCTATTTATATCTAAACATGAGTGATCCAGACAGCATGTGTAGCTTAATTGTTAACATTTTCTTTTTTTGTGTTATCCTATATAATAAAAGGCTCATGTGAAAATTGTCCTCTCTATCAGGAGTTCAACCGGGAGTTTGACCAGGGGGTGGGGCAAGCCAGACCACCACCTGCAGCCTCTCAACAGTCTGGCCCAATCAGCCCCGATCACCCAGATTGGTGCTGGCCAGTCTGACCCCAACCATGCAGGAATTCATGCACCAGGCCTCTAGTATTAAATAATAGCATGAATTAAATTGATGCAATCTTGTATTTGATGAAATATAATAAGCATAAATAACAGTGTTTCTCAAACTATTGGTGTTCTTTTAATTTCTAATCTGTCACAGACATTTTATAAAATACAAGAAATGAAATGAAAAAGACAAAAATATGCCCTAGCTAGTTTGGCTCAGTAGATAGAGCTTCAGCCTGCGGACCAAAGGGCCCCGGGTTCAATTCTGGTCAAGGGCACATACCTCAGTTGCAGGCTCCTCACCAGCCCAGACACTCTTCATGGCACGTGCAGGAGGCAACCAATCGATGTGTTTCTTTCACATCAATGTTTCTCTCCATCTTTCCCTCTCTCTTCCACTGTCTTTAAAAAAAAAAAGTCAATGGAAAAATATCCTCAGGTGAATTGAAAAAAAAAAAAGACAAAAATATAATCTAAGTTAGATACAGCAACAGTAAAATGACTTGTCAAATTGTTCTAAAAATATTCTCAGTATTTACTCTCACTTTCTAAACTTATCTTGCCCAGACTAGAATTGGTTCAGGGGCCAGCACTGTCCATGAACAACCCTGCAAGCAGTACTGAACTTTGCGACTTTAGAAATGAATTAATCATTGAACTGTCAACTATTCTCAATGGTGACAAACATAGTTCAGAAAAAGATGTATCTTGGGTTTTCTTTCTTACCACATTAATATTATCTCTTGCATTTGCATGAACTTTACAACTTCTAAAACAGTTGCATTAATGAAGCCTTGCAGCCAAGCTGGCTGCATAAAGCCAGGCTTTGATGCACATACTCTATACCAAACACCAACACAGATAGGTAACAGAGAGATTAAAACAACATAGTCCATCTCCAAAACAAGGCCCGCATTTTTATTGGGCAGAAATGCAAAACAAAGAGCGGAGACAAAACCAGGAATAGGAAATAGCAGCCAAGAGTTCAGCAGAGTAAAGGGACTAAGGCAAGAAGGCAACAGAAATACTTGTTCCTCGGAGCCAGAGGCTGGAATAAGGCTCTGAGCGCATGAAAGGTTGACAAAAGGGGCTCTGACTTGACCACTACAAGAAGCTCTATGAGGAAGCAAGGATGCCATTGCACCATGTTACAACCAGGCACTGCGTCACGCCTCCTGCTGGTTGCTGAGTGGAACTGCAATACCCTCACCTATTAGTGCTTGAATGAGCTCAGCTCTGGTCACCCTCTCAATTGTCCCAAAGGGAAATGGGGTGTGTATTTTTACTTCTATTTGACAAATGAGAAAACTGAGGCTCAGAGTGGTTACCTAGTATCATGAAGCAGCCAAGCAAATCATCAGAATTATAACTAAGACTATTAGCCTTGTGCTATGCCCAAACTACTATGCATCTGAAAGACAGTTTGAGATATATAATCAGAATTTTTTAAATGGTTAGTAAATGGTTGTTTTCTTTTTACTTGAAAATTCAACTTCTTTAATTAAAACTGTGTAGGCATCATAATTTTATTTATTTTCTAAATGCATTTAGTATTGAAATATATATTTTAAAAATACCCTTGGTCTTGGAATCAAGAGACCAATTTGACAAAAAAAGAAAAAGGAAAAAAAAAAGAAAAACTCCTTTTAAGCTGTGGCTTTCACTAGCACTTTTAGTATTTAGGAATTTCAACGCCTTTATGGATTTTAATAGAGCTCTTAATATGAGACCACTTAATGAATGAGTTATATATTAGAAAAAATTACTTTATCAAATTAGAAAAAAATTTACATTTAGAAGTTATGGAATGGCATAAATGCCACAAAGATAACAGTCTTCTACTACACACTGACCCCCACGTTTCTATAAGTAAAATATTTTGAACATGCACAATTAATATGTACTTACTTATGCCACATTATAAAGTGTCATTATAAAATAATGTAAGAGTACGATATAAAGATATTGCATTTTCTTATGTGTAAAGGAGTAGATGCAGTCACCACAGATAAGAAAAGAAAAAGAGGTTTAATGCAGCAGTTTCTGCCTCAGCTCTGGGTGCCTCTTACAGGCAGCAGGTGAAACATGGTAGGGAGCGAGAGATGCTCCCCACCCACCAGAGGGCCCTCAACACTCACTCCTATCAGAATCATTTATATGTTTTTAAAAAACACGGATGCTGGGGTTCCAACCCAGAGCTTTGGTTTGAATTACTCTGGTGAGGGAGGAATTAAGCATTGATACTTTATTTTATTTATTTCTTTTTATTGATTTCAGAGAGGAAGGGAGAGGGAGAGAGAAACATCTAGGATGAGAGAGAATCACTAATGGCTGCCTCTTGCACACCCCACACTGGGAATTGAGCCCACAATCCGGGCTTGTGCCCTAACTGGGAATCAAACCGTGACCTCCTGGTTCATAGGTCAATGCTCAACCACTGAGCCATGTGGGCCGGGCATAGGCAATGATATTTTAAAATCTTTCAGAAGTTAGAATTTAGCTGAGGATGAGAATTGCTACCCTAGACCCCAAATAGCTCCCCTACCCTTTGTGTGGGCTGCTATGGAAGTTCCAGCGGAAGGTGGCTGTGGTGGCTGGTGGGACAGAGCAGGTGGAGAGGACGTGGTGGAGGCAGTAACATATCGGGTTGCATGTGACTGCAGTGCTCTGTAAAGACGTTGGTTTGCATCCAAAGAAATAATAGCCATGCCCTCCAAGATGATGCCCAGCAGAGGTTGTGCAGCAGAGGATGAGGGATGGGCTGGCTTAAAAGCTCTGGTAAGTCCTCAGGAGGATAACTCAGGGAGGCTGAGATCCTGAGTGAGCAGGCGGGAACGAGGACTCTCTGTAACTTCTTAAATTAATGTCATTCCTGGGTCATTAAGTCTTCCACAGCCCGAGGATGCCGGGGGAAACTCAGGTTACAGCATTAATGCTGCAACAATAACCAACTTTTACAGAGAGCTTCACCATTTACAAAGCCCTTTTGTGCATATTATGTTACTTGATCCATACTTCATCCTTGGGAGGTAGAAGGGTAAGTGCTCTTGGTTCCATTTTATAAAGGAAAACAATGAAGTTCAGCTCTGTTTAATATTTGTTGGAGGTCATACAATATTAAAGGGCAGAGCCAGAATGCCAACTTAGTTCTCTCTGCTCTCAGTGTTTTTTCCTTTTTCACCATACCTGTGCTGGCAGAAAGTGTTTGGTGATGCACATACAAGAGGTGCTATGAATTTGTATAGTCATTAGTTTGTTTAAATATATAAGTAATTTCAGAGAAGAAGGGAGAGAGAGAGAGAGAAACACCAATGATGACAGAAAATCATTGATCGGCTGCCTTCCCCACACCTTGGGACCGAGCCAGCAACTCGGGCATGTGTCAGGACCGGGAATCAAACTGTTACATCCTAGTTCATAGGTTGGCACTTGACCACTGAGCCACACTGGCCAGGCTATTGATTTGTTTAGAAATGGAGAGAATCTCTCTTGGGTTTTGCTAGTTGGCTCTTTACCACAGCCAGAGCTCATATGTAGCCATATCAGTTGTTAAAATGCTGGAAGACCTCTTGCTCATTTAGTAAATAGTTGCTGTCCCAAGGCCCTAGTTCATGTGCCACCACAATCACTTGCTACCAATTCTTCCCCTGGAATTCTCTAGACTTCCCAGTGATTCAACTACAAAGAGTTTAATGTCTGGCACAGGAAGGACACTGCTGGTCCTGGTTCTGTGTTGAAAACCAGAGTGTTTGCCTGGGCTATTAAATCTGTGGTTGTTAAATATTAGAAATATTACCCCCTTTCATAAGTATTCACTTTTAAATCAGGTTTTTATGGATTGATATTATTGATAATAATTGGGTGTAGAAAATAGTTCAGAAAAACATTGACTGACGTTCCTATCTATCCATCTATCTATCCAATGATTCCCTGAATCTGTGGTCAAGTTCTTTGTATTCTGTCTTTTCAATATATCTTGTCTCGGTCACTCCTCCACTCCAACTATTACTGCCTTAATTCAGATTTTCACCACCTTTCGCTCAGACTTTGCTATGTGGTCTTTGTCCCTCATCTAATTCTCTTCCAGTGTGTTCTCACAATGCCAGCAGACCTTTAGCTGTAAAATTCAAATCTGATGGCATCCCCATACTTTAGACTTTATCAAAGGTTGCCTTTTATTGATGAGATTTTTCCTAACTTTATTGAGATATAATTAACATATAGCATTGTTTAAGTATGAGGAGTGCAGTGTGATGATTTGATACATAAAACATTGCAAGATAATTACCATAATAAGGTTAGTTACAATAACTTCTCCACCACGTCACCTAATTATAATTTTTTTTTGTGATGATATCATTAAGAATTACTTTCTTAGCAACTTTCAAGCATACAATACAGTTTTGTTAACGATAGTCACCATGCTATAGATTCCCCAGGATGTATTCATTTTATAACTGGAAGTTTGTACTCTTTGACTAACACTTCCCCATCTCATCAGACCCTGACAACCACCATTCTACTCTGTTTCTGAGTTTATATAATTTTGTTTAACTCAATCTCATCTACCAGGCTCTCTGCTCTGGCTCATGCTCTCCTCTCTAGCTTCCTTAGCTCACTGAAGCCAGTTGTTCTTATAGTTTATGCTCACATCACAGTGATGCACCCCGAGTCCTTCTAATGCTCCCTATGCTGTTTCCTACCACCGTACCTGACTCAAGTGGCTCCCCTTTGAGTGTCTGAACAACCTTTACTTCCTGATGAATACTAGAACATTCTGTAGGCTTGCCTCAGGCCTACTGAGGCAAGCATCCCTAATCCCTGTTTTCCCAATTTTCAGTCCCTCTTTTATACACCTGTTCTACTCCACATAGACTTTTACCATAGCACCTACAAAACTTTATTGCATTGATTCATGTCAACCAAAGGTCATTGCCGCCAATTCAATTCTAACAAGATCCTCAATTTCCAGTGTGGTGAGGGGAGAGAAATTTTATTCAGGGCGAAAAGTTTAGTGTGAATCAGCTGGGCCTGTGAGGTGACTCCAGAGAGGAAGGCCAGTGTATGGCTCAGGTGTTACTGCTTTGGTTGTTATAGCTCCAGCCCAGTGGGACAGCTCTGCTCCTGTGTTGCAGCTCAGCCAATACTGCAACTCCAGTCCAGTAAAACAATCTTCAATAGAAACTGAAAGTGTGCTCTCTAAACCAGAAGGGGAGCTGCATTACATACAGAGAAGTCCCCGCCCCGGGTCCCTGATTGGTCCATCCTCTTGCAAATTAGTCCAAAAATCACTGTCCACTCTGATTGGTCCATGAAGATGCTAATGAGGATGTAGCTGTGCAGCTCCAGTGGATGGAAAAAGTCTCAGTCCTATTGGTTGAAACATGATTCTAGGAACTCCTTCATAGGAGTGGGCTCTGGCAGCAGGAACACAGGGTAGGCAGGCAGTTTAGTGCAGGTTTTCCCTGAAGCATGGTTTGTGTGAGAGGCCCCTTTGTAACAATGGCTGAAAGGCTCTGTTTGTACATTTGAGCCAAATTAGCCACCAGGAGCCCTTCTTCACAGGGATGTTCATCCTCTGGGTCAACCTTTTTGTGGTCCTCTTTCTTCTAAATTGTTATGTGTCTCGAGAGTATGAATCATGTTTTATCACCAACACTTATAGCAGTAGGTGACATATAAAGTATTCAATAAGTGCTTACTAAATAAATGCCTTAATTCATGGATTCCTTCAAAGGATTCAAGGGCTCTCTTTCTCAGATGTAGCTTAGAGCTTCTGAATTCTAAAAGCAATCAGGTTAAAAGGTCTGACAGAAGATTTCTTGAGTTTGTTTCACATCTATGAATTAATAATGATCTAGCTATAAATGTCAGCTGACAGCCCCTGCTAAGTGTTTCCCAAAGCAGCAGGAGTCCTGAGTCCAGACACATATGCCAACTTCGGAGCTATAAATAAACATCTGCATACTGCAATGACTCCTTTACTTGTAGCTGGACAGTCTCCGTAAGAATGCAGACCTTGTTTTCCATCAGGAAATGTCTAGCACTGAGTGAGTTCTGGCAAGTGTCTCTTTTGTGTGAATGGAGATTTTAAGCATGATTTGATACTTAAATCGTTAGAAACACATTCATTTCAGCCATTATTTGGGTATAAGCCTGTGTCATAACTGTCTTAATCTTTCCCTCCTCCACCCCTATCCCCAGAATTGGTCTGTAAGGACACTTGCCAAATGGAATTGAAATGGGCTCCACATGATCTCACTCATATGTGGAATCTGATGAACAAAATAAACTGATGAACAAAATAGATCCAGAGACATAGAAGCCTGAAACAGACTGATGAATCTCAGAGGGAAGGCGGGAAGGGGTGAGGTGGGAAGAGATTACCCAAAGAACTTAGGTGCATCATGGACACAGACAATAGTGTGGGGAAGGCTGGGTCAAAGGACAGGGTGGAAGGGGTGTAAGGGGGTCAATAGGGAGATAGAAAGAGAGGGCACCTGTAATACTTTCAATAATATTAAAAAAAAAGAAAAAGAAAAAGAAAAAGAAAGAAAATAGGCTCCACTCACAAAGATTCTGTGAAAAGTCACACAGTATGAAGAAAAATAAAATAAAACAAAATAAACACTTTCCTATCTCTTAAATAAGGTGATGAAGTCCCATTTAGAGATGAAGAGGAAATAACTCAATTTATAAGTGCTTGACTAATCATGTAAATCATAAATATTTCATGGTTTGTTTTTGAATATTCTTAATTGCTTAAGATGTAAACTAAGATGCATTTCAAGTCCCTTCTGTGTTTACTCTATCTTATAACCTTGAAAGAGACAGACTGTGCTATAGAATGAACCCTTTTTTACTTAGTTAATATGTGTGGAATCCTTTCCCTAATGGATTTCAGGGTTAAGGGCGATGGTCCAGATTGCTTTTGAAGAAAATGGAATAAGCATGTCTAATATCTTACTCACACTGTATACAAGATGTTTTTATTTCCAAACCTTCCAATGTATGTGCTGAAATTACCATATAACAGTAACTTCTCTTATCCTCAAAGTAAACAAGCAATTAATACCAAGTGATAATTAAGGCCAAGTGAAACAGAACAGATATTCAAGACGTGTGTACATATAAACATACCTAAAGCTTAACATTTTAATTTGGTTTTTAATGTCTTGTCAGAAAAGCAATGAAGAAACATCAAATAAAAATATAGGAAAAACAAATATATATTTACTGTTTAAATTAAAAATGAGCCCTAGCTGGTTTGGCTCAGTGGATAGAGTGTTGGCCTGCGACTAAAGGGTCCCCATTTCGATTCCTGGTCAATGGCACATGCGTGGGCTGCAGACTCAGTCCTCAGTATGGGTGTGTAGGAGGCAGCCAATCAATGATTCTCTCTCACCATTGATGTTTCCACCTCTATCTCCTTCTTCCTTCCTCTCTGAAATCAATATATATATTTTTAAAAATTGATAACTATCCTATCTAATAAAAGAGTAATATGCAAATTAACCATTACTCCCCTACATCCACAAGACACGCCCACCAGCCAATCAGGACCAAGTATGCAAATTAACCCAACCAAGATGGCTTTGGCCACAGAGCAAGCAAGAGGCTTGGGTTTCCCCAGCAATGGAGGAAGCCAAGCTTTCCACACACCCTGGCTGGCCCAGGCCTTCACTCAAGGCTACAAAGTTTCAATTATAGAAGCTAAATAAATCCTAGATACCGGGGGCCTCCACTTGGGTCACCAGGGGGCATGGCGGGCCTACAAACCACCACAGGCCCCTTGCCCAGGCAGCCCCACTCCCCAAGGGAACCCCCACCCTGATCTGGAACACCCTTCAGGGCAAACCAGCCAGCCCCCACTTGTGCACCAGGCCTCTGTCCTATCTATTAAAAGAGTAATATGCAAATTGACCATCACTCCAACACACAAGATGGCTGACCCCATATGGTCAAAGATCCTGCCTTTGTGTGGACACAAGATGGCCGCCACAAGATGGCCAGCAGGAGAGGGCAGTTGGGAAAGACCAGGTCTGCAAGGGAAGGCAGTTGGGGGTGATCAAGCCTGCAGGGGAGGGAAGTTAGAGGTGACCAGGCCGGCAGAGGAGGGAAGTTGGGGGCGACTGGGCCTGCAGGGAAGGGCAGTTGGGGGGGACCCATGCCTGCAGGGAAGAGACTTCTGCATCTTCTGAGAAAAAGTTCTGTGTGCTGGGACAGGTCATGAGACCATATCTCAAGGCCTGGCCTGGCGTTAGCACTGAAAACTCTGTCTGGGGCATAGTTTATAGCCTCTCTGGAATGGAAGTAGTCTTATTTTTCCCTATTATTTAAGCAAGCAAATGTTTACAGAAGCCAGAATAGCAGGGTTAAAATTTTAAACAACAGTTTTTACCCAAAATGGAGGTTACTATGCTTCAGTTGTTGCTGGTTTCTCACCACTTAATAAAATATGAAGATCCTCTCTTCTCTTTCTTGAAGATTCTCTCTCTCACCCTAAAATTTGATAATATCACATGGGAACCAATAAACTAGATTTTAAGAGGTAAATGTTTACCCACTTCCCCTATCATTAAAACCTACATATATAATACCTTAATCAGTGAAATAGGCCAATCAGTGAAACAACCAAACAACTCAACAACTGGTTCCTATGATGTGCACTAACCACCAGGGGGCATGTGTGGACCATGGCAGGCATCAGCTGTAGCAGGATGGTGAAGCAGGTGAGTGGGGGAGCCAGACCAAGGCGGGGCACCAGTCACTGTCATAAGGGTGAGCCTCTGGTGGTTACTGAAAATTCTTTACTCCTGCGAGGCACTCACACCTGCTGCTGGTCCTGGCCCCACTTGCACCTGCTGCCAGCACCGGGTGCTGGCCCCAACCACTTGGCACCATCAGGAGGTGAGAGTAGCAACTTCTGGCCCAGATCGCCCCTCAGGGCTTCTCCACCTCCCCCTACTTCTTAAGGGCGATCGGGGCAGCAGCAGCAACTCACACCCCCTGATGGCACCAGCCCCACTCACACCTGCTGCCGGCACTGGCCCCAATCACTCCATGTCATCAGCAAGGCCAGTGCCATCAACACATGAGAGCAGTGGTGGTGGGAGCAGAGAGGGGACTGGGGGCCGAGACAAGAGGGGCCAGGCAGGGGTGCAGAGGATGGGCTGAGACCCACCCCTGTGCCCACTGCAGCCTCATGGCCCACAGTTCCTTTCAAGGTGCACAAATTCTTGCACTGGGCCCCTAATGTTATTGAAAAAACTGACATCCTTGTACAAGGGAGAAAATGATTACAAAAGCCGCATCTGCCTGTGAAATAAAGATGACTTTAAAAATCAAAGAGAAAGACTTTCCCAGATGTTTTCCAAACTGGCAGTAAAATACAAATATGTGTTTTAGCTAAGTGCAAGGCCTCAACCAGGAGACCTTTCTCCTTTCAGGATAACGTTGGAAATAGCAAGCCCCTTAATTAAGCAACATCAAAATGCACATCTAAGTGACTCAACTCTACTGCATTGCCCAGGAATTGAAAAAAAGGCTACAATTTCCAATACAAGTTTCCTGCAAATACTTTCACACACGCAAGAAGGCACGAGTCCCTTTTCATTCTACACTGTGAGTTATTTGCCTTTCTGTACAAAAATAAGTTATTAAAGCAAAGCGGGCATATGCCTGAGTGGTCGTATTAGAAAAACTTTGAACTTTTTTGGAAGATGGAAAAAAACATTTCCTGTGATTCTCAAATCAAAACTCCCTCGGGCCCTATTGCAGGACCTTTTCAAAGCAGCCCAGGACGTCAAGAGGGAGAGACTTTGCCCACACGACAGCCTCCACACCACTTTCTTTGGGAAGTGATGACTGACGTTTCATTCATTGGATCACATGGCCCGGAAATGCTGTGCCAGTCTGGGTCTGTTTGAATTTCCTTAATAAACTTGGTGTGTTTTAACTCAAAGACATGGAGACATAATGGGAACTTTGGAAACGGTTAGCAAACTATGGTAAGGCAAACTTCAGGCACTTCATTTATAACCTGTAAGAATTCCAGCTGTTTTCCTTAAGTCTAATTTTTTTTTTTTTTTTTTTTTTTTAGAAAAATGCACTTCTTCCACTAAATTCTGTCACAGGGAAAAAAATTTTCGGTGACATGCTCATTCATTTTCTATTATCTAAATATCTACTTAAAGAAGAGTGGTTGTCTAAACCCTTCAAGCACCTCCTCAGAGTCTAACATCAAGCTCCTTTCTAGATTTGGCTAATGGGACAGGAATGTAAACTTAATTTTGGTTGCTAAAAATTATTCGTTTTAGATCTTTCCAATCTCATGATTTCATTCTAAGTTTTTCTTCTCATCTTATTTTTCCTGGTCATTTTATTTTTTTATTTTTTATTTTAAATATATATTTTATTGATTTTACACAGAGAGGAATTGAGAGGGATAGAGTGTTTTAAACGTCGATGAGAGAGAAACATCGACCAGCTACCTCTTGCACACCCCCACTGGGGATGTGCCCGCAACCAAGTTACGTGCCCCTGACTGGAATCGAACCTGGGACCTTTCAGTCCGCAGGCCGACGCTCTATCCACTGAGCCAAACTGGTTTCAGGCTTTCCTGGTCATTTTAAAAGTTGGACTTTTTGTTAAATTTCTTCTGTTTGTGCATTACACATAGGAGATATTTATTTCATATCGTAATCACCAAGGCTAACAAAGTCACTCAAATCTCTAAAGTAAGAAATATTCAAACCTATAAATATTTTTTTGTGAGTTTATTTGAGCCAAACTGTCGACAATTGCCAGGAACAGGAACAGAATCTTAATAAATTATGATAATGCTCCTGGGAATGATGGTTTTTCACCTGTTTTTATTTGTGGTTTTTTTTGTTTTTTTTTTTTTTTTTATATGTTTTTTATTCCAGAGAGAGGTAGAAACAACAAATGATGATAGAGACTCATCAATTGACTGCTTCCTGCAAGTCCCACTATATCTGCATCCTGGGTATGTGCCCTCACTGGGAATCATATCATGACCTCCTGTTTTATAGGTCAACACTCAACCACTGAACCACCCAGTCTGGTCACCTATTTTAATAAATTGCATCAAAGGAGGAAACAAAAGTGGTTTATCTGAAATCCATTGGTAATAGATTAGGGAGGTGAGAGAAAAAGTTGGGGGAGGAGGGGAACTTTTGGGATTGGGTACAGGATATATAGGTGTTAACAGTCAACAATTAACACAGTAACAATAACAATGAGGGAATTTCCGCCAAAGCCGGTTTGGCTCAGTGGTAGAGCGTTGGTCTGCGGACTGAAAGGTCCCAGGTTCGATTCCGGTCAAGGGCATGTACATTGGTTGCGGGCACATCCCCAGTGGGGGATGTGCAAGAGGCAGCTGGTCGATGTTTCTCTCTCATCAACGTTTCTATCTCTCTATCTCTCTCCCTTCCTCTCTGAAAAAAAAAAATCAATAAAATATATTAAAAAACAAAACAAAAAAACAATGAGGGAATTTCCAATTTCAGCCTTAGTGCATTGATTGTGCCCCAAACGGTCTGGAAAAAGGGAAGTTACAAGTTACCCTGACATTCCACAGGTATATTATCTTAGATGCAAAAAGACAACGGGCTCAGTTAAGATAGAAGTTGATCTTTGCCATAGAAGATACAGGCCTATGAAATGGCCACCCACCATAATGGCTTTAGTTAGAAGTTTTAATTTCGGGCCCATCTTTGTGGTACCTTTAGGTCTTTGCATTTTCAAGGCCACCACACAGATCTTCCATGAGCTAATCAGGTTAGCATGTGGCCCATGTTCACCCACAGTAACTGAAAGATGAAATAGAGTGGGGGCCGGAGACGGGGATGCCAGGACACAGCCTTTATTGAAGAGAAGAGTACCACTGCCGGCTGCTTCCAGAGAGAGAGAGAGAGAGAGAGAGAGAGAGAGAGAGAGAGAGAGAGAAAGATAGAGAGAGATAGAGAGAGAGAGAGAGAGAGAGAGAGTGGAAGAGAGTGAGGGCCAAGGTACAAGCACTTTTTAAGGGGAGGATAGGGGACGGGGCTTAGGACACTCAGCACATACTGATCGGTGGTTTCATGTAAGGCCTATGATTAGGGACCTACGGACTTAGGAATCAGGGGCTTGGTATTTGGCAGGTGCTGATTGGTGGTTCAGTGCTCAGGAATGTCTGGATGCAGGTGGAGTTTCCCATCAATTGGAGGAAGGGAAGATCTATCAGTAACAAACCAAAAGCATCGAAAATTGTGCTTTCATTAGGCAGGTTAATGTAACTGATATCTACAGACTAAGAGGGTTGTAAAATGTTTAACTATGCGCATACATCTGTTTCAGTCCATGCCTATTTTTAAATAGATTTAAAAAAATAGGGTTAGTCCCATAAAAATTATTATTTGGTTAAATCCATACAAAAAATAGGAAAGTGATTTTTTTTTAAGGTCAGTCTAGAAACTGTTAACTTTCTTCACTCAATCATTTTCTGATCTTAACATTTAACCAATAACATTAAGGGACGGAGGTAAGTCCACTGTAAAGCAGGATGTAGGAATGTATTCCAACAAAGACATAATAATGTTCAATATTAAACAACTTGCAATAGATAAAAACTATGCAAAAATGGTAAGACTAGGCTAAAATAAAAGAAAGAAAGATGAAAGAAGCATCTTGCAATAGTCAAGTCTAAGTATAGAAGAAAAAGCAAAGTGACAAGTTTTGCAAATACCTTATTATTCATTGGGCTAGTTGTCTATAAGGGGAAAAAGTACTTCAAGCTATACTTCCATATTTTTACTGATCCTTTCTTTACATCAAGAACATATGCACACATTATATAATAATGTTTGATCTTGGAAATGCATGATAGTATATATTTAAAAAAGAAATTCTACACAAGTCATTTTTAAAGAGAAGAATTAACAAAACACATAGTAGGCTATTGTAAAAAAACATATATTGAACACCTTTTGTTAAATAAATAAACAAGCTAAATAACACCCAAAAGTATAGTTCTAAAACTGTCAGACTGGTTATTTAAATTAGTAAGAGTAAGCATTTGAAAAATATAAAATAAAGGAGATATTTTATCCATTGTTTCACCAGACAAATGAATAACAAGAGGAAAAAAATACACAAAATCAGGGCTGATTTGGGCAACAAAGAAAAACTGAAGAAAATTCCAAAGGTATTGCAAATATTTGAAGAATAATGGTGGCAAATTACTTTTAATCACTGTCTTATGTTAGATTTAGCTTCAAGCAGAGAAGGAAATAGAAATAGCCTTTGTTGAACATCTACTATGTTCTGCTATCTCAATTCAATCTCACAACTTTGCAAACTAAGGGCTATTGTCTCCATTTAACAAACAAAGAAGACGGGGCTCAGATAAGCCAACAACTTGTCCAAGGTTACACCCCAAGGAGCAAGCAAGAGACCAAAATCCAAGTCTGTCTGGTTCAAATGTCACTTCTGGAGTTTTAGGTTGTATTAGATAAAACTCCTATGCTCCAGGGTGCAAAAGGGCAAGGGGGGGATAGGTCATTTAAGGAATTTGGGTCTTAGATCATTGTTTCCTCTTCAAACAAAACAGTTTCATTTATAACTGTTTTGTGACAAGTAACAAGAGTGAAATCTCACGCACAGATTTCAGTCTGTGCGCAATTTCAGTAAAAACAAACAAACATGCTCTCCTGAAAAGGCTGAAAACAATTGACTGCGTGATGTTGCCTCCCAGCTTCGTTTTTAAAAGTTCTGGACTGAAAAGGAAAAAAAAAAAAAAAAAAAAAAAAGCCTATGAGAGATGAAAGTGTCCAATTTAACTTTTTCTCTGGAGCTGTTAAAGCTAAAAGTAGTCGACTGTATGTTGAGAATACAGCCCCTTTTCTTTCTTGATGTACTAGAACATAAGAGATTATTACTCAGACACTTTCTAGGATAAAAAAGACAAATTAAAAGCATCCAAACTCTTGGCTCTCATGCTATTCAGTTACTAGGTCAAACCAGAGTCTTAGAATATTTTTTAACAGAACATGCCCAGCAGTTGAACCAGTCATAGATACATAAAATATTTTTTTTATTTATACACCATCCTTTTCCATAAAAACTGATTCTCTGTAAAAGGAAAAGATTAATTTTTTTAATTATAAAGGAGAAAATACTACATCCTCAAGAAATTTACTCTTCCCAGAATCAGTACTAGTATGTTCTCTTCCCCCGCCAACCCCCCCCCCCCCCCCCCCCCCGCACCTCTCTTTCTCTCTCTCTCTTAAAGGCTTCAACCTGAATTTAAATAAAAACATCTCAGTTTTGCCACCTTGGCCAGTGAAAACTAGTAAACTACAGGCTTTGTACTTTTTTTTTTCTTTTTCATTCACTACCTTTGACCCATAATTCTACTCTTTTTCCCTTTTGCTCCCATATTTTTATTGGTCTCTGTTGGGCCACTCAGCTCCAGCTAAATAGAAAGAATAGAAGGAGAACGCTTTCTTTAGCTATACTGTCAGTTTGCAGATGTATAACCCCTCTGGAATCACAAGACCTTATAGGTTATTGCCCTCCAAATCTCATAAATGTAACCAGAGCAGTGTTAGTGTGAGTGCCAATTCTAGGAGCAATTCTTTAAAAAATCAGGGCATGATTTATGTTGGAAGTAAAAAAAATGTTAGGGAAACTTATAGTTGTGTCCCCATTAATCCCAATTTTTCTTCTGTTTTCTCCAGAATGAGAAAATGTCAGACATCAAGATCAAGCCAACAGTGACAGAGAGAAATGGAAACTGAAGGAGAGAAGACTGGGGTCATACAAAATGACAAATATTATTCTCTCTCTCTCTCTCTCTCTCTCTCTCTCTCTATCTATCTATATATATATATATATATATATATATATATATCAGGTTGGAGTGTAATAAACTTTGTTAGGTCAAAAGAAAAAACATTTTAAAATAAAAAGAAACTTGGTGGAGGATAGAGGCAGAATTTTTTTTTCATACCTTTTAGAAGTACAGTTTGGGCTGATTAAATTTTTAAAGATATTTTCAAGGTTTCCGAAGATGTTTGGGCTTATGGAAGTGGGTAGAAAGGAAGGCAGGAAGGTTTGTGCTTTCAGAATACCTATGGGAGGCGAAGATGGAAACGTGAATATTGGCATGAGAGGCAATGGGGTCTTCCAAGTTTTCCTCTTGCTTGTTCTATTGCAGATAAGCTGCCAGGTGGCATGGGAGAACAAACAGCCAGAACTCAAAGGATTCAGAAAGAACGCCTTTATTTGCAGATGAACTAGTGCAGTGACTCAGGGCAGTCAGTCTCCAAAGCCTGAGGACCAAATGCAGGGGCACTTTCCCTTTTTATCCTTTAGTTTCCTTGTCTCCCAAATATGGACCAGGCTTCAGGACTTTTCGCTGGCTTTGCAGCCAGCCCCCCTGAGGGTTGGAATGGGGAAAGTGAGATTACACCCTCTGGGGGTTGGGTATGGTTCATGATTTATGGCCTATGTAAAATGGAAGTATTCGGGGAAACAGGGTTTTTTTTTTCCCAATTTTTAATAAATCTTTATTGTTCAGTTTATTACAAATGTGTTCCTCTCCCCCCCACCTCAATTGTGCCCCTCCACCAGGTTCCCACCCCACCCTCTGTCCTTTCCTCATCGCCCATTGTCCTCATCCATAGGTGCACAGTTTTTATTCAGTCTCTTCCCGCACTCCCACTCCCCTTTTCCCTGAGAATCATCAGTCCACTCCCCTTCCATACCTCTGATTCTATTATATTCAACAGTTAATATTGTTCATCAGATTTTTTAATTCCCTTGGTTTTTAGTTTCACTTGTTGATAGTTACGTGTTCATAATTTTTATCTTTATCTTCTTCCTCTTTCTAAATAACCCCCTTCAGCAATTCATATAATTCTGGTTTGGCAGTGATGAACTCCTTTAGCGTTTTTTTTATTTGTGAAGCTCTTTATCTGGCCTTTGATTCTGAGTGATAGCTTTGCTGGGTAGAGTATTTTTGGCTGTAGATTCTTGCTATTCATCATCTTGAATATTTCTTGCCATTCCCGTCTGGCCTGCATGGTTTCTGTTAAGAAATCAGCTGACAATTGTATGGGTGCTCCTTTATAGGTAACTACCTGCTTTGCTCTTGCTGCTTTTAATATTCTCTTTGTCTTTTGCTCTTGAGATTTTAATTATGATGTGTCCTGGTATGGTCCTCTTTGGATTCCTTTTGTTTGGGGTTCTGTGCGCTTCCTGGATTTGTAAGTCTAATTCTTTCCCCAGGTGGGGGAAGTTTGCTGTCACTATTTCTTCCAGTATTCTTTCAATATTTTGCTCTCTCTCTTCTTCTGGTATCCCCATAATTCTGATGTTGGTTCACTTGAAATTGTCCCAGAGGTTTCTTACACTATTTTCAACTTTCTGGATTCTCTTATCTTCTTGCTTCTGCAGAGGAGTGTTCTCTGGCTCTATGTGTTCTAAATCTTTTTCTTGATTCTTGCAATCTTCCAGTCTGTTTTTAGTACTCTGTGTAATAATTTCTATTTCAGACAATGTTTTCTTTATTTCTAGTTGATCCCTTTTCATATCCTCATAGGTCTCATTTATTTTATCAGCCTTTTTTAGGATATTATTGAAAAGCCTTATAACAGTGGTTTTGAACTCAATGTCCATTCTTTTCTTTTCCTCCATCTCCTCCCTTTGTGTCCTGCTTCTTGTCTGCATTTTAATTGTTTTCCTGATTTGATGGAATAAGTCAGTTTTGTGTATTAGGTGTTGTGGTAGAGCCCAGTAGCACAGCCTTCCCAGATACCTATGGCGGACAGTCTTGGTGTAGCCCTTTGGGGGCTATGTGTGCAGTCTTGTTGTTAAGCCTTGCTTATCACTGGAAAGTGTTGATCTCCAAGCCAATTGGCTGTGAGGATCAGCAATGTCTCAGCTAGAAAGGCTTCTGTACTCCGCTTGGATGGGGTGGAGTCTCAGGGTGGCACAGGCAATCTTTGGTTCCCTGTCAGTCTCGCCTTAGAAAAATCCTGTTCTGAGGTGAGTCTCACCAGGTTGGTTGCAGTCTCGTGCACCTCTTTGGTAAAGGCGCAGACAAGCTTTGGATTCCGGCCAGTCCCTCCTTAGAGAAAGCCAGCCTCTGGGAGAGCTTCTGTGCTCAGCTTGGATGGGGCAGAGTCTCAGGGTGGTGCAGACAAGCTTTGTTTTCCCATCAGCTCCTCCCCAACTTGCTCCCCAAGTCCCTCAGTAATGGCCTCTGGCTTCATACACCTACGAGAGATCTCTGCCCATTGCCTTACAGTCTGGCCTCTTCCTGACTGGGGCTGTGTATCAGAGCAATAGGGTGATTCTGTTTTCCTCTCGAACAAGAAAGCCAGCCGCGCGCTGGGAGTATGCCAGCAGCAATCTTGGCCCTTCCTTTCCGAGTGCCAGGATTAAGCCAGCGCCTTTTTGCGTGCAGTTCTCCATACCTTCACAGTTCCTGAGGTTCAGTGAGCCTTCTCTCTCCTTTCCAGATGGTAGAGCCTCCTCTCAACTAGCCATCCGGTGCTTCAGGGCAATGCCTCCCCTGTTTTCCAGTTCTAAATTCAAATTTGTTGTGGTAGGTTGCATTCGGGTGTCTACTCTATGCCGCCATCTTGGTTTCTCCTACCTGGGAAATAGGTTTTTACAAGGCTAGCTAGGACACAAGCAGAAAGGGGGTTGGGGCTAGCAAGCTTATGCATCAGAATGCAGGTGGGAGCTGGAGGGGGGGGAGGGGGGGGGTTCAGGCTGCCTTCACAGTTCAACACAGAAAAGATAGATTCCAGAATTATCCTCTGGAAATAGTCACTCAATCAGGAAAAGCCACAATATCCTGCACAAATAACAAAATAGTACTGGTTTAAAACAATGAAGTTTGGGCCGAAACCGGTTTGGCTCAATGGTAGAGCGTCGGCCTGCGGATTGACAGGTTCTGGGTTCGATTCCGGTCACGAGCATGTACCTTGGTTGCGGGCACATCCCCGGTGGGAGGTGTGCAAAAGGCAGCTGGTCGATGTTTCTCTCCCATCGATGTTTCTAGCTCTCTATCTCTCTCCCTTCCTCTCTGTAAAAAATCAATAAAATATATTAAAAACAAAAACAAAAACAAAAACAAAAAGTTTGTTTTTTTGCACAATCTTCAATCTACCTACTATGCTTACACTATTCATAGTAGGAGCACCTACCGTTTCAAATGTGCCAGAGAGGAAAGAGAATTCTGAAAGTTCTCACATTAGCTATTAAGTTATAGTCCTATAAGTAATACTCATTATGTCTGCTTACAACTTATTAGCCAAAAGCGATCACCTAGCCCCACTCAGCCACAATGGGGATGAGAAATATAATTCCAAGGGCCCAGAACTGGAGATAAGAGTAAAATGTTGAGTGAACAGCACTGATGACTCTCTCAAAAGGATATCCTCATGAATTTCAAAAACCTAAGCAAGTCTAATGGAATTCCACTGTAGGTCAAAGGGGGGAAAAACAATAACTCAGAGCATTGCTTCTACTTGTATGTGTGAGTATGTAACTGAAGTGGCATACAACACAACCTCTAAACTACCTGATTCCCACTTCAGAGACCTAGAAAACATATACATGGCAAAGACATATAATAATAAACTCTCAGTAAGTTGACTGGTTTGGGTGAAATCTATATTGATTTAGTCAAAAGTATATATATATATATATATATATATATATATATATATATATACACACACACACACACACACACACACACACACACTATCTGTAAATTAATTTAATAGTATTATTTTAAAATAAATATAAGAACTAGTTAGAACAACTATAAGTCATTGGGAATAGTCAAAGAGCTTCCTCCAACAGAGAAAAATGCATTACAAAGATAAGTTATTTCCTCTTTTTAAAAGTCAAAGAAATGTCAACTGTATTACAAAACTTGGCCAAACGAAAAACTAATATCAGGCCTTTATTCTTCTGAATGAATAGCTTTCCAAGTCCTTAAGAAAATGATGTTATTGTCATTATTTCAAAAGACTTGAGGAAAAATATTTCATACAATTCACCAAATAATAAGAGTTAGCCTGTATATATTGACTTAACTAATCAGTAATGACATACCAAACATTTGGTATGTCATAATCAGGAACTTTTTGACCTATTAATGTCTATACTATCAGTTATAGGTTTCATGGCAGTCCAACTTTTTCTTGGAGCAGGAAAAGACTAAGTTTAGCATGAAGTCTTATGATAAATGTGTATTTAGACAATACTTCAAAGAGATTTAAAAAAAAAAGTTCTATTTCAAAATCAGTGGAAAATTTGTTAATGCATCTAAGGTCATAAAAGACATATTGGCATTAAGTTATTCATTCTTGCTTTATTGATGTTTTAATTGTTGTTATATTGTGAGAATAAATTAGGTAGCCTGCAATGTCAAATGGGGTTGTTTGGTTGCAAGTAAACAACTCCAAAAAATGAAAGCAGAAAAGGACTACATATGTTGAAAGGATCTCAGGTAACTCACAGAACAAAAGAAAAGCCTACACTAGGCTTGAAAAATAACAGGAATTAGAGCATCAGGAACTAGATGAAATCAGAGGAAATCAGCCACCATACGATGAAGATGCTCCAACCAATAATTCAAGCGTTGCACAATTCTGCTCAATAGTCAACATCCAGAGGAGATGCTGAATGGCCTAGTTTCAGTCACATGTCTACCCCCTAAGATACCTTGGTTGATTGTTTTATTAAATCTTATACCCAGTGGAGGGAAGATAATTTTCTAAAAAGAGTTTAGTTTGCCCAGATGGAGTGGCTCCTTGATTATTTACCAATGAACCTGGAGTTTACTGTTCGTTTCAGGCTTGATCCAAAGTAGAGGGTATGTGGGAGGCAGCCAATCAATAAAATCATTGTTGTTTCTCTCTCCCCTACTCCTATCCTCTCTGAAATCAATAAAAATATATATTTAAAAAATAAGAAGAATTTGATTTTTTTTTTTTTTTTACCAAATTAAGACAAACTAGCTTAATGAAAGCTAAATAAAACAAATATCTGCTATAGTTGGGTAGATTCTTAAGAGCCTTAAAGTTAACAAAACACTTTTTTAGAGGGGCCCACAAAATTCTTCAAATTTTTTAAAATACTGCAATTAGTTCTAACCTCATCAGACTTTCTATGTATGTATGTGTGCAATCATGTGTATCATATATTTCAGCATAGTGCAAGGTTTGCTGAAAAATAACAATAAAAGCCTACCAGGAAGCAATTATTTCTAAACTATAAATCTTTCAGAATTTAAGTGGTAGAAAACCAGATCTGAATTACTCAAATTTAAATTTCAAGTACAAAAGCTTGGGGGGGTTAGGGGGCAAGGAAACTAAACCATTCTGTAACAGTAAATAACATGGTGAGTTGAAAACAAGTTGTGTATTGGGAGAGGTGGAAAATCAGATTTGGGACAGAGATGCTAGATGATGAAGGACATTGAATGCCAGGAGTTTAACATTTTACCTTGTAGGCAATGAGACACCAGTAAAGTTTATTTAAGTCTAATATGATAAGATCAAATTTGTATTTGTATATTTATTTGTATGTTAACCACTGGTGGAAATGTGTGGGATGGAGTAAAGAAACAACTACAGGAAATAGAAAGCCTGATTACTAGGCAACTGGCAATAATTTAGGCAAAACAAGAGATGTAGGAGGGTGAGCTAAGCCAATGGCAGTGGAGCCAGAGAGGCATAAATTATATTAGCTACTATAGATATCACACATCCAAAACTTAAAGCAACAACCATTTTTTTAGTTCTTGGTTCTTTACTGAGGAAAGATATTCAAAGCCTATTGGGCCTATGGCCAACAAAGTCAAATGCAGCAGGAAGAAAAATAAGATTTAAGACTGAAATAAACACTGGCTTTGGAAATGAGCTTGAGTGATCCAATAGTTTGCAAGTAAATGAAAAGTGAGATTAAGATTGCTAGTAATTATTATTATCATATTGACTAGAGATGGAGGAAGAACAGAAATATGGGAACACTTATAATCAAGAGTTTTTAATTTAACAAGATTTGGATATATTTGCATAGTGAGGGGAAGGAGTCACTGGAATGGTTGAAGATATGGAAAAGAAGAGAAACAGGATGGACCAATCTCTCGGGAGAGACAGACTAAATAAAATGTAAGAGAACATGTAGAGGAGTCTCTTGTAAAGGAAGAGGAAAATGGGACCAAAAAGTGAAAGCTGTTAGGAGTTGGGGTTTTCAAGATGGTAGCTATTCTTTCTGTCAAGTAGGGAGCAGCCATAAGTTACCTGTTCTGAATGAGATAGGGAAGGCAAATGGGTACGGTGGATAGTGATGACTACTGGTATATTCTACACATTCAGTGTCCATTGTATGTATGTAAGTATGTATGTATTTAATTATATATTTTATTGATTTCAGAGGGAACGAAAGGGAGAGATAGACACATCAACAATTAAAAAGAATCATTGATCAATTATCTCCACCACGCCCCAAGTTGAGGAATTCAGCTTGCAACCCAGGCATGTGCCTGACTGGGAATAGTACCATGATCTCCTGGTTCATAGGTCAACCCTCAACCACTGAGCCACACCAGCTGGGCTTGAAGTGTCCATTTTATAAAGATTGTGAGGAACCCAGAATAATAATAAAAAAGTAGTGATGACTAAAATGTAACCAATAAAATGAAAGGTATTGGGACAAAAGATGATCTAGCCATGTTTATCTTTAAATATAGGAGATGAACAAATCAAAAAGCTACAAAAACAACACTGAAATGCAGTTATTCTACACTTACTGAACAACTATGCCAGGTCCTTCAAAGAATAAAGGACCCTTCGGTGCAGCCATCGAAGAGCTCATGATCTGGCAAGGGAGAGAACCGAATAAAACATTCTAAGGGGCACTAATGCAGTACAGATACACATGGCACTCTGGAAAAGAGAAGGAAGCACGTGAGGGAATGAAATGTATCAAGGTCCAAGAAGAATTCTGGACACAAGCAACATTTGACCTTAGACTTGAAGATAGCAAGCAGTTCCTTAAGAGGTTGGAGTAGAGGTCAAAACAGGCAATCTGAGAAATAGAATAAACATGCTGGCATGGAAAGAGTCTCAGGGAGAATCAAGTCCAATAGACAAGTCTGGGGTCTTCATCCTATTACCAATTATTTAAACAACCCCTTCTTCCAAAACCCCCCAAACCCTAACATGCATTCAGTATTTATTTTTTTCAAATCACATAAGAAAGTCAGGGCTTGTCCCTCCTCTACCATTTTCATAAATAAAATACTTGCCAGTATTACTCCCCCTGCCCCACCCCCCCAGCCCAAAGTTTTAGGTAAGTAACCTGATGAATACTTTTCCACAGAGGAGTCATAGATTAATCATTGTTCTTCATTACACTTCTTCCACAGGTTTTTGCATTCTATTTTCGCACTTCTAGACACAAAGTCTTAGGAAACTTGGGCCCCTTGGGAGAAAGGGGAAAGGGAATGGGAAGGAGTGCCTCTCAGCATCTCTCCTCAAATCATATGTCATATCATTTATTCCTCTTACACTTCAGTATGGGCCCTGAATAACTGAAAAGGTTGCATTGTGTCTTGAATTTTGAAAGTAATATAATATATGATCCACTCGTTGCATTAATTCAGGTGCCACCTTGGACAAATTGCTTTGAACAATTTCATCCGCTAAGCAGGGTTCACTGGGAAATGCTCCATCGTCCAGGAGGGAAACCTCTGGGGAACGTGGGGCATTTAGAATTTTTAAAAGTAATTTAAATGTGTACAGAAAAGATAGAACAAGAAATGTGTGTGTGTGTTTTATAAATTGGTTAAAAATGTTATCAGAGTTCAGTTTAAAGTGTTATTATTCAAATTTTCCTATTAAGAGATAAAACACGAGAGAAAATGTTATATGCCCAGCTTATGCATATGAATGTAATTTATTTTTAAAGAACACAGACATGACTACAGTTCTTGAAAATACCTAGCTTTGAAATCCTCCCAGTTAAAAACAAACTTCAAGGTGTGGGGACTGCCTAGGGATGCAAAGGAGCATAAATAAATGCATTTTTTGAGTAATTATACAACTAATTTCACAATGCCCTCACCTATGTTTTATAGAGCCAGCAGCGGGCAACACTAACTTCATCATTGGTCCCAATTATAAAGGTGAGGACAGCCTTGAGAGCAGGAATTATAAAATCTAGAATCACATTTTTTCTCAGAATATGAAAGAGAAAGAGAAGTTTAAATGTCAGATGGCTTAGGGTGATACTAAATGATACATGAAATGATACTAAATGATAAATGAGATGTAGGTGATACATTTCATTTTTTCTAGTTATCAACCCAAGATGAGCTGAACACCAAAGAAGAGGGGCACCAAGATCCTGGGGCAATGGTGATGCTCAATCCCATGGCGTACCTGGACCATGTGTTGTCTTAAAGTAACAGAATCTCTTTTTTCTCTCCCCTCCCCTTCCCTTCCCTCCCCTCTTCTCTCCTCTTCTCTCTCTCTCTCTCTTCCTCTCTCTCTCTCTCTCTCTCTCTCTCTCTCTCTCTCTCTCTCTCTCTCACACACACACACACACACACACACACACTTACTTCCATTAGAGTACTTCTCATCTTTAAACCCACATTAAATTCATTTTTATTTTTAAGTGCTAATATCATTAAATTATTTCTAGCCACAAGTGACATTTCTAACAGAACCCATAGTCCTCATCAGGAAAGACCAATAAAAATGATTAAATTCATGCTTATTTCTTAACCCTAACATCTGCATTTAAAAGAAAAAAATTGACCTGGCAAGTGTGGTCAGTGGTTGAGCATCAATTTATAAACAAGGAGGTCATAGTTCGATTCCTGGTTAGGGCACATGACTGGGTCATGGGCTGGATCCCCCCATGTGGGGTATGCAAGAGGCAACCAATCAATGACTCTCTTTCATCATTGATATTTCTATCTCTCTCTCCCTCTACCGTTCTTGCTGAAATTAATAACATATTTTTTTAAAAAGAAAATATGCACAACACACATAAATATATTTTTAAAGATATGTAAAAGAATAAATGAACTTGATAAAGGAAAAGCTTCTTTTAGCATGGGTCTCAATTCCCTTGACAAAAGATATGACTATATGAAAATCTCATTAATGCAGCCTTTACTAAATTGGAATTTGTTATCACACAGAAAAGGGCCAAACCAAAGTATCTCTAATTGTGTGGATTTATTAAAAAGTCATCTCTCTAGGCATGTAAATTATTTTTGGACATTATCATTGATGGGAGAAGATAAAGTTATAAGAAACCCTCAGACAGCAGTGCCCCCACCACCACCTCCACTCAGCAGCCTTCCCACTCATGGGCTCCAGTCTCCTTTGGCAAGAGTCTTAGAAGCACCCTCAATGAATCACTGCAGGCTCCTACTCTTTTTAAAAATACATGTACAGCCAGAACCGGTTTGGCTCAGTGGATAGAGCGTCGGCCTTTAGACTGAAAGGTCCCAGGTTCGATTCTGGTCAAGGGCATGTACCTTGTTTGCTAGCACATCCCCAGTGGGGGTTGTGCAGGAGGCAGCTGGTCGATGTTTCTCTCTCATGGATGTTTCTGACTTTCTGTCCCTCTCCTTTTCTCTCTGTAAAAAATCAATAAAATATATTAAAATGAATAAAATAAAAATAAATGTACATGTTTTTGTTAACTTCAGAAAGAGAGGAAGGGAGAGAGAGATAGAAACATCAAGCCCCAACCAGGGCATGTGTCCTGACCTGGAATTGAACCAGAGCCCTCTTGGTTCATGTGTTGACACTCAGCCACTGAGCAATAGCAGCTGGGCACTACCCTTTGCAAAAGCTACCTCCTCTTTGAAAGCTCCCATGATAGAGCCCCACAGTTCTCTACCTGTTCATGTAATTACACATGCTTATGCTTCCAAAACAATGTATTATCTTTCCTATGAAATGAGGAAATTAGACTGAAAAGCATTGTTTTCCTCTGGGCAAGATGCTAAGGTGATTTCCCTGGTCTTTGTCCAGGTGGATTCAAAGAATGAAGCCACAGACGAAAGGCGGTATAGGAAAAAGTGGAAATTTATTGACAAACAAACACAAACTCCCACGTGGGGAGGAAGACCCACTGAGCCCCTCGTTCCTAAGGTTTATAAAGGCTGCAGTTCTTTGGGTTGTGATATCCCGTCTGACTGGTCACTATATCAGCTTCAGGGCTCAAATCCCAGGGTGCCCCTTCTTTTCTCCCTTTTGTTTTTCTACTCCCTGTGGCTTCCCCCTTCGTTCTGTGAATGAGTGTCTCCCTCTCTCTTTATTCTATGAATGTATAACTTTTGGCTGATCCCAGCCCCTTATTCTGTGAATGTATGCCTTTTGGCAACTCCCAGCCCCCTAATTTGCAGCCCTGCAGTTCTCCCCCATGAACACCCCAATTCCTAAAACTCCCTAAACATGCCTATTTTACCCCTAAAAACTCCTTTCACCTATTATCACTTATTTCTCCCCACTGCCATGAGGTGTCTTACTCTCAGACTCCAGGAGACTCCCACCACTGTGCTCACCAGTCGTGAGCCCGGCTTCTGGCTGAGCGGCACTTCCCCTGTGGGAGCACACTGACCACCAGGGGGCAGTTCCTATACCGAGTGCCTGTCCCCTGGTGGTCAGTGTGCATCATAGAGACTGGTCGTTCTGCCATTTGGCTGATTTGCATATTAGGGTTTTATTATATAGGATAAGAAATGGCTCCTCAGGCCACCCTGTCTCATTAACCTGCTTTAATATTTTAGAGATTTTTTTAAATCATTTTTTATACCAATGTGATCTCATTTTTTTGTTTCCTTATTAATTGTCTCTTCACCCCTCTAACCCCTGTCATTGCCATTAAAATATAAATTCCTCTGTGTTTAGAACAGTGGCTATAATTCAAAGAAAATTCCAAAACTACCTTTGGAATGAATGAATGAAAAAAATGAACACTTATCTACACTGACTGTCAGTGTCTTCAGGGCAGAGCTATGCTTCATTGGTTTTTGTGACCTTTGTATCCAACATTGTGGGCACAGAATAACATTCTACAAGTCATGGAAAAAATTATCCATTAATGAATAAATAAGCAACAAAAAATTATATTTTTCTTATACACATAGGGAAATATTAAGCTTGAGCATATAAGTATCTGCCTAGAGTTGGTTACACAGTTTAGAAAGGATAACAAAGGCAAGATGGCTGCAGAACCTTTGAGATATCAGGAGTGGTATTGAGTCTTTTAAGATTTAATAGTCTGTTTCTGGAAGGGCAGAAAGAGATTATTGTGATTAGCTCTAATAATAAGAAATACTAGAAGCTTGATGCACGAAATTCATGCAAGATTAGGCCTTCCTTCCCCCAGCTGTCGGCACTGGCTTCTCTCTGGCACCCAGGACTGGGCTTCCCTCGCAGCCCCAGCTTCATCTGGAAGGACGTCCTTCAGGATGTCCAGTCTAATTAGCATATTACACTTTTATTATTATAGATTACTTATGTTTTGTTAACCATGATTGTTTTTCTATGATTAAAGAAAACACATTCTAACCTGAGTTGTGGGCGGGACCAGAGTTAACCTTACAATGCAGTCCATTCTCTTCTAATAACTGTCTATTATCATGGAAAGGTTAACAACCTTGTCAAAATAGTGGAATCCCCAGGGGCACCCACCCCTGCACTTTGCAACCCCCCAACACGCATTGCCTGTAATTTGTAACCATTACACCCATTCTTATTCCTTTTTGCCTACTTCCCCATTTTTCATACCTATTCTTTTTGTCTACTTCCCCAAACCAGCATTCCCATTTTTATTCTGCATGACCATTCTTATGCCTTTTGCCTACTTCCCCATATAATCTTTGCCCATCTACCCCATTTCCTGCTGGTTTATGGGGATGGAGGGGACAAAAGCAGATTTTTGTCAATGACCTGCTGCTCTCCCCTCCTGCCCACATTGTTGGAATAAATGCTTACATTTGATTCAACCCTGTCTCTGCTTAATTGGCTCAAGTAGTGACAGGCAGCCCAGTCCTATTGGTTGTTGCATTTAATTTCCAGTAAAAAGAAGTTAAAGGATTGCCTATGCTCTTTAAAAGAAATACTTAAAAAAAAAAAAAAAAAAAGGCTCTATTTTATTTTTTGTAACACTGTAGGCTAAATTTCTTTCTGAGCCCACTAAAATTACAGCTCACATACAGTGTGAGGCTCAGAAAACTTACCAAGTGTTTGATGCTAAAGCTTGAGGCCTCAAGAGAGTGCGGCCCTCAGCAGAGCCCAGGCCAGGCCTTTGGCCACCTCCAGGGGACAGAGACTTTCCAGGAATAAAGATGCTACTCCCAGGGAAGGTGAACTCTAGTTATGGCAACTACATTTTCCACATCAAGATTTGTGACATGCAGTCCCCGCGGAGATCTGAGTACAACGGATAAAATGCTTGAATCTAAAGCCAGCTCAGAAAATCTAGAGCCAACAGATGCAATATAATAGGGGAACAAGTTAGTTCCCAGATTCTTTCATATCTGGGTGACATGTCTCATAAAACTACTCATCTTACCCAGTTCTAATTGATTCCATGTTTATGAAACTTCTCACTAAGTTTCTGAGATGCCTTAATTCCAGTCAGAGGATCCTCACATTTTGGATGCAAGTGTCTGGACAAAAGGGGCCACATGCTTACCTGACAAGCTCAGGGGAGGCCTGCATGGCAATCTTGCAAACTCAGAGACCAAAAGTAACCACAAAGGATGGTCTGAAATTAAACTTTAACTAAAAGAAATAAGCCAATCAACGAAAGAGAAACACCACATGACCTCACACATCGGTGGATGATAAAGATCTTTATAAACTGATGAACCAAGAGACAGATATAGAGAAAGTAAAGCAACAGGCAGACTGTCAAATTACAGTGGGGAGGGTAGGGATATCAGGGGGAGATAATAGATCAACCGAAGGACTTGTATAAATGCATATAAGTACAACCAATGGACATAAAACTATGGGGAGGGAGGGGATGTGTGGGAGGGAGGGAGGGGGGCAATAAAAAAAAAATCAAGAAAATATGTAAAAAATAAATAAATAAATAAATAAATTAATTAAAAAAAAAAAAAAAAAAAAAAAAAAAAAAAACAAAAAGTACACAAAAAAAAAAAATAAAAAAAAATAAAAGCAATTATGGTGTATAGTTACGTCCTAGGCTGGTATCTTCACTGACAAGGTCAACCTTTACCTTAACTGGACCTATGTGTCTGTCTTTTTGCACCTACTATAACATATCCTTGAAATGTCTGGGTAACTTTAGCTTCTCTTTTTTCCAAACCCCTTGGGGCACAACCTAATGTGTTTAGGGGCCAGGACTGATACCACAAATTCCTTCGTCGTTATTGCTATCATGTTAATTGTTAACTGTTAATTATTCTGCACACACCTAAGTATGTACCTATCATTTTACTTTTTATCCAATCCCAGGTGTTTCCCTGCTTTGCTTTCTCCCGCCTCTTTAGTCTATCACCAATGGGTTTCATGTAACCCACCTACATCCCCTCCTTTGATTGCAATGTATAAAAATAGATGAAAGATCACCATTCTCTGGAGCATTATCTCAATCTGTTGAGGTTCTGCTTCCCGGCAATTGTCGACAGTTTGGCTCAAATAAACTCACAAAAAAAAAACCTTTTTATGGGTTTGAATGTTTTTAATGTTAACATGTCCTAGTATCTCCAAATGTTACCTTAGAGATGAGTTATAAACCTATCCCTTGTGAGTTGTATTAGTGCTGAATCACAGTCTAAGAGGAGAAAAAGCCTTAGATAATTCTTATGGTTGTTCTCAACTCTGTGATTCAATTTCTCTGAATCCAAATAGAAACTGATGTGAACTAGTATGGGAAGTACAGGTCAGAGGAATGGATCCTGGAATCTGATAGCTGAAGTCTTTCCTCAAGACTTTGAAGCAGACGCTTCTAATTATTTAATCTAAGTTCTGAGCTAGAGAACTTAGGACTCTGAGGAATTGCCCTACCTGGGACCAGCAGCTTCTAGCAAGGCCATACCCTATTCTTAAAGCACTGTCACCATCACCAGATCATCAAGGTATCTCCTCCCACCTGTTCACAGCCTTTAGAATCTGCCCCAGTGCCCCCACCTCTCCCCAGGTGCCTCTTCTAAACAATGGAGAGGAAGTAGCATTCTTGACCAGGGCTTCCTGTCTTAGATAAATCACATCTACTCTGAACTTCAGTTTCGGAATCCTGTGGTCTCAATACACAAACCTGTTCTGTGCCCAGTTTCTATTTGTGGACATGTAGTTGAAAATCTGTTAAACTAGTCTTCAGCCAAATTGGGAGGTGGGAAGAATGGGCCAGATTGATTAAATTTCCTGGGTTATAGTAAAAGGCTTGGCAATCAGTTTGTAAGCCTTCATTGACATCTGACAGCCAAACTGGGAGGGACGGAGCCAAGTCCAAACTTCAGTTACTGTCATATTTTAATTAGGAACCCCCCCAAACTGTTAATTAGCTAAGATGTGCTAAACATTGTAAAGAACCTCGATGCTCCCTTGTAGCCCATGGGCCAGCAGCATCAGCATCACCCAAGAATTTGTCAAAATGCAGAAATTTGAGCCCCTCCTGCATCCACATCTGCATGTTAAAAACATTCCTTGGGTGCTTCCCAACATGCCTTACATGTTGTAAAATACTTGTCTGTAAGGTTTGAGGGGCAGAAAACGGGAGTCGGAGATCAAGACATGTTAAAGAGGAGGTTTATTCTGAGATTCATTACGGAGGAGATAGAGAAACCAGGATTAGAGAAGGGGGAGGAGAAGAAGGAGAGATTCAACTGGGCTTCCTCTGCAGACGGAGAGAGAACAGCCTGAGAGAACAGCAGCAATGGAGGGGTGGAAATGGCCTTTTGAGGGGAGGAACAGGAAGGGGTTGGACCCAGGGCTGAACAGGAAGAGGTGGGCCCTAGGGCACTTGGCACATGCTGATTGGTGGTTCAATGTCTCTGGGATGTCTCATTGGAGATGCCGATAATGTCATAACTCTGCCCACAGGTTGGGGGGGGGAGGGAGGATCTATCATTGTCAAGAGCAGTCACCCTCAAAGTGTGCTTTCCAGACCAGGAACCTCTGCATCACCTAAAAACTTGGTAGAAATGCAGAACCATGGTCTTATTCTAGACTTAGTGAGTCCAAAGTTTTAGGGTGCAGCCCAGTGATCTTTGTTTTCACAAACCTTCAGGTGATTCTGGTGCACACTCAAGTTGAAGAATTTCCGCCTCTGGCCTTTTACAATGTGTATTTAAGAGAGCCAGCTTTGGACAAATGCTATTTTAATTCTAAAAAAAATTTTGAGTATCTAAGAGAACTATATATCTGTCTGGACAATTTAAAAAATATGTTCTAATTCCATGAGTATTTTCCAGGGATATATCCTTATGGTTTTATTTAAGCACTAGTCAGAATTGACGAATGTGTATATTGAATACCATTTGCTAATTCATCTGGCATCTGGCAAAACCATATCACATTGATATGATGGATGATCCTGCTTCTTTGGAATGAGAAAACTTCCACATGGAGGCACAGTAATTATTCCTGAAGGAATGAACATAATGTAAACTGTCATCTTGGATAAGTTTTGCGGGCAAAGGATGCCTGAGGGAAATGGCATCATTGTAAGCCTCTATTCTCAGCAGTGGTGCTCTGGGGCCTTGCTCACACCCAAAGCCATTGTCAGAGCTGCTTAGACATATCTGCAGTTTGTGGCTTTGGACCTCATTTATAAAGTGATGGAATATTTCAAACTTCATCCTAATGCATTTGAAATATTTTCTTCTTTGATACTTTTTCCCCCTTCAAAAGCAAGGTTGTTGTTAATGTCAAGAAGCCAGAATGAGTCTGGCTGGTGTGGCTTAGTGGTTTAGCATCAACCTATGAACCAGCAGGTCATGGTTTGATTCCCAGTCAGGGCACATGCCTGGGTTGTGGGCTTGATCCCCAGTGTTGGGCATGCAGGAGGCAGCCAATTAATAATTCTCTCTCATCATTGATGTTTCTCTCTCTCTCTCTCTCTCTCTCTCTCTCTCTCTCTCTCTCTCTCTTTCTCTCTCTCAATAAATAAATAAATAAATAAATAAATAAATAAATAAAATAAAATAAAGAAAAAATCAAGGAAAACTAAAGAAGAAGAAACAGCCAGAATGAGCTCAACCAATACACTAGTATCTTCCACAAAAGTAACTTTGCCCAGGTAAATTAAAAATTTTATAAGGAAAGTTAAAATATATTTAGTTATTTTTGAAATTAATTATTTCTAGAAATGCATACTAAAATATATCCTCAGATAAACACATGGGATATCCTATATAATAATTGCCTAATATGCTAAGTGCCTGGTCATCCTATCGGCCATTCAGCCAGTCAAAGAATAATATGCTAATGATATGCTAAGGCCATTCAACTGCTCACTATATGTGCACTGACCACCAGGGGGCAGATGCTCTTACTGGTAGGTTAGCTTGCTGCTGGTGTTCGGCCAATTGACACTGAGAGAGTTGGGCCAGACACACTCTGGAGCCCTCCCATGGATTCCTCCCTGGCTGGCCAACCACCTGTATCCCTCTCCAGCTCTGATCATGCACTGGTGGGGTCCCTTGACCTGGCCTGTGCCCTCTTGCAATCCAGGCTGAAGGACACACACACACCCTTGCTCCCCCTCTCCCCCCAATGCTAAGTGCATGAATTTTGTGCACTGGCCTTCTGGTGTACAAGAAAATTCATTGCAGCATAGTTTGTTGGAAACAAACAAAATGTCCATTAATAGAGGACAGTTGCATGGAGTGACCAGACAGAGCAACTTCTCTGAGGAAGGACCTCTGTTGAATGTCAAGCTTTTGGGTTTCCAGATAATGAGGAGAAGCAGTATATGAGTCTATTCAGCCTGCCATTAACAAAATACCACAGACTAGGTGGTTAAAACAACAGAAACTTATTCTCTCACAATGCTGAAGGTTTGAAGTACAAGATAAAGGTGTGAGGACATTTGGTTTCTTCTCTCCTTGGCCTGTAGATAGCAAGTCTTCCTATGAGTCCTGACATGGCTTGTCCTCAGAAGAGGAAGCAAGCTCTGGCATCTGTTCCTCTTTTTACAAGGACTTCAGTGAGATGAGCTAAGGGTCCCAGTGGAACTGCCTCAATTTAATGCAACCCTCTCTTTAAAGATCTTATCTCCAGATACTAGTACATTCTGAGGTGCTGGGGATTGGGATTTTCACATATATCTTTTGTTGATTACCCAAATCAGCCCTTAACAGCCAGCATGTTTCAGAAAGTAGTTAGATTCCTACAGGGTTATTTACCAAACACTCAGAAGTATTTTTCTTTTTTTCAAAATTGGTATAGCTATACCAGTGAGTAGTGGCTGATTATTAACCACTAGAGGCCTGGTGCATGAAATCTGTGCACGGGGGTTGTGTGTGTCCCTCAGCCCAGCTTGCACCCTCTCTAACCTGGAACTCCTCAAGGGATGTCGGACATCCCTCTCACAGTCCAGAACTGCTGGCTCCCAACTGCTCATCTGCCTACCTTTCTGATTTCTCCTAACTACTTCTAAATGCCAACCTGGTCACCCCCTAACCACTCCCCTGACAGCCTGATTGATGCCTAACTGCTCCCTGACAGCCTGTTTGCCCCTAACTGCCCTCACCTGCAGGCCTGGTCACCCCTAACTGCCCTTCCCTGCTGGCCTGATCGCTCACAACTGCCCTTCCTTGCAGGCATGGTCCCTCCCAACTGAACCTCATTTTCATCAGCAGATAGGAATCAAAATACCTGTAACTTCTGCCACTCAGTGTGGCCCTAAGACTTAAATACAATTACATGTGTACACGTGAATGGCAACCAATATAGACAAAGTAAGTATGCTCCCTTCTTATCTCCTTTGCAAACATCTCCTTGGCAGGCCTGTTAGGATAAAGACATACCATGATAAATGGACTCTGCTAAACGTTGGAGCTATAACAGAAAGTAAAATAGACACATAACCTGCCATCATGTAGCTTAGACTCTAGCAGGGAGATAAATGATAGATTCGATGTCATGATAAATTGTAGCAAGGCCCATAGTAGAGAGAGTACAAGGCATCATAGGAACACATATCAGGGATGTCTAGTCACAGGCGATGTCAAGGAAGGCTTCTAGAGGAAGTGATGTTCAAGGTCAGGCCTGATGTAAAAGTAGTGTTACAGAATTTACCAGGCGACCGAAAAATACACAGGAGTACTCGGAGATTCAAGAAAACACATTAATTTTCAGATGTACTAGTACAGTGACTCAGGAGAGACCCTGTTTCCAAATCCTGAGTGAGTGAATATGGAGGAAGCTTTCCCTTTATACCCTTTGTTTTCTGTTTTCTCTCTGTTTCCTAATTACCAGGCTGTTGTGGCAGGCTTCCACACCCCCTCCTGTGTCAGTTAGCAGAGGGAAGTTAGATTGCATCTAAATACCTGGTCTGGGTGGTGCCAGGGACCTCCTCTCTAGCTGAGCTTTTACTTTCTTTGTTTAAAACCCCTTTGTAAAATGGGAGTATTCTGGGAAACAGGTTCTGCAAGACAGGACAGGCATCAATGGAGTTAATTATTGACTAGCAAGAGTGTGCCTTAGAAGGCAGGTTGCTGGCACAGATTCAGTTTGATAGCCAAGCCCCACTCCCACCCTCCATCCCCCCCCTCCAAAAAAAAAATGTCTTATATTCCCCATCAGGAGAAGTTTGTGAAGTGATTCCTGAAAGAAATATCCTAGGCTGCCCACTGGCTTGACTGACCCTTGACTGACCCTGGCAGGTGAACAGTGAGAGATCAAAGCTCATAAAGCAGCCCCCTGCTCCACTTAGCTTGCCACATCCAGACCGTTCCAATCCTCTGGAACAGTGGTCGGCAAACTCATTAGTCAACAGAGCCAAATATCAACAGCACAACGATTGAAATTTCTTTTGAGAGCCACATTTTTAAAACTTAAACATCTTCTAACGCCACTTCTTCAAAATAAACTTGCCCAGCTTAAACTTCTTCTAACGCCACTTCTTCAAAATAGACTTGCACAGCTTATACAACTTAATAAAAGGAAGATAAATGACCCAATTAAAAAATGGGCAATGGATCTAAATAGAATCTTCTCAAAAAAAGACAGAAGAAAGGCCAAGAGGCACATGAAAACATGCTCAAAGTCACTAATTATCCGAGAGATGCAAATCAAAACAAAAATGCGGTACCATCTCATACCTGTCAGAATGGCCAACATCAACAAATCAACAAACGACAAGTGTTGGCTAGGTTGCAAAGAAAAAGGAACCCTCGTGCACTGCTGGTGGGAATGTAGACTGGTGCAGCCACTGTGAGAACAGTATGGAGCTTCCTCAAAAAACTGAAAATGGAACTCCCATTTGACCCAGTAATCCCACTCCTAGGAATATATCCCAACAAGCTAGAAACACCAATCAGAAAGGATATATGCACCCCATGTTCATAGCAGCACAATTTACAAAAGCTAGGATTTGGAAACATCCTAGATGCCCATCAGCAGATGACTGGATCCAAAACCATGGTACATCTACACAATGGAATATTATGCTGCCATAAAAAAAAAAGGAATTCTCATCATTTGCAGCAACCTGGATGGAATTGGAGAACATCATGCTGAGTGAAATAAGCCAGTCAATGAAAGAGAAACACCACATGACCTCACTCATTTATGGATGATAAAGAACATTATAAACTGAAGAACCAAAAGATAGATATAGAGACAGTAAAGCAACAAGCAGACTGTCAAATTACAGCTGGGTGGGTAAGGAGATCTGGGGTAGATAAGAGATCAACCGAAGGACTTACATACATGCATATAAGTACAACCAATGGACACAAAACTCTGGGGAGGGAGGGCATGTGTGTGTGTGTGGAGGGGGGGGGGCAATGGTATATGTGCAAAGATAAAAATTTAATTAAAAAATTTTAAAAATTAAAAAAATAAAAATAAATAGACTTGCCCAGGCTGTGGTATTTTGTGGAAGAGCCACACTCAAGGGGTCAAAGAGCTGCATGTGGCTCAAGAGCCACAGTTTGCCGACCACAGCTCTGGTAGGTGTTGTTGAACCCAGTATGAATGTGAGAACTGCAGCACAGCGGGGAGAGATCCATCCAAGATCACACAGTTGAGTAACAGCGCCATAATTCAGATGGTCTCTACCATGTTTGAAAGATCAGTGGATTTGGTCTCATGATATTGAGTTCTGCTCAGAATCAAGTATATCTAGACTTTCAACCACACCACAATAGCTTGAACACTGGTGCATAATAGATTTTGGTAATTACCTCTTGAATGAATGAATATATTTCAAGTTTGAAGGACCACTTGGAGGCATCCTCTGTGTTTTGAATAATTTAAATGAATCCAAGCACCAGTTCTTTAATTAAATTTAAGCATCTTAAATTTAGGGAATATCATGGCATCCAGAACCAATTCCACCTCAGAGATCCACTTGGGCTCTGAGATGTATGAAAAAAGACATTGCATAACAGTCTAAATAAAAAACTGGAAAATAGGCCAAAGAATCAAGAAGGATTAGGAATTTGGCTTAGAACATGAAATCAATATGAACCATTAATCTGAAGCTGGCAAGACATTTTGCATGCATTTCAAAAAATCATGTGGTTTTCCTCTTACAACATTAAATTGATCCTTGCACCAGCAAAACCAAACAATCAAATACATTGAAGACTGTGACTAAGAATGAAAAACATGAGCAGCATGACTTGTGTCCTTTTCTTTTTACCTAAAACCAAGGTGTGAGAAAGTAAAGCTTCAGTGTAGAGCTAACCCTGATGCTTTCTGGAGGACTTGAGAGTTTTAGAATTGCCCTGAGTATACTCTCTAGCTTTTAAACATGACATTTGCATCTTAATTGTCCTATTTTAATACAGAGTAATCAAAACCTGGGAGCCAAATTAGGCCTGTATAGTGGTCTATTAACTTTCTCTCTCCCTCAGGGGAAATTTATTATGTGTTCCAAGAAAGCAAACCTTGGAACCGGCCAGGAAGCTTGCAGGAGCCTAATGATGATCATGAAGTGAGCCTCTACCAGCTTTTATTATTTTAATTCATTCCAAATGTAGACCATTAGCTGTCTAGCTTGCTTAGGAGAGCTCTATCTATCAACTATCTATCATCTATCTGTCTATCTATCTATCATCTATCTATCTATCTATCATCTATCTATCTATCTATCTATCTATCTATCTATCTATCTATCTATCATTCTCTATCTCCCTTCATATACACACACATGCATACACTGTCAATTCCTCTTTCTCGACACATAGAAAGACTTGTACAACTTCTACTCATTTTTCAGATCTTCCTTCTACTCAGAATCCCTTTCCTGACTCCCAAATCTAGGTTCAGGTATTCCTCCAATGTGCTCTTACTGCAATTACTTATTTGTCTGCCTCTACAACAAGATGCAGACAAAATAACAGCAGGAACTGTGTTTCTCTTATTGGTTATTCTATTCCTGAACCCTGGAGAAGTATCTGGTATGTGGTGGGCACTCAATACATTTTTGTTAAAGGAGTGAATGAATAAGTTCATTCATCAAGTCCTTGGAGGTTTAGAGATATAAAGAAATACACTAATTCAATCAACTCCTTGACTAGTCTCTATCAAGAAAAAAGTCAGCCTGGCCAGTTTGGCTCAGTGGATAGAGCATTGGCTTATGGACTGAAAGATCTCGGGTTCACTATAGGTCAAGGGCACATGCCCAGGTTGCAGGCTCAGTCCCCAGTGGGGGGCATGCAGGAGGCAGCCAATCAATGATTCTCTCTCATCATTGAGGTTTCTATCTCTCCTCCCTTCCTCTCTGAAATCAATCAATATATATATATATATATATATATTTTTTTTTTTTTTAAAGAAAGAAGTCATACATTTCTGCAGGTAAAAAAAAAAAAAAAAAAATCATTTATTGGAACATGAAGACTTTGCCTCTGAGAACCTCTGGAATGAATAGTTTCCAGCCTCAGACGAAATACATATATTCAAGCCATAAGCTAACTCTATCTAAAAACATGTTTTACATAAGTATTAAAAATATTTATGAGTAATATGATTAGAAATGGTAGGTAAGAGTTAGGAAGAAGAAAACATTACCTTTTTTTCAGCAACTATACATATATTTGCTGTATATATTTCTTTCACAAAACATTAGGAAAAGTGTAGATTTTTTTTTTTATTCCTAGTTTAATGGCTCTTTTTAAAAATATTTTTAAATTGATTTCAGAGAGGAAGCAAGATGGAGAGAGAGAAAGTAACATCAATGATGAGAGAGAATCATTGATTGGCTGCCTCCTGCACATCCCCTGCACATTCTGAGTGGGATCGAGCCCACAACCAGGGCATGTGCCCTAACCAGGAATTGGACCTCCAGCTCCTGGTTCATAGGTCGACACTCAACTCTTGAGCCACACCAGACAGGCAGTTGAATGGCTCTTTAACACAATGTGCAACTAACAGAACAGTATCAGAAAGAACCAAACAAAAATTCAGAACTTAGAACTGGCACAAAGTAGCAGTCTTTGGAATAAAAAAGCAAATAACAGAAATTGACTTTAACAAGTGTGCACTGAAAAATATAGAGGGAAACACCATACATTATTATTTAACCTCTAGCACCAATTTTGAAAAATCAAAACATTATTTTGCACCTCTGTGTTTCACAAGATTATACACCAAGGAACACATGAGGTCATCAGTTCTTGAAAACTAAGTCAATCTGTGGTTTACTCCCCAAGGTCTCTCCCAGATTTCTGTTATCACTGGCAACAGAACCGGTGTTGGAAGACCACGGCAAAGTCAAGAATTCACACAGACTGAAACAGCTTATGTCAGGCCTTTCTTCAGGGTGAAAATAATATTCAACAACTTTCAGCATGTGCTCACCACATCTGCACCCATTTTGGGTCAATCAGAAAAAAAAGAAGAAGAATGAAAGAAGAACTGCTGGGAAGAAATAAGCCAGCTATTCAAAAGTAAAAGAGGGAAAGCCAGCTGCATACAGATCTACAGATTGTGCTGATGAGACCATGCATGGGCAGGAAGAGCTGCTTCTGGAAAAGAAAACCTAACTTTTGAGGAGAAAAGCCTCAGAACATAGATGAACAAAAGTGCTTTCTCTCTATCAAAAGCAATTCCAAGGAGCTCAACAGAAGTATTTTCATTCTATCCCAAAAGAGTTCTCAAAACAGTATTTTTTTTTCCCATGTGTATTGCTTGATTGATGGGCTGACTAATTGACTTCCCTTACCTTATCATATATTTTTCAGTGAAGAAAATACAAAGATGCACAAAAAAAGCATAGATAAAAAATGACTCATAATCCCCTCACTCAGTAATATGACTGTTACACTTCCACTGATGGTTGGAGCAGTATCCATATATAACTCCACATGGCCATCAATAAATTATGGGGAAATTTTTTTTCTATTAAACTTTCTTAAATTTATGTCAATTCTTTCTACAATCAAACCTCTACCTCTGTGAGTTTTTAATCAACAAGACAAAACTCAAGATAGAATTTAGTATGTTCCATAGTTGTTCAACTTGTTTAATGACTTAGTATGTTTGTTCTATTTGCACTAGGTGAGTGGACTTCGGCACAATTACGCTGGAATCACAATAGATCTGGATGTTTAGAGGGGTCTCCGTGCACTTGCTTTTCAAAGACATGAGGAAAATAGATGAGTCCCAAGACTTCCCTCAAGGGTCCATCCCAAGTCTGCAACTGATGAGCCTTCATTGCTGTCTGCTTATGAGATTAGTGCTCTAGGTTGATTTTGGCATGGACCAGTTACTTTCCTATTTCCCAAAGGCTACAGACAGCATTGGTAGCTGATTGTCTTTCAAAGGGTGCCACTCATTAATGAGGAGATTGGCAAAGATTGTCCAGATGCATTGGTACAGAGTAATCCTGAGAAGAAATTGACTCTACTGCTGCCTATTGCATCCCAGCCATCTGGAATGCATTATTTCATGTATTCCTAACAGTAACTGAATAGGATAATTGTTATGATTATTTGATGAGACCGAGTGAGATTAACTAACCCTAGATCACATTGATAATACGTGACAGCACACCAGAATTCAAAGTTCCCAAGTCCCTACTTTTCCCTCTTTATCACCCTGCCTATTTTGGGAGAACAAGCCTTAAATGTGCCATTTTTGTTAACAAATAAGAACTTTTTTACCTCTAAGGTGTGTGTGCTTATTACATATATCTCACAGTGACCCTAATATTCTTAAGATCCTATGATACAGAACAATCAAAATTCCTAGGGTTATTTTTTTAGTAAAACACTTAAATTTCATATCTTTATGTTCTTTGTGTGAAAATATTACCTCTCCTCCTAGGTTTTAGCAAAGGTTAAAAGAGAAAAAAATGGGAAGAAAACATATAAAGTATAATGCCCTGTGAACATATAAAATATGGTTATCTAAAGAGTCCTCAAGATCATTATTGATTAAAAAACACACATTGCAAATAATAAACATTGAGTGTAGTCTAAAAACGTTTATATTTCTTCTAAGTTATCTAGTGAGCATGCTTTTTAAATCCCTGTTCAGTCATTTAATCCACTATTTATTTATTTATTTATTTATTTATTTATTTGGTATCTTGACCAAGAGTCTTTACAGATGCAAATCTCTGCTTCACTCTTGTGAGATTTCCACAAGTCATCTGTTTCTAATTCTATCGAGCAACACAAGTACTGTAGAGCATTTCTAGCAGCTCCAACTGTCATCAGTTAGGGATATGTGATATGGAATAGTGCCTCCACCAATTTCTCTACTGGCCAGGCAGGAAATAGCTTTCTACATTCTCCTCCTTGGACCTCTGGGTATGTAAAGGGAGAGCAGATGTAACCAGTCTTGTCAACTGGACTGTTTACTTAGCGGCATAAAGTAGCCAGATAAGCTGAGAATTTGCCTATGAGAGTGATTTCTATCAATAACACTAATAAGGTTCCAGAATAAAAATCTTAACTCTACTGATTTATATAAAATTGTATATACCTATGATACATCTTTGTAACTTATAAAGAAATTTATATAAAGCTGGACTTTGTAAAGGACTGACATTTTCTTAAAAATTGTCCATCATGATATGTACTGACCTTGTGAAACTTCTGGGAAAATCATAAGAAATTCCATTTTAGGGTAATTAGCCAGTTTTTTTGGGAAAAAATATTATTTGGAGAAAAAGAGAAATGAAGAGGTGAAGAAGAAGGTGTGGAAAGATGAGGAGGGGATGGGCAAAGAGGGGAAATAAGAAAGGAAAAAAAGAGAAAGAAAGGGACATATCACCTATCATACACAAGGACCTGAATAAGGCACTTGGGAGGCTACAAGGATAAATAAAATACATCCATCCAATAAATTCAACAAATATTTATTAAGCTCAGAGAAAAGCAGCCATTTTAAGGTCACATCAGTTAGAAATAAATCTAAAATTGCCTTAATAAGAAATAAATCAGAAGTGTGCTTCAAAAGTATCCTGCTTATTTAAACATTCATTCAAAGATAATATTTTATTAAGGAAGTGATCTTGGTCTTCCTGACACAGAACTGGGTGATGACTGTTACCATTGGCTAACTAATCAGATTGGTCTCATATTAACCATACGCAGAGACCCATTCCATCATTGGCCTACAGAACCAACATCACATAGATATCTTAATAATGGTTTTTCAGAGGCTTTCTGACGTCAGTGTGTTATAGAGACAATGAACTATAGTTTCAAACACTTCTGTTTTATTTATTTATTTTTTAAATATATTTTATTGATTTTCTACAGAGAGGAAGGGAGAGAGATAGAGAGCTAGAAACGTCGATGAGAGAGAAACATCGACCAGCTGCCTCTTGCACACCCCCTACCGGGGATGTGCCCGCAACCAATGTACATGCCCCTGACCAAAATCGAACCTGGGACCCTTCAGTCCGCAGACCGACGCTCTACCATTGAGCCAAACCGGTTTCGGCCAACACTCTGTTTTAGATTTATCTGTCACTAATTATCCTTGAGATAATTAAAGCTGATGATCCAGAATATTTTTTTTTTTACTTATTTATCCTAGTAAGTTTTGACTCAATGTATATGCCTCAAATAAATACAACTATTTTGAAAAAATTAACAAATAACCAATTTTGCAAATAATATGAACATTAATTCTTTTTTAAAATATATTTTTATTGATTTCAGAGAGGAAGGGAGAGGAGGCGAGAGATAGAAACATCATGATGAGAGAGAATCATTTGCCAGCTGCCTCTTATATGCCCCACACTGAGGATTGAGCCTGCCACCTGGGCATATGCGCTGACTAGGAATTGAACCATAACCTCTTGGTTCTTAGGCCAATGCTCAACCACTAAGCCACACTGGCTGAGCTGAACATTAATTCTTAGATTTTCCTATCCTATGAAATAAAAAGGTAATATGCAAATTGACCCTCATGGCAGAATGACCAGGAACAACTGGTCACTATGATGTGCACTGACCACCAGGGTGCAGATGCTCAATGCAGGAGCTGCCCTCTGGTGGTTAGTACACTCCCACAGGGGGAGCTCTGCTTAGCCACAGGCCTCTCCCACCTCCTTGGCAGCATTAAGGATGTCTGACTGTGGTTTAGGCCTGCTCCCTGGGGACATCCCCTGAGGGATCATGAACTGCAAGAGGGCACAGGCCAGGCTGAGGGGATCAACAAGTGCACGAATTTTCATGCACCGAGCCTCTAGTATTGAATATGAAATATGAGAGTATCTCAGTAGAATGGTTGAACACTGGGGTAAGTCAAGAACTAATTTTGTGAATGTGAGAGTAAACTGGCTGAAAACTTCAATAACTTGCTTCTGTATCTTCTCGAATATATCCAAGAAACTAAGTTTTGAAAGCCCACTAAGTTTTGAAAGTTAAGTATACCCGTTGTATTAAAGAATCACTTCTATGAAACCAGGAGAATAGTATGAAAAACAGAGTTGTTCTGGTGCATCAGCTTCCAAATGAAGCACATAGCTGTTTTGACTGAACAAAGTTCAAGTATTTCTGCCTTTATTCTTGCCAAGATTTATTAAAAATGTGTTTTCAGAGCTGCGAGGAATAACATTGTATCTGAAAAAGATAATTAGTACCATAAGTAATGAACAAATGAGTACAAATTGCCAGGAAACCCCTCAAATAATTTTTTGTAAATCAAAAGAACATACAATTGCATTCATGTTACTATATATATTTTATTTTGCTTCATTTAAAGACATAATTTGCTCAAAAAATGTCATGGTAGCTTTAATGTAATGCTACTTTTGTCTAACTTCAGTTGTGATATTTCAAGAGTTAAAACAAGGTAAAGATTACAGACTACCTAGAATTCTCTTCATGTACAGAGAGAGAAGGGAGGCGAACTGTTGTGGGAAATATTTCTGTCCATGAAAGAGCATTATTCATGAAAACTATCAAAACCATTAGATAGGCAGAAGTATCGATTCCTGTAATAAGCACATTAATAGCAAACTACATGACAAGTTCTAAATATTCTGGAACAAATAAACCTCAGAGGAAGAAGAAATAGGAGTACTATGTGTTCCCTTGCTCAAGCCTTCACGTAGACTTGACTTCAGACTTACGGAAGAGGCAGTTTCTCATCTACTAGAGAATAGCAGTATGAAATATCTGTTAGCTGTGCTTCTAACCTAAGGGCTATGAGTCAGATGTCACCACCAACCCCTCCTCAGGGTTGATTAATTTGTTAAGAACAGCTCACAGGACTCAAGAAAACCCCCTTACTCACTCTATCACTGATGTATTACAAAAGACGTGAAAGAATGTGACTCAACAGCCCCTTGAAGAGATACGTAGAGTGAGGTCCCAAAAGAAGGAACTCTGATCCTTGTGGAGCTTGGGGCCCCGCATGATGGCCCAGGGAAGCTTTCTGATTCCTTAATGCAAAAATTATATCGGGGGGAGGGGGGGCGGCAAAAGGGGGTTTTGTTATCCATACCAGGACATTTTGGAGAGTGAAAATTAATAAGTACACAAAACAAAGGGTGTAATCCTGCTTCAGATGAATGGTCAGATTATTCATAAGGCTCTGGGTAATTTCACCTCTAACAAGATGACCGGCTTTATGTTTCTATCCATGTATTGCTAAAATAAAAATACTGTTTCTACTGACACATTCTTTTGCCGATTTGATAATTTTATAATCAAGCACATTTCTTTCGAAGGTCAAATTCTGACAACTGCTTCTCAACGGATCCCTTTTGACCAAAAGTCAACCATATTGAAAAAGAAAGAATTTGTTAAATTTAGCGTTGTGCTTTACTATTCCAAGAGAGTTGGAAAGAGTAATATTCCCTTAGGCATGTTCTAGAAATAGTTAGTGGGATTTCAAAACAGTTCTATGCCCCAAAGAATTTTAACAAGGCGTCCTCATTGCAGGCCTTGTCAGAACCACTGATTGGAATCTCTTAGGGAGGGGTGACATAAGTTGTATCTCTCCAGTGTATGGGAGGCTCAGAAGAAAGCAAGTGCTTCTTCTGTTCCATGAAACACTCTTTAGAAAATGCTGGTCAAGAAACAAAAATTATACCTCATCTGCATTTCAGGGGCCAAGTTTTCTGTTTGTTCATTTGTTTCCATAGTTAGTGCTTCAATATTTATTTGGAACCCTGAAGCAGTAGTTAAGGCAGAGTTGAGGGTCATTATTTCCTTTGTCCTTTTACTTCTATCAAAATTCTCTGATATAGTGTGTTTATGGGTAGGAGTTTCACCAATTCCATAGGCTGCCCCTGACCATCGAGAGAATGTATAGCACTCCGCTCAAACTGTCTCTAATAACCTGCTTGCTCTTTCCATTTTACAACATACTGCAAGCGGACTGAGAACAACCTGGATGTTTCCTCTCTGGGTAATCAGCAGATAGGCCACGCTCTCTCTTAGTTTGATAAGACCATCAGGATGTGAAAAATAAATCTTGGCAGAGTTATTGAGCGAAATCCTCAAATGAAACTCAGATAAAGTACATGGAAAATTTAGTAACTGCATATCCTTTTGAGGTGGAAGAAAAAAAAAAATGAGTTTAAAAGGATCCAAACAAATTTTTAGGACCAGCCATTAAAGTCAGTTTTTTAAATGAAAGTTTAGAAACATTGTCTCTTCAGAGTATGGTTTCTGATCAAGACATAATTTAAACATAAAACACTTTTGATAAGTCAGTTGTTTCACTCTGCTTTGGAGTTTTAAAATAATGTTTCACGTATGATGATAAAAGAGCAAGACCTGAAAAGGATCTCAGGAGATTTCTTAAGGCTGGGTTTATTGATTTTCCTTTGTTTTATGATGCCAAAACATAACTTGTTTACTTGAAGCTTTAATTATCATTCTTTTAACATTAACCACTAAATCTCACACTCATCCAAATGACATATCAGAAATACCCAGCTTTGTACAGGAAAGGTGCCAAATGTTGCCACCTTATGTGGAGAACCCATATATTGAGGTATAGAGTCTCTCTTTCTGCATTTGTTTCTGGGAGAATGCACAGTCTTCAGACTTCAAGTCAGAAACAGCCCTGGCTTTGTCCTAAATACTGTGACATTGGACCAATTTTTATACATCTTTAAGCTTCAGCTGCAAAATGAAGTGCTAATAGTGACTCCCTTATGTGCTTTTTGTCAGGAGTTCATAGACAGAAATATGTAAAGTCTTTGGTCCAAGGTCTGGCATATAGTAAACACTCAATAAATGTCACTATTAAACTGAGAGGTAGTACATGTAAATGTTTTCCATTACGGGTAGTTTGAGTTGGCTGTGGCAGGCTAGGTTTCCAGTCATCTAGCATTTAGCATGGCTATTATATGTAGTAGACATATATTTGTGCTGTCATGTATCTTTTGTCTAAGTCATTATATTTCAAGAATCAAGCTTTTACTTGCATTCTCTGTCTTTCTCTTCACCTTTTTCTTTCACTAGCTTGTACTTTCTTTCTTTCTTTCTTTCTCTCTCTCTCTCTCTCTCTCTCTCTCTCTCTCTCTCTCCTTCCTTGGAAAAGTCAGCACTTATTCCTGTTGAAAGAAAATCTACAGAGAAAAGAAGTCTAAATAAAATGAGTGTCAGGCTCTGCTCCTCAGAGTTTCCAGGAATCAAAGATCGTTGCCCTCACCACCACCACACCCTACCATCGCTCCAGAAAAGTAAGCCTACGTCAACTGTTACTACCAATCGATATTGACAGCTGGTGCCATGGGCCCTTGTAGTAATCTGCTAGGACTTCCATAACAAAACACTACAGACCAGTGACTTAAAGTTCTTTTCTCTGGAGACTGAGAAGCCCAAGATCAAGGTGCCAGTTGATCCAGTGCCTGGCGAGAGCTCTCTTCCTGCTTGTGGATGACTGCCTACTCATTGTGTTCCCACATGGCCTTTCCTCCATGAGCATGTGGAGAGGGAGCTCTCTCTGATATCTCTTCCTCTTCTTAAAAGGGCACAAGTCCTATCAGATTAGGGTCCACGCCTATGACCTCGCTTCACCTAGTTACTTCCTTAAAGGTCCTTTTTCCAAATATAGTCATACTGGGAGTTAGGACATCACCATATTCTGCCCAATACAACTTTGATTTTCCCCCATCTCCATGAGGACATAGGCTGGAGTGTTTCTCAGCATCTATTGATAGAAGGGTTCAGGAATCTGGAGAAGGGGCTGTGTGTAAATTAATAAGGAGACTAGAAATATATTTGGAAGGCATTATGGGGAATCAGAGGGACCTTAGCCATAGTAACCAAGTTCTTTGAATCTCTGGACCCCTAGCTTTTTATGAACATAAATTGTCCCAAAGCAGATATACATATCAAAAAGTAAGGTTTGATATACAGTAGGCATTGTCAGATTGGGGGAACTGCCTTGGCTGTCAGGCAGCAAGCAATAAAATATGCAAATCTTTAGGTTTGGGGAAATGTTTTTAGCTATTCCAGCAGGAAATAATATGTATCTTCAGCGCTGCTGAAGCCTCAAGGTCCTCCAACCTCTTGATGAACTTCTTGCATTTATGAATGCCGGAAGTATCCCCCAGCAGACATATAAGCTCCTTTCTCCCCCTATATTTAGACATTTTCTGGTGGGTTGGGGAAGAAGCAGGAGAGGAAAAGGCTCATTTGACATAGAAAGAAGAGATGATTGATCTTTGAAGTAGTCTAAACATGTATTTTTTTGCATTTTTTTTTCACATGAAGACCAGGATACATTTTGGAAATTCAAAGCATAACACTTATTTCTCATCTTCTTTCTTTCCCTGTGATGAAATTACAAACCAGTTTCTTGTCTTTCTCATAACACTCATCATCTCTTACCTGGCAATATTTAATTGTCTACATGTTTCTTTTTTTTTTTTTTATTAAAAATGGAAGTGTCTTCAGATTGAGATCTGCATCTGGTTATTTCATTCCTCATAGTAATTAACATAGTATTTTCCAGAATGTAATCTTTCATTTATCCAATATATTATGATGCAGTGCCTGCCATAAGTTAGGCCTCCACTGCTTGATTAGAATTTCCTAATGAAGTAATGAATGAGCTTATAAATAAAAATGATAACATACATTTATAAAAAATATGAAATTAAAAGCTATTGAAAAACTGCATATCATAATATAATAACCTAAACTTTAAGATATTTCCTAAACGCATTTCAAATTTATCATAATTTCTGCTATACATATGAGCAATCATATGGCTCAGAAATATTAATTTTGTTGTTCTGCATTATACAGAAGTGTTATACAAGTAAATATTCTCAATGATATTTTTCACAATAAGGGAAGAATTAAATTCAAATAGCCCATCAGTATTCCTTACACATGTCCACTACATAGCAAATATTAGTATAGTTTAGAGTAATTCTCCAAACCATTGAAGAGCAGATTTTTTAAAGGCAGAAACTGAATTCTTTTTTCTCAATATAATTGGTTCTCATAGCCCCAGAATGTGGTCTTGAGTTTAGCAATTGTTCAAAAAAAATATTTATAGAAGAGAATAAAACAAAACTGAAGTACTTAGAAATGTTGTTTAATTTAGGATGACTCTGAATAACTGTTCTCACTTCCTTTTAGCAGATTGCCTTCTGAAAAGATGCTCAAGATCATTAATCATCAAAGAAATGCAAATTAAAACCAAAATGAGATGCCCCCTCTTCAATGAGGTGAGAATGGCTATCATCAATAAATCAACAAAAAGCAAGTGCTGGGAGGATGTGGAGAAAAGGGAACCCCACGCATTGCTGGTGGGAATGTAACACTGTGGAAAGCAGTATGGAGTTTTCTCAAAATATTAAAAATGAGCCAAAACCGGTTTGGCTCAGTGGATAGAGTGTCAGCCTGAGGACTGAAAGGTCCCAGGTTCGATTCCGGTCGAGGGCATGTATGTACATACACAGTAGGGGGTTTGCAAGAGGCAGCTCATCGATGTTTCTAGCTCTCTATCCCTCTCCCTTCCTGTCTGTAAAAAATCAATAAAATATATATTTTTTTAAAAAGTAAAAAAAAAAATTAAAAAAAAAAAAAAATGGGACTGTCTTATGACTCAGCAATTCCAATTATGGGAATATATCCAAAGAAACCTGAAACACTAATTCAAAAGATTATATGAACCCCTATGTGCATTGCAGTGTTATTTACAATAATCAAGATCTGGAAACAGCCCAGGTACTCATCAGTCGATGAGTGCATGAAAAAGCTGTGACACATTTAAACAATGGAATAGTACTCAGCTATAAAAAAGGAGGAAATCCTACCTTTTGCAACAGCATGGATGGACCTGGAGAGTATTGTGCTAAGTAAAGTAAGCAAGTCAGAGAAAGACAAATGCCATATGGTTTCACTTATATGTGGAATCTAATGAACAAAATTAACAAACAAAATAGAAATGGACTCAGATATAGAGAACCGACTGAAAGCTGTCAGAGGGGAGGGGGTTTGGGGAGCTAGGTGAAAAAATGTGAAGGTATTAAGCAAAACAAAACAAACAAAACAACAAAACTCATAGACTCAGATAACAGGATGACGATTAACAGAGGGGGAGGTAGAAGATGGTAAAGAGGGGATAAATAGTGATGAAAGGAGACTTGACTTGGGTTGGTGAACACACAATGCATGTACACATGATGTATTATAGAATTGTACATTTGAAGCCTATATAATTTTATTAATCAAAGTTACCTCAATGAATTCAATTAAAAAAAAGATTGCCTTCACTATTAGAATAACCCTTGGCTGTCCAATAGAGTAGCCACTAGCAACATATGGATATTTAGTCCTTGAATTATGGTCAAATTGAGAGGATCTGTAAGTGTAAAATATTCACTGAATTTCAAAATTTTAGTATATATAAAAGTAAAATACTTTATCAATTACACTGTGAAATGGTAATATTTTTGACATACCGGACTAAATAAAATATTAATTGCACATATATCTTTTTTTTTAATGAGACTGCTACAAGATTTTAAATCTCTTAAGTGAATGGCATTATATTTTCAATGTTCAGTGCTAGCATGACTTTTCACAGATGTGGGTTAAGTAATTTGCCTAGAATTACACCATACTAGCATGGTTACAACTACTATGATCTTCTATTTTGTTTTGTAGTTGTTGTTGATTTTTGGCCTCTTAAAAGTTTGCTCAGGAGGGTGGGGTAGAGGAGGAAAAAGAGATGAAAATGCCTGATGTGGTCCAAACAAGGTATTTACTTTTTAGCACCTATTTAAAATAAGCTGTTGAATATTTTAGAAATTCCCAATGTGACATTGAAGAGTCCAAATATTGTCGTGTGGCTTCCTGACAATGAGTTCCTTAAGATGTACTCAGCTGTGAACCCCAAAATTATAAAATTTTGTTGTTTAGTGGCGTTTATACAGCAGGAGTCAATTAAAAACTAGATACTTTATAATTAGTCACTCTAAGAAACAGAAATTTGGGCTTCTGTGCAGCAGTAACTTTGAGAAATTAAAAAAAAATGCCACAATAGCAAATTATTATTTAGTAAGCTCTTAAATATTATTTTAATAAACTGATATCCACATGAGTGGCATTTCAAGGTTGGTACAATAATTTAAGTGAGATAAAATTAGGATCATGTATATTTGTTCATTAGAGCTGACAGCCTTCAAATCTCACTTTTACATTTTTACTAAATATATTTTCATATATAAATTAGTTTTCTTTTTTATTGCTTATATCAGCAATCTGAAAACCACTGACATCAGTTAACCTGGATCATTAGATAAGTCATCACATTTAAGGAGTTCACAATACATTTTCATATTGAATGCAGAAGTCATTTTTTTCTGCCATCAGAGCTAACAGGCCACTCATTCCAATTAAATGTAATAATAAAGATGCATTTCTAAATGATAATATTGTTCCCATAAAAATACAATGATATCTCTTCTCTCCCATCATCTGAAAAAAATTTAGATGAGAAGATATTTTGTTGCCATTAAAAATGAAAGTTCAGTCTGAGAAGAATGCAAGAGGAGATACCAGAGAGAAAAACAGCATGTGCAGGGACAATTTCAAAGTAGAGTAATCGCCAGGCTGGCATGACTTAGTGGTTGAGCATTGACCTATGGACCAGTTCAAGGTTCGATTCCCTTTCTGGGAACATGCCCGGGTTGCAGGCTCGATCCCCAAGTTGGGGTATGCAGGAGGCAGCCAGTCAATGATTCTCTCTCATTGTTGACACTTCTATCTTTCCCTCTCCTTCTCCCTTCCTCTCTGAAATCAATATATATATATATATATATATATATATATATATATATATATATATATATATATATTATAGAATTATATATATAATTTTGTTGTTGTTGTTAAAGACAAAGTAATCACTGGAAGTGGAGAAGACAAGGAGGCATGCTTGTCTCTTTCAAAGGGGAATGAGAAAATGTCACTTCTCAGAGATAACTTCTTTAACCCTGAACAGCTAGGAGCAATTTGTCAACTGCTCCGAAGTGTGGCGGAGTCAGCTCCTAGGTCGTGGGTTGGGTACTGGTTTCCATGAAACTGAACACACAAGAGGACACTTCTGCCTCATGGACGTTCTAGTTGTCATTGAAGTTCACAGAATATAAACATGTTTCTATCGTTCTTACGAATTAAATGAACTGGACTAATAGGTATCCTGGGTGTATAAAAAAATTAGATCAGCAAAAGCTACCAAATAAAATTGTCCACATGGCATGGTTCTAAATCTTGGTTTGATAATCGAATGTCACCTTAGGTAACTCATTTAACTATGAACCTCTATTTCTCCTTCGATAAGAATATAGGATTTAGAGCTCTATACTACTGAAAGTTTCTGGACCATAATAGGTCCTTAATAAATGTTAATATCTCTCCACAAAACTAAGCAGTGGCAAGAAACACGTTGATAAAACTTTACAATATTTGTGATTAGATATTAGAGCAATAAAATAATCTTGAAAATTCCCAGGCTCTTGTTTTGCTCCTGATCCCTTCAATGCCAATCAGACAAGGACTTGGGCTGAAAGAGCTAACCTTTGGCCACCGAGTCACAGCCTTTCTCACTACCCATCGTGAGTAGTCCTTACAGGGGTCTTCAAACTACGGCCCGTGGGCCACATGCGGCCCGCAGAGGAGTCTGATCCGGCCCGCCAGGTTTTTTGGGCAGTGAGCGCAGCCGAGGTGTTACAGTAGGAATTAGTAGTTCATACAGTCCGGCCCTCCAGCTCTCTGAGGGACCGTGATCTGGCCCCCACTTTAAAAAGTTTGAGGACCCCTGCTAGACCTTGTCTTCTGCTTTAATTGCTTTTCTTAATTTTTCTTACTTGGACTCCTGGTTTCAAGTAAACTCCCTACTGTCACCCTAAGTGATAGGGGAGCTACTATCCCACTTTCCCTTTTCCTCCAAGGGCCTGATCATTCCATTCACACAGAAAAATTGTCCAATTTATGTGACAACCAAATTGGTTGTCAACAGCCTGGAATCTCCATTGGACTTTAACCTCTTGATGGAAACCCCCAGGAGCAGAATGTGGCTTCAATCACAGATAAGTTAGCCATACCCTCAGACTACCAGGCATTACCTCACTCTTATGTCTGGTACCAGTTCTGTTATCCCAGGGCCCTGCCTAGCCCACCCTCCCTCTCTATCAAATCAGTAATCCGCCTTAAAAATGAAGCTCCAGAACAGGGGTCCTCAAACTTTTTAAAGTGGGGGCCAGATCACGGTCCCTCAGAGAGCTGGAGGGCCGGACTATATGAACTACTAATTCCTACTGTAACACCTCGGCTGTGCTCACTGCCCAAAAAACCTGGCGGGCCGGATCAGACTCCTCTGCAGGCCGCATGTGGCCCGCGGGCCGTAGTTTGAAGACCCCTGCTCCAGAATATGTAACCAGAAAATGTACTATATTTATTCAATGCTTGTAGAGTTGAGGTGAAAATGCATACCCTTTGGTGGACTTTGCAAAGAAAATAACAATGAAAGCAATAGTAGGATTGTTTAGAATTTTTAGGGAAGGCAACTGAAATGGCTTATGTTGAATCAATAAGCAAAATGTAGACTTATTTCTCATCTTGTTACAAAGAACCAGAACAGACCAAGCAATGCTCAGAGAGTTTGGAGTCACACTTTAATTCACCAATGGGCTCAGAGAAAATGAATTAAAGTTCTAAGCAAAGCTATAAGCAGAACTTCCCTTTTTACTAAAGAGCCAGCCATATGTGTGCTTAGTGGTTATCTTGCTGCTGGCCTTGAAAACAACACAGTTCTATCCAATTAAAAAATACAACTGGCATGGCATTGAGAGTATGGGGGTATCTAGTCTCTGGCATATAAGGTCAGACAGCCAAATTTATCTTCCTCATTATTCAAGCAGGCTAAAGCAAGCTAGAAAGCAAAGTTATTTTTTAGAATAAGAGGCCATCTAAAAAAATAGAAAAGAATTCCAAATAGTAGTTTTACAAAATAGGGGTTAGCCCTCTCAATCTTTATTTTTGCCTTCAATTCTGAACTGTGCTCAAATCACCCTTGGAAAAACTTAGGTGACTTGGATTTGCTCCATGTGGCACAAGGTTAAACAAGAGAATTTTCACCCCTGGAGCATAGCAATGAAAAAAAAAAAAAAAAAAGTGTTTCCCTTTATAACTCTGTGTACTAAGTCTAATAAATTTGCCAGCGGTGAGGAATGGGACTGTGAGGAAGTAACAGAGATACACATCTAGTGGAATCCAGTGACATAGTACAAAGGTGTGATTGTTGATAATTTATGAGTTCAATGTCCTTTCACTCTTCAGCCAGGAGAAGCAGTCTCAACATATTTTGAGCTTTTCCCATCCCAACATGATTCTCCTGTGTCTCCTTTGAAAAGGAACAGCAAAATGTTGTTAATGCTTTGCTATAGGTTATTATGTGAAAATTGGATGTACTGATTAATCTAAAAAATAAAGCATTTCTCTCTATTTATATGTGACAAAATGAGGAAATAAAACCTTGCATATGACAAATAAAACCTTGTACTTACTCTGATCCCAACAGCCCTGAAAAATCTCTCAAAGCTACACGACTGGTATTAAATATCTCCATTATCACTGGAGTTCTCATTGCAGAAATGCCAAGAAACAACAGCTATATTGTAGTTCGGTGTGTGCGTTTTAGAAAAGGAGAATATCATTATTTTCACAACACTTACAGTGATATTCCTGAGGATACCCAAAAGAACAAAGCCTGCCAATGGATGGTTATGGGTGCCAACTCATGCCCAATAGGAATCCCCAATTTGGGGTGTGGTGAAGAAGGAAACTATTCAGTGCGAACAGCTCAATTATGAAACAGCATCCCTGTGGGACAGCAGGGCTGTGAGGCAGCCCTGGGGTAAAGTGGCTGAGCTCCAGTCTGCTCCACCTGCTCCACTCCCTACCTATCTGCTTCACTCTGCTCTTGTCTGGAGAAATGACAGCTGGGGAAACGCAGTCTTTAGTCTTTCAAGGAAAGTGTGTTCCTTAAACCAGAGGGGAGCTGGCTTATGAAGAGAGAAATCCCTGTCCCTGGTACCTAATTGGTGTGTCCTCATGCAAATGAGGAATCCAAATCTTTATAGTCTGATTGGTCCAAAATGCACTACTTTGAGTGGTCAGAATGGAGCCCTTCTGATTGGTCAGTGAAGATGATGATGAGGAAGATATAATTTTGTAGCTCCAATTGGACAGGGAAAGTAACAGTTCTGTTGGTTGTAAAACAATTCCCGGACCACCTTTATAAGGGCAAGCTTAGATGACAGAAACACAGTAAAGGCAGGCAGTTCAGTGCAAGAAGCAGACAATTCAGTGCAGGCTTCTCCCTGAAATGCAATTTGCATGTAAGGGCCCTGTGTAGAAATGGCTGCTAGGCTCTGGTTTTTGTTGCTGTTGTTGCTGTTTAATTTTATCCCCATTACCTCCAGGAGCCCTTCATAGTACATATCTTTCTTCGAGTCCACAATACCAAAGCTTCTTTATTTTTTATTTAAAAAAAACAAACACATTTTTTATTGATTTCTTACAGAGAGGAAAGGAGAGAGATAGTTAGAGACATTGATGAGAGAGAAACATAGATCAGCTACTTCCTGCACACCCCCTACTGGGAATGTGCCCTCAACCAAGGTACCGGAATCGAACCCAGGACCTTTCAATCCGCAGGCCAATGCTCTATCCACTGAGCCAAACCAGTTAGGGCCCAAAGCTTCTTTTAATTAATGCTTATGGAGGTGTGGAGAAGAAAAAAACTTATCTCTACCCTCAGGGTTCTTTTGGCTGGTCTAATGATCAAAGAGACATGACACAGGTTAATAGGAGGAAATAATAAAATTTAAGTACACACATATGTATGGGAACTCCACATATATGAGAGAGCCAGAGACATGACATTCATGACAGGGTCAAAGACAGAAAGGGAAAATGGGGTATAGATGACATTTTAAGCTAGGGGTGAGGTAAGATACCTTGGGGACTTCAAAGGGTCTTTGCAGGATGATAGGAAGAGCAGACATTTAATAATTACAATGTTGTCCTGCCCTTTAAATAGATTTTTTAAAGGGTTATCTCTGATAATTCTTAATATGTGAAGGACCCCTAATTCAAAATTTTCTATTTAAGTGGTTGCCTTTAGATCAAAAGGTTTGCATACCACTGAGGCACATCTTTGGGTGGTTTGTTTGAAACCCCTAGAGAGATAATGGATAAATGACCTGTGTACCATGTTCTATGAGAACAAAATGAACAATTAAGAAGAGTCTTTGCTTTTTTTATATTTTAAAGTTTATTTTATTTTGCTTCATTTTTCTTATTAGATAAGATCTTGACTCCCCTCTATGATTTCTTTTGATGACACATCAAAACTGCTGTTACAGCTAGTTTGGGAGGTCAAAGAAGAAGGTAAAGAATACTATGTTAACTTGTTTCATTTTAAACACGTGATCTAAAACCTCAGAACTGCAATAGGACCCTACAGCTTCTTCCATATTATACTAGAATGTTGTCTCCCACCTCCCAAGAAAAAAATGTTTCAGATCTCCCCTTTCTCTTCAAACCCTCCTCTGCATCCTCCCCTTATTGTCATCTGCTGCTAACTCCTCATACATCACGCATAGATGCTTTCTGGGGTAGATGTCCCCACTCTTTTTCAGCACCTCACTTTCAACCCCCTTGCATGGACCCAGCTTCTCCTCTTCCCTCCCCTCCTGCATCCTGTGAAAGGCCAGCCCCTCCACTTCTGCCTGGATTCCATTCCCTCCACTTCCAAGGATGCTGCTTCCTCGGTGGTCCATCTCTCCTCTCATCACAAGCCTCCCCCTTTCTGCCAGCTTCTTTTCATTAGCAGGGAACATGCTTTATTCTCATTAAAGAATAAAACACACATACACACACACACACACACACACACACACACACACACACACAGTGATATGCTCTCCTAGATCTAACTTCATACTCTTCATTCCTGCTCTCCTCTAGTTCTCAAATGCTGATAAGAAATGAGAAGCACTATGACCCTCACCTCATTTCTCTGCTGTCCTTCATAGCTGAACTTTTCCCCTCATTCTCACCACTTTTAGTCTCTTCTTTCTAACCTCCTCCAGTCTCTTTTAACTTCCTTCAATCTGTTTACACACCCACTACCTCACTGAACCTGGCTGCAGTCATTTTAAATGTCCTTGTTGTTAATACAATGATCATAACAAAATATGATGTTGATCCCATTTCCTTGGCTCCTGACCCAGGCTGGCTCAGAACAAAGGCCCCCCCTGTCCTTTGAAAGTGCCAGAAATCTCCTGCCTCTTCCCTCTGCCAAGACCTAATCTTCATCCCAGATATCTGCAGGTTTTGCTCTTTTTCACCTGACTCTACATTTCAAATGATTTGTCCACCCTTGCTCTCCTCATCCTCTTAATGGTGCCTCCACCCCCCTCTTCTCCTTCCCCCAACCCATTTTCCCTCTGGTGATCACCATACTCTTATCTGTGTCTGTTAGCTTTATTTTTCTTTCCTTAATCCCTACACCTTTTTCACCCAGCCTACCAGGCCCCCTCCCCTCTGACAGTTGTGCCCCCAGTAGATGAGTAGATTAATAATAATAATAATAATTAAAAAAAAGGCTGTGGTACATTTACACAATGGAATCAATACCAGTTGCCCACAAAAGAGAAGAAAATCTTACCTTTTGCGACAGCATGGATGGACCTGGAGAGTATTATGTTAAGTAAAATAAGACAAGTTCCATATGATTTCACTTAAATGTGGAATCTAATGAATAAAATAGAAACAGACTCTTAGAACATCCTTCCCGACACTTGTTTGTTGATTTATTGATGATAGTCTTTAGGACAGGTGTGAGGTGATACTTCATTGTGGTTTTAATTTGTATTTCTCTGATGATTAGTGACCTTGAGCATCTTTTCATATGTCTTTTGTCCATTGAGCAGAGGACCTGAATAGATGTTCAGGTGAGGATGTGGAGAAAAGGGAACCCTCATACACTATTGGTGGAAATGTAGATTGGTGCAGCCACTATGAAAAATAGAGTGAAGGTTCCTCAAAAACTTAAAAATGGAACTGCCCTATGATCTAGCAATTCTACTTCTGGGAATATATTTTTTTTAAAAAAACTCAAAACATTAATTCAAAAAGATATATGCATCCTATGTTCATTGCAGCATTATTTGCAACTAGAGGCCTACTGCACGAAATTTGTGTAAGAGTTGGCCTTCCTTCCCCTAGCTGCCAGCACTTCCCTCTGGCAACCAGGGCCCAGGCTTCACTCACAGCCCCAACTTTTGCCCAGAAGGTCATCTGGAAGGATATCCAGTCTAATTAGCATATTACACTTTAATTATTATAGAGAGCCAAGATATGAAAGCAACCCAAATACCCATCAATAGACAAGTGGATAAAAAAGCAGTGGTGCATATATACAATGGGATATTACTTGACCATAAAAAGAATGGAATCTTACCATTTATGACAACATGGATGGACCAACAGGGTATTGTCTAAGTGAAGTCAGACAGAGAAATCAAATACCATATTATTTCACTTATATGTGGAATCCACAAAACAAGATAAATGACCAAATTAAACAGAAACAGACTTATAGATACAAATAATGGACAAATGGTTACCAATCGAGGAACTAGGTGGAAAAGGTGAAGGGATTTAGAAGATTGGCAGCTATAAAACAGTCATAGGGATGTAAAGTACAGCATAGAGAATATAGTCAATAATATTATAATAATTATGGGTGGTACTGGTAGGTACTAAACTTATCCAGGGATCACTTTGTTAATTATGCAAATGTCTAACCAGTATTCTGCACCTCTGAAACTAATATAATATTGAATATCAAATGTAAATGGAAAAAAAATGATTGAATTTTTTATAATTAATACATCATTGGGCCAGTCTGGATTGCTATACAATGGGCATTATTTCCATGTTATGGTCCACAGTGGATTCTATTTAATTTTTACTTGCTCACAAATTATTCCTCCTAACAAAGGCTATATTTAGCTGAACTATGTGATTTGATTTGCAGATCCTCGCCCACCCACACATATATTTAAGTAATTGTTTCAAACAAAGGTTCACAGTCTTTGCTTTGTAAGGAAGGAAGGCAGAGGGTACAAGGAAAGTGGATTTAGCTTGTTTGCTTCTGCAACAAGTTAAAAAGTCCCTTAATTTGAATAATGTAAGCAAATTTTTGTAGGTGAAAATTCATCCTATTATCGGACTTTTGTGCAGCGCTTCCTTGCGGTATAAATAGACAAAGCCCTTCTGAAAGTCTGCCTATTTCGTTGTCATTTCAGTGAAAATTATTCTAAAAGATGGGCATAACATAAACACAACTCTGAAGTAATCAGAGTGTACCCTCATGCAAATGGGAATAAAGATGCAAGGTAGTTTAGAGGAGCAGAGAAGCAACGCTGAACCTGAAGTGCCTTTTGCTTGCTGAATGACACTGCACAACATGCTCAACTTTTGCTGAGAAAAGCTCATTGTGAACCTGGAGGGTTGCAGTTAATAATCTTTACTGTTCCAGGTATCTATTTTTTAAATAAGTAATCAAGGCATTGTTTTAATTACATTTTCTTTCTACCTATTGATTATTCCTGGCCTTTGAACTTCAACATAGGTATGTTTTTAGTGAACATAATAAGCATAGATATCCTCTAAAATGTGATAGATTGCCCAGCCTGCATAGCTCAGTGGTTGAGTGTCAACCTATGAACCAGGAGGTCATTGTTCCATTGCCGGTCAGGGCACATGCCCAGGTTGCTGGATAGATCTCCAGTGTCTCCGGCAGTCAAGCCATGATTCTCTCTCATCATGGATGTTTCTATCTCTCTCTCCCTCTCCTTTCCTCTCTTAAATCAATAAAAATACATTTAAAAATAAAATAAGATATGATGTAGAGAGCACCTGGAAGGCACATGAGCATTTTTTAAAATTATTGTCAGCTGAATCCAGTGGCATTGGCAGAGCCACATTCTGGAAACACATCTTGTCAGAGGCAGGAGTGTTGTCAGCCTGACCTTCAGCCCAAGCACCAGGGGGTGGGTTTTGTTTTCTAAATCCAGCCAAGCACCAGGAATGACTCGGGCCCACCCAAAAATGCACCAAATCTCCTTTGCCTTGACCTTTAGTAAAACTATCTGGGTTTGTCATATAAAACAAATGCACTGAATTGGTTCTGGGTCACTGTCTTTCCAATAGAGGACAGCTATCCCACCCAGCCCAGTTTTTTACTTCTATCTCTGTGTCTATATCTTTCTTTCATTTTCTTAATCCCTAGCCACCCCTACTCAGGAACTAGACTGCTCTCTCTAACCATGCTGGATGCAGAGAAGAGAGAAATATTTATAATGTGATAGATTGAAAAATGCCTCAAAATAAAGGTCCCAACACATGCTCTCTCCCCCTGGAGCACGCCTGCACACACCTCCCCTCACCCTCTCTTTCCCCACAGCATGGATCTCTTAAATTCTAAGGGACCCTAAGAGACTTGCAAACAGGACAGCACTGGGCAGTGGCAACTCACCCCAGGTAAACCCCCTGAACTTGTCTCCAAGGCCCCCTTTTCTCTCTGACTTCTTAATAAGTTGGAGCAGACCAGCCTAGGCTCATTTTCCAAGCCCATCCTTGTTTCATCATCTCCAGCTTTAATGAACATCCTCTAAAATTAAAAATAGTTAAATAAAATGTAATAGATTATGTTAATTTGCAAGTCATGTTGTAACAAAATACCATAGTCTGGTTACTTAAGTGACAGAAATCCATTTACACACAATTCTGGAGGATGGAAGTCCAAGATCAAGGTGCCAGCAGGTTGGGTTTCTCCTGAGATCTCTCTCCTTGGCTTCCAGATGGCTGCCTTCATGATGCCTCCTCACATGTCATCCATCTGTACACCCCGTCTCCCCCTGGTGCCTTTCCGTGTGGATAAATTTTGTTTTACAAGGACTCCAGTCAAACTGAAGCAGGCCCACCCTAACAGCCTCATTTCAGTGCAATCACTCTCTAAAGGCTCTATCGCCAAATACAGTCAGAAGTACTTGGGGTTAAGACTTCAACATAAGAACTTGAAGAGGGATACGATTAAGCTCATAAGGAATATATTCTAAGCCTTCTTTACATGAATATATTGTTTGGTGTTATTTTAAAACACGCTTTCAGTTTAATGACATACAACTTCCTCTGAGCAGACTTTTAATAGGCACTATAGTTTTAATTACACGAATCGATACTTATAAGACGTTATGACTCTTGCTAGCAAATGCATTTTTTTTTAATAAAATGGTACAGTGCAATATTTTCAGTTTGTTCTTCCTTCATTCTTATACCTGACAAATAGCTTTATTATCAGTTAATAACTCATAGACCAGCATCACAGAATCCTAGTATCACCTTTGGTACCACATAATTCTAAGTTCACCAGGGGTGCCTAGTAAACATTTGTTAGATTATTAATTAGGATTTTTTTTTTTTTACTTGTGGGAACCTAAAGGCCAATAAAAACAGAGATAAGGAATTATGAATCAAACTGCTGTTTGCTATATAACACACAGTAGCTATTGCTAAAAACCCATGGCCTGCATGGTCAAGCTTATGTTCTTGGTGCTGATGCACAGTTAACCACCTCACCCTCTTGGTGCAGCCCTGTCGCCTGCACATACAGTATACGTATTCCCTTTCAAGGCAAATGGTGGTTATGAGTATGGGACTGTGAAGGCAGTTTTAGGATCTCTGCAGAATCTGTTAACAGTTTCAGTCTTTCCCGGGGGTTTTCCTGGACTTTCAGAGATCTTGGGAGCATGGCCAGCACAAGCTGACCCACCTCTTCAGGGACCCCCATTCAACCTCATTGCTAGCAAGAATCAAAACCTAGGCAAGCCCACTTCTTGGGGTCACAATCAAATTGCGGAACTCTCTGGAGTCCGACACATAATAAGTATTTAAGAAAAGTTAACTTGGACACAGAATCCTGGAGAAGTTGGGAGTTTCCAAAAATGATTGCACTCAGAGGTTTGGCCACATCTGGCTCAGGGGGGAAGCATTCTTGCACAGAGCACGTTTACAAAAGCACAGCTCACACTGACTGTTCCAGCTCACTTCCTTCCACAGCTCAGCTTCCAAAGAAAGGCCGGGGGAGAGCTCTTCCCACGTCCATTCGGCAGAGGCCAGCGCTCAGGGTATCAGAGGCTAAAGATTATGTATGTACGTTATGTCATAAAATGAGTAATTGGAGAAGCTGCAAACCTCAGTCCAAGAACTTTATCTCTTGCAATAGTTCCACTACACCACACCTCCTTCCAAAGCAGAAAGTTGATACACTTTTCTAACTTGATAAAATTACTCACCTTATAAATCACGTGCTAGGCAACTGGGTTTTTTTTGTTTTGTTTTGTTTTGCTTTGCTTTGTTTGTTTTGTTTTTTTTTTTGCTTTTTACTGGAACAATATTATCTAAACTGCTAGAGCAGATAATCTTGGGCAATCTCATTAAGCCACTATAGTCAGATATCAGGAAATTGGATTGCCCAAAGCAGGCGGGTGGATTTTTTTTAACTGAGTATATTTGAAGATTTCTTAGTTAAAATAAGGATAAAAAATGTAAGTGTATGGCTGGCGTGGCTCAGTGGTTGAATGTCAGCCTATGAACCAGGAGGCCACGGTTTTATTCCAAGTTAGGGCACATGCAGGGATTGTGGGCTTGATCCCCAGTAGGGGGTGTGCAAGAGGCAGTTGACCAATGATTTCTCTCATCATTGATATTTCTCATTCTCTCTCTCCTTTCCTGTCTGAAATCAAGAAAATTATACTTTTTTAAAAAAGAAGTAGGAACACAGAATAAATGAGTTAGAGATTGCTGAATGTACTTATATACACATCTGTCTCTGTGCAGAAAGAGGGTAATAAAAAAAAATCTTTTGAGACTTATCAACCAATATCTCCCTAGCACTGAACCCAGGGCCTGGGAAACACTGAGAAGCCATCCTGGATCAGTTGAAATAAACTGAAGAGGCAGGATTTTCTCATGTAATAGCCTCTCACCTGGCTCCCTGCTTCCACCATTGTCCTGCTGCAGTCTCTCTCTCTCTCTCTTTCTCTCTCTCTCTCTCTCTCTCTCTCTCTCTCTCTCTCTCTCTCTCTTTCTCTCTTTCTCTCTCTTATATATATTTTTATTGATTTCAGAGAGGAAGGGTGAGGGAGAGTGAGATAAAAACATCAATGATGACAGCTAATCATTGTTCAGATGCCTCTTGCATGCTCCCCACTGGGGATGGAGCCCGCAACCCAGGCATGTGCCCTTGGCTGGAATTGAACCTGGGACCTCTCAGTCTGCAGGCAGACGCTCTATCCACTGAGCCAAACCAGCCAAGGCTACTGCAGTCTCTTTGCATCCAACTGCCAAGTGATCCTTGAGAAGCATAAACCAGAGTGTGTCATTACCATAACTCCCCAGTGACTCCCATTCTCACTCAGCAAGAGCCATGGTCCTTATCATGGTTTATGGGGCCCTGCCATACTGGTTTTTCTCCATCTCTGAATTCATCTCCTACTTTCAGCTTTGTTCACATGTCTCTATCCACTCTGCCTTCTTTGCTTCTCCTCCAACTCAGCAAATGTGCTGCCATCTGGGGCCTCTGCCCCTGAGCACCTCCTCACATAGAATGCTGCTCCCCTGCATTTTGCTGCTGCTCAAATCCTTCAACGTGCACAATTTAAAAACACAGTACCCCCTACTCCATAGTCACCTCCCCAATTTGCTTTTCTCTCTACTAGCTATAAATTTCTAATCAATCACTTACCTATTTATTGTGCTCACTTTCTATTTGGCTCTACCCAAATGGGAACTCCCTGAGGACAGGGATTTTTGTTTGAGTCTTCAGTACCAGGAACATAATAAGTGTTCAGTAAACACTTATTGAAAAATTAAAATAGTTCAGAAAAATGTTTTGAATCCAGCAAAATCGGTGTTTTTGTAGAATGTCAAAGAGAAAGTTTCCATTAAAGTGTCCATTAGCAAAGAGAAAGACAAGAAAAATGTTTTCAGAATAAGATGGAGAGTAAGTTTTAGTTCTAATGTAAAAGTGGAGCTTTATGGACAAAAAAAGGGAAAGAAAAGTGGGAAGAGGAATGAAGGAAAAAAAAGAAAGAAGATGAAAGGAAAGCAGACAAGACCTTGATAAGACCTTCCTCTTCAAAGAATGTTGTCAAGGTCTCATCCATGGAGCGCTATTGGTCAGGGGAGGAGTCAAATAAGGATTTTAGCCACTAACATTCAAATCTGCCCCTCAATTTTATGTCTTTAGTATTTTAAGTTTCTCAATAAGATTTATGTTGCGTGCCCTGGCTGTTTCTGCTCAATGGATAGCATGCCCTTGACAGGAACAGAACCAGGCACATGCCTGGGTTGCAGGCTCAGCTCCAAGTAGTGGGTGTGCAGGAAGCAGCTGATCAATGATTGTCTCTCTTTGTTGATGTTTCCATCTCGCTCTCTCCCTCTCCCTTCCTCTCTGAAATCAATAAAAATATATTTTTAAAAAAGGCTTTTGTTGTGTTTGTTTTTTTTTTAAATGGCTCAGATTAAAAATGATAATAAAAGAGCAAAACTACTGGGCAAGTTTTGAGAGATATTTGCTGAAGACTGCTGATGGCAAAGGTCAGAATCACAGCAGGTGGCTATAGAGAATCTCTCTGCAGCCAGGCTTCAGGTTCTGAAGATGCCTGGGCAAGAGAGCAGCGCTCCAGCGAAGAGAAAGAATGAGCTGGTCTTCAGGGAACCGCCCAAGCGAACTTAGAGGGGAGGCGGCCAGATAACAAGCAGGCGGAGTGCCAAGAAAGTAAAACTCTCCTCCAAAGGCAGTCTAGTGGTTTCTGTTTATCTGGGGAGTAAGAGTGCTGGGCAGGGAACTTAGGGCATCAGAGGATGCTGAGCTAAGAACACAAAGGCATTCTTGGGAAAATAAGTTTTATTTTTAAAAATTATGATTACCTGTTTAAATTTGCTTGGAGCCTTGGAATTTTACCTCCTCTGATATATCCTATGCTATTGGCATGTCTCTTTATGCTGTTCTTAACTCACCCACCCCTACCCTTCTAGGTTTAATTTAGTATATGTAATAATTCATCTTGTTTGCACAAGAGTGACAAATAAGGCTGGTGGTTTGAGGAGAAGACAATAAGGTTGTAAAGAAAAGACAATGTTAATTGTTACAAAAAAGCAAGAAGCTTGGAAAATTCCAGGACAAGTGAATAGGGAAACTGAGACAGTTAAACAGGAGTTTGCAGCCACCTAGCAAATCCTATCTTTCCTAACGCAAAAACACTTAAGAGTAAATGGTTTTCACTTGTCACCTACTCATGGGATAACAGAAACCCAATTAAGTGTCATTTGCCACCACACCCAAGAACAGAAAAATTAAGAGAATAAATATCATTTTGGTACATCACTATAAAGCTGATGAATATTCTATCGATCCATCCCTAAGATCTCCCCTAAATGCCCAACCTTTAAAACCCCTGAAAATGTAAGTGCCAGCATGCTCTCTCTTCAGGGAGTACACCCATACCATTCCCTCTTACCTACCCATCCCCCATTCTCTAAGGGACCCATGATATTTGTAACCAGGGGAGCAATGGGTAGTGGCAGCTTGTCCTGGGCTCACCCCCCTGAACCTGTCTCCAAGGCCCCATTTTCTCTGACTTCCCGTGAGCCAAGGAGGCCCAGCTTAGGTGCTCCTGTTAGTCTACGCCCTTCCTTGTTTCACTTTTCTATGTATATGTTTTGCTGCGGCCAATAAATTCTTGCTTGCTTTTCTACACTTTGTCTCTTGATTGAAATCTTTCCCTAGAGAAGACGAGAACCGAGGTCTCATCTCCCTGGTAACATAAATGTCATTCAATCTTAGTCTTACATGTTGATATCATCTTACTTTTTCCTGGTATAACTGATATGATTAACATGTGGTTATTTTGTTCCTGCTCTGTGCACTGATACTGCCCTGACTTGGTGATATGGGTTAAGAAATGTAAGAATTTGAATGCAACAGAGAAACCAGAATATTTCTCAACAGGATAAATTTCCTGCAAAGATGTATACTGAACTGTCTATAAATACAGAAAATGTTATATAATGATACATTTAAAAACAGTCCTACCTGTGGTAGAAGTAGTAGAGGGGAGTTGCAGCAAGCATCTTTGGAAACTCAGCAAGGGCTATCAATTCACTCAAAACCATGCCACAGGAGAAATAGCTGAAATGGTGGGACTTCTCAACTCTAACTAGACCCATTGAATAGAATAGCTGTCTCCGGGTATTTGAAGCCTGTCTGGCAGAGAGAAGATTGGCCTTGTTAGGTATGGCCTGAGGGGCAGACTATGAGAGATGCAGCTTCTGAACAATGGAGCAGAGTGTCTGTGACACTCCCATCTCAGCCCCTGTTCTGAGAAGAAAGAGCTCCTGAGTCTGCAGCCAGCGACTGCAGCCACCTGCCTGCCAATGGAGGACAAACACCACGGGGAGGCAGTAACAGAAAGTGCACTTGGCTGGCTGTGCCTGCAAGGTGGCCGAGATGGGATGGGTTTGTGATTTGTTCTTCTGAAACCTGGCCCCAGGGTGCAGTAAATGAGGGATTGTGGGAAATCGGTAGGCAAAAGTAGAGACTAAGTAGATTCCAAGTAGTGTCAGAAATTGGTGCAGGTTAGCAGACACTAGCTATAAGATTTTTATAAACCACAGAGATAGCAGCAATCCCAGAGAAAAGTCCAGGTGAAAGGAAGTGCCGATTCTGTGATTCTGTCCCTGTGGCCAATACAGCCATGGGCATTTTAGCAGCACCCACATTGATTTTGTCTACTGTGCACGTGCCCCAGGTGTTTGTTTGTTTTGGCTTTAAAAGAGACACTATCCCAGCTTCGTATCTGCTCATGGAGGTCCTTGCAGCCCATCTGGCAGAAGACTCAAGTGGTTAAAAGAACTAAAAAAAGCTAAGAACATGTCTCCCCAAAATATACTGTGCATAGGGGTACAGGGGCATGACCTTTGCCTGATGCCACAGTATCTAATTAACATCAGAAAAAGGCTATAAAATGGCCCAGCTGACATAGCTCAGTGGTTGAGTGCTGACCTATGAACAAGGAGGTCATGGCTCGATTCCCAGTCAGGGCACATACCCAAGTTGTAAGCTAGATTCCTAGTGTGGGGTGTGCAGGAAGCAGCCAATCAATGATTTTCTCTCATCATTGATATTTCTATCTCTCTCTCTTTCTCCCTTCCTCTCTGAAGTCCTATATAATAAAGAGGTAATATGCAAATTAACCCTCACATCTTCACAAGATGGCTGCCTACGACCAGGCCAGCAGGGGGATTAGTGAGAGATGACCAAATGAGTTGCGTGGGGTGACTGGGCCAGCAGAGGAACTTTGAGGGGTGACCAGGCTCGTGGGGGCAACTAGGCCGGTGGGAGAAGGCAGTTAGGGGTGACCAGGCCAGCAGGGGGGTGAAACTGGGGGCGAATAGGCTGGCAGGGGCAGCAGTTGGGGGCAATTAGGCTGGCATGGGGGCAGTGAAGGGCAACTAGGCCAGCAGAGGGGGTAGTTGGGGGTGACTAGGCCAGCAGGGGGGCAGTTAAGGGCAACCAAGTTGATAGAGGGAGCAGTTGTGGGCAACCAGCCAGCAAGGGGGAACAGTAAGGGGTGACCAGGCTTTGATGGGGCAGTGTGAGCGATCAGCCTGGCATGCAGAGGTAGTAAGGTATAATTAGGCCAGCAGGGGGAGTAGTTAGGGGCAACCAGGAAGGTAGGCAGGTGAGCAATTAGGAGCCAGTGATCCAGGATTGTAAGAGGGATGTCTAATTGCCGGTTTAGGCCTGATCCCCAGAATCAGGCCTAAACCAGCAGTTGTACATCTCCCTAGGGGTCCTGGATTGGAGAGGGTGCAGGTTGGGCTGAGAGGACCTCCCTCCACAACCCTCCCACTGCCATGCATGAATTTTGTGCACCAGGCCTCTAGTCAATATATAAAAGAAATAGGTTATAAGATGTGTCTGAGAGGTGAAAATCTGTCCAGAAGCCAGGGTATAAATCCCACTTCCACCGCTAATTCACTGTGTGACCTGGGCAGGTTCCCTATGCTCTCCTGTGGCTGTTTCCTCTTCTACAAAATGGGAGAGGACAATAACAGTACCTACCTCATAAAATGAGGGTTAAATGAGTTAATTCATGGAAAGGACCCATTCCAATGCCTGACCATAGTAAGCAATTAATTAATGATTATTTGAGTGTCAAATTTTCGTTGTCATCACTGTACTCAAGGTCAAAGGAAGAATCAGACTCTAGATTCCCTGTAAGAAAAATAAGCCTCTTAAGTCACAACCTATAATTAGCTATCTGGATGTGATTATTGATAAATAAAGTTATGGAAACACAAATGTCCAGGGCCATGCTGATGTTTTCTACCTCTTTCTTCCTTTATATGTTCACACAAGCATTTATAACAAACTTACCATTTTATTTTGTCCATCTGATCACTCAGATAGTCACTCTAACATACATCCATTCAAATATTAAAGTACCCAGTAGGTCTATGAGTTTAAGTATCCTGCAGACACCTCAATTTCAACATCCCTCAAATTGAAGTCTGGTTCTTTTCTTTGTATTTCTATTATTTGTCAATATACTTAGCCATTTTTATAATTGTGTTTGGTTTAACAATGCTACCTGACTGAATTTCCCATAAATCCATCTCTCTCTTTGAATCTTACTACCAGACTTCCCTTATTCAGGCCTCCTTGCTTTGATGCCTCAACTACTAGAAAGGATCTCTGTTCTTGACTTTCAAAGATCTCCCCATTCCCCCTTCTACAACACTTCTCTCTTCTATGGGATCATCAAGATGAACTTTCTAAAATACAGATCTGATAACATGTACACTCCCCCAACAGCTACAATTTAAAGTCTGAAGAATATTTATGATTCTTCATGGTACCAGTGGATCTTTCTAGTCCTGCCACTCCCACCTGTGCTAGTTTCTCCCCACCACCTCCCCTGTCTCAACACATGCAGAGGACCAGGATTTTTCTAGGCCTTTACTCATACTAGTTGTGTTCCTGAATGGCCTTTCTCCTTTCTCTACCCTGAAAACCTCCATTCAATCTTTAAGGTCCAACTCAAATATCTCTACTACAAAGGATTCTTTGATTTAGGTTTCCTTCCACAGAATCGCTTGACACTGGGTTTATATTGCATTTTAACAGCACTAATGTCATAGCTGCCTTGAAGGCAACAGATTAAATTCATAAATAACTTCCTGGGCTGATTAAATTAGGTATTTTTCAAATATATGAACTCTCTCTTCTTATGCATCTTATTAAAGTTAGCTATGATCAGCGCTAACCCAATCTTTCATACATAATAGGTGCTCAAAAGGTTTATTGAGTGAATGAATAAAATAAGTATTTTATCTTGGTATATTTTCCCTTTTCATCAGCACAATCAACTAGAGGAAGATACACTTTCTTGCCTTGTTTTCAGTTAGCTGTTTACTAATTTCTAGCCATCTATTTATGCATGGGTTAATGCCACACTGGAGAGAGAATTTGGCTTTGCTTTTGGAATAGCAATGGACTCAGCTAAAGGAAAGGGGTAATGACCACTTTTTATTCATTCATTTGATTGTTTATTATGTGTCAGGCCCAGTTCTAGGGTCAAAAATTTTAATAAAAAGAAAAATAGACAATGCCCTTACTTTCAAAGAGCTTCAATTGTATTAAAAAATAAATAAAAAAATAAAAAAGACAGAAAACAAATGAACAAAAAAGCAAGGTGCGAGTGTTAGAGATAAGGGCTAAGAGGGCCATACTGTTGGGTGATGTAGTATAGTAACTAATTAGGGATGGGGTTAGAGTGAGTATTTACCTCTCTGATGAAGTGAGATCTGAATGTTGAAAGGAGCAGTCATTTAAGATCTGAGGGTGGAGAGGATAGCCAGGGCAATGTCTAAATACAGGATTCAGGTAAAGAAAGGAAACAAGTATGGCTGACAGGTCATTAGCAAGGGGACATACAGTGTAGCAAATACTGTACAATCTGCTTTCCATGTATCTTCTACCTTTATATCTGACTGGAAGCCCAATGCACAAAGATTCGTGCCAGAGTGGGCCTTCCTTTCCCTGGCTGCTGGCACCACCTTCGCTCTGGCCAGACCCACCTTCCCACCTTCCTATGCTGCTCAGAGGCCTGGAACAGCTGGAAGATGGAAGGCCTCTGAGCAGCATAGGATCCCTAAATGTATTGCTGATATTTGGTGTGGACCAAAAGGGGCCAGTGCTAACCTGACTTACTCAGGGAAGGCCTATGTGGCAGCCTTGCAAACTCAAAGACCTAAAGTAAGCATAAAGGATGATCTGAAATTAAAACTGTAACTAAAAGCCATTGCGGTGGATGGTCATTTCCTAGGCTGGTATCTTCCCTGACAAAGATCAACTTATTTTAATTGAGCCTATTGTCTTTTTGCACCTAAAATACCATACCTGTGTAATATCAGGGTAACTTGGAACTTCCCTTTTTCCAGACACCTCCAGGCACAACAAATGGCACTAGGGCAGAAACCACAAGTTCCTTTATTGTTATTGTTATGGTGTTAATTGCCAGCTGTTAACTATTCTGTAGCCACCTATGTAAAAAAAGCATGTATCTATCATTTTACCTTTTACCCAATCCCAGAGGTTTCTCCACTTTGCTTTCTTCCCTCCTTCCTAAATTATCACCAATGAATTTCATGTAACTCATTGTATGTCTCCTCCTTTGATTGTAATGTATAAAACAAGTTGAAAAACTGCCATTTTCCAGAGAATTATCTTAATTCGTTGAGATTCTGTTTCCTGGCAATTGTAGACAGTTTGGCTCAAATAAACTCACAAAAAGTCTTTACAAGTTTGAATGTTTCTTACATTAACATTAAAAAAGACAATATTGCCCACCTTTAAGGGGAAGTCTATCATATTTCCTTATTTGCAAGTTATATATTTTTAAAGTTTTATTTTTTTTAAATAAAAAATCTAAGGGTATTTTTCCATTGATTTTAGAGAGAGTGGAAGAGAGAGGGAAAGACAGAGAGAAACATCGATATGAGAGAAACACATTGATTGGTTGCTTTCTGCACACAGTCTGGGTCAGAGAGGGAGTCTGCAACCAAGGTACATGCCCTTGATTGGAATCAAACCCAGGACCCTTTGGTCTGTAAGCAATGCTCTATCCACTGAGTTAAACCGGCTAGGGCTTAAAAGTTATTTTTATCCATTCAAAACTATGATAGAAACTATGCTACAAGCTACATTATAATGGAATTCTAATAGGTAAAATTAAAATGCCTATTGATATAAATACCAATAAAATGAAAATGTATAGTTAAATCGGAATATAAACTATTTGAACACAATTTGAACATTTAAAGATAAAACAAGGGATACTTCAATGTTAAAAGACAATACCTACTAAACATTGCTTCTTATTGGTGTTAAAACATCCTATCAAGTCTTCAAGGCTGAAAGACCAAATTAAACAAGTAAGAAGATACAATCTTATCTAATAAAAGAATAATATGCAGATTGACCATCACTCCAACACAAATGATGGCTGCCCCCATGTGGACACAAGATGGCCACCACAAGATGACCAGCAAGGAAGGGCAATTGGGAGGGACCAGGCCTGCATGGGAGGGCAGTTAGGGTTGATCAGGCAAGCAAGGGAGGGCAGTTGGGAGGCACCAGGCCTGTAAGGGAGGACAGTTGGGGGTGATCAACCCTGCAGGGGAGGGCAGTTAGAGGTGACTAGACCGGCAGAGTAGGGAAGTTGGGGGCAAACAGGCTGGCAGGGGAGCAGTTAGACATCAATAAGGCTGCTATGGGAGTGGTTAGGGGATGATCAGGCTGGCAGGCAGAAGTGGTTAGAGGCAATCAGGAAGGCAGGCAGGCAAGCAGTTGGGAGCCAGCAGTCCTGGATTGTGAGAGAGACGTCCCAGATTAGAGAGGGTGCAGGCTGGGCTGAGGGACACTACCACCCCCTCCCCCCTGTGCACAAATTTCGTGCACCGGGCATCTAGTCTATATATATAATAAAGCCAGCAACCTGAACACTGTAATGACCAGAACAAGTGGCCATTATGACACCCATTGCAGCCAGTGAACCAGCCCAATTGGAGCCAAGACTGGCTGGCCAACCCCTTGCAGCCCCTCCCCCGAGCCGGCCCCACTCCTGATAGGCCCCCACCCCAATCTGCTCATGGCCTCTCCTTCCAACCAGCTCTACCTCCAATTGGACCCCCTACTCCAATCGTGGGCAGGGCCGGCCAGCCAACTACCCTTGGATTCTCCCCTAAGCCACTGGCCCCAGATTGGCTCCCCAACCCCATTCAGGGGTGAGGCTGGCTGGCTGACATCCCCCAGCCTCATTCAGGGGCAGGGCCAGCCAGCACATTACCCACAGCCCCTCCTCACAGCCAGCCCCACCCCTAATCATACCCCCCCCCCTCAATCGGGGGTGGGGCCATCGGGCAATCACCTTTAGCCCCTCCCCCAAGCTGGCTTAACCAACCTCCCACCATCTTCTCCTCCCAACAGGCCTGGCCAGACCCGACCCATGAACAATTTTATGCACTGGACCTCCAGTCATAAATAACTGTGGGAATTTTAAAAGAGTATTCGATTTGTAGTGACTACAATGAACAGATAAACGTTTGTTCTATTAAAAAGAATTAATTAATCAGGGGTCAGTAACCACCAAAAGCTTAAAGAATTTAAATGTTAATGAAATTTTATCCCTTGTAACTTTTTCCTCTGGGGTTAGAATAAACTTGAGGTGATATGGAATTTAATTACATTGACAGTGAATATATTCCTTAAACCACAGATATCAACAGATTAAAAAAACCATGCAGATTTTCTTAAACGTACACCAGGAAAAAGACAACCTCAAAATCCTGTCAAATAAACATGTTTTCAACTTAACAGTAAGATTCACAATTTGAGGAATGGAGTCTTATGAGAAGAGTTCATATAGAAACACTTTCCTTATCTAGCAACTGCCAGCACATCTCAACCAGAGATCATAAAGAGGAAGATAAAAAGGATTTGGGCCTGTGTTTTGCCCAAACATCAGAGAACTTGTCACCAGTAAGCTCCCAAGTCCTCGACACCTGGCAGAATCTGCACAGGCTGCTTTCTGAGATCTTTGTTTCCCCCCAGGTATGTTTTTTTCTATTCTAGTGGTGATTTTCCAGTAAAAATATATATCCAACTTTACATCCAGAATATTATTAGAAATAACCAATGTATCAATTTGATTTAAGGAGGAAGTGATTGGAAGTGATGTTTCTCTGGCCTTGCGTTGTCTGTCTCACTCCAGAGAGGGGTCCAGAGCCTTGCTTATACCTTTAAAGATATCCCTTTGTTATTAACAAGAAAGCAAACAATTTGGGGGGTTTTCTGTATGTGCCTTTAAGATCTCTGATTGATTAGACCTTAGGAGGCTATGGAGGAATATGACTCAGTTATGTTGAGATTATGTTAAGATACAGATGAAGGACAACTGGGAGTTTTCTTTTTAAACCAGACCCTAGGTTGGTTTTAGTAAAATATGCAACAGTCATTAGTTCACATAGCTCTGCCTCTTCAGTCCTTCCTAACAAAGCTGGAAGAACTTTAAAGAGCTTATAATTTCCATTTTACTCCATGGGTCCACGTTCTTGGTCAGTTTGGAAACCAAGCCTAAAACAACCACCAAAGACAGTTGGAGTTTACATCCAGGAGAGCACACAGGTTTCATATTTCCTGCTGAATCCAATCAATTAGAGGTGGCAGCCAGAAGTCCCGTGTTGAGCAGAATGACAAAATACAGTGGGAAAGAAACAGACTGGATTATGTATGTTTACCGTGGATGCAGGGAGGGCTGTGACAGCGCTCAGACCATATACATCTGCTGACTCTGATGAAGACATTCAAAGAAACAATGGGCACAGATGATTGTATCAGGGAATCATGATGGAGCAAACATAAAACTTCCTCTCCAAAAAGGGAGAAAATGTACAGTGTGTGTATGTGTGTGTGTGTGTGTGTGTGTGTGTGTGTGCAATGCTTCCAAAGTAAAACCATTCACTCATTCATTCATACATTCAATAAATGTTTCTTGAGTGCTTATTTAATATTATAAGTTATACATTAAATATGGTATAAATTTAAAACAACATAAATTGTGCTATATATGAATGATAAAATAATACATATTTGTTGAGTGCACCAAATCCACCTGCTATAGATACAATAGGAAACAAATTTCCAAATCTCTTTTATTCCATGTGAGTAAAAAATCTCCAAAGAAGCAATGAACAAATAAATGTCTGGGAATTATACGGGCTAAGAATAAAAATAAAGCAAGAAAGGGAAGAGAGATTATTGGGGTACTATTTCATATGGGGTGGCTGGTGAAGGCTCCTCGGAGAAGGTAGTCTGTGAGGAGAACCTGGGGAAGTGAGTCACAGAGCAGGGCACACATATCAGTGATCGGTCCTGTTCAGGGAGGAGCTGGGCAGAGACCGCGATGTGAACGTGTCCTTGTTGTGTTTGAGGACCGGCAAGGTGGGTTCAGTGTTGAGGTCTATAAGGAGCATCGGGGAGAGAGCAGGGAATGAGGCGAGAGGTAATAGGGTGCTGATGACGAGAGCCAAATTGAGTAGGCCAGTGTAAGAAAGACATCTCTTTTTCAGAATGTGACAATTTATCAGTGGAGAGTTCTCAGCAGACCAGTGCCATGAATGACCTGATTGCAGAGAAAAACTGTGACAGGGAAGGGAAGGGAAGGGGACAAAAATGGAAGAAAACAGACCACTCAGGAAACTGTTGTGATAACCCAGGGAAAATGATGGCAGCTTGAACCAGTTTAGTTGTGGTGGAGATGACAAAAAGGGATCATACTTGGGATGTTCTTTTTACATTAAATTTTTTTTATTCAATTTACTTAAAGAAAAAAGGTATCCATCTCTCTCATCTCCCATCCCTTGCCTCTTGCAACCACTAATCTGTTCTCTGTATCTATGAACTTAGGTGTTTTTGTTCATTTTTAGATTGCAAATATGAGAGAGATCATACGGTATTTGTCTTTCTCTCTCTGACTTATTGTACTTAGCATAATGCTCTTGAGGTTCATTCATGTTGTCACAAATGGAAATATTTCATTCTATTTAATGGTTGAATAATATTCAATTATGTATATATGTATGTGTGTATGTTTCATTATATGCATGTATGGCTACTTGTAGCCATACATGCATATAATGAAACATAGGTTTTTCCATATCTTTGTTATTGTAAATGTAAATGCTTCAATGAATGTGGGAGTGCAGACTACTATTTTTTCCAACTAGTGTTTTTGTTTTCTTCAGATAAATTCCTAGAAGTGGAATTGCTAGATCATATAGTAGTTTTATTTTTAATTTTTGAGGAATGCCATACTGTTTTCCATTGTAGTTCTACTGATTTACATTCCCACCAGCAGGATGTATTTTGGAGGTAAAACAGATGTAATTTACTAATGGTTTGGAGTGAAATTGAATAAAAGAGACAAGTCAAGAAAGACTCCAATATTTATGGCCTGAGCAGCTGGAGAAATAAATTTGTCATATACTGAGATGAGCAGGGTTGTGAGAGCAGCAGGTTATCATGAAAAACCAATAATTCATGTTTGGATTTATGTATTTTTTAATTTAAAAAATCATCTTCATTGCGAAGTAGCACAAAAAATAAAATGTACCTAAAGTGTCCAGTTTGATGACTTCTAAAAAATATTTTTTAAATTGATTTCAGGGAGGGAGAGAGAGAGAGAGAGAGAGAGAGAGAGAGAGAGAGAGAGAGAGAGAGAGAGAGAGAGAGACATCAATGATGAGAGAATCATTAATCATCTGCCTTCTGCATGTCTCTTAATGGGAATTTTGAGCCTACAACCCAGGCATGTGCCTGTTCCATGTTCAATCACTGATCCATACTGGCCAGGCAGTTTGATGACTTTTGACAAATGTATACAATTATATAACTACCATTGCAATCAAGATATAGAATATTTTCCATCACTCTTAAATTTCCCTATGTCCTGTCCTGGTCAATTCCCTAGCCATTGTCCCTGGAGCTTAGATTTGTCTCTTCTGGAACTTTACATACACGTGGTGATATAGTATATCATATTTTTGTCTGACTTCTTTCACTCAGAGTAATAGAGTTGTGATTTCATCCATATTGTGTGAATCAGCAGTTCATTTCTTTTTATTACTGCATATTGTTTGCCTTTCATTATTGTGTGAGTTCTTACTATAGTCGGATATTATTTTTTGTCAGATACATGTATAGCAAAAATTTTCTCCCAGTCTGTGGCTTACCTTTTTTTCTGGAGAACAATGTATATTGAAGACGAGAGCTTTTAAGTTTGTTGAAATCTAATTCATCAAATTTTTGTATGGCTTGTGTATTTTATGTCCAAAGAATTTTGCCTACCCTGAGATTGCAAAAACTTCCTCTTGTTTTCTTCAAGTTCTATGGTTTTAGCTTTCAAGTTTAGCTCTGTGATTTACTTCAAGTTAGTTTTATTATAACATATGATGTGCACTTTCCTTTTCTTTTTTCCAAATGGGTATACTACTTTTCCAGCACCATTTGATGAAAATAATTTACTTTCTCCATTGAATTATGTTGGCATCTTTTTCAAAATTCAATTGACCATAAGGAGAGACTATTTTTAGACTCTGTGATCTATTGAATTGATCTCTTTGTATATTCTCAAAGCAGTTCCACACTGTCTTAATTATAAGAGTATCATTCTAAGACTTGCTTTGTCTCTCCAGATAGTGGTAGTGGCTTATTGCTGCTACTACTACATGGATTTTCTCATCACCCTTTAGTTGGCTTCTAGCTCTACTAATCACTTGTGTTCAAATGCATTAAGCTCCTTTGTAGTAAATACTTAAAGTAGTTTATGTTTTCCAAGTTAAATTTGTCCAACATAAATTCTCACAAAATTAGCAGGTAGGTACTACAATTATCCCCAGTCTGCAGATAAGAAAGTTAATGTACAGAGAAGTTAGGTAATTTGCCCCTGTTTAAAGAGCTAGTAAGTGGTGAAGGCAAGTTTCAAAGCCAGATAATCAAGCTCTAGCACTCTGCTCTGCTGCTGACAGACATCATTGTAGATGATATTCAAAGCTTCATTCTGAATGAAATCATACAGAATGGAGTAGGAAGAAAAGGGGTCAGAGGCATGAACCAGGAGAACTGCAAGGTTCAGAGGTCAGAAAGATGAAGAAGAACCAACAAAAGGAGACTGAAAAGAAGCAATGAGTGAAAGAGGAAAACAAGGAGCAGGGAGTATCCTAGAAGCCTAGTGAAAAAAGTGTTTCCAAGGAGAAGGGAGTGATCAACTGTCTCAAATGCTGCTGGCAGATAAGTGAGCTGAGCATAGGGAAAGGATCATCCAATTTGGCAACATAGATCATTGATGATCTTGGTAAGAACAGTTGTGGTGGAATTGTAGAGTAGAACTAACCCAATTAGAGTGGGCTCAAGGGAGAATGTGGGGAGAGGAAATGGAGGTAGTGAATATACACAGCTCTTTGACTGTGTTTATTTTTGGGAGAATGGGTGGTAGCTGGGGGTGGGGGTGGGGAGAGAGATGAAGTCAGGTTTGTATGATGAAGTAGATGATCTAATGAAGAAGAAAATATTAATAATGCAAACATAGGGAGAGAAAAGCCACAGAACCCGAATCCTGGAGGAAGCAATGAGAATGGGCCAGACCCAATGTCAAGAAGAAGGTTCAACTGTGGGTAGAAGGAAAAATAACTCCTTCTTAGTAGCAGGAGAATAAGCAGAGAATGTGGGTCCAAGGTGGTTTGACAGACTTTGTAGGGAAATGTGTGGAAATCTTCTGAGAGCTTCTATTTTCTTAGTGAAATAAGAAGTTAGTTGTACTGAATTGACAAAATTGGAAAAAGTATCAATTTAAAGGGTGGGAAGTAAATAGATCAGGGAAATAGAGTAGAATTGCCAGATGGTAGCACCAGGGACCTGCTTGGGGTTAATGGTCATAAATTTAAAATGAGATTCAGTCAGTTGATACTGAATAAGCATTTCTCATTTTTTTAAGTATCCACTTTCATCCTAATAACATTATTGGGAAAAGATAATAAGCTAGATATTTGAATTAAAAAAAAACTTGCGAAAGAAATCTCTATAAAACTTGCCAATTAAATTATAATATTATATTGGAGTAATTTTCTGATTTTTAATCATTTTACTGTGGTTATGTGGAGAACTGCTTGTTTTTACAGAATACATAATGAAGTATTTGGGAAGAAGGGACATATGTCTGAACTTACTCTTAAATGGTTCAGAAAAAAATAATGTGTAAGTGTAAAATTGAATATGCAAATATATATACAAACACACACACATATATATACATATATATATATATATATATGTGTGTGTGTTTGTATATATATTTATGTGTCTATGCATACATAGAGAGAAATAGACAAATTCAGAAAACAAGAGCAAGTCAGACAGAGAGACAGAAAAGATAGGGCAAATGTAGCAAATGTTAATATTTGGGGGAACCTGGATATAAGTATGCAGGATTTGTTTATATTACTCTTGAAACTTTTTTTGTAAGTACAAAATTACATTAAAAAAAGGGCTGGCTGCCGGGACCGGTCTGGCTCAGTGGATAGAGCGTTGGCCTGAGGACTGAAAGGTCCCGGGTTCGATTCTTGTCAAGGGCATGTACCTTGGTTGCGGGCACATCCCCAGTAGGGGGTGTGCAAGAGGCAGCTGGTCTATGTTTCTCTCTCATTGATATTTCTAACTCTCTGTCCCTCTCAATTCCTCTCTGTATAAAATCAATTTAAAAAAAAAAAAAAAAAAAGGCTGGCTAAGTATTCAGACCTATCTTTGAAATAAAGCACATTTAAAAAAATTATTAAAATCTTGTATTTTATCTTGATTCCTCCACCTAGTCTTAAAATGTCATAATTCAGAAATTTTAAGTAATTTAGAATTTATGTTTTAGAAAAACATCAAGGCAATATTAATGCTGGTTTATTTTTAATCTGTGTCTCATAGCATTAGGGGAAATCTGTCGCTGAGGTATAAATTTCTATTATGAAGAAGGAATATGGTTATATGGGTTGTTATGTAGACCCTATCTATACTTGCATTTTCTCCAAGAATGTGCAATGTAATGCATAGCGTCATACTCAGCACAGAATTCCAAAATCCATTGTGTTTTTTGTTTTTTTGTGTGTGTTTTGTTTTTAAAATATATTTCTTTATTGATTTAAGAGAGGGAGTGGGGGCAGAAAGAGAGAAACATCAATGATGAGAGAGAATCATTGATGGGCTGTCTCTTGCACGGCCCCTACTGGGGATTGAGTCTGCAACCCAGGCATGTGCCCTTGGCCAGAATGGAATCTGTGACCCTTAAGTCTACAGGCCAAAGCTCTATCCACTGAGCCAAACCAGCTAGGGCCCAAGATCTATTATTGATTCCTTTTACTCCCTTTCTACATCCGATGTATCAGAAAATGCTATTGATTTCATCTCTCAAATCCATTCTAAATCACTCACCTCATTCCATCTCTATGATCATCACTCTTGGCCTCATCACCACTATCATTCTCCTGCAGACCTACTTTCACTATTGCCCCTCCTCCAATCCATTTTCTACATAGCAATCATGATCCTCTATTTAAAGTCAGTCATGGTTAAATGCTTTATATGTTCCAATGCACTTAGAATTTTCTGGGCCCTGCCTATATCTCCAAGTATCTTTCTTCTCTCCCTGTCATTCCACATGTTCCAACCACACTGAATTTTCTGTTTCCTGGAACAGCCAGACCTATTTGCATACAGAGTCTTGGCTGGAATGCCCTTCTCCCTGATCTCCCACATCTTAACATTTACTTAGCAAAGACTGATGAAGCATCTCCTAGTGCTGGTGCTATTGTTGGCTTTATGGTTACAATAGTGAAAGTGGCACACACAGGCTTTTCACTGAGCTTATGATCTAACCGGTGACATACTCTGGATGTGTACATCTCAAAGATAACATAATTTGGAAACCTACACAATTATGAACACAAAATTAGATACAAAAGTGAATAGTTATTCAGAGTCAGAAAAGAAATTTCTACCACTTTTGGGGCCTTTCTTCTGAGATATCCTTAGGCAAGTTACTAGCCGTGCCTACATGCTAAGGCTTTCTGAATACAGCCTGAACACTCCATAGCTTCTAGAAAATTCCAGCAATCACAGGGGCCCTGGGCAAGAGAGGGGCTCTGAAGCTTAAACTTCATTGGTTTCATGGGAAATTTGTCTCTAATTCTGTGAACAAGACTGATAATATACAACGATGCCATAAAATATTTTTAGAGTGCTAAATACTATAAAAATATAAAAAGAGCCAAGGTGTTACAGAGTGCATGGGCAGGTAGTAATAAATACCAGAGAAGTGAAGATCTTAAACTTGATTCCAGAGTAAAGATCATACAAAGCCACAAGTCCTTAAAGGTCACAAATTATTTCAATTGCAACACATTTTAAAGAGGGATTACAAGGAAGGATAACCAAAGGCTAAAGCTGGCCGAAACCGGTTTGGCTCAATGGATAGAGCGTCGGCTTGGGGACTGAAGGGACCCGGGTTCGATTCCAGTCAAGGGCATGTACCTTGGTTGCGGGCATATCCCCAGTAGGGGGTGTGCAAGAGGCAGCTGATCGATGACTCTCTCTCATCGATGTTTCTAACTCTCTATCTCTCTCCCTTCCTCTCTGTACAAAATCAATAAAATATGTTTTTTTTGAAAAAATACAAAGCTGTTTTGCCCAGCTGGTGTGGTTCAGTGGTTGAGCATTGACCTATGAACCAGGAAGTCATGATTGGATTCCTATCTGGGCACATGCCTGGGTTTTGGGCTCCATCCCCAGTAGAAGGTATGCAAGAGGCAGCCAATCAATGATTCTCATTATTGATGTTCTAGTCCTCTCACCCCAAAAAATTTTTTTCAATAAAAACATATTTTTTAAATACAGCAATGTTTTATATCTTTAAAATCTATAAATTTAGTTTTTAGAGAAAAAAAAAAGAGTTTTGCCATATGAAAAATAAAGCTAATAAAAAGAAACCAAGACGAGCAATTGTCACTTCTAGCTTTGAAATGGTAGTTCAGTTAATCTTACAGGGTATTTTGGGCATATTACTTTACCCAAAACGTTTTTGAAAATTGTCTTCAAACTCCAGGGTCTATATTTAAATAGAAATGCATAGTGCAGTATCTTAGATAAATGAGAGGGAGTTTAATTTTAATAGAAGACACCGAACAAGAGGTGAAGAGAACAGGAAACAACATGAGAAGTTTAAATTCACAATGACCACCCCTAAAATGCCAAAGTCCCAAAGCCTGAGAATCAACTTAAGTTGCTGAAATTATAATCATTTCCAGTCAGAGAGGAAAGGAGATTGTCAAATGAAGCATTACTGTCTCAGGTCTGAGATGAAGAAATAGATAAAAACTCTATTTCTAAATTTTAATTGAACCACTTCTAATTTTCCAGAAATTGGACTTGGTAGTTTTACAAAAACTTTACTTAGCTCTGAAAGATTATTTTTAACAAAAGAGTATTTTAATGCAGGGGGTAGAGAAATTAGCCAAATTGAGTTGGCTGTCTTAATGACCATGCTGGCTTCCATCTCCACTGAGATAATGTACACAAACACTCAGGCACAGAGTGCTTTCCTAACCCTCTTTCAAATTCTCATGTCAGATGAGTTCAGAATATTTTATGCAAACTAGTTGCTGAGAATTTCTATAATGGAACTCCTTCTACCAGCCTGGTCTCTTATCTTTCCTCCCTGCCCCCCACAAATACTTTTCATTTTAAGTGATACAGACCTATAGTTAAATAAAAAATAAAAAAAAGTAGACAGAAATATATATACTAGAGGCCCGGTGCATGGATTCGTGCACATTAAATGGAAATAATTAGAAGGTGGCTGGCAGGGCAGGACTGGGTGAGATAGGCCAGACAAGCCCTGGAGCCAACCTCCCGCAGTCCCTCCCCGGCCAGTCACAACAGGGCTGGCACTGGGACCAGAAGGGTGTCTGCGGAGTGAGTGGGATCACTCTGGAAGGTGGGGTCCCTTTGCCTGGCCTGTGGGGATCAGTTCGAAACTGGCAGTCTGACACCCACCAAGGGGTCCCCGAGTGCTAGAGGGCACTCTGCAAAGTTGCTGTTGTTCGGCAACTCCTGCATTGAGCATCTGACCCCCTGCTGGTCAGTGTGCATCATAGCTTTTAGATAGATAGATGATAGATGATAGATAGATAGATAGATAGATAGATAGATAGATAGATAATGAAAAGAAACTCTGTCTCTTCCCACTTCATTCCATGCACACACACACACAGAGAGAGACACACACACACACACTCCTGCCCCCCGCGAACACACACATCACCACCACCACCACCATCATGGTTAATCAATGAAAAGTTTCTTATGGTCATAACTATGCATGCATAGAGTAGGCATTAGCCTGAGACCCGAACAGGATCATATATAGAATTAGGAATCCTCTTCTCTGGTTTTCTCCTTTCTAGGATTAACTCTTAACACACAGTCTTCAGCTGTGAAACCCCTTTTTCCTGTTTCTGTGGGGTCTATTCTTAGAGCACACTCTAAATTCATAAATAAATGGGAAATTTACCCCATGTAAGCATTTCACTCACTTTTTGCTTTCCTACCTATGATCAAATCTGTTTTTGTTACCATTTATAGTCCTTGAGTAATTCAGAACATTTTGTTGATTGCTTGGTTTGTTGTTCAGAGTTTATTTCAATGTAATCAGTAGAAGAGATGGGCTGAAGTTAGATTATTTCCTGAGAATTTTGCATTTGTTTAAAGATACCCTTTTACCATGAACCTAGAGGGTATCATGTTAAGTGAAATAAGTCAATCAAAGACAAATACTATAAGATTTCACTTGTATGTGGAATCTAAAGAATAATATAAATGAACAAATAAGACAGAAACAGGCTCATACATACAGAGATCAGACTGTTGGTTGCTAATGAGCATGGGGCTTGGAGGATTGGGTGAAAAAATAAAGGGATTGAGAAGTACAGATTGGTAGTTACAAAATAGTCATGGGAATGTAAAGTGCAGCATAGGAAATATAATCAATAATATTGTAATAACTACAATATGTAGGGTGCCATTTGGGTTCTGGAAATATAATGGAGGCACACTTTGTCAAGTAATATGCAAATTGACCATCACTCCAACACACATGATGGCCACCCTCATGTGATCAAAGATGGCCACCACAAGATGGCCAGCAGGGGAGGGCAGTTGGGAGGGACCAGGCCTGCAAGGGAGGGCAGTTGTGGATGATTAGACCTGCAGGAGAGGGCAGTTGGGGGCAACCAGGCCTGTAGGGAGGACAGTTGCAGGGGATTCAAGCCTGCATGGAAGGGCAGTTGGGAAGGACAAGGCCTGCAGGGGAGGGCAGTTAGGGGTGACCAGGCTGGCAGGGAAGAGCAGTTAGGGGCAATCGGGCTGACAAGGGAGCTGTTGGGTGTTGATCAGGCTGGCAGGGGAGTAGTTAGGGGTGATCAGGCTGGCAGACCGGCCAGCAGGCAAGCAGTTGGGAGCCAGCAGTCCTATTTTGTGAGAGGGATTTCTGACTGTCCATTTAGGCCCAATTCCACTAGGATCAGGCCTAAATGGACAGTTGGACATCCCATGAGGTTCCCAGATAGGAGAGAGTGCAGGCTGGACTAAGGGACACATACACACTGCCCCCCATGCACGAATTTTGTGCACCAGGCCTCTAGTATTTTTGTATAACAACAATGCTATACACCTGAAACTAATACAAAATAATATTGAATGTAAACTAAATTGGAAAAAAAAAATGTAAAGGGCAATAAAAAATATTAAATGAACAATCCCAAAACAAAATTATCAAAAACCTGAACAGACACCTCACCAAAGAAGACATGCAATGACATATATTCATATGTCAAGAGAGAATTGCAAATTAAAACAACAATGAGATACCTCTGTACACCTGTTAGAATAGCTAAAATCCAAAACACCACCAGCACCTGTGAGGAGATGGAGCCCAACAGGAACGTCCATTCAATGCTGATGGGGTGCAAAGTTTATAGCCACTTTCGAAAACAGGCAGTTTCTTAGAAAACTAAATGTATCCTTATTATACGATCCAGCAGTCATGCTGCTTGATAATTGTCTAAAGGAGTGGAAAACTTATGTCCCCACAAAAATCTGCATATGGATGTTTATAGCAACTTTATTTATAAATCCCAAAACATTGAAAACCAACATTTTTTTTTTCAGTAGGTGAATGAATAAACAAACTGTGGTACATCCAGACCCTGTAATATTTTCAGCAATGAAAAAATTGGCTATCAAGTTATGAAAAAATCTTAATCTTAATCGCACAGTATTACTGTGCGAAAGAAGTCAATCTGAAAAGGCCACATAGTGTATGATTCCAACCATATAAAATTTTGGTAAAGGCAAATCTACAGAGGCATTAGAAAGATCAGAGGTTAGAGGAGAAAGAGGAATGAATAAGTGTAGCACAGGGGACCTTTAAGGCAATAAACTATTATGTATGATAACAAGAAATTAACAAAAAATAAAGATACCCTTTTCATGACAGCAAAGCATAGATAAAATATTTTATTAACTCTCTCCTCAGAGCCCAATAGGAATTGCCTCCTGGAGAGGAAGTCTGAATTTTTCTAATAATAAGCCTTTTCATACTTATATCCTTGCAGAGTTCTTTGTCCTTGAAATTCAGTAAATTCTTCAGAATATCCCCTGATAATGAACGCCCTGTATCCATTCTTCCTAGAACATGGTGGGCCTTTTAATCTTCAGTTTCAGTTCTACCTTCTTCTGATAAAAAATGCTCATTATTCTGTTTTTTAATACTTTTTTTTTTCTATTCCAGTGTTTAGTTTGTCTTATTCACAGATACTGAAGATCTCTTTATGAAATTGTTTTTTGTTCTCCATATCTATTACATGCCCTCTCGTTGCTTTAATCTTTTTGTCTCTTTCATATCAAATCACTATGATTATTCCAAACCTTTCCTCTGTTTCAGAAACTCTGTTTTTAAAACTATTTCTATGAATTCTAATTTATTCATTAGTTCTGTATTAAGCACCTTCTGTTTTTTTCCCTTAGACCTGAAATCTCCCATTTCAGTTTTTTCTGCTACTTTATTATTTTTTAATCTTTTGAAAATCTGTTAAAGTTCTTAATTCTTCTGTGTTCAAATATTTCTTTTTTTAATTCTTACCTGAGGATATCTTTCCATTGATTTTTAGAGTGTGTGGAAGTGAGGGGGAAAGACAGAGAAAGAAAGAGGGGGGGGGGGGAGAGAGAGAGAGAGAGAGAGAGAGAGAGAGAGAGAGAGAGAGAGAGAGAGAGAGAGAGAGAGATGTGAGAGAGACACATCAATTGGTTGCTTCACACACCTACCCTGAACAGGGCTGGGGATTTAACCTGCAACCAAGGTATGTGCCCTTGATTGGAACTGAATCTGGGACCCTTCAGAACACAGCTGGAATCTCCCCACTGAGCCAAACTGGCAAGGGCTGTATTCAAACCTTTCAAGATGTGTGTAATAGGTTGAAGAGTCTCCCATATAAATCTTTGTCCACCTGCAACCTCAGAATATAATCTTATTTGGAAATAGAGTTTTTGCTGATGCAATTAAGCTAAGAATTGAGATGAATTTATGCTGGAGTAGAGTGTGCCCTAAATCCCATGAGACTGCCCTCATGTGAGACAGAAAGGACAATCAGAGACAAAAAGAAGGCTGTGTAAAGATGGATGTGGAGGCTGGACTAATGTGTTTATAAGCCAGGGAATGCCAAGGATTTATGGCAACCACCAAAAGCTGGGAGACAGGCATGGGAGAATTCTCCTTCGAACTCCAGAAAGAACCAACCTTGCTGATACTGGTCTATAACAGAGTAACTTTATTTTGTGAAAGCTGCTCAGCTTGTGGTAATTTGTCGTGGCAGCACGAGGAAACTAATACTGATTTTGGTGTGGGAAAGTGGGGTGTCTGCTATAACAAATATCCAAAATTGTGAAGGTGGCTTTGGAACTGGGAGGTGAATGGAGGCTGGAAGAATTTGGGGGCACTTCACAGAAAATAAAGAGATAGTTGGGAGAAATATGAATGTTAAAAGCAGTTCTGGGGCAGGCTCAGAGGGAAGCGAGGAGCATGGTGGAGAAAGCGTCTGTCATTGCAGAGAACACATACATCATCATGGACAGAGTGTCGGTAGAAATATGAAGATCAAAGACGCTCTGGTGAAGAACGGGAAAATATTTATTTGTCTGCTTCTTTGTTTATATTTGCCTTTGGAAGAGAAAAGAACAAAATGATCAACTCTGCCCTATTTATATTTCTACTTGAGAACAAACATTGTGTGTGTGTGTGTGTGTGTGTGTGTGTGTGTGTGTGTGTGTGTGTTTTCTTGTGGTTTTTTTTTTTAAGGTTTACATATATTATCTATTGTAATCTTCACAATATTACAAAAGCCTTTGAGCTAGGAAATAGTACTTTGTGCACTTTACAAATATGTTTATGGTATTCTTAATTTTTTTTAATTTTCTTTATTGATTAAGGTATTACATATGTATCCTTATCTACCCATTGTCTCTCTCCTCCCCCCTCCCCCCACACACACACACATGTCTTCACCCTCCTGGTGTCTGTGTCCATTGGTTAGGCTTATATGCATGCATACAAGTCCTTTCGTTGATCTCCCCCCCTTACCCAAACCCTCCCCTACCTTCTCTCTGAGGTTTGATGGTCTGATTAATGCTTCTCTGTCTCTGGATCTGTTTTTGTCTCGTGTTGGTTTTTAAAAGAAATGGGAAAAAGAAGAAAAAAATTTTCTCCTCCCCCTTTTTGGTTCTCATCACCCCTTCCATCCTTCTGACAATCCTCCTCCCACCATTTTTGTTCTATTTTTTGTTTGTTTGTTTTGCTACAAGTCCACATTCCTATTTATAATCATTGGTTTGCACCCCTCCTTTTTTTCCAGGAAAGTCTTATTACACAGACACACACACACACACACACACACACACACACACACACACACAGAGGCAGAATTTACAAGTGGTAAACTTGGATATTCTGCTGAGGATATTTCCAAACAAAGTGGAAAGGTTCATTCTGGTTTCTTTTTGGTAATTATAGCAAAATCAGAGAGAAAAGAAATAAATTGAGGAGGGAAATATTAAACAAAAAGAAACCAGAACCTGATGATTTGAAAAATTCTCAGCCTTCTCTAAAGAGAAGGCCATGGATTCTGCATCACCTTATGCTAAAGGGCGTGGGTTTGTAACTCATGGATCAAATCAACCATCACACCAGAAGCCAGAGACAGAAGTTGAGTAATTAAGGAATGATGTACAGCAGACATTCATGTCTAATGGCATGAAGTGCCATGGATTGCAGGGGACACCAACAAGGCTTTTGAAAATGTTATACAGAACCACTGCCAGCCTTGACTGAAAGGGAGCAGAAAAGGACAAAAATTAAGAAAGGCTGTCAGATTTTTGAGGTTCTACAAGCAAAAATAAAGTAAAATAAAATAAAATAAGGGTGTGTGTGTGTGGCTAATAAGTCTACTTGGCTACAAAATGTGAAACCTTTAAGGAAAAAAAAAAAAAAAAAAGAATCACCCCAAGGGCAGAGCCACAGATGCAAAGGCAGAGGCCAGAGAGGTGAGACCATTGTCACAGGCCCAGGAGGCAAAGCATCAGACCTCAGAGAATTATTCCCAGGCCTTGAGTCTAATGGAATTTGTCCCACTAGGTTTTGGACTTGCTTGGACTCCTTTATTTCTTATCATTTCTTCCTATGAGAATGAGAATGTCTATGCTGTGTCTATTCTACTGTTGTATTTTTTTGAAGCAGATAACTTGTTTTCTAGTCTCACATGTCCAAGTAGAGGAAAAATTGCCAAGGATTTCCAGAAATCATCGGAAGCTGTCCTCCAGAACTGTGAGAGAATAAATGTCTGTTGTTTTAAGTCACCCAGTTTGTGGTAATTTGTCATGGCAGCCCTAGGGCACTAATACAGTGTGGAATTTACTTTTATTCTATTATATGATAAATTTTATCTGTTGGAGGTTTTTTTTGTTTGTTTGTTTGTTTAATATATTAGATCCCTTCTTCAATGATTTTATTACAGTGCTTTTTATGTAGCTTTCATGCCATTTGGGGGGGGGGGGAGTCTTAACTATTATTCATTTGAATTATTCTATCAAAACCATTTTTTATCCTAAATAATTTTGGTACATTCTTCTTATTTTTCTTCCATGTTTTCTAATTTTTATTCCTCAGAGCTTGAATATGAATACCCTTCTTTCCCTGTTTATGTAGGAATAAGAAGAGCTAAGTCCAGCTGGAGACAATCACAGGTAGAACACCTTTCCTATGTGCTCTTTCATATCATTTTGTTAGAAATTCACTATATGTAAAAAAAAAAAAAAAAAAAAGGGCTAACGACGTCAATGAATAGCTCACTAAATATTCCATAAACATATGGCTAAAATAAAAAGAAGTGAGTTGGTGAGGATCTTGAATAATTAGAAATCTCATTAAACAAAAAGAAACCAGATTGCTGATGTAAATTAGTTCAATCATCTTACAAAATTGTTTGGCAGCATCTTTCTACTAAAACCATACTCCATGACCCAGCAATTCAACTTCTAAATATATACCTGCTAGAAATGTATTCATGTGTTTACCAAAAGATATGTAAAATATGTTCACAGTATTTCCAAACCGGAAACTGCTCAAAAACCTCAACGACCAAACGAGGAAAAAATATGTGATATGTTCATACAATAAAATACTGTACAGAAGTAAGGATTTAAAAAATGAAAACTACACATAATAATATGGATTATTCTCACAAATATAATATTGGCAAAAAAAAAAAAAAAAAGTGAGAGAATGCTTAGGTCCACCCAAAGTTCACATGTTGAAACTATTGTGATTGTATTTGGAGATAATTATGGTTACCTGAGGTCATAAGAGTGGGGCCACCATCCAATAGGATGTGTCCTTATGAGAAAAGATACCAGAGCTAATTCTTTCTCTCTCTCCCTTTCTCCTTTTCTCTTTCTACCCCCCACCCTCTAGCCCCTCTCTGTGGCATAGCAACAAGGTGGTCACGTGCAACATTCACAAGCCAGGATAAGAACTCCTACCAGAGATGGAGTTAGCTGGAACCTTCACCTTGGGTTTCTAGCCTCCAATACTGTGAGAAAATGAATTTCTGTTGTTAAAGCCACCTCCTCTATGGGACTGTTTTCTATAGTAGCCCAAGCAGACTAATACTAATCTATTGTATGATTCCTCATTGATACACAGTTCAAAACAGGCAATATTAAGCTATGGAATCAGAGTTATGATGGAAGTGGACAATGGCTAGAAGGGAGTCCAGGAAGACCTCTGAGATACTAGAAAACGTCCTGTTCGTTTCTTGATGTAATTGCATGGATGTCTTAACTTTGTGAAAATTACTTGTGATTTGTGCACTTTTCTAAATGTACGTTGTACAAAAAGTTGGGTTGTTTTTTTAAAAGCCTACGCTCTTAGTTCACCCCTCCTAGTCAAGCCATAGTTGTTTTTTGTTTTTGTTTTTTAACATGAAGCTTTTCTTGGGATATACTCATCCTCCCTAATTCAAAGACTTCAAATAGAGCCCCAGATCTTCAATTCCATCACTATCTTCCACCGGCTGCCATTTACAATCCCTTCCCACTCAGATAATTTTGTTGTTGTTGTTATTTTGTTTGTTTGTTTGTTTTTAACTCTAAAACATTAGTTGGTAGAAAAGAAAATTGTTGGGATTTCACCTACAGTTCTCCAAGTGCCTCTTCTCCCAGATGATTTTATCTTATTTTCTCACATGACATCCTTTATACTAGATCTTCTCCACAAAGACATGTAACTGCAGCAGTTTTTCTTCTTGAAAGCAGCAACAAGGCTCCATTTACTGTTCATGGCCCTACCCCCATCACCAGCTCCCTGGACAATGTCTAGTTCTAAATAAATATTTGTGAATATGCATAAATAAGTTCATGAACGGGAATGCAGTCATAACAAATAAAATCTAAATATAGCATGCTAATGTTAGAAAAAGAGAAGAATCATCTCTGTTATTTCCTTAGAAATAATATTTCCTCTTTGTTTAAAGCAAAGAGCCAGCATTGCACCAAAGAGCAAACTAAGCATTTAACTTAATAAGTTAGAAAAATTAAAACCCAAGAAGAGAAAGTAATATTTAAAATGAGACCAGAATTGAATTAAAGATAAATAAAAAGCTGATAAGCCAAATCATAACTTAACTTTGAAAAGGCCACAACATGAACAAAATTTTTTTTAATGCTCATTAGGGGGGAAAATGTGATTGAAAATAACTTCATATTGATGCATTAAAAAATATTAATATTTTGCAAATAGAAAGTATAATTTTCTAGTAAGACATCTATTTCCAAAACTACTTCAAGAAGAGGAAGAAAATGTGAGCATATCAATGCACTTCCCCCTCCCCTCAATGAAAGCATACGGGTTCCAGATGATTTCATAACTCACTTATTTAAAACCCTCAAAGAATAAATAATTCTTCTGCTTTCAAGTGTTTCAAGATTATAGATAAAGAAACATCACTTCCAAGTTTATCTTTTGAGGTTAGCTTATTGATAACAAAACCTGGCCAGAATGACATTAAAATAGCTGATACTTAAAAAAAGAACTTTTTTGCATAACAAGCACTATTGTAGGTTGGCTGGGACTAAAAATCCATTTAATTCTCACAAAATACCTATGTGATAAAATATTATTGATATCACCCTTTACATATAAATAAACTTAAGACACAAAGAAGTTAAGTAACTTCTCCAAGATCTCACAATTAGTAAATAGTGAAGCTGGAATAGAACCCAGGTAATGTGGTTCTAGAAAACAAGCAATTCACCATTACACTACCTGCCTCACATAGAGACAGAAACTATAAGCCTAACTCATTTATAAATGAAGATGCCAGCCAGCATCTGAGATAAGTTACTAGCAAGTTTAACTTGAAGGTATATTAAATAATAAATATGGGGGGAGGGGGGAGAAATATTTTGACAAAAATAGTATTTATTCAAGAAAATCAAAGATAAATAGTATAAAAGCTATTTATATAATTTTTAAATTCTTGGTAAATTAAAATTTTATGTAGTCACTTAAATCAGAAAAGAGAACAAAGTAAATTATATATATATATATATATATATACACACACACACACACACACACACACACACACACACACATGGCAAAAATCATCATCATTAACAGATAATATAAGCACACAAAAAATAAAACTAAATGTTAATAATACGAGAATTCAGTAAGGAAGTTGCTAAATAGATTTGGGCAAAAGGTGACTAGACTACCAGAATCTCAAAGCAGAAGTTGTTAATCAGTGGATCATTCTCTTATGCAATAAAGATAAGAATAGAAGGTAGCCATAAACATGTACCACCTAATATTACTTTGGATATTAGGCCATGGGTTACTGACTCCAAAAATAAATCTTCATACTTGTCCTTTAGGTGTAAGAATTATGTTCTGAGAGGTTGCAGCAAAATTATATAATTTCTTGTATGTAAGACCACCTCTTTAATCTGCAAATGTCCCTTAGGGCTGGCTGACAGCTAAAACCCCATTGTTAAAGATACTTCTCATTAGCTGGAAGCTTCCTTAATGTGTTAAGTGAAATACTTATGGTCTAATGGTTTATAAACTTTCAACAGGCATTTCTTCCATAGTGCAGGTCATTTAGGGCAAGCGTGTTGGCCTCTCAGGTCCTTTGTTTACTCATCTGTAAAATGAGGGGGTTAGGACAAGATAACCTAAGACTTTTTCAGCTCTCATATTCCATGTTTCTGGAGTCCTCAGATCCTTCCCAGCAAGCAGCAGGCACAATGGTTGTAATGAAATTCAAGATGACATCAAGAAGGAACAAAATGGGCTAAAGACAAATTCCAAATTCTTCAGAACTGTGTCTAAGGTATGCCTTATAAAACGATAATTTTGTATGTAAATATGTAAGACAGATGTGCCAAGTTAAAAACAGCTGTGCAAATAAAAACTATCAGGCATTTTTCATTCACTTTTGTTCTGGGATATGAAGTCTTGAAGAGGACTCTAATACTATTACCAACCATTTAATGCTAAGATTCTGACACCAATTCTGATGTGTGGCTATTCCCAACAATTCTTCAACACCAGCTATTTGTTCTATAATTCGACTCAATTCTAACACTGCCTACCTGGAGACAGCATCATCAGATTCTACAGGTTGAGGGCACAGGCCCATCAGTCTGCCCTCCTCTTCAGATGCCCATAGCAAGTTCAGGTTATTATGTGTGTTTGTAACCAACTGGCTATAAATCTGAGGAGTGGTATAAAGAAAATATGAAATTATGCTTTTGTAAGGATAGTTATTAAAATGTTAGTATAGTAATCCAGGAAAAGAGTGTTCATATTGGCTAATGTTGGCTTTCGGAATGTAGGGGAAGAATTCAGGAGATAAGGTGCAGATAAAAACTTTAGGACCTGGGAATTTACTACTGAATGGGGAATAATAAAGAAATCATTAGCCCAGCCCAGGTGGTTCAGTGGTTGAGCATCAACCTAAGCACCAAGAGGTCACAATTCCATTCCCAGTCAGGGCTCATGTCCGCGCTGTGGGTAGGGTTCACAGGAAGGGGCGTGCAGGAGGCAGCTGTTCAGTGATGCTCTCTCATTATTGGTGTTTCTATCTTTCTCTTTCCCTCCCCCTTTCTCTCTGAAATCAACAAAAATATATTTTAAAAATAAGTTATTAAGGACCACTCACATATGTCAAGCCTAGATGAACCAGAACAATGTTGATTTCATAAAGTTTATGGGTTCACAAGAGCATGAGTATATGAAGTGTCCTGCAAATGAGAGGTGTGAATAAAAAGGGGCCACATCATAACCTGACTAACTCAGGGAAGGCCTCCGTGGCAGCTTTCCAAACTCAGAGACCTAGAGTAACCACAATGAAATGAAACTTTTTAAATTAAAAAGCAGTTTATAGTGGATAGTCATGTCCTAGGCTGGAATCTTTTCTGACAAAGGTCAACTTTGATTTTAACTGAGCCTATTTATTGTCTTTTTGCTTCTAGATAACATACCTGTGGAATGTCAGGGTAACTTGCAACCTCCCTTTTACCAGACACCTCGGGGCACAACTAATGTACCAGAGGGCCAGGGCAGAGACCACAAATTCCTTCATTGTTATTGTTATTGTGTTAATTGATGACTGTTAACTATCTTGTACCCACCTATGTAAAAGAAGCATGTGTCTATCACTTTACTTTTTATCCAATCCCAGAGGTTTTCCCAGTTTGCTTTCTCCCACCTCCCTTATCTATCACCAGTGGGTTTCATGTAACCTACTATGTCTCCTCTTTTGATGGTAATTTATAAAAATAGGTAAAAAAAAAAAAAAAAAAAAATTATTCAGAGCATTATCTTAATACTTTGAGATTCTGTTTCCTGGCAATTGTCTACAATTTGGCTCAAATAAATTCACAAAAATTCTTTACAGCTCCCTGGTGGTCTTTGGGGATAATGAAATCTGGGCATAACAAGTATGCCTTATAAAAACAATAATTTTGCATTTTTACAGATTTGAATGTTTCTTACGTTAGCAAAGGAAAAGTGGATTTACCACTCAGGAAATACATTGGACTCGTTGATATAGGTCTGATAGCTGTCTGCCATGATATTGTAGCTGAAATAATGTGACTGGAGTACAACTAATGGACACAAAACTCTGGGGAGGGAGAGTATGTATGGGGGGGGGGGCAATGTTAAAATATGTACACAGATAATAATTTAATAAATAAAAAAATAGAAAAAAAATAATGTGACTGGATAAAAACAATTAATGGTAAAGAGAAGAAAGGAGAAGAAAAGATGCTGTATTTATGTCAACGTAAGAATGTCCAAAGCTGTAGAGAATTCTTATAAAACTTTATCTGAGTCAAACCGAGGATATGTCTAAAAGCAAGATCTCAAGAAACTGAGAAAAATGCTTTAGAGAATAATATTTTGCAGTTTCTTTTATGCATTTGAGATTAAGAAGGAAATGTAAGGAAAATTGCATAAAGGCAGGAGAAAGCAAGGCAGGAATCAGATTAAGAGGGCGGTCCACTCTAGAAGGAGGGATCTGAAAGGAGACATTTCAAAGGTGTGTAAACCTAGACACACAGAAACAGTGGGCAGGGCATGCTTAAGCAAAAGATAAAGCCTATTGCAAAAGAATTTCTAAGCCTGGGCATGACGAGGCACCATCAGCTGCCCAATTAGGTATTTTTTATCAGATCTCCCTGTGAGGCTACTTTCCATAGAAGCCCTTTTTTGTCCACATGTAGTAGACACAAGATGTAAAAAGAGGACAGCAGAGGCCAGTGTTAGCACAGTGATAAGCTGGGAACTGAAAGTTCAAGAGATATTTACGTTAAAGATTTTAAAAGGTCACATGGCTAAAAGCAATAGAAAATAATTAAAGAGGGTTTTCAGTAAGAAGGATGAGAGGATTAGACAGAGTGGGACAACTCAGAATGAAGGGAGGTTTGTCTAGCCAGGTTCAAGGTAGTCTGAGCCCACAAGTGACTGATGTGGAGAAAAGGTGAACATTCCTATCATTGAATAGTACTAACCTGACCCTTTGTCTTTGAGACACCTTAGAATAATATTAATCATTAGAGGCCTGGTGCATGAAAATCATGTGGGGGTGGGGGGTGGGTCCCTCATCCCAGCCTATACTCTCTCCAAGGACAATTGGCTCCCAACTGCTCACCTGCCTGTCAGCCTGATCACCCTCTAACCACTCCCCTGCCATCCTGATTGATGCCTAATTGCTTCCCTGCTAGCCCGATTGTCCCCAACTGCTTTCCCCTGCAGGCCTGGTTGCCCCCTACTGCTCTCCCCTGCAGGCCTAGGTCCCCCCCAACTGCCCCTCCCTGCAGGACCGGTCCCTCCCAACTGCCCTCCCCTGCTGGCCATCTTGTGGTGGCCATTTTGTGTCCATATGGGGGCAGCCATCTTTGGCCACATGGGGGCAGCCACCTTGTGTGTTGAAGTGATGGTAAATCTATATATTACTCTTTTATTAAATAGGATAGAGGCCTGGTGCATTGATGGGGGCCAACTGGTTTGCCTCAAAGAGTATCCCAGATCAGGGTGGGGGTTCCCTTGGGGCATGGGGTGGCCTGGGAGAGGGGCCTGTTGTGGTTTGCAGGCTGACTACACCCCCCCCCACCCCCCCACGACCCAAGCAGAGGCCCTGGTATCTGGGAATCTATTTATCTTCTATAATTGAAACTTTGTAGCCTGGAGCAGAGCCAAGCCTTCTGCTCGCTCCATGGTGGCAGTCATTTCTGTTGGGATTTATTCATCTTCTATCATTGAAACTTTGTAGCATTGAGTTGACGCCTAGGCTGGCAAGGGCAGGTGGAAAGCTTGGCTTCCTCCCTTGCCAGGGAAACCCAAGCCTCCCTCTTGCTCTCCCTGGTTGCAGCCATCTTTGTTGGGTTTATTTGCATATTTGCTCCTGATTGGCTGGTGTGTATGGCTGGTGTGTGTAGAGGAGGTAGAGTCAATTTGCATATTATTGTACTATTTTATTAGATAGGATTCCCTGCCAGAATGTGCAATTGTCCCTTAGTGATTTATTAAGGATATTACAGGAAAAGAAAAATCATACACTGTAGGAAAAAACCTCTTACTTTTATTAACATTGTCAATGTAAAAAATACATTGAAACCTATAAAGAATTTTTGAGTTTATTTGAGCCAAAGTGTTGACATATGCCAGGAAGCAGAATCTCAATGATTTGAGATAATGCTTCAGAGAATGGCGAATTACATCTGTATTTATACATTGCAATCAAAGGAAAGGGAAGTAAGTGGGTTACATGAAATCCATTGGTGATAGACTAGAGAGGAGGGAGAAAGCAAAGCAGAGAAACCCCTGAGATTGGATAAAAAGTAAAATGATAAACACATACTTAGGTGAGTGCCAGAACAATTAAGGATAACAATGAAGAAATTTGTGGTGCTGTCCTGGGGCCCAGGTACATTAGGTTGTGCCCCAAGGGGTCCAAAAAAAAAGGGAAATTACAAGTTTCCCAGACATTTCCCAGGCTATTATAAATGTAGAAAGACAGATAGGCTCAGTTATGATAAAGGTTGACGTTGTCAGTGAAGATACTGGCCTAGATATAACTACTTACCATAACTACTTTTAGTTCAAGTTTAATTTACAACCATCCTTTGTGGTTACTTTAGGTCTCTGAGTTTGCAAGACTGCCATGCAGGCCTCCCCTGAGCTTGTCAGGTCAGCATGTATCCCCGTTAGTCCACAACATCTACCTCAAAGACTTACTGAAGAAATTAATCTGAGCTTGAATTCCTTAACAGAAAGAAACTCATTGAGTATTAAATGAGTAAAAAGCAACATTGTTAGACTGGGAACAGGCTCCACCACCTTCAGCCATTTGAATACCCTGACACTGGCTCCATTTAGCAAGAATGTGACTGAAACTATCCCTTATTTTTTGTGATGTCACACAAAGACCCAGTTCCGGAAGCAGCAGAAAATGAACATAACCAAAGGAAACAAGAAGATAACATTTTCCCTTAGAAAAATAAGTTCACCTCTACTGAAAATGATCAAATATCACAGGTGGATTAGAACAGACAGTAACTCTACTGTAATAATATGATCAATTTGATAAGAGCAAAAATAAGACAGACAACATTGTTTAATATTTTTGGAGCTGTCTTTCAATTACACACAATTTCCCCCTACTAAAATGGATCCTATGAATGCTTTCATTTCTTTAATTTTTCTGGCCTATTTTTAAAAGTTACAATGTACTAATATGTACTGAACAAACTATTGTCAAATGACATTCCCAAATCACTATACTTGAAAAGGATTTTTACATTAAAACATACTTTGTAAATATATTTTGAGTAGTTTTCTTTAGGATTTGGCATTTTAAATCCTATCTAATAAAAGAGTAATATGCAAATTGACTGTCACTCCAACACACAAGATGGCCACCCCCATGTGTTCAAAGATGACTGCCCCCATGTAGATACAAGATGGCCACCACAAGATGGCCTGCAGGGGAGAGCAGTTAGGGGTGACCAGGCCAGCAGAGGAGGGCGGTTCAGGGTGACCAGGCTGCAAGGAAGGACAATTGGGAGGGAACCCAGGTCTGCAGGGAAGGGCAGTTGGGGGGAGGGGAGGCAGGCCTGTATGGGAGTGCAGTTGGGGGGACCAACCTGCAGGGGAGGGCAGTTGTGGGTGACCTGGCTGGCAGGGGAGGGCAGTTAGGGGCAAAGAGGCTGGCAGGGGAGCAGTTAGGCATCAATCAGGCTGGCAGGGGAGTGGTTAGGGGGTGATCAGGCTGGCAGGCAGAAGCAATTAGGGGCAATCATGCAGGTAGGCAGGTGAGCAGTTGGAGCTAATAGTCCTGAATTGTGAGAGGGATGTCTGACTGCTTGTTTAGGCCAGATCCCACATAAATGGACAGTCAGACATCCCTCAAGGGGTCCCAGATTGGAGAGAGTGCAGGCTGGGCTGAGGGACACACCCTCCCAAGTGCACAAATTTCATCCTCTAGTATTTTAATAAAATACATAGTAAACACCACCATGGATATGCATCTGCATGTACAGATCAAGTTAAACTTTAAAGATTTTTCTTTTCACTCGATCTGTCGGTGAATGCAATCATCTGCATCATAAGAGTGACAGTCTGATGGAAAGGACTAAGAACGATGCAGTTTGAAGATTCAATACATCAGCAGAGTAGGTGGAAGTTACACTCACCTTGTCTTAGAACCATATCAAAATTACAACTAAACTACAAAGCAATCAACCTGGATAACTAGCTGAAAACTAGCTGAACAGAAGTCTTATAACTAAGGATATACAAAAGAAGCTATGTCTAGACTGGTAGGAAGGGCAGAAATGTTTTTAAAAATGCTGGCCTTGAACCTATGTGTGACAGAATCTGGAGGGGTATTTCAACTGAAGAAGTTTCCCGACCAAGGAATGAGAGGCCTCAACACCACGCCAGGTTCCCTCGCCCAGAGCACCAGAGCCAGGAAGGGGTGCCCCTGTAATATCTGGCTATGAAAATCAGTGGGGCTTCTGTCCTTCCAGGTGAAAAGGGAAACTAATGGAAACCTAGGCACTCTCTTAAAGGACCAGTACGCCAAATCTGGGCTTTAGTGAACAGACAGTGGCTTAGAGGGGACTGGAGTGATCCAGGAAAAGATTGGTTAAAGGGCTGGAAGGGCAGCTGCCAATGTCTCTGTGCTAAATTCCTCCCCCACACCATCCACAAATGCCTTCTTTCCTGGGTTGAGCACTCCCCTTCAGTGGAATATTACTCAGCCATAAAAAAGAATAAACTCTTAAAATTTGCAACAACATGGCTGGACCTAGAGGGTATTATGCTAAGATAAGTAAGTCAGAGAAATAAATACAAATACCATAAGGCTTCATTTAGATGTGGAATCTAAAAAAACAAAATAAATGTACAAACAAAATAGAAACAGATTCATAGATACAAAGAGCAGGCTGATGGATCCTAGAATGGAGGCAGGTTGGGGGGCTGGGTGGAAAAGGTGAAGGAATTAAGAAGTACTAATTGGTAGCTACAACATAGTCATGGGATTGTAAAGTAAAACAGGAAATACAGTCAGCAACATTCTAATAACTATGTATGGTGCCAAGTAGGTATCTGACATATCAAGGGGAACACTCCGCCAAGTATATGATTTTCTCACTGCTCTGCTGTATACCTGAAACTAGTACAAGTAATGTTGAATATGTAATGTAATTGGAAATATAATTTTTTTAAATAATGAGGTTAAAATTTTAGATTTGCAAGTGGATTTGTATGGTATACAGCAAAAAGCAAGAGTCTAAAAGATAATTCTATTTCACTTGGCACTTTTCCTGGGAACACTGCAGATCCAAGAGGAATTGGGAATAGATTACATTCAGAATATGATTATGTCAAGGTGAGATGCAAACTTTCTCACTCAGAGGTTGCTTAGAAGGCACATTTCTTTAACTTGCTTATCCCTGTTTGGACTATTTCTCGTGAGCACCCCTGCCAAAGGTCGGAGTCAAAGAGAGCCAGAGATTTAAATGTAAATGGTGCCAAGACTGCACAGCTGTCCCTATCTGGATTCTTCCTGTGGCTGCTGTTGTGTAGTGCTCAAGGCCCCAAGCCTACCCCAGATTCAAGGCACAGATGTCCTCAGGAAATGCGTCAGAGAGATCAGGCGGAAGTGAATCAGATGCACGTGTTTGTTGGTATGTAGCGATAGTCATCCTCAAAGTGCCTGGCGCAGGCGGCTCTGCCCCCAGGCCAGAATGGGCTTCAGTCTTGTGAATGTCAGCTGTCCAACAAGTCATGCTATAAAACAACGTCTTCTTTCCATGTATAGTGTTGTCAATAAAGGGACTATAGAGGGCTGCTGGGAAGAAGCACAGTCATTTTGGGGATGTGTGGGGATGAGCACATCTCTGAGACTGAGTCATGTCTTCATGTGAGGGGAAATGCAGCCTGTTCCCTTAGGGACTTTCCTGCCAGCGGCATCAGAGCACATGGAACTGGTTAGCCAGAGACTAGGCTCAATTCCATGTCTTGAAATTTAATTTTCAGTCACTCAGTTATACTCAATCAAAAAACTCCCTGGTGAGTGAAACTTGAAGTCACAATGTTTCTGAGTCTTATTTGTCCCATCATCACAGTTAATTATTGCATTTGGCACATTACAAATATTTAGATGTTTTGCCAGATTGTTAGAAGCAACAAACACCTCATTGTTATGTTTTATTATATGACAGAAATGTTACAGTTGCAATGGGATGTCCAACACCCCATCTACAACTCACCACCTCCACCACCACCAAGGGTTCCCTACCTCAGTAAAGAGAAAGTGATACCTAGCTACCCTAAATTGTAGGAGTCATTCTTGAGTCCTTCTTCTTTACCTTCAAAACAAAGCAAAACAAAACACAAGTCTTGAAGATTCTACCTCAAAATACCCTACTTTAATGGCCTTAGATGATTTATTTATTTTAAAATATCTTATTATAATAGTTTTTTAATTTAAAAAAAAGCCAAAACAGAGAGAGAATCCAAGATGGCTGCCCAGGTAAACACCTAGCCACAGCCGCACACAACAATTTCAATAAAATACAACTAAAATATAAAATGGACATTACCCAGAACTACAGGAAAGTCGACTGACTGGAAATTCTACAACGAGAAGCAAGGAGAAAACCAGAAGGAAGAGCGGAGGAGCTGTAGAAGCCTAAGGTACGGAGACACACGCCGCGCGCGGAGAGGACGGAGCCGGAGAGAAGGGACGGCTGATTGCCTGGCTGGCGTTCCCTAGCGGGAAGGAGATAAAAGCTCCGATTGTGCTGGGCCCCAGTTCCGACTGCTCTGAACCCCAGTTCTAGGCCAGACCCCGGGGACCCAGGCTCAAACAGAGGGAGCTGGGCTGTAAGGCGGAACCTAGGAATAAATTTAACCAGGGGGTTAAAAAGACATGTACTTGGAAAATTACAAGATATCAAAGAAAGAAATTGAGGGAGATACAAATAAATGGAAGTATATACCATGCTCATGGATAAAGAGAATAAAAACTTTTAAATATCCATACTACCACCGAAACCGGTTTGGCTTAGTGGTAGAGTATCAGTCTGTGGACTGAAAGGTCCCAGGTTCGATTCCGGTCAGGGCATGTACTTTGGTTGCGGGCACATCCCCGGTAGGGGGTGTGCAAGAGGCAGCTGGTCGATATTTCTCTCTCACTGACATTTCTAGCTCTCTATCTCTCTCCCTTCCTCTCTATAAAAAATCAATAAAGTATATTTAATATAAATAAATAAATAAATATCCATACTACCCAAAGCAACCTATATATTTAATGCAGACCCTATCAAAATATCAATGGCATTTTTGACAGAACTAGAACTAACAATACTAAAATTTATATAGAATCACAAAAGACCCTGAATAACCATAGAAATCTTGAGAAAGGACAAAGTTGGAGGCATCATACTACCTGATATCAAAGCTACAGTAATCAAAACATCATGGTATTGGCATTAAAACAGACATATAGGTGAATTAAACAGAATAGAGAGCCTGTTAGTCAACTCTAAATGTTTGACAAGAATATACAATGGAGTAAAAGACAGGCTATTCAATAAATGATGTTGGGAAAATTGGACAGATACATACAAGAAATAAAACTAGAATACCTGAATACCTTCTTCACCATATATAAGAATAAACTAAAAATGAATTAAAGACCTAAATATAAGACTCAAAATTCATAAAACTCTAGAAGAAAACAGGCAGTAAACTCTGACATTTCTCTGAGAAATGTTTTTTTTTTTTTTTTTTTTTTTTTTTTTTTTTTTTTTGACATATCTCCTTGGGCAAGAAAAGCAAAAGCAAAAAAAAAAAATAAATGGGATTACATCAAACTAAAATGATTTTGCACAGCAAAGGAAACCATTGACAAAACAAAGTCAACCTATTGGGAGAAGATATTCACCAAAGATACATTTGATAAGGGATTCATATACAAAATTTATAAAGAACTCATACAAGTTAACACACACACACACACCCACACACACACACACACACTCACAAAACCAACCAACCAAATGAAAAACACAGTACCACTCAAAGAAATCAAAGAAAGAAATTGAGGGAGTTACAATTAAATGGAAGAATATACCATGTTCATGGATAAAAATAATGGGCAGTGAACCTGAACATTTCTCCAAAGAGGACATACAGATGGCCAAGAGATATAGGAAAAGATGCTCAATATCACTAGTCATCAGAGATATGCAAATTAAAAACATAATGAGATATCACTTCACACCTGTCAAAATGGCTATGATCACTAAATCAAGAAACAAATGTTGGTGAGGATTTGGAGAAAAGGGAACCCTCATGCACTATTGGTTGAAAATGCAGATTGATGTAGCCAATATGTTCATTGCAATGTTAATTTACAATAGTCAAGATAAGGAGTTAACCCAAGTGCCCATCAATAGGCGAGTGGATAAAGTAGTGGTGGTAAATACATACATATTACTCAGCCATAAAAAAATAATCTTATCATTTGTGACAACATGGATACACCTAGAGGTTATTATGCTAGTAAAAATAAGTTGGACAGAGAAAGACAAATATAATATGGTTTCACTTATTATGTGCAATAAAAACAAACAAACAAATAGAAACACACACATAGACATAGAAAACAAACTGATGGTTGCCATATGGAAGGATGATAGAGGTTTGAGTGAAAATGGTTAAGGAAATAACAAGTATAATTGATAGTTACAAAATAGTCATGAGGATGTAAAGCAAGGCAAAAGGAATATAGTCAATAATCTATATTTATAAAAGCCTAAGTGACCATCTGACTGGTAACCATGATGTGCAACGACCACCAGGGAGTATATGCCCAAACCAGTAGCTGTGATGTGCACTGACCACCAGGGGGTAAATGCTCAATGCAGAGCTGTTGAGCTGTGGTGTCTTGGCAGCTACAGTTTTTGGGTGACATAACTGGAATCAGAGAGAAGGGAGCCCGATTCCGAGGTGCAGCACCCAAGAATAGCCCTTTTACAATCGGGACCCCTCAGGGGATGTTGGAGAGCCAGTTTTGGCCCAATCCCTGTAGGCCAGGAGGAGGTACCCCAGTGTTGCACAAATTGGTGCACCAGGCCTCTAGTACTGCAATAACTATGATACCAGGTAATCACTAGACTTACTGGAAGGAATCACTTTGCAAATTATATACATATCTAAGCACTATGCTATATACTGAAAACTAATATGGAATAATATTACATGTCAACTGCAATTGAAAAAATGGTTGCCCTGTCACATATTTCAAATGAACCTTATTTACAACTCAATTATGGAAATTATATGTTCTATTGTAAATGCTTGTTTGTATTTCTGTTACCCACTGAACTGAGTCTTCCCTGAATCCATAATCATTCTATCCTTTTCCCCTTCATATCTATTTAATTCTGCACAGGATTTGGTTGCTTTCTCATTCGTCATTTCAAAATCATTATTTTTGAGTGTACCATAGTGATTTGTTTAGATGTAGTTGGTTATTTTACAATCTGTGTAATATTCTAGTATTTCATTTTATGAATTTATTACAATATTTTATTCATATTTTATCAATGAACTTTTATTTTCTTTACAGCTTTTAAAAAATTATTATTAAAGCCTCCAGGTGTACATGTAGAGGCTTTCTTCTAGAGAACATATCTGAAGGTAGAACTGGTGAATTGAATTTTATGTGCTTCTTCAACTTTTCTAGTTAATACAACTGTTTCCCATAACCATTGGTTCAGGTGTAGTTGGCCCATCAAAATTTGAATTGGCCCTAGACCAGTGGTAGGCAAACTTATTAGTCAACAGAGCCAAATATCAACAGTACTGAAATCTCTTTTGAGAGCCAAATTTTTTAAAACTTAAACTTCTTTGAATGCCACTTCTTCAAAATAGACTCGCCCAGGCCATGGTATTTTGTGGAAGAGCCACACTTAAGGGGTCAAAGAGCCACGTGTGGTTTGCAAGCCACAGTTTGCCGACCACTGGCCTACACCAATAAAATGTAATGTCTGGGGTTGTCTTTTCAATAGCATTACTGTCAAGAAAAATTTCTACCTTTTCAGAGTTTAAAACAGCATGGTCCATAGAAAGTCAACCCAAGAGATACAACCTAGCAAACCACAGCCAGCTGGCCAAATCCAGTAGTGGTTAGTAGCCTATTTTTGTAGAGCCTTTAAGCTAAGATTTTTCTAAAAATGCTTTTACATAGTGGTAAAAACAAAACAACAAAAACATGTGTGGACAAAACATTGACTACCTGACTCTGCAGAGCAAGTTTTTTTACCTTTGTACTAGCAAACACCCAAAATTTCATTGAAAATATAGCAAATAATCTCTTTGCCCTTTACAAGGATATGTATTTTGCACAAATTAATACTCCTACCAACGGTGTAAGAGAAGTTGGGTAAGTAAAACTTGATTGTATCTTGGAGTTTTAATTGGCACTTACCAATTAATGAGATTGCGAATCTTTTTATATGCTATGGTCATTACTATTTAGTCTTTGTTGTAATGCCTGTTAATATCTTTTTCCATTTGGCAGAATTATTTGGCTTTTAATTGCAGTTCTTCATATTTTATGTAATAGAACCCTAATATGCTGGGTCCAGTCAACTGGTCAGCCATTCAACCAATCAAAGTTTAGCATTCTAATTATATGCTAAGGCCGCTCAGTTGCTTCCTATGACATGCACTAACCACAGGGGTCAGGCAGCTTACCAGTTGTTATGACATGCTCTGACCACCAGGAGGCAGATGCTGGGGCAAACACTCCAACCAGCAGGCTAGCTTGCTGCTGGGGTCTGTTTGAAGACTGAGTGAGATGGACCACACACCTTGGAGCCCTCCTGCTGTCCCTCTCTGGCTGGCTAACTTTCTGCATCCCTTCTCGGCCCTGATCATGCACTGGTGGGGTCCCTTAACCTGGCCTGTACCCTTTCACAATCTAGGACCCCTTAGGGGATTAGAGAACCAGTTTTGGCCCGATCCTGCAGGCCACGCCAAGGGACCCCTACTGGTGCACAAATTCATGCATCGGGCCTCTAGTATACAAATAATTTCCCACTTTACTTTTATGTGTTGGAGATATCTATTCCTAGTGTATTGATGGTCTTTGCATTTTTTCTTTTTTTTTTTTTTTTTTGACAAACAGAAATACAATTGAATTTGGGATTTTTTTGTTTTTGTTTTTGTTTTGTTTTATTTTTAAATATATTTTATTGATTTTGTACAGAGAGGAAGGGAGAGAGATAGAGAGCTAGAAACATCGATGAGAGAGAGCCTCTTGCACACCCCCCACTGGGGATATCCCCGCAACTAAGGTACATGCCCTTGACCGGAATCGAATCCGGGTCCCTTCAGTCCCCAAGCCTACGCTCTATCCATTGAGCCAAACCGGTTTTGGCTACAATTGAATTTGTAATTAAATTTATCAATCTCTATGTTTTGATCTTTTGGGGCTTTGAAATTATTTTTTAATTTTTATATATTTTTATTAATTTCAGAGAAGAAGGGAGATATAGAAACATCAATGATGAGAGAAAATTATTGATTGGCTGCCTCCTGTAGGTCCCCAGTGGGAATGGAGCCCACAACCCAAGCACCTGCACTGATCAGGAATTGAACTGGTTCATAGGTTGATGCTCAACCACTGAGCAACACCATCTGGGCTGAACTTATTTTTTTATTGCAAGGTCATAAAGTTACTCACTTCTATATACTTCTAACATTTTTAACACTTTAAAAAAGTTTTATTTGCCAAAACTGGTTTGGCTCAGTGAATAAAGCATTGGTTTGTGGACTGAGGGGTCCCGGGTTCGATTCCAGTCAAGAGCGTGTGCATTGGTTGTAGGCATATCCCCAAGTGGGAGGTGTGCAGGAGTCGGCTGGTCGATGTTTCTCTCAGCGATGTTTCTAATTTTCTATCCCTTTCCCTTTCTCTCAAAAAAAAAAAATCAATAAAAAATATTTTAATAAAAGAATTAATAATGCAGATTAAAAAGCTGGCAACATTCAAAGAGAAAGATTTTTTAAAAAGGTTTTGTTTATTACATTTAAATCCTTCATTCATTTAGAACTACATTTTTTTGTATGGTGTAGAAATGCAATATTTTTTTTTTTCCATCTGAAGTTCTTATCACTAGTTTAAAATGTTTTCAATTCTTTCCCCATTTACCTATATGTCAACTCTGCATATATCAAATTTTCTTTTATGCACGAGTCTACTTTTGGTATCCTTATTATATTTCATTATCTGTTATCTTTGAATGAATAAATTACTATTAAAATTACTTTTCCCTTTGCTTTTCCATAAGCATTTTGTAATCAGCTTATCATATTTCTGGGGGGGGGGAAATCTATTGAGAAGTGAGATTTTTATTATATTGAAAATTCAACTTCAGGTATCAATTTTCCTGGTCTTCTTCAGTAATGTTCAGTGAAGATTTATGGGATTTCTAAGAAATATATTTCTATTCTATAGCATTATACATATATAAAATGGATCATTTGGGTTTTCCAGTATTAGTGATCACACTATTTTTAAACAATGATAGTTTTCCATTACTTGCTTAATTCTTTCTTTCTTTCTTTTTCTCTTCCTTTCTTTCCTTTCTCCCTTTTCCCTCTTCCCCCCCCCAGCCCCCGTCATTTCTTCTTCTTTTTTTCTCTCATCTTTTCTAACTGCATCATCTAGAGACCCTCTAACTACAATATTAATGTTAAAACTTGTATTCCTAGTTTTTAAAGCATTTTTAAAATACATTAATTGCATTCAGTTTGCTAATATTTTAGCATTTTTTTTACTTTGAAACTCAAGAGTGAGTTTGATCTTAATTTTCCCTTCAGATACGCCTCTGTTATTAGTGTCAAGGTTATATTAACCTTATATAATGAATTAGAAAATATTCAACCTTATTCTATTCTTTAGAAAAGTTTACATGAGAATGGAATTATCCATTTCTTTAAGGAAGAATTTGCCTTAAACAAACAAACAAACAAGCAACCATTTAGGCCTGTTTCTTTTTTCTACCTTTATGAGAAGAGTTACATTGTTAGTTAGGTTTATTTGGTTATTATAGGACTAGAGGCCCAGTGCACACAAAATTTGTGCATCGGGGCAGGGGAAGGGGGGTCCCCTCAGGCCAGCCTGCACCCTCTTGCAATTCAGGATACCTTGGGGGATGTCTGACTGCCGGTTTAGGCCTAATCCGCAGGGGCCTAAACCAGCAGTTGGACATCCCTCTCGCAATCTGGGACCGCTAGCTCCTAACCTCTTGCCTGTCTGATTGCCCCTAACCACTCTGCCTGCCTGCCTGATCACCCCTAACTGCCTCTGCCTCAGACCCTACACCCAGAACCCAGGCTTTCTTCCTCCTCTGGTCAGCGGGACCTGGGTTTCCTTTCCTATGGCTTGCCGCATGCACCCAAGACCTGAGCCTCCCTCCCACTCGCCAGCCACAGACACCCAGAACCCCAGGTAACGCCACCTGGGCAGGCACCCGGGACTCCAGGACCTGGCTTTGTCAGGAAGGATGTCCGGAATGATGTATGGAAGACATCCAATCTAATTAGCACAAAACCCTTTTATTAATATAGATTACTGAGGGTCTCTATTTCTTCTTGGACCAGTTTTTGTGATTTGTATTTTCCTAGAAATTCATCCATTTAATCTCATTTTTAAATATATTGGATCTAGCAGCCCATAAAATTTTCATCATCTCCTAATTTCTTCTTTATCTATGGTTTCTTCTTTTATCAATGCCTCATCACATGTGATTGCAACCTCCTACTCATTCATCTTAATTAGTCCTGCCAATTTTATTGATCTACTCAAAGATCCAATTTTGGATTTGATCAACAAATTATTATGTATTTTTCATGAGGTTATTATTTTAAGGTAATTATTTCTTTCCTTTACTTTTTAGATTTATCCTATTCTTTTTTTTTTTTTTAATTTCTTAGGTTAAATGTTCACTTCATTAAATTTCAGCATTGTCTTCTAAAGCAGAAGCATTTAAGGCAATATATTTCCCTCTAGATTCTTCAATTGATATTGATATGAAAGGTTTTTATTGTCATTCAGTTACTTTTTTTTAACTATCATATTATTTCATCTTTGATTCATGTTATTTGTTAAAAAACAAAAGTCAATTAGTAAATTTTATTTTGTTTTCCAATTATTTTTTGTTGTTAATTCTCACCTGAGGCTATTTTTCCATTGATTTTTAGAGAGAGTGGAAGGGAAGGAGATAGAAAGACAGAAACATTAATGTGAGAGAAACACATTGATTGGTTATCTCCTTGGCACAAGGATCTTGCCCTTGACCAGAATCAAACCTGGGACCCTTTAGTCTGCAGGCCAACGCTCTATCCACTAAGCCAAACCGGCCATGGCCAACTAATGAATTTTGAAGATCTTATCTGAGGTTTCACTTTTCATGTTTACCCATAGTCAACTGTGGTCTGACAATATTAAATGGAAAATTCTGGAAATAAACAATTCATTTTAAATTTAAATCATCCTGTTAAATTGATTACTCTGTTCATTGGTAAAATTTAAGTCTATCTTGCCTGATTACAATATTGCTGCACCAGGTCTCTCTGATATATCTTTTTCTACCATTATGCTTTCAATTACTTTATAATCTTATGTTTTAAGTATGTCTCTTAAACAGAAGATAGCTGAACATTGCTTATTTATTTATTAAAATATATATATATATATATATATATATATATATATATATATATATATATATATATATATATTATTGTTTTGGGTTTTTTTTGTTTTGTTTTGTTTTTTTGTTTTTACAGAGAGGAAGGGAGAGAGATACAGTGTTAGAAACATCGATGAGCTGGCTCTTGCACACACCCTACTGGAGATATGCCTGCAACCAAGGTACATGCCCTTGACTGAAATTGAACCTGGGACCTTTCAGTTTGTAGGCTGACGCTCTATCCACTGAGCAAAGGTGGTTTTGGCTGTTGCTTATTTATTGAATTCCAAATCTTTGTCCTCCAACTGAAGAATTAGGTTCAATTATGTTTGTGATCAATACATCTGGATTTATTTCTACCCACTTATTTTGTACTTTCTGTATATCCTTTTTCAATATTTCATTTTTCTATTTCCTTATCTTCTATTAGATTGCCTTTAATTTAATTCTAGTTTTTTCCCTCTCTGTAATATTTTACCTTATGCACTCTATTTCTATTATTTTAATGAGTACACTAGCAATTTTGCATGCATAATTAATAAAGATTTAAATTTATTAATATCCTCCTTTCCAATGTGGGGAATAAAGAAACTTTCCTGTACTCTTCGAGGTTCTTCCAACTGGTTTAATAATCATATCAACATGTGGCAGATTAAATCAGAAAAAATAAACCAAATTTAATTATATACATATGCATGGGAACCCCCATACATACATGACAGAGTCAGAAACCATACATACAAGAGATGTTCAGAGAGAGAAAGGGAAAATGAGGGGACATAAAATATGAGGGAACACAAAATATGAGCTGCAGGCACTAAAGGATTATATGGTGTAAATTTACCCTCCTGAGTAAAGGGCAGGAGAGCTAGGGGTAAAGAAGGGTGACCTGCCCCAGATAAGGGAAAACACCTTCCTTAGCTGTTGCTGGGACAGGGCAGCTCAACTGCCTGCTCCAGGAACCCGCATATCATAGGAGAAGCGTTGATCAGATAGTCTCTAAGGGGATTTATGGAAAACAATCAGCAGTCTGGCTCCAATTTAGCTCAAGGGTCTGGCAGCACTCAGTTCATAGAATAGTTTCTCCCCGACAGGTAGCCATGACATTCTAAGTTAAGGATAAAACATCTTGGAGTTGTGAGGGGAGAAAAGTCATTGTCAGGACAACAGAAAGAACAGATATTCAGTAATTAGATGCTTGCCCTGCTCTATGGATAAGTCATATAAAGTTATCTTTAATAACTCTTATTATTGGCAAGTCCCCAAATTGAAATTCTTTATGGGAGAGGTAAAATTTTCCCATTAGCCTGAAGGGTCTCATTGACTTCAGTTCAAACTGATGCCAGAGACACTTCTTGCTTGGGGAGGCCTATTCTAAACCACACAGAAGTAAGCACTTCGGAGTGCTTTAACTCTAATAAACACTATCTTACCGTACACACCACCATTATCCAGTATTTTCATCTGCAAACATTTTTTTAAAGTCAATGTTTGTTTAGACTTACCTATTCTGTTACCATAGTCTTGGTTTACTATTTCTTTCTTGTATATCAAATCTTCTACCTAGTATCATTTGGTTTCATAAATTCATCCTTAAGAAGCTCCTTTAATGAGAGTTACCTGGTAATAACTCGATTTTCGTTTTTGCATAGTTTAGCTGTGTCCACTTTACTATAAATTTTTAACGTGGGAATTTTCATGCCACACAATGAGTATAAATCCAAGCCTTACTTCCTACAACAAACCATCTGAAGTCTGGATTGATTGTGAATTTATAGCTTTTTGGTGTAAATTTACCCTCCTAAGTAAAGGCAGAAAACAATCAAATATGTTTGTTTGGGGGCAGGGAGAAGAGGGAGTAGAGAGGGTGTAAGGATTGCGTTTCAATTTTATTCCTTCTTTTTTCTAGTTTGTTTCTTTTCAGGAGTATCAGCTTTGTGCAGAAATCTCTGATTTGACGTATCACCTTGCTCTGTACTAGGCTTTGAATGAAGTCCCTTGCGCTTACAAGTCCTGTGAGAGTTGGAGTTCTAGATTTGGTGAGGCCTCCTAAGATAGGTAGATGACCAAGGGCAGTGCCATTTTTAGCACCCAATACCTTTTTTGGATCCATGGCTCTCCATATTTTTGGCTTCTGAAGTTTTTCTTCACTTTCTTGCTGTCTCAATGGTGCATTTAAAGAACCTTTAAAAAAATACTTTATCAAGCATTTTATAAGTACTGCATACAAATACAGCTTTTAAGAATCTACTCCACATCTTGCCAGACCAACGCATTCCATGCTTAATAACTTATACATGGCAGTCAAGAGGACTATTTTTTTCCTCCATTCCTGTAACTCAGAAAACTGCATAACCTTGGACAACTCTGTAAACCTCTGTTTTCTGAGTTTCCTTACTGGGGATTCTTTACTGGATCCCTTAAAAGAAAATCTTTTCAAACTTCTATATCCTCCTTCTGGAAAGAGAGTTAGCATTTTTTATAAAATCCTGAAACTTAGGTAAACGTCAGTGAGATTAAGACTTCAGCTGAAAGTCAGAGTCTAAAAATAACTTTATGCATTTTTTTTCTTTGCTATAATACATACTCTATCTTTTTCCTTTGCAAAGTACCTCTACCAAGAGTGAATCTTTGAATTGACTTCCTGTAGGGTTTTTTTTTCCCTCTCTCTTGCCACAAGTTAAAACTATAAATGAAAATTAATTTTAGGTTGTAATAAGAAATAAAAGTATTTATTTCAGTAAAAAGAACTGCTGCCTGGTACTCACAGATTCAGGTAGCAAACTAAGTTGTGCTCCACTAGGACAAAGGCAAAGTCAACCTTTTAGAGAGAATTTTCCTGCCCAAAATTCCCATTGTTAATTCCTTTCATGTAAATGAGGTTTCCAATATACCATTCCGATGGATCTAAATCTTGCAGTTTTTATCTAAATCATAGATGAAAATGAGGATATTATTTGTGTAGTTCTGATTGGACAGAACAAGTATGAGTCCATTGGTTGAAAGATAAACCAGGACTTTCCTGCAGTGGTTGACTCGGATGGTGTAAACAAGCAGTGTGGGAAATTCAGTCTGAGGTTCTTCCTGGTATACGGAGTCCTGAGGAGCCCCTGTCAGCAAATAACCAGTAGACTCTTATTATTCATAACATGTGGGCCCTAGGTTTGATACCAATGTAATTAGCTAGTTATTAATAACTAGAGGCCTGGTGCACAAAATTTGTGCACGTAGGGAGGGAGTGTCCCCCTCAGCCCAACCTTCATCCTCTCCAATCTGGGACCCCTTGGGGGATGTCCAACATCCCTCTCACAATTCTGGACCACTGGCTCCTAATCACTCACCTGCCTGCCTGCCTGGTTGCCCCTAAGTGCCCCCTCTGCCTGCCTGGTTGCCCCTAACTGCCCCCCCCCCCCGCCAGCCTGATTGCCCCTAATTGCCCCCTGCTGCTGGCCAGGTCACCCCCAACTGCACCCTCCCTGCAGACCTGGTCTCTCCTAACTGCCCCCTCCCCCACTGGCCTGGTACTCCCAACTTCCCCTCACCAGCCTAGTCATCCCTCACTGACCCCCCCCCCCCCCACCGCCAGCCTAATCACCCCCAACTTCCTCCACTGCTGGCCTGGTCACCCCCAACTGTCTTCTGCTCTCTCACCCCCTTCTTCTTCCCCCCCATTATAAACACAGCCATTTGGTCAGCTTCTCAAGGAAGCTGCAATTTCACACTCCCTATTTAACCACCAGCCCTTTCCCCACAGATCACTGGGAGGAGGAATCCAACACAATGGAGATCGAGGTATGCACAGTAAAGTGGGGATGATATAGGGAAGGATGCCTGTTAGTCAAACCAGTTATGTTCTCTAACCAACGCATCATCCTGAACAGAGATCATTGGCCAGAGGGGGCAGGGCCAATGCAAGCCCATAAAAATTTGGTAACACATAATCCCGTAGACAGGATAGAGGGATATGGAACCTTAGAAACTCATGGGCGTAATTCCACAGAAATAAAGCTTTCGACATCTCATCCCCCTGTGCAAATCTCAGAAAATTCCTTTTCTCAGATTATCCCAAGAAACCCACTCCCAGCAGCACCTGCTGGGATGAGAAGCGCTCCCCGCCAATAACAACCTGACCACGGGGAGTCCATCTCAGTACACAAATTCCTTCTCAGGGTTTATGTCAAAGAAATTTTACTTCTTTGGGGTCCACAGAATTCATCACTGAGTAATCTAAAAAAGTTTTAATAAACAAATCTTTAGTTAAAAAAAAAAAATTAAATGAATTCTTTGTTTTCAACTTTCAGCTTAGAGGTGCTATAAACAGATTAAACCATCTGACTTTCTACTGTTACTAAGGTATTCCTGAACTGCAAGTGTGGGAACCCGCCTATTGTCTTCACTAGCAGACTGGTGTGGACAAGGATCCCGACAGGCTGGTGACCCTGTGCTCTGGCAAAGGTCAGAACTATGCACTCACTGTTGAGTCCAGAGGAGGGTAGCTGAAGCAACTTCCTCACCAGACAGTCATGTAAATCATTACTGATAAGATAGTCTGCCTGTTACTGGAGATTGCCTGCCTAAGGGCTATAGGTGTATCCCAAACTGAATAAAAGGATGGTGAGGTCAGGAGGCGGAGTCCTTCCTCTTGATCTGTGCTTCTGCCTAGTCCCAGGATAGTCCCAAATTATTTCTTGTCTCATCTCTTTCATTTGCCTGCAGTCTCTCTTCCAGAGCCTGAACCCAGAACCACACAGGACGTGGGGACCTTCACATCTGGTTTCTCACCGGACCTCTGTAAGAGAAGACTTCGCCTAGAGCGAAGAAACCCAGTTTCACCGGCAAGGTAGGGGAAAACTATTTCATGGGATAGGTGGGGACATAGGGCATATTAGTACCTTCCATAGAAACTTTTCTTGTTTTAAATTTTGGTGCAAATTAGAAGACAGGAACTAGCTTAAAAAGTTTAAATTGAAATGTTAAGACTAGGCATATGAGTTTATGGAATTTCCTGTTCGTACGAATATTTAGGGATTATTCCCAAGGATTTCCTTCCCCACAAACATTTGTTGTTATGTTAATTAGAAGAAATGTATGTACATGACTCCTTAGGAAGGAAACGAGGGCTACTTACATGGGAGAATACAAAGAAGGAAACAAAAAGAGACTTTTGTAAGTCATTATAATTCTTTGTCGATTATGTAAGGTTGAAATAACATTTTGGTAATTTAGCTGGAGGGTAATAAAAATTAAGCACTGGAGTGTTAGAAGATGTAGCCTTTTCACAGAATATATTTTAGTAAATCACCTTTCTATGCTTCAATCATTCTGTAAAATGAGGATAACGTTTGAGTCAAAATGAACTGAGTTCACATTCCAGTTGAGACACTTCCCAGTGGTTTTAACTTAGCCAAGCTCCTTATAATAATTTGTGGGGTAATTACACCCATATTTTAGGATTGCTGTGAGGATTAAGTAGTGTCTGCAAAACACACCACTAAAGAGTAAAACATAGAGAGTATCTATACATTAGATTTCTCTATATTTAACTAATTTCACGACTGTTATGACTTCTTTTAATGCCTCTCTATTCCATTTATTGTATCATTAGTAAGCATGACTTTTTCCCCTTTTCAGCTTTCTCTACCATGAAAAGAGTGTAAAATTTATCAGTGCAAAGGGTCTCTCAAAACAGTGAGTCATTTTGATGTTAAAAAGAGATATTGCCATGTTTAGAAAAACCCACCTATGTATCAGTACGAATTTCCCAAGGGGTGTGTGGGTGTGTGTGTGTGTGTGTTGGCTGAGGTGAGAACAGCACCAGGGGTTAAACTGGTGGAGTCAGACCAGACCTTGGTTCAGCAACCTTGGGACTTGAGTTCTGACTAGGAAAGAATTCAGAGAGAAGACTCAAGCTGTAAGAGAAAGCTTTTCTTAAGAAAGTCACAGAGGTAGAAGTGAGTGGTAGAAGAAATGGTCTCAAGAAACATGTAACAGAGGCAAAAGAAGGGCCCTGGAGCTTCGGAGAGTCAAGGGTAAGAGTAACTCACCTTGGGGGGTGGGAGTGGGGGAGGGAAGAGTGGCTAGAGAGGGAGGGCACTCAGTTCCTGGTCTTCTGTCCTTAGGGTTTTTAAGGGTGGGGATTTTAGAGGAGGTCCCAGGTGAGAATCTCCATAGCATATTCACCAGCTTCCCAGCTGTGCCCTTTTAGGCTTGTGGTCTCTGCCAATTGCTTGGCACCAAGGCAGGGGGTCATTAGTCCATGCAGCCAGTCCTGAGGACAGTTTGTCTGGTTCTGCTGGACCTGAAACACCACTGAGACCTGGACGGATGTGATGCAGGTCAGAATCTTACTGTCCTGGGGCTTAATGCAGAAGGGCTACCCTTGGGCTGCTTCGTTCCCTTTTCCTCCTGAGGAGGTCTAACCCCATGGGTCCTTGTTTCCTCACTTTTGCTGTTTGGTACGCGTCTGGCTTTCTGTCCCAGTTATGTTCTCTACCTGGCCCATCGTCCTTGCTCTGCTCATGTCTGTCTGACTGCCTACCACATACGGGTTTGCAATTATATGTGATTCAAAGGAGGAAAATGATCCATGTTAAAGCTACTTACGCACCTGGCATTGAATAATTGAACTGAAAATAAGAGAAGCAATAAGTAAGTAAATAAGTAAATCAAGGGAGGTCCAGGTCTTCTGAGCTCCTTGACAGGACTGGCAAATGCAGCTTTTATAAAGGAAAGGTCCTTGTGCCCCTTTGAGAAGGAGCCACAGGTCTTAAATGGTGTGCTGTTTGGCTGCATTAAAATGACAAGGGCCCAGCCCTAGCCGCTTTGGTTCAGTGGAGGTGTTTCTCTCTCGTTCTCTCCTCCTTCCTTCCACTCTCCACTCGCTAAAAAAAAAATCAATGGCAAGATATCCTCAGGTGAGGGTTAACAAAAACAAAAACTGACCAGGGTCCAGACACATGACAGCTAATTTTAGCGGTTAGAGCAGACACACTTTAGCTTATTTTTTCTCTGACTCCCTCACTCTCCATCCCCAAGCCCTCAGGTACCCTCATTACTAGATTCCCTAGAGTCAGGAGGTGGGAGTGGTGAGTTTCGGTAGGAAATGTAGCTCTTGACAAAATATTTGATCTGCCCAAGAAAAAGAGGGAAGGAAAAAAGAAGACCAGAAACGCAAAACGGGGGGAGGGGCGGGTTGGGTGGGAGGGGGATTTGGGGGGAGAGAGGAAAAGAAGAGAAGGAAAGGGGAAAGAGGGGCAAAGAACATAAGAACACGAATGAAAGAGAGAGAGAGAGAGAAAATAAAGGAAAAATGAGGAAGCAAGAAAACTTGGATGGAGGGAGGAAAATGAGCCAGAAGGAGCAAAACAAGAATGCGAGAGAAAAAGAGAGTAGATCCTTTAGGGAGAGAGACAGACCCTTCATCATCAGCACTTAACAGAATATCAGAGGCAATGCATTGTTTTTCTTGATTGCCCCAAGCTAAGCAATTCCAAGAATGTTTGACAAAGCTCTTTTTGGGAAGGGTGAGGTGGGGCACCGGCCGGGGGTGGGGCGCGCGCGATCTCACACACACACACACACACACACACACACACACACACACACACGGCCTCCACGCGTGATGTGACCGAATTGGGGGAGACCTAGCGGAAACCTTCAGGTCACCCGGGGAACTGCTCTTCTCGCTGGTCCTGCAGCGGCGAGGCGGGGGGAGGGGGGTGAGAGCCCCGAGACGCGCGGGGCGCGGAGATGAGCAAGTGGCGAAGCTTGACCCAGCGCCGGCGGGAGCAGCCGCCCAACTCCCAGCGCGGGATCTGCTGAGCGCCCACGGTGAGCGGCTCGAGGGATGCGCGGGGACCCGGGCGCCCCGGGCCCGGGCCGAGGCGGGCCCGGAAACCTCCCCGGAGTCCGGCCTGGGCTCGGCGCCGGAGCCCGGAGCCCGGAGCCCCGCGCCGCCAGTGGCTGGCGCGCCCGGGTGGACGGACGCGCGGACTGCCCGGCGCTCAGAGCGTCGGGCTCCCGGCCCCGCGCGCTCATTGGTCGGGATGTGCCTGCTCCGCAGCCTCTAACTTCTCCCCGATCCCACGGGGGCGTCCCGGGAGAGCCAGCCGGCACCTGGGAGCAGAGTCCGAAGGGTCCGAAGGGCGCGGGAGCCCGGGGAGGCGGGAGGCGCGGGACGGGCGCGGGGAGGGTGAGCCGGCCGGGCGCGGGGGGACGGGGGAGCCGCTGCCCCCGAGGCGCGCGGAGCAGGGTCCGCGGCCCGAGTCCAGCGCGATCCCCGCGCCCCGGACCCCGCGGTGGGGGGCCAGGGAGGCGTGCCCGGCCAGGATCCGCGCTGGGACCTGGAGACGGGGGAGAGGGGCCGAGAGGTGACCCGCAGGAGGGCTCCGAAGTGCACTTAGGTCGACTCCTGGGATTCCTTTCACAGATGCCTGCAGCCGCTGCCAGGGGGAGTGAGGGGCGGGTACCGAGATTTGGGGGCTGAGGGTTTGCCGTTCCGCTGTGCACAGAATTCTTCTTCTTCTTCTTCTTCTTCTTCTTTTTTTTTTTAAAGCAAGGTTTGTTTTCATTTTGGTTTCTGTCGGCTGTGCTCCTCGTTTGCCACTCACTTTTCTATTTTTACTTTTCCTGACCTGAAGAGCTTTTCATTTTTCTCACCTATTCACCTTGCTCTAGACTCCTCATAGTTTCGTGTTATGTAATGTATGCGGTGAAGGCACTTCATCACACGAGGGTTAGTGGCAGGGGTGGGGGTGGGGTAGGGACAGTTCTTTTGTAAATGAAAGTTTCCTTTCTCAACCCATCGCAATCCATGTGTATTGGAAATAAGGGTGATTGCAATTGAACATTCCTCTTTAGCCACTGGGTCTAGTCCTTCTCACATCTGACCGAAACGGTCATTGTGTTAAACTGCAAAGTAGGTACCTGGCCTGCAGTGTCAGTATTGGGGAACCCCTCCACCCGCATGTCAGCTCTGAAGGCCTGTGTCTTCCTCCCTCTGTTGCATTATTGCTGGGTCCCAGCCGGGACCTTGTCTTGGGCTCCACGCGGTGACTTTCGTGGTCCGGCTAGGGGAGAAATGTGGATGGGACTTTCTATCCAGAACTCCGTATTCTGGGCCGGGCGAACACCTACAGATGAATATCTGAGGGAAAACAAGGAGATGATTTCTGCGGAGTACCTGCCTCCTTGGCTTCTGAAGCTACCATCTCGATCTGGAACCTGTTTCTCCAGCTTCCGTGCCTCAGTTTCCATAAGACAAACTGTAATTGCAGAGTGTGCTCTCTGGCCCTTGCTGGAATTATAAATGTAATGCGTTGTGAAGATGAAAACTGCTTAGGTTTATAGACTTCCTCTTAACAAACCAAGTACGCGCTAAATTCTCGGATTTGATTATCTGATAAAGCGGTGTGTATCCTCCACGGGGATAAGCATTGCTGCTTTGTATTGCTTTGAAATTCAGCTTCTACTTAAGCAAAATGACCACTTATTCTTTGGGTGATGTTGTTAAGCTGGTTTACAGGGTTCTTCAGGGTTAGGTTTCTTAAATTTATCTAGTCTCTCCTTCCTGTTTCAACTTTCTAACATCTCCAGTTAAGGTGGAAATATGTGTTGGGCATATTTTGCTTTATTTTGGGACTACAAGCATCAACTTTATTCTTTTGTGTAATTGCTCTCCTTTCCAAACTCTCTCAAATGATGTTGGGTGGGGTTGAGTTGGGTACTGGGAGTTGATGAGATCTTTCATCCTGAGGTTCAAGATTCTGACCCCTATTACCTTAAAAGGAGATAGGACTCCACCACAACTACCTGGAAATGAATGTGCAAGTTAATGAGGAGGTTCAACTTGCATCACTTCTGCTTTTGCTCGGTGACGGTAAAAAGTGACACTGAGGAACAAAAACTGAGATTTGCAGGGGGCTTACCAGAAGACGGAGAGTTTGCAGGTGGCACAAAGCTGATATTCTTTTGACATAGGCAAAAGGACTAGCCTTCTTTGGTCACTGCCCACTACAACAGTTTCTGCTGCCTTAGGTGCAGAACCATTAAAATCCCAGAAGTTTTCCTGATTGTTGTTTCAAAGAAAGAACTGAAGGGGGGGCGGAGGGGGGAGGGTGGAGAAGGGGGGAGAGAAGAGAAATACTCAAGAAAGGAAGGGAAATATTTGTGCAAAGTGATTAATATTCAGATGTTCTCTAGGTCAGTCTCAACTCCTTTGGGGAGAACTTGCAAAATTATTTTTTTTATTGTTTATCTCTGTGTATGGTGTCCAAGTATTAAATGTGTTCCCATATTTCACCCTCTCACCCCCTCCCCCACAACCACCCTTATTAAAAACTATGAAGACTACAATCAATGCAATTCCATATCATAACCCCAGGGGCTGTGTGAGACCAAGCCAGCATGAGTTGCATAACTATTAAGGAAGACATTTTAACATTCAGGTACATTACATTCCACTTTTATTGAGCAGACATGGTTTTCATGGTCTAATAAAATATTTTTATTTGAAAGTCTGTCCTTGGTTATAGCCTCCTGTAAGCTTGCTTAAGACTTGGTATTCAGAACTTTAGAGTCCAGTTGTGGTTCACTTATTAATAATTCACCAGAGAGATTAAATTTCTGGTAATTTGCTGAATCTCCCCGGCCAGGCTTCAAATGTAAGACTCTGTTTCTAGTTTATCCTGTGCCTCAATTTTCACAAAACACACCCTCAGGGAATTGCGTGTGTGTTTAACAGAGATCTTTATAACAGCAATTCTGAGCAGTGGCTTCGTCTAGGAACTAAATTATATGCTTAATTTGTACCAGGCTATAAAAAACTAATCTGTTAGTTTGCAGTGCTCTTTTCTTCAGCCCTGCAGTTGGTAGATGGCCCATAGACAATCAATTGGCTTCCAAAAGAACCATAATGGCATTTGATTTTTAGGCTTATATTTCTTACACCGCCCCCCTCCCCACAAGTTTATGCAGTATGATTCAAGGTAGCTTTTATTATAAGGTGATAAAATATGTCCAACAGTGACCAAATGTGTTCCTTTTTTTAATAAAGAACATTTTCTAGTTATGTAGCCTGAGGCTAATTACCTGATCATTCTGTGCCTCAGTTTCCTACGGTAGAGGATTGGAATATTAATATCTACCTTACAAAGATGAAATGAATTAGTACATGTAAAGCATGAAGAACTGTGACTGACACATGGAAAGTTCTTAAGTGTCAGCTGTTAATAGTAGAAATATTAATTTAAATACAAGTTAAATAAATAGCTTAACCATTGTCACCCTGACATACAAGGTAGACTTTTTAAAATCATATTTTTGTTCTTTATTTTCTTTATTTATTTTTAAAATATATTTTTATTGATTTCAGAGAGGAAGGAATAGGGAGAGATAAAAACATCAATGATGAGAGAATCAATGATCGGCTGCCTCCTATAAACCCTCTACTAGTGGTCAAGCCTGCAATTCAGGCATGTGCCCCTGACTGGAATCGAACCTGGGACCCTTCAGTCCACAGGCCGATGCTCTATCCATTGAGCCAAACCGGCCAGGGCCATATTTTTGTTCTTTAGCTGCATAAAGAGATTATGATTAAAATCTTTCATTCGTGGAGGTAAACCACCGACTTTTGGTCCGATGAGTGACCATTTCACAATGCTGTCTAGCCAGTTAATAGATACCCACATCAGCAATACTCATAATTTTGAACTCTAAAGTCAAACGTTGTTTTTAAGACTAAAAGTATAAAACTATTGCAGGTGTCTATTAATTTTTGTTTTTTTATCTGGACTCATTTCTAATTACTGCTTAGTCAAAACCTCAAAACGTTAGTCATTGATTTCCAAGCATACAAATGAATCCACTGGAACAAGATATAAAATTCACCTTTGACGTTGTCCAAAGTTCAGAAGGGTGGTTTAAAACTCTCCTTAATGACGGCACAGTAATTAGTTGCTTATGAACTGCTGAAGGAATCCTATGTGTAAGTATTTAACCGAGTCTCTTGTCTATTTTTGCTTGGATCTTCTGTGACTATTTTTATTTTAAAAAAAGAACCAAAAGGTGGTAACAGGGACCTATCCAATGCCTCTGCCTCTATATCCTTCACTGTCAGAATCCACATTTTGACTTTGAACCTAAAAGTTGTGTTTTTTATTTAAAATAAATTAACCTTTACTTTTATTCAGCCACATGTAGCATTTGGAATATTGAATATATCGTTCCTCTTCTTTTTATCTGTGTTTTAATTGGTTATTGGCATTTAAAGATTATTTTTCCACTTTTTGCTGATTTTAGGTGATGGGCAGATCAGAAAGTCAGATGGATATAACTGATATCAATACCCCGAAGCCAAAGAAGAAACAGCGATGGACCTCCTTGGAGATCAATCTCTCCATCCTCGTCCTGCTACTCACCGTCATTGCTGTGACCATGATAGCCCTCTATGCAACCTATGACGGTGAGCTGCTCCCACATCTGTTCACACAAATGCAGAGGAGAGGAAACTTTTCATCTCATACTTTCCCTGTCTCTGGGGGGGTTAAGGAGAAAAACTATTAACTGAAAGATGATGCTATAAAGATTCTGTTACAAAATGCACTATCAATATGTCAAAACAATTAACTGACTGAAGTACAGTGTCTTTTATGTTTGAGTTAAATTATTAATTGCCGAGTATATTTAATGCACTCATGCTTACTTTATGAGGGTTCTGATGTATAATTTTATTTGATTAAAGTATACACAATTTCGTGGTCAGCTTCAATTAGTCAGTAGTGTTGTGTCATTGAAATTCTAAAGGGCTTCACAGGAATTTAAGAGGTCTCATTTGAGTCTTAGAAGTGTTTTACAATAAGGATTAGAAACTATTGGTTGCTTAATGGCAAAAAAAAAAACAAAATAAAAACTCCACCATGATTACCGGACTAAAATAACTGATTATTTCAATTTAAAACACCTAGAGCTTAGTGGGTAGAGATGAGGTAATAAATACATTTTATTCATAATGAAAATTTCAAATTTAGGATTTTCCCACTTTATTCCTCTATGTCTTTCTAGCTACTAACAATGACATGTATATACTCAGGTTTAGTTCTTGCTTTACAAAACTGACCATTTAATTGGTAGTTTTTAGAAGAACAAAAGATAGGGAGGAATTGGAAAATGTAATTATAAATATTTATGTATATACCCTCCTTTTTCTAGATGGTATTTGCAAGACATCAGACTGCATAAAATCAGGTAAGAAGGTGGCTTTTAAATTGAATAGTTTTATAATTAATGTATAACATTTAAAAATCAAATGCTAATATATATCTCTACATTTGTTTTATGATTTTATTCATTTACTTATAGATCAATTATTTATAGTAGAAATGTATTTAAATAGTAGATTCATTAACTTATTTATTCTAAAAAGACCTTAGTGTATGTAGAGCAGTAGAAAACGAACTACAGTGCTAGCTTTATGGAACTTGCCATGTAGTTGCAGAAAGAAAATCAGTATGTATAAAATGGTGAGCATGTAAGTCATGTGAGGGGCAAGAACAAAGAAGGGGGTGACATGTAGTCATTTAAGCTACATGGAGAAGTGGACATTTGGGAGGGGCCTTGAAGCAGGGTCAGTATTTGAAGTGGAGATACAGGAGAGGGAGTTCCCAACAAGGAGAAAAAAAAACAGCAGGAGTAAATCATATTGTTGAAAAGCAGTGACAATGAAGACATGGGAGATAGTGGCATGTTGCTGAGAGCTTGGAAAATCTATGTTCAGCCTTGATGCTGTGATAACAAAGAAATGGATAGTTTCCTGAACAGGTCACTCGGTGAGGCAAATGTTGAAAGGTGATTCTGGGAATGCTAGGCTGGGTGGATTAAGTGAGAAGTAAGAATCCAGGAAGAGTGGGCAGTAGGGGCTGTTGCTGTAACTCAGGTGTGATGGGGAGGTCGGCCTGTGGTGGATGAGACAGCTGTGGGACTGTGGAGAGAGAATTGGCTGGCTTGAAAGAACTGACTTGCTGCTAAATGAAGGATATGAATAATTTGGAAATGATGCCAAGTTTTAAAACCTAAGGGACTCAGGAAAATGGTGTCGGTTCACTTAGAAGTAGAGAAGGTAGGAGGTAAGTTTGTTCTAGGGAGAGATGTGATAAAGTATGAAGTTGGACAAGATGAGTCTAAGCTGGGGTAACATCCAAGTGGGAGAGACAGCAGGAAGGTAGAGATGGAGGGCTAGAGAGTCTTTCATGAGATGGATTAGGATGTGTCAGCCCAGGGGCAATAACCTAGTCTTAGGAGTATTTGAGTTCCCAATAGGAGAAGAGGTGTAATGGCTGAACTTAAAGGACATTGGACATCAAATTAAAGTAGAAGGCCCTGAATGGCATCACTCAGTGGTTAGAGTGTCAGCCTAGGCACCCGCGGGTCTTGAGTTTGATTTCCAGTCAAGGGCACGTACCTGGGTTGCAGGTTCGATCCCCTCCCTAGTTGGGGTGCATGTGGGAGGCAACCAATTGATATGTCTCTCTTACATTGGTGTTTCTCTCTGTGATCTCTCCCATTCCCTCCTCTTCCTTCTCTCTTCCTAAAAATTGGTGGAAATAAGGCCCAACTAGTTTCGCTCAGTGGTTGAGTATCGACCCATGAACCACGAGGTCGATTCTTAGTCAGGGCACATGCCCTGGTTGTGGGCCCAGCCCCCGACTGTGCAGGAGGCAGCTGATCGATGTTTCTCTCTCGTCCATGTTTCTATCTATCCCTCTCCCTTCCTCTCTCTAAAAAATCAATAATGACATTTAAAAAAAAAATCAATTGAAAAAATGTCTTCTCTGGTGAGGATTAAAGAAAAACTAGAATAGAAGGAAGAGAAAAGTCGGAGAAGTTTGAGGAGCTGCAGAAGTCACATGCATTACAGTGTGGTGAAAAAAAGAAGAGCATGTTGACCAGGAGAAGAAAGAGGTGACAATGTAGACACGGGAGATAGCGGCATGTTGCTGAGAGCTTGGATATAAGCACCCTGGATATAAGTAAAATATTATTGTCCTTTGACAAGAGATTCTAAACTTCTTTCCAATGAATCATGTGTTCCAAAGGATTTTTAACCATTTGTTGGTGGATATTCTTATCTGGGTTTTTGTTATTCACGGACCTTTGCAAAATAATAATGGGAAACTATCTTGGGATGAAAGGTGATAGTCTAATATCCTGAATATGTGCTCCTTTGCATTTCTGTATTGCTTTTGGATTGTTTATTTGTTTGTTTATATAGCTCTGGGTCTTAGTGAACTAGCTGTACATACACCTGATACCTGATATGGGCAGCTCGAGAGAGACCTGACAGGGCTAACAGTCATTTGCTGCCATGGGCTTTCCTAGAAACAAAACAAGTTCCTTTTCCCCCAGGGAAATGGTGGTACAGGTGCTTTGGCTGGGAGATATCCAGGGACCCTGTGCCAGAGTTGATATGTGCCCAAGTTGTCAAAGTTACCATTTGTTCTCTCCCCAAATCCTCCCCCTCCTTTCCCTCTACCAGCTGCCCTGTTCTGTGCTCACACCATCCAGTTTTGAGAAACTTTCACTTAGGCATTGACCTCTAATTAGCTCCAAGTTTCTCAGTCTTTAATACACTTGACACATCTCTTAAGTCTCTTTCACACCTTCTCTTCTCGCTCACACTCCTCTTTCTCTCTCTCTCTTATTTCTTGCATTTGGTTTTTGAAGAAATTGCATCCTTTGACTAGTAGGCAGACAGAGATCTCTGTAGTTTCCTCTCTAGTGGTACCTACTCCAATGAGCAATGTGATGCTTGAAATCTGGAATCTTAGGTGTGACTTAATGTTTAGGGGGATGTATGGCTTTGGCTTGTTAAATACTGCTTGGCAAGTTTCAACTCATTAAAATGTGTTTAACCTGTATCATTACGTTGTAGCTTAGAAATCATAGCAAATGTAAAACGCTTTGTAGAACTGTATCTTGGCAGAGAAATGTACACAATAGAAATAGCTTCAGTGGTAAACAAGGTTGCTGTGTGTGTTTTTTCATTTTGCTCTCTTGGTTCACAATCTGTTAGAATACTTTCATATTCATAGTTATTATTCTTCCTGGGTGAAAAAAAAAATGAAGTTCAAATTCACCCTTATGGGTAACATTTTCACACCCATGCACACACGCACAGTCCTTTGCTGGTTAAGAAGTCTTTTCTGCCATTGATTATACAACTATTGCATTTTTAAATTGCTGCAAATTAAGAACAGTTGGGGAACTCCTGAACAGAAAGAAAGTAACCAAGAAAGGGAGAGAATGAGAAGAGTGGAGAAGGATGGAAAAGAAAAGGAAGATGGAAAAAATATAGAAAAACATATAAGGTCCTCTACTAGCAATTCTATAAATCATTTTAAAGGACAGGGAAAATTTAAACCAAAGCACAGAAATTCTTGAGAATTGAAAAATTAAGCATTGAAAACATAAGCCAAGGTGCTTACATTTAAGTGAATGTTGATTCTAAGTTAAATCTTCCTCCCAGTGGAAGGGATACCATGTAAGTGTTCTTTTCTCTTTGATCCTGTGAGGTTGAGGGGCCATACTAAGGCAAAAATAAAATATTGCTGAAGACCCTGAGTCACCTTGAAATCTGTTTGGTGTGAGGTACTTACATCTGAGCATCTGCGAGTTTAAACATTCATAATATCCATAAAAATAATGTTTATAATATATACTTGAAATGAACTTGTCTATATATGAAATGCAGCCTTGTGAAAGATTACACCAGACCTAAAATAAAACAAACTACTCAACAAATAACAAGTTAGGGCAGTGCTTAAAACCCTACTATTAAAGTATGAGTCATGTTATTCATCTCTTATTTACCATATAAGATTGTCAAAAACACGGAGTTATAGAGCTTGTATGTGATTTCTCAAACATCTCTGTATAAATCTAAGCCCTGCCATACTCCCATTGTGTGGCAACCTTGCCGATGCAGAAGATTTCCAGGAATCACATGCTTTCAATCACGGGTTCTCAGCTTCATCACTGTTGACATTTTAGGCTGGATAAGTCTTTGTTGGGAGGAGGTTGCTGTCCTGTACATTGTATGATGTTCAGCAGTTTCCCTGTATTCTACCCACTAGACGCCCTGTAACAACCCCCCTTCCCCAGTTATGACTACCAGAAATGTCTCAAGACACTGCCAAATACTGGTGTCTCCTGAGCAGCATAATCACCTTGGGTTGGACACCACTGGCTTAAGTGATCTCAAGAGTTCAGCCAGTGCTTTTCTCTTGGTGGTAAGCAGAATAATGCCTCCAAAGGTGTCCAATTCCTATCCCTGGATCCTATGGCAAAAAGCACTTTGCAGATGCAACTGAGAAAGATCTTGAAATTTGGAAATTATCCAGAATTATCTGGATGGAGTCATGTAGTAACAGGGCTCCTATAAGGGATAAGGGAGCATGCGAGTCAGAATCAGAGAAAGAGATCTGATAATAGAAGTAGAGGCTTCAGTGACATGGCCACAAGCCAAGGAATATATGTAGCCTCTAGAAGCTAAAAGGGAAAAGAATGGTTCTCCTAGCTCAGTGGTTCTCAACCTTTCTATTGCCGTGACCCTTTAATACAATTCCTCATGTTGTGCTGACCCCCAACCATAAAATTTTCCAATGGTCTTAGGCTCTATAGCAGCAGTTCTCAACCTGTTGGTCGCCTAAGACCAACGAAAAACACTGATATTTACATTATGATTCATTAACAGTAGCAAAATTACAATTATGAAGTAGCAACGAGAATAATTTCATGATTGGGGGTCACCACAACATGGGGAACTGTATTAAAGGGTCACAGCATTAGAAAGGTTGAGAATCACTGACCTAGAGCATCTGGAAAGAATTCTGCCCTGCCAACTTTTTTTATACTTCTGATCTTCAGAACTATAAGATAATAATACACTTGTGCTGTTTTAAGCCACTGATTTTATGGTAATTTGTTAAGTGGCCATAGAGAACTAATAATACTCCTTCCATAGTTCCTTGATTTTGAAGACCGTCTTGTCTGGCATGTGTTGCCCAGTGGTTGAGCATCAACCCAGGAACCAGAAGGTCACGGTTTGATTCCAGGTCAGGGTACATGCCTGGGTTGTGGCTTGATTCCCAGTAGGGGGCATGCAGGAGGTAGCTGATCAGAGATTCTCTCCCATCATTGATGTTTCTATGTCTGCTTTTCCCTTCCTCTGTGAAATCAATTTGTATATGTAAAGACTATCTTTGAAGAATTAAAGCACAGACCCCCACACACAGTGTTTTGTTTGTTTGTTTTTTACCAAACTGCTGTACTATTACTAAAGTGAGTTATATAATAAACAGATATAAGGAAGAAATGTTAAATAGGTCCACAGAGGACTATAATAATAGAATGCAGGACAATAATCACGAATAATAGAGCGTAATAAAATAAAAAAGAAGATAATGAAATAGAAGAATCATAGCTAACACTTACCCTATGTTTATGTATCTGCTCTCTTGTAGGCAATTAGCATATATTAACATATTTGATCCTCATAATGACCCTGTGAGGCAGTTCCATTACCCATTCTGTTTGCAGATGGAAAAACTTGGCTTAGGATTCCAGCCCAGGAGGCAGCCTGGCTCTAGAGCCTGTATTCATGACCCCTTCGCCATGATGCCTCAAACGAAAATAGAATCTGCCAAACCTTGAATACCTTATGGCAGTGCACCCAGTAGATGAGAGCAGATTGCTTCTGCTCCTGCAAAGAGATGTAAGATGACTCTCAGAGAGTGAAAATACTTAAATCCAGTCCGAGGAGGAGAATATCTTAGACCCAGAAACCAGCTACTTTACCGAAAGCAATGAGTGGCTTCACTGGTGATTTTTGTACATCAGATAGAACAAGAAATTGAGGGGCTTAAAGAAGCAGATATTAGCAGGTCCTAGAATCTCCAGGATAAAGAAGCCAAGATACCTGAACAATACAGTTCGCAAGAGAGCCAGGCCACCTGTAGAGCTGGGCAGGTTGTACACCAAGAGACAGGCTCATGGAGCATCCATACTGGAAAACTCTCAGAACTATTCATTTCTTTTAATCCTCTACTAACCAAGCAAACTTTTGATGAGTACTTTAATTATGATTATTTTTTAAATATATTATCATTGATTTCAGAGAGGAAGGGAGAGAGAAAGGAAAAAAAAAAATGACTAGAGGGAATTATTAAGCTGCCTCCTGCATGCCTCCTACCAGGGATCAAGCACATAACCCGGGCATGTACCCAGACAGGGAATTGAACTGTGACCTCCTGATTCATAGGTTGATGCTCAGCCACTGAGCCACATTGACTGTGCAGTACTTAATTATTAATACAAGGAAAGGAGGCATTATGTTCACCTGAAAGACACATGCAGCATGACGAATATATTCACATCTGACTTACTATCACTTTTGAGTGGTTTGAGCTATGATCTTTAAAGTAAAGAAACTTCCAAATAGCTGGTCATGTCTGCAAGGGCCAGAGCCTGGTCATCCCCCAGGGAGAGTATCTTGACACCAACTGGCCTTTTCTCAACAGTAACAGGGAATCTCTGCCTTTCTGTGGGCCACGTGTCCTCTTCCTTGCCTATTAACACCACAAAATCCTCCATAAAGGAAACTGGCACAACTAGGTAAGTATTGCAGGGGGACTCCTGCTTTCACAGGAGGAGATGGGGTTACTTTATGACACAATTAAGTTTGAAAAAAATCCTTCAGGCAATAAGAAGGCAGCAGGTATCTTAGTGGAAAGGCTGCTGAAGCGCACCTTTGTTAATTTATATGTGGAATGTGGTAGTGTGCTTTGGGCGGCTTCCCTGACACCGGCTTCTGACAGTTATGAGGCAATATTTACTTTAACAATTCTCCAGTTGAAATTAGCATCTGTCAATCAAATTCTTTCCAAGAAAGAGACCCAATTATATGATAAATACACACACATATGACACATTTTCTTACCTTCTGGGTACTTTTTAAGCGGTAGTATACCATCATTTTTTAAATTCAGGGTCAAGGAATGGAAAAGAGATAAGTTGAATTAAGTGGTTAAAGGGAAATAAAATCAGCAATGCCTTGTAAGCCTATTTGGATTCCAAAGGTTTGTTTTACAGCTGCAGAAGTTTACCTATATTTTGAGGGGAGTGAATATAAACTGGAGTTGACTGGCAGGACCCCAGCTTTATTCAACATTTTAGAGGGAGAGATATGGGAAGGCCCCCTTGTAGTTGAAGGGCCTTGTTTTGTCCTGCTTATCGCCAAATCCAAGGTGCGTCTCAATAAGCCCTTCATATAATATGAAGCTCAAGTTGATAGCTTGTTTTAGATTTTTTAAGAGAAATTGAAAAACAGGGAAGTGAAAAGATCAGAAGGGGAAGAAAGTTATACAGCCTTAAAATTCTAAGAAAATTATTTCTGCGACTATTCAGAAAAGGAGATACAGGGAACAAGGGTGAGGTAGGGAAAGAGGTAAATTTTTATCCTATTTCTGACTGACTGAAAACTGAATAGATTATTTTTGTTCAAACCCCTCTAATCTTATACCCATTGGAAGGACCATCACAAAGAAGATAGAGAATACCAAGTGTCAGTGAGGAAGTTGGGAAAATAGAATCATCATACACTAGAGGCCCGGTGCATGAATTTGGAGTGTCCCTCAGCCTGGCCTGCCCCCTCTCACAATCCAGGAGCCCTCAAGGGTGGGAGGTGGACCCAGCTATCAGGAGAAGGTGATGCCCCATGAGACTTCTGCTGCTGCCACTGCTGGAAGTGCAAGCCTTGGCCAGCCCTGGTTACCTGAGCCTTGGGTGGCCCTAGGTGGCTGGGCAGCCACCATCTGAGGCTTGCCTGCACCTCAGACCATTCCTGGGTGGCTGGGGGCTAGGGTGGGTCTAGACACACCGTGGGGCTGCCATCTCTTCCCGAGCCGAACCCCCATGGGGCTGAGGGGACTGGGTGCTGCCATCTTGTGGCTATGGGCGCTGCCACCTTTGTGACGGCATCACAGTCAATTTGCATATTCCTTCTTTATTAGATAGGATTGCTGGCGGAATGTAAAATGTTTTACTGCCTCCCAGCTCAAAATGTAAAAACCATTTTGGAAAAGGGTTTGACAATTTTTTTTTAATGAAAATTAAACAGATGTTTTCCATACAACCCAGCAATTCTACTCCTAAGTATTTACCTAAAAAAAAAAAAATGAGAACACATGATCTTACAAGTATGTTATATCATTGTCCATTACAGTATTATTTAAAATACTTAAAACATGGAAAAATTCTGATGTCTGTACCAAAATGTGGTACAACTATATAGTGGAATACTATACAACAATCTAAGGGAATAAACTATGGCACATGCAACATGTGGATGAACCTCAAAAACATGTTCTGTGAAATAAGCCACACAGAAGAATGCATATAATGTAATTCTTTTTATGTGAAAATTTCCAGAAAAGCCAAAGTTGTAGAGGCCGAAAGCAAAATAGCTGTTGTTTAGGGTAAGTCAAGAGTCAAATTTGTTTTTAACCCATAATTGTAGGACCTCTTTGATATGTTTGATTCACTGGCATTACTCCTGTCCTTTTTCTTTCTCGTCTAATGTATGTTAGTTACTTTATGTATTCCTGGAAGGCCACTTTGTATGCCTTTAAGAGCAATGTGACGTTAATAATTAGATGAATAGAATATAGAAGTCCCAGCAATAGATATGTGCAGGAGAAAGGCTGTTAAATGGTAAACTTTATTTCAAAGTGATGCAAATGTTATGAATAATTAAGGCATAATCTTTCGAAACATTACTGCTTTTTTTCCCCACTAAGCTAACTTAGCATGGGAGAGGTAGGATGTCAGTTTTGGCCACATCCTGTGTTTATTCGTAGGTGATCTTAATTAAGTCGATTTAGCTTTCTGCATTTCATTTCCCTTATCTACAAAATGGGAATTAAAAGTCTCATTTTACAGAGAAACAGCAAAGACTAATGACAGCCCCACCGCATGGTACGCATCCTTCAGGGACCTGCACCACAGATATAATGCACAAGTATATTCCCTTTAAAGTGCTCTTCCATGAACATTACACATGCACTATTTAAAACTATTTAGTGAGAATAAAAAAAAAAAAAAAACACCAAAAAACCAGTCAGTATATTGTTAAAGAGAAAGGTGGCAAAAAAGAGGGAGAGAAGAGAAGAGTGGTACATTTTATACTCTTAAGTAAAACTGTATCTTCTCTTAATTAACATTTTCCTTGACCATTGTGCTCGATCTTAGCACAGGGGCTGACAGTGTAGCCCGTGAATTTTTAAAATGAGCACAATGAGAAATGGACACTTGGATCCATGTTTCCTATCAAGCAAGACCTGCCAAAAGGCACAGCTGGGCTGAAACCGGTTTGGTTCAGTGGATAGAGCATCAGCCTGAGGACTGAAAGATCCCAGGTTCGATTCCAGTCAAGGGCATGTACCTTGGTTGCGGGCACATCCCCAGTAGAAGGTGTGCAGGAGGCAGCTGACGGATGTTTCTCTCTCATCGATGTTTCTAACTCTCTATTCCTCTCCCTTTCTCTCTGTAAAAAATCAATAAAACACATATATATAAAAAGGCACAGCTGGATTTAAACACATGGCTGCTCTGTGCATCCTGGAAGACCCTCACAGTTAGCCCTTTCCTGGCCACGGATTAACCCTTAAAAATAAGGAAGCCAGAGGCTTGCAGCAAGAGGAGAATAACTAGATCTTTGCTATTCAAAGTGTCGTTCCAGGACAAGCAGCATCAGTATCAGCAAATACAAATTCTCAGGCCTCACGTAAGCTATACTTATTCTGCGGCTGCAATTTCAGTAAAGCCCCCAGGAGGGTAGTGTGCACAATAAAGTTCAAGAAGTGCTGAAGAGGAGTGATTCTCAACCACTGCTGCTTGTTAGGATAATTTGGAAGCTCTTCAAATATACCCCTGCCAGACCTCTCTTCTCTCTGTCATACAACGTTCCTATCATTCAGCGAAGTGGTCTTTGTTAGGTGTTAGGAGAAAAAGCAATGGAAGTAAATGAATTGGCTTGAAGGTATATAGGAATTACCTGGACATTTGCATTTTCTTAAGAGGGTATGTGGTAACTAACTCATTGTTTCAATAGGTGCAATTTCAGACTGTGCTACTTGAGGGAAAACTGACTCAGAGTGAGATACTTACTGAGCCTGTTGTTCTGCTAATAATGAAGCAGCTGAACCTGGAATGCCCTCCTGAGATTGTTCCCGGTATAATGTGAGCATGAATGTGCTCATAGGGACTTGGAAACAGTGTCTCTCCTCATCCATTCATTACTTTATTTATGCATGTATTCATTAACTTTTTTTTTTTTTTTAACCAGAAACATGAAGCACCTTCTTAATGTTGAGAACTTTTCTAGAAACTTGGAATTAGATGACGCTCTTTCCCCTCAGGAAAGTGACAGTCTGCTCAGCATAGCAGACCAATAAACAAAAAGACCCTATGGTTTCACAAAGTGCTGTGGCAGGGATCCACAGCGTGTGCTACCAGCACTCTGAGGCAGGAACACCTGAACTAGATCAGTCATGGGAGTGGGCAGCTAGTGGTTGTAATGGAGCCAGGGAAGCATTCTCAACAGGAAACGTCACCCACTGAGTTCTGAAGGATAGCCAGAGATTGCCAGGCCAGAGGACAGCATGTGCATTGGCTGGCTGCAGGATGCAAGCAAAGGCTCGGTGAGTTTAGGACCTGCTAGGGGGTTCATGATGGCTGGACTGTAATGTGGGATGCCCCAGGCTAGAGAGAGATGATGCTGGGGAAGGAAAGGGGAGCTAGGTCAGATGCTCCATGGGTTGTAACTCCTAAAGTTTATAGAAAATGAATAAACATGTTGTAGGGGTCCTCTTAGGGATTTTAAGCAGAGGTGTAGCATTCTCAAGCTTACCGGCTGTCCACCTCAGACCTGGTGAAGTGGAGGCAAAGATTTAGTCATACCAAGAATAACATTTCTGTGTCCTAGGTGAGGGGTGAGCTCTGCAAGATTGAGGAACTTAAAGAGTAGCTACCGGGCTAAGTCAGAGAGGTTGTGTATGAGGATGTGAGAGGGGGTGAGAAAGAGAAATGTGCATTGGCCCAAGAGAAAAGCAGGAGTTGGGTCTTGTAGTCCATGTTTAAATTATTTCAACCTTTGACTAATACCAATGGAGTTACAGAAGAAAGGGTTTTAAAGGAAACATGGCTTGATTAGAATTATAACTTAAAAAGGGTGCAGGCAGGATATTAGGCTGCTTCCCACTTACCTGGATCACAGCTCATGGTTACCTATATTTGAATGGTAGCAGAATGAATAGAATGGGTGGATTTCAGGATATTTAAAAGGTATAATTCTTAAGACATGGTGTTTGCATAAATATATGAGTTAGTGAGAAAAAAGTGAGTAAAGTATAACTCAAGTTCCTGGCGTGATGTGTTGCCATTCACTGAGCCTGGGAACACGGAGGAAGAGCTGTTTGGGGAATAGGTGGGGCCAGTGCATGAAAGTTCTTTTGAGTCCATGTATATCTGAGATACCAACTGGTAAGTCTTCCACAAGTTGAAGTTTAGGGAAGTCAGGGTTGGAGATAAGAATTCAGGAGTCATCAGCCTATGGATGGTGTGGTTGAGATTTCCTTGGAAGGAAATGGAGATTTCAAAAAGAGACAAAGGAGGAGTCAGGGAAGTAGAAGGAAAATCAGTCAAGGGCTGTAAAATGCAGCTGAGAGGTTCAGAAGAATTGAAAGCAGAGAGGGAGAAGTGGAAGAGGGGACAATGTGTAGATCTTGTTCCTGGGGATGTAAGAGAAGATATATCCAGAGAAAAGATGACTGCTCTTAGACGGAAGAGGGCATCCTCTTTCCTTCATTACCTGGAGGGCATTCTCTTCCTCTAGTATCTGGGGAAAGTGGCAATGATGGTTTGAAGGCAAAACTCTGTTTGAAGGCTGGGAAAGATAGGAAGCCACGTGACTCATTATCCACTTACTCATCTGTGAAGTAAGAGGCACAATCTGCCCCTGGGAGAGAAAAGATAGAAGAGTATTGAAGGCTAAAAAGGGGCAGTACGAGGAGCGGAAGGGAAGGGAAGGGAAGGCTAACCATGGCCATGCAGAAAGGCTATACACAGAATTGATGACCAGTTGGAGTTGAAGGCCACAACCTGAACTGTCATTAAACCATACAGTTAGGGGATTTCCCACCATCATGAATAATATTCAACAGATATTTATTGAACACCCTCCTAGTTGCTGCAGATGCAGAAATGAACAACACAATGTCCCTACTTACAAGGAGCTTTCAAAGCAAAATGAGACAGACAATAGACAAATTAATCACTAAATATATAACATACATTGTTAAATATCTTAGCCTAGAGTTGAAAGGGAAAAGGAAGGCAGCTGGACAGCTTTGGGGCAGGCGCAGGAATGAAGTTCTTAGATGAGATGATGATTGAAATGATGGCAACACAGGATGTAGGGTAGACAGTACAAAAAAGGCAAAGGACAAGTAGAGTGGACACAGGTGAGAAGTCTTGGTGAAGTTGAAGAGCAGGTGTAGAGGGACAAAGAAATGAAAAACTTCTAAGGATTGTGGATGATTGGAGCATAGGTTACTCAAGTTGAAGATTTTAAGGGTAGAAGTGCTCTGGGTGATAAGATCAGGAATTACCATGGAGAGGCATGTAAGGATGTGAAGTGGCGGTGAAGGTCCTGAGAGTTTAGAAAGGTAAGAAATGCTTAATCTAGACTCTAGAGAGTAGCAGAGACTTTTTTGTTCACATAATCCTGGATGTTAGCTGGGAAAATGATAGTACTTTCATGGAAGGGAAGATGGGGAACAAGATATCAGTCTTTACTAAAGAGAGATGAATGTCTAGGAAGAGAGTAGATGACAGAGATAAAATAGTTGAAGTTGGGGTGGTCAATTGGTGGAAGCCTATATCAACAGAATGGAGAGTAATGATTTGGATACTGCAGAGAGTGATAATAGAAGGCTAGTTTTGCCTTTCAATTGTGTGAAGTGCTAGGAGGGAGCATTCTGTGAGTAGGCTTAGGACTAGTTACAAGTCCCGTCTTCTTACCCAAGGGAATTCCAGAAATTCTAATTCTGCTTCCTTTCACATCCCAAACCCTTTTCTTTCCTTCTCTAGAGAGAGAAGTTTGCAGAAGACACTCTTCTGAATGGATGTAAATGTTTGCTGACAAGAGTAAGATTCTAGAATATAGAATTAGTTCAGATAGGTTTGGGTTTATGGTTCATGTGTTGTCATATAGAATTGTATCACTCAAGCAACCAGCAAGAGGAGATGTTGGCCTCATAAGTAATATAAATGTCTAACTACTATGCTGTACACCTGAAACTAATAAATTAATTGACTGTCAATTGTAATAAAAACATTAAAAAAATTTTTTCTAACAAAGAGATGTCAGAGGCCCACCTGTCTGGCATGTTATTGTGGCCTTCTTATTTGATAGAATGAAAATTACTAATAAATTCAGTTTTATCTTTTTACTAGCCTCAATAGAAACTCAAAAGCGAATCAATGGCTTTTTTTTCTTGAGACAAAATGTTTGTTAAACATTTCCTAGAGGCCAGATCTTCCTTAGAAATTTCAAACAAAGAAACCTCAAACAGAATTGTTACATTTCAGATATCAAAATGTATTTTTTTTTAAAACTCTTCAGTCCAGAGGAATCTGTTAGTAATAGTGAAGCTAAAAAGGATAGGGGGTGGGTTCTTAGCACAACCTACATGACTGGGGAGTCAAATCGAAGTCAATTAGGAGGTAGCTAATAGCAAGCAGTGGGTCTTGACTGCTTAAGGCAGAAACAAGCAAGCCAACTATAAAATGGTGGCTGTGGCCCAGGCCATATCTTTTATGTAGTTCCTTTTGTTAATGAAGGCTTTCCTGAGCTTCAAAGAAATTATTATTTAAAGAACTCCCAGATCATTAAAGACTTGTGCTTTAAGATGTGCTTCAGGACCCAGTAGTTCCTTATAAACACTTCCAGTAAAGAAAGCTTTTGTTAAATCCACTGGCTTAATTCTCTGGTATAATTAAATTAGCTGAATAAAATTAGGATGTTTTTGATACTTCGGCCAGGCTCAAACCAAAATGAATTCATTGTCCCAAAGTACATGTATACAGCAATTAATGATATCACTAACATAGAAGGCAAGAAGCAAAATATTAATAATTGTGTAAATAAGTTAATTTTTTCTGAGTGAATCAAATAAAGGAAACAATATAAAAAGGTAATTAACAAAAACAGAATTTTTCAAAGCGCTGTATATAATATTCTGTAGCAAGGATATGACACTGTGTTGAGAAGAAATGGCACAAGCAAAACCTTGACAGTCCCTTTAAGCTCATCTCCATGCAAATATGAATCTTTTAAAAGAGAATATAAGATAGTAGCAATAAGTACTTTGAAATTGTATAAGATATATTTCAACTACAGTAATACAATTAAAATAAAGAAGTGGGAAGACTGGAGAAGTTGATGAACTGGTTGAGTTCCATGCAGGGCCCCTGTTGCAGGATCAGCCCATCACAGACCCTGACACAAAGGCCAAGGTCAGTGGCTCTGGCTCCACACCCAGTCATTTCGTGCCTTATGAGCTGCTTTTGACCTCAGCTCTAGTAAGTGGGTTCCTGCCTTGTGTCTTGGGATCGCACTTCTGGCTCATTCCCTAGTGCTGGAAACTGACCTTGTGCTTTTCTTCCATCTCCTGGGACTGAAAGGCAACTTAGTACTTAACCTCATCACGTTTGGCCAGACCCTGAAGAACTTTCTTGGATCACTACACATTGCCTGGTGGGCCTCATCCTGTACAGCTTCTTTCCCTTGTTCTTAGCGGGAAGCTTCCTCTCTTCTGACCCTTGTAATCTACGTAAGATTCAGTCTCATTGCACTGCCTCAGACTACTCCTACCTGAGCCCAGTTTATACAGATGACAAACATTTCGTATGGAAGAAAATCTTTCTTTATATATGGAGAAAGGAACAGTTCACCAATTTTGTGAAAGTCAAGGATCCTGCTTTTCCCTCAACCATCAGCCACCACACCTATTAATTTTTAAAACCTTAGGAAAAAGGAATCAATTGTCTTGTTTTATTTAATACCAGAAAATCTAATTATGTGAGAAAGTTCAAAAATTTTCAAATATTTTCTAGCTGAGTTTAAGGGAACAATAAAAGTTATTTTAAAATTCAAGTGTAGCAACAGAAAAAGAAACCAGTATCAAAATATTTTAAGATTCTGCCTGGACGGTGTGGCTCAGTGGTTGAGAGTCTACCCTTGAACTAGGAGGTCACAATTCCATTCCCGGTCAGGGCACATGCCTGGGTTGTGGGCTTAATCCCCAGTGTGTGTGTGGCTGGGGGTGGGGAGGCAGCCAGTCAGTGGTGAGAGATTCTCTCTCATCATTGAGGTTTCTATCTCTGTATCCTTCTCCCTTCCAATCTGAAATCAATAAAAGTGTATTTTAAAATGTCTTAAGATTCTGATATAAGACATGTGTGTTTTTTAAAGTTTTAAGTTAAAGATGGTGATAATTTACTATAAGAAGATTTTGATTAACTGAGAATGAAGGAATCTTTTGGAATGTCCGTTATGGACCTGTTAGTGTGCAAAGTGTTGGAATTAGAATTCTTGCTTCAGGTGGAGGATTATAGTTATCATTGCTTTTATAGTCTATAGGTAAACTGGAAATATACCTTGATTTATTTCATACTAATAATTCATTGCATTATTGAATGGTCTAAGGCTCCTTCTCTCACCTAACCATATAGTCATGCAAATGACGACATGATATATGAGCTTTACATAAGTAGTTGGCAACAGCTTAACATGTGCAATCCACAAGAACTCTGGGTTCATGGGGAGAACTAGTCCAAGCTAGAGCTCATGAAAGCATAAGTTGACTTGACAGGCTACATGTTAGAGTGGTGATTTAGAACTTCATGATCAGCCCTAAGGATAGGCTGAGAATAAAGGGAAAGCTGTTCCCATGAGATGGCTATGATAAGGACTTCTAGGTCATGGTGGCTCTTTCCTTCATCCTTGGCAAAGTAAGCCCTTTTCCCCATGGCCAGATCCCTCCACTTCACTAGGTGGGGTGACAAAGGCCAGACCCCTGCCTATTAGCTCCCACACGTCTGCTTTCCCCAATCAGACAGGCAGGGCTTCTCCTGGGGCGCTGAAGCCTTGAGAATGTAGATCTTCATCCTTTATCCATCCTGTATCCTTACTTCCAAGGACGACCTCCTTCCCCCTCACAGAGAGCCACTCTACACTCCAGTCCTCTTTCGGTTGCCACCTTTGTCAAGGCCATCACCCACATTCTCTGCCTAGGACACAGCTCGGGTAGTGCCTAACTCAAATATTTTATGAATGAATAAATGAATGAATGAATGACAAGAAAGAAAGAAAAAAAGAAAGAAAGAAAGAAAGAAAGAAAGAAAGAAAGAAAGAAAGAAAGAAAGAAGGAAGAAGGGAAGGAAGGAAGGAAGACTTTCTGTCTTTTCTACCTTTGCTTAGCTAATTCCTCCTTCACTCCCAGCACACCCACTGCACACAGAACTCACCTCTCACTTGTGGTTAGTTGGCTAATGTCTAAGGTGCCCACTAGAATGTTAAGTGTTGACTGTCTCTCTTATTTACCATTCTGTTCCAGCAAAGTGCATGATGCATAGCAAGCTGTCAATAAATATTGCTTGAATGAATGAATATTTTATTTATTTTTGAACTTATTCTTGGGTTCCTAATTCTGAGATCACAAAACCATTGTTATCAAAGCGAAGTGACTTGTCAGGTCACCTGGTACACAAATACCGCAGCAAAGGGGTGTTTTCAATCTGGCTTTGTCCCATTTATATAAGTCAGATTCTCTGTTCTGTAGTTTTCTGTCAAAGTTCCTAAGGTTAGCCCTTTTCTGTCTGACCCATCTCCTTCACTAGCATAAAAGTCAATTGTTCCCTTCCTAGTTTAATTTACCTTAAGAATTCTACCCTCTTAAGCTAGAACTAGGTCAGCAAGGAAACCTTCTATATCTATTTTTCTTTCCCACTATTTTCCTGTTTCAGGGATCATTGTCAACTGATCTCCTACTTTGGTAAACATTTCCAGCTCTCTAGGGCTAAATTCTCCACTAGTCTGGCTTTCCTCTTCCTTCCATCTCCAGTTCTCTCAGAGCTTCTCCCTTCTCAGTGTCTCTCTTCTGCTCTCCTTTCATGAATCCCGTGCCCTCATCTCTTGGATGCCACTATTTAGCTAAGTGCTGCCACTATTCAACCACCATCCCTGGTTGCTTCATTCTTAGCATGCTCATTCTAATTTCCAGTCAACTCACACATACAAGCATAAGCTCACCACAGAAGGCCACTGAGGTGCTCCTTACCTCCAGGTTACATATAAAATAGGAACTTGACATGCTAGCTGAACACTGGGGACAGCTGGGGATTGAAAATGTGTCCTGAGTATAACAACCCTTCATATCTAGACGCAGTTACATTTGAGGAGACCATGTGCGTTATGAAAAAACAAAAAAACAAAAAACAAACAAAAAAAAACACCAAAAAAAAACAGCCTTGTTTCAGAGGAAAACCTGCAGGCTCTGTGAGGGCAGGGCTTATATCTGCTTGTTCACCATGGTGCATTCTGTTAGGATTAGTGTCAGACACAGATGGGTATTCAAAAATATTTGTCGCAATGCAATGAAAAGTTTCAGTCTAATCATCAGGGGAAAAAATCCTTCTGGAGGAAGCAAATGATTTCGCATGATCCTTTGGGACTTCTGTAATAGAAAGAGCTATTTATTCATTAAAAAACATAAACTTGTGGAGCCAGACACTGCCTTGTGTCAAGGAAGCCCTTCGTTTATTAATAAGTGCTACATTTAATAGCACTCACTAGAGAAGAGCTTTTTATAATTTTGACTTCACTTAGCAGCATCCTGCATGCACTGTTGACCCAGTTCATCCTCCTGTCATGATTTTTTTGTGCCACCCCCTCCCAAAACTGATGCAAAGGCAGAAGGAGGTTTTGGGTTACTCTCAGTAATTACATATTATTGAAGTTGGCCTGATTATTCTTGTTCAGTAACATGACCTAAAATGTTTTCATAGGAGATACATGGGCATGTAACATTGCTTTCTCTTCAGAGATATCCACTCGTGTCCTGGGAACTTGGGATCTACCTGAGAGAGCTACTAAGGGAACAGCGTAGCCCTTTCATAACCTTCTGTATATTTCCTTTAAAAAAGAACTTGATTATTATTCACTAACATTAGAATCAACACACAGCCCTGATAACTAATTTTAAGTGCTATGTTGCCTTTAAATGGAAGTTTAACCTCTAATAGCTTTTTGCTAAGCAAAGAATCTTTTAGGATTCAAAATGCAAATTGGACCTGAAAAAGAAAAATTATTTTTAGACTTATGGCACTTCAATTTAACTGTAACAGAGTTTCAGGGCTTTCATTTATTAGCAGAATATGTTTTTGGTTGTGAAATTTTAGAGGAATCCCTGTTGGAAAATTGTTGAATGTCCTCCTTTGGCTGGGAGCCATTCATTTAAACAAGTTATGAGATAAAGCTGAAGAATTTCATTCATTTGGGGAAAGCCAACTAAGGGTTATTATTGTGGGTCCATTAGAGTTGGGATTTCTGTGATTATCTCAAGAAATTTTAAAATCAGGGCCAAATGAGGTGAAAAAATTCATGTAGCTATATTCACATTGTGGAGCAATTAAAATTTTAATTGGGCATTTAAAGAATCAGAAAAATACAGAGGTTTTTGTATCATTTAATTTGGATTTTCTCTCATTATTTGGAGTGTGGCAGAGTGATATTGTAGGGGGGAAATCAGCTTAAAATTAAACCTGGACACAATCTAAATTCATACTGGTGACCTTGGGCATGTAACCACTCTATACCTACATTTCTCTTAAATAGAGATAGCATGTCCTACTTTACAGAGAAGTTATAAGGAGGAAAAATAATTAAAACCAGAATCCTAGTTAAGAGCTCAAACTGGTCACCAAGATGCTTAAGGTCAAACCTCAGCTTTGGGACTTAATAACCATGTGACTGTGGGTGCAGATTCCTGACCCTCAATTTCCACATTTTTTAAATGACTACACAAACATCGTTACCATATAGAGTTAAATATCTTAGAAAAGTGCCTTACATGATTGACAGATATCAAACATTGACATCATTATTACTACATGTATCTTGTGGCTTCAACCCAAGTGAAAAATTGTCTAGTTAACATTCTTTATATAAATCTGATAGTTAATCTATAAATCTGACAGTGAATGGATTCTTAGTTAACTATAGGTCTGTGCCTGTGTGTATATGTGTATACCTATCTATGCATTTAAGGTAAATTGGTCACATGTATAGAAGAAACATAATTATAATTAAATATTCCTCTAGCTAGAACATACACACACAAAATAGGTCTCCTTTTTTGAGAGCTGAAGTTCCACAGAGTAATTCTCTGTGCTTGAAAACTTCTTTCCAACTTACTTATGTAACCACACATACAGTTTCTGAACAGTTAGTTGTAGAGTGGTGGCTTTTCTTAGAGCTGACCGAATAGACAGGTCTAAGACTTGACCTTGTCTTAGCTGCTACTTAACCAGAGAGTGATAGAGAGTGTTTGAATTAAATGATAAACTCCCAGTCCAGATTACATTCAGCATCAGGTATTGCCCCACCCTCAATCTTTTCAATTGAGTTATCACAGAGAAAGTCAGGGAGAGGGATTTTATTTAACACAGAGGAGTGGATTGTGGAAGAATCCAGAATGTTTGTAATGCCAACCATTTGGTTTTTATTAGCATTAGTCTGTGTGCTTGCTCATTTTCAGTCATTTTCTCTTTAGGAATGGTCCCCCAGATTCTAGTTTCCACATTTCTGCCTTTCGAATGGAGTCCTTTGTGACCCATTGTGATTACATTGCGTTTTCCTTGTGTCCTTTCAGAATGTTCCGACTGTGCCTTAATTTTGGTTGGGGGATAGGTGGGAGGATAGTAAAGCAGGGGAATGTGGTCAGCAATGCTCTCAGAATGCTGTCAAAGGAAGTCCGTAAATTATCAAAAAATTGCCTAGGAAGAAATATCAGGCTTGGTGTTAATAAAGCAAACATTTAGGACAGAAGTTGAGTTAGAAATGTGTGTCCTAAGGTCTTCACAGGAATGTTTGCTCCTGGTACCTCAGCCTTTATCTGACCTCTCCTAGGCACTTCCAGAACAGTCCTAAGCTAGACTGATTATAGTGATTTTAAGATAGTGGAATGAAAATGCTGTGCGGTTGGGGTCAAAAAGCCAAGAGCTTCGGTGGTGTTGGGGAGAACAAGCTAAAAACGGTTTTGCTCATATACCATTCCCTAAGCCTTGCTCCATGCAGAGCGAGTCTAGCCAGTGAAGAAATCCTGCTGAGGAGCCAGATAAGATGCCTAACCTATTTAACATGTTTACACTCTAATATGTTGTGGCTGGGAGTTTTAAAAATACAGTAGACATTATTTGCATCCCATTTCCATTTAATTTTGTTGCCTGTTTTATACATTTTTCCTAGATATTTCAAAAATGGACAGATGTATAAAAAATCCTAATCATTTGTGAATTCCCTATTTGCTAATTTGCCTCCGGGCTAAACTTTTTTTGTGATTTCTGAGTCAGTATTTGTGATTTCAGATTTAGTATTCAGTCATGCTCAGATTGGTGAAAGATTTGAGTCACTGTATAGGTGCATACCCAGCCCAGGTCCAACATGGAGTTTGTAAGCACGGGTCCTTCACTTGGTCTGTTTAGAGTGACATTTTTTCACATATCTTTTGCATTTTGCTGGTTATTTCACTACGTAAAATGGCCCTCAAGCATGGTGGTGAAGGTATATCTGACTTTCCTAAACACAGGAAGGCTGTGATATGCCTTCCAGAGAAAAGACAAGCGTTAGCTAATCTTTGTTCAGGTATGAATTATAGTGGCCGTTGATTGTGAGCTCAATGTTAGAATCAATGATATATATTCATAAGGTGTCTTTAAATTCAACAGAAACACACATAAAACATGGTTTTGTATTGATTGGTTGGTGAAAATGTACTATCAGAAACTCACAGGAACTTAACCTTGTGCTTCCCCAGTGATTCAGTGTGCTCTAATTCAGTGTTAGTGGTGACATTAGGACAGAATTCCAGTGAATAATGAGAATTAACTATTTGTTTTGTAATTACCATGAATTACATTGCATTCTCACCGGAAAGCATTGGTGACCTACTAAGTAGGGACCAACATTAAATAAGATTAAGCCCACAAAAAAAGTGCTACAGTACAAAGCTTTGTGCTATTCAGATTATTTATTTGTTGTTATGTGAATCATAGTTATATCAGGTATCCTTTATATTACCGGCAATTTCCCCAGAAGCTCTGTACACATGCAGAAATTTCTTTAAAACACACACACACACACACACACACACACTCACAGGACCAGAAAACTAGTTTGAGGGGATATACATACAGTATATAAACATTGACATATTTACTGTATACATGTTTCTATACACAGACCAAAAAGCCCTGAGACTAAAAATCTACCTGTGCAAGCAGAGGGCAGGAAAAGACGGGAAAAAAAAAAAAAAAAAAAGAGGTTGACAACTCTAGCATCAAGGGTGTAGTAAGGGAACTTACATATGAAGTGCATCTTGGGCAGTGGCAAGACTGTGTGGCAGGTGCTAAAGAATTATATAGAACAGGGCAGGATGGATGGGGTACTGGTGTGTGACCTGCCTCAGATAAGGGGAAACTGCCTTACATGCTTGCCCGGTGCAGGACAATGGCCTGATCCAGGAACCAGCATTCTACGGGTATGTAGGGGAAAGGTCGATCAGACAGACTCCAAGGCGATTTATGGGGAGCAGCCTCTCATCTGGCCCACAGCTAGCTTTGGGGTCTCTCCTCCACAGTATAGTGCTTCAACCCCCATTTTCAGTTAGCATCCTATTGATGTGATTGGAAGGCAGATAGGAAAGGGGACAGTTTTGCAGCAGGAGTCATTGATGGGCAGACCAAGGCTTTTCTCCTCAGCAGGGTTCCAGAGTGGCTGGAATTCCACTATGTCCAGTCGTGCTCTCGCAACTGGTGGAGTGGTCGTGCTTCAGATCTGTTGCCTGCAAGGCTTACACGCTTCTGGAGATAGAGAGCTCATCTTAAATGCACAGAAAGTCAAGCTCAACAAAAATGTTTCTCGGACAAAGTCTTGACCATCAGAGACGCGAAGTGATCCTGAATATAGTGTAGTGTTTGCTATTGATATCTACTCCCAAATCACACCTGCTGGTCCTTCTGGTTCTTGGGAGAGGGAGATGGGGAGTAAAATCTAGAAGAGCCCTTCACCTCGAGGAGGGAGTCCAACTCGGAACTCATCTAAAACAAATGGAAGATGGAAGAGAGGCATTTTTATGCAGCAAACAGCTCCAGCACCAGAGGGAACTGGGTCATGGATGGGGTCTGGAGTGGGAGGTCATGGAGACCAAAGTCAGCACGGTAGAGGGGAGACCTGGGGGAAGTGGGATTGTATAGGAGACACATGTGTGGCTCCCTGTAATACTGTGCTGGGGACTCAGAGACTGAAGTGCACTTAGAACTATGGGTTGTCATGATGTGAGCCCACTAACATTCACAAGCTGGAAAGATATGAAGAAATAATAGGCCTCCTTCTTCTAAATGGTCCCATCCTTACTTTTTGATATTGTGTTCTCTTGTCCTTATTTTCCATGTTTCTCTGTTGTCTGATCTGATGGTTCTCCCTTGACTGCTCATTAGAACCACTCAAGAGGCCTTAAAAAAAATACCTGAACCACCTGGCTCATGTGGCTGAGTGGCACTGAAGGGTCTGGGTTTCATTCCCAGTCAAAGGCACATACCTGGGTTGCGGGTTCACTCCCCCCACTCCCCACTCCTTACCCCTGTTGGGGCACGTGCAGGAGGCAACCAGTGTATGTGTCCTCTCATATCATGTCTCTCTTTCCCCACCCCCTTCCACTCTCTGAAAAAAACAATGGGGGGAAAAAAAATCCTCATATGAGGGTTAAAAACCCAAAAACCTGGACCATGCAAAGATTCTGATTTAGTTGATCAGGGTAGATCCTGGGCATCTATATATTTAAAAGCCTCTAAGATGGTTCACATGGTTAACCAGACTTGAAAAGTACTGCTCTAAAAACTCAAGTGAGATTGTTCACTCTCCCTACCCCAGTGTATTCTATCCAAGGAGAGGTGAAGCAGGAACCCTGCTAAATATGCAGAAATTTCTTTAAAACATGTCCACAGCATGTCTACATCAAGAAGATGCTCTCCTGGAGGTGCCTTTGAGAGTGGGTGGCTTCCATACCCCTTCCCCTCTGCTAGTCCAATGAATTCATCTAATTTTTCCCTTTCCTTCTTCCTGGCCACTGCAGCCCCTCCAAGTCCTAATGCTTTCTCCTGCCTTTGACCCAGCACTAGTTATTGGTGATAAGGTTGATATTGGGGAAGGACTGTGGTTTACAAGAGTAGCAGGGAGAAGAGGAAGTAGAGAAGAGGAGGGCAGGGCCATGGGTAATTGAGAAGGAATGGAAAAGAAGAAAGTGCAAATTACTGCTTCTCATGTGTTCCCATCTGCTGCATCCAAAGTATGGTGGGAAGAGGATGAGCTCAGAGCCACAGATACTTAAGCGCAAGTCCTGGCACTCCATCATTTATTAGTTGCTTGATTTGAGGAAAACTACTTAATCTAATATAGTCACCCACCCTTATCCATGAGGGATTCCTGAAATTGCAGAAAGGTATCAGACCCTATAGAAACTATGTTTTGCAGCATACCTTCTTCCTTAAAGGAATCACTTAACATCACTATTTTTGTGCTTGGGGGCCATTATTCAGTAAACTAAGGGCTACTTGAACATAAGCACCGAGATACCTGGACAGTCAATCTGATAACCAAGACAGCTACTAAGAGACTAACAAGTGGGGAGCATATAGAGCATAGATATGCCGGATAATGGGATGATTCACATCTGAGCAAGATGGACCGTGGCAGTGTGAGATTTCATCATGCTATTCTGAACCGTGTGCAACTTAAAACTTAAGAATTTTTTTTTACTTCTGGACTTTTCTATTTAATGCTTTTGGACTGTGGTTGACTGTCTGTAACTGACACAATGGAAAGCCAAACCACAGGTAAGGAAGGACTACTGTAGAACTAAAAAGTGGTGATGCTCAGGAATTCAAAGCAGGCCTGCCTGATGTAACATTTCCCTAATCCATACCCACACGATAGACCCTTGGTAATGAATACAGTAATTAATACCTTCCCAGTTGGTAGTTGAGCTTACTTTAAAATTCCTATAGTCAAATAAGTTGGGAGAATGTTACCAGAAGATTAGTTTGGGAAATAATGGTGTGTCATTTATTATCAGGCTAGAAAATTCAGAATTGTCATTCACAAGAAATAAGCTCATTATTAATAGAAGATTACTTTTTCTTGTCTTTATGTGACTATTTTCTTCAATTAAAAATAGACTTTTTTTCTTGTTGTGAAAGCAGTACATGTTCATCTAATACAAATTGGAAAATAAAGATAAGCAAATAGCACAAAATTAAACACACTCATATTCCCTCAGCCCGGATATAACTGCTGTAAATGCCCTCTAGACTTTCTGTGCTTTTAAACAGATTTTTAAAAATCCTAGTAGACTCTCTCCTTCACCTTGAAAACATCTGGTCAACAGCAGTCCACGTCAGTACATTTGCCTTTACTACATCCATTTTTATATCTACTTATTATAAAGGTGAATAATTTTGTTTTTTAAACAACATTTGTTTACTCAGAAGTCACAGACCCAGAGATAAGGAAACATCTGAAGAGCCCAGGTGTGACTCGGTAGAGAGGTTGAGTAATTCAAAACAAAGTGCAAAATGTAAAAACAATTATAATCAGCTTGACAGTCCTGTGTCTGTTTCCTATAGCCCTTCTACCCACAAGTCTACCGCTGACTTCAAAGAAAAGTCAGCACAGAGGAGGTCCGGAGGATAAGGTGCAAAACCAGAATCAGACTCACGATAAGAGATTAAAGAAAGGTTGATCAAAGACCCAGCATAAAATTGCTAGCCCTTGACTTGCCTTGGCCCATGGCCCCAAAATATTCATCAGAACAGAGAGCTCTCTTTGAAGTGATTGGGAGCGCCCATACCCAAGATGAGCTCTCTGGTCAAAGGGAAATTTAAAGAGGGGCACTGGAAGGTGTTTGCAAAGTTGCCTCTTTCTATCTCTTGTCTGCATATCCCTTTCAAATTGCTTGGATGCTGCTGCTTTGGTTTGTTGTCCAGATGTAAGTAGTTGTTGAACTGTCCTGGTATGAAGTGAGGAACTTAGCTTAAGAGGAGAGAAGGGTTTGTCTTTGTTCCTTGTGGGAAGTTTGGGAAGTAACAGAAGCATGCACATGGCAGTGGGTTTGCACTCAGGAGCATACCAGCTTTGTAACCACCACTCCTTCTTTTTGTTCGGGTGTTTAAAAGGGCATGTGGTATTTCCAAAGAGGCAATAAGATGTGCTCATTCTATTCATTCATTGCTTGTTCACTGCTCTCCCTACTAGGGGTTTACTGCTTTTTGTGGTGTTAGCACATAAACCATCCATTGCCCCAGAGAGGGGAAGAAAATAGGACTCCCCAAATGGCAGTAGCCTTTACAACATTCAGGTTAAATTTTTTAAAGTGTTTTGAAAGACAGGAGTTACATAAAATTGCTAGAAATGTATGCTTAGAACATCATAGTTAGCACTTCTTTCAAGCTCCAGTTTTGTTTTGTTTTTCTCTTTGCATGATAATCTATGTTTTTAGGATCTATGTTTTCATATTTTCCCCAGCCATCGTTTCTTCATTTCCTTTCAATTTCAAGGGGATTACTTTTTATCTCTACTTTTTATTTTTAAGACTAATTTTCTAATCTTTACCTGGGGATTCAAGTTAATGTTTTCACAGATGAGTCTGGATTGAGCATCATGTTAGGATCCGTGAGAACTGGGATACGAATTTCCTCCTTTATCAGAACCCACAGTCCAGGGGAGGAGATAATGGATTTTCCAACAACAAATAACTAATATGATGCTAGCTTTGTAGGGGTTATCCTTCATGAAGAAGGAGGATTTGAACTGGGCTTAAAAATTCCTGAAATTTCTAAATGTGGAAAAATAGAAAAAGGATATCGTAGTAGAAGTTGGGGCAGCATGATCAAAGGTGTGGAAGTGGGAAAACTATAAGGTGTTTCACAGCAGAAACTCAGTACATTCATTTATTTGGGGCAGTTGGCTCATATGAGGGAGGAGTGAGAGAAGCTTCACTGGATATAATAGGGTGAGAATATGCTGTGGGATCTGGAATTTATTAGGAATGCTAAAGGGTTATATTGAGACCGTGGGAGAGGAAAATGGTATGCTGAATTGTTATGACAGTTAATCTGACTGGCACACAGAATGGGTGGCATGGAGAGATACCTGGGGCCATAGTTTGGGTGAAAGTAGAGCCTGAGAGAAGGATGTGGGGTCTGAAAGAGAATGGAAATGGTGGCAATTGGAAGGATGGGATGGATTCTGGAGCTTGTGTAATGAGAATTGATCTGACCTGCATAGTCGGGAAGGGGATGTGGAGGAGGAAGGAGTTACAGGACTCATAGATGATTGGGGAACATTGCCACACAAACATTCTTGCACATGTTTTACTGAGGTACTGGGTGATGGGAATACAAAAAGGTTAGGTTCATCATCAGAATGGTTATAAAGACAGATGGGTAACTACAATGAGAAACCCAAATATGTACCTTCATCTAAGCATAAAAAACTGAATGAGGCCATGAGCTCTCAGTTCAGAGAAAGAAAACTTCCCTGAAGTTTGGAATAATGGAAGCTTCAGGAAAGAGATGGGTCATAGCTGAACCTTGGATAGTGGATAGAATGTGAAGAGAATGGGAGGAGTTAAAAGGGTAAGGTGGGTGGGGTCCGGGGAGAAGCAAAGGCACAGGGTAGGGAAACCACAGGTATTTGTGATATATGGAGCAAGCCCATCTGATTGGAGCAGGAGTTCGTATAAAAAGTGCAGAAAGGGAAAAGGGGGAAGATGGAGATTTGATTGGTCCAGTAAAGATTTAGAGGCCAAATTAAAGAGTTGTAATTTAATCAAGCTACTGTGAACCCACTGACATTTGAGCAAGGGAGTGGCCTGTGCTAAAGGGTATGCTTTGGAAAGTTGATTCTGTGAAACTGTGGAATGTATGCATGTAGAGAGATAGTACTAGGAAGGTGAATAGTTGGGTGACCTTTAGGCAAAAGAGAATGAAGATAAACTAGGTTGACATTGATCATGAAAAGAGCATAGAAAATAGACAAAGTTATTAGCAATAAGTCCAAGGTCAAGGGAGAAATAGGCTTTTACCCAAGGTTCAAACCTGGAAGGCTGTGAAAACAATTGTCCTATATATATCAAAGTCTAAAAGTCCAGGGAGAACTGGTTTGGAAGCAGCCCAGAGAGTTGGAACCTGAGATGGCAGCCAAGCCAGTGGGTCCATAAGGTGGTGAGAAAGGAGGGGAGTGAGGGGGGAGGGGTTCAAAGCTCAGCTGGAAAACAGACTTGCCATTCCAAGTTGAAATAATCCTCACAGCACAGCAATTGTGTGAAGTTTTTAATGAAATGACTTTAGTCAGACACTGAAGTATTTCCAGAAGCTCATTTGAGAAGTTACACTCTCTTGATACAGATGAATTCTCAATTGCTCTCCTGTTTTCCTTGCAAAACAGTTCACCTTGTCTAAGGAAGAAAAAACATGCAGAGAGCAGTGGGAAGGTTTTTCTCACTATTCCAGATGTAGAGATTGTGGGCATTGGGCCTCCGGTACATGATTCTTTCCTGCAGTGGAAATAATTCATGTTTTATGCCTCCTTCTATCCATTGCAGCACCTAGCACAGTCAGTGTTTTGTACCTTGTAAGTACTCAGTGGTTGATTTGCGTCTTTGTAGTTCTCAAAGATAGAAGAGTGGACATAAGAAAAACTAATGAGCCTACAAGCCAATTTCATAATGACAGACTCTACATAAACAAATGCAAATGTGATGTCAAATTTGAATTGCAAAAATGGTGTAAGCAAGGTTCAAGAAGTAATAAATGTAGCTTCAGATCCTGACTACAATGATCAAACCCGTTAACAATCCCTCATCCCTTGGAGTGTGAGAGACATTCAAAAGTCATAGCCCCTGGAGAGCAGAGTCATCAGCTCATATTGTCAGGATGAAGAGTGACCTTATATTAACTTCAAGCCCAGGGCAGTTTAGGCTGACCTATATGTGGTTCTTCATCTGAGATAGGAACTAGCAAGAACCTAAGATGTAGGCGGGAAGGCCTCAGACCTTTCAAGAATAAAACCAATCAACTGTAGTAAAGGAGGACTATTCCTAGATAATATTCATCATTCTACTCTGAACTGACAGTTACATCTGAGAAAAAGGAGCATCAGGCCAGTTGACTTGCTCATAATGTGGAAGCAACATACCTTCTCCCCTACTTTCGAACTAAAGAAACACACCTTTTTGTTTTGTCTCGTTTGTCTGGTCCTTCAGCTGCTCGACTCATCCAGAACATGGATCCCACTGCCGAGCCTTGTTCCGACTTTTTCAAATATGCCTGTGGAGGCTGGTTGAAACGCAATGTCATCCCTGAGACCAGCTCCCGTTACAGTAACTTTGACATTTTAAGAGATGAACTAGAAGTCGTTTTGAAAGGTGAGTGAAGTGTGTGTCTTTGCACCCAAGATTTCTCTCTTAATCTATCCATTTTTAAAGATACAATTCTTGGCCTTTATGGGGAACATGCGAAGGATTAAAGTCGTAATCCCTCCACGTTTTGTGAAACCACCACTTAGTCATGCTGAGGGTGGTAGACACTGAAATGGACATGCTGGCATCTCTTAGCATTTCTGCTTTCATTTTTAGCCACACAAACAATAACCCCAGTATCTCTAGAGATGACATCTTGATGTCATTTTACAGAAGAAGAAATTAAGTGATTTCCACTAAACACCACCTCCCTAGGCTTCCCATCCTGACCCTGTGTTGACGTCACTGTAAAATGTCTAACCCAGCTTACGACCCTCTCCCTGGGAATTTGAGAAAGTCATAAATAGTCCTCTACTATCCTCTATCCTTTGTTCTCCATTAGAAATTACTTTGTAGAAAAACGAGTTTTTCTATTTTCTGACATCCCTAATAGTAAAACAATACGTTCATTGTTTTGGGAACCTGAACACACTAAGAGAATTGTTTTCCAGCCATCAGGAGCACTATCATATTAAATTCCAAATTCCTCTGTATTATTATTATCTTTTTATTTCAATGTGAAACCAAAGTAATGTATCTGTGGCTGAGCAATACACATCACTGTTCACACACACACACACACACACACACACACATACATACGATAATCTAGTTGAAAACACTTTTATATAACTTGGCCAATGAAACTGAGTCCCAGTCCTGCAGTAGGAATAATGATTAGGAAAGGGGGCTGGTTTTCCCTGGCAGGGGAAGGAAGTGAACATACATATAAAGAAGCAAGTTTGTTACTGAACCTGTGTTGCAAATGTTCATTACAGTTGTCAACGAGCAATTATATTCATGCATTTTATTAAATGCCCCGTTTCAGATGTCCTTCAGGAACCCAAACCTGATGATATAGTAGCAGTGCAGAAAGCAAAAACATTGTACAGATCGTGCATAAATGAATGTAAGTGCTCCTCACTGTATTTCATCAAGAGTGTGTCAACATATGCATAGACTTCTTAATAAATTTATTTCCATTGCTTTTCTAAGCTGTTATTGATAGCAGAGGTGGCAGGCCTCTACTCAACGTGTTACCAGATATATATGAATGGCCAGTAGCCACAGACAACTGGGAGCAAACATATGGTAAGGCAGGGTTCCTTCTTTGTTTGAAAAAAAAAAAATTTACCCATAAACATCTATATTGTTATGCTGTGTATCATAGTACTGCACTAACTCTTCTAAAGATGTACTTCACCTTTCATTACTTTAGGTACTTCTTGGACAGCCGAGAAGGCTATTGCACAACTGAATGCTAAATATGGGAAAAAAGTCATTATTAATTTTTTTGTTGGCACTGATGACAAAAACTCTTCGAACTATATAATTCATGTAAGTTTGTGTGTATTTAATATGTAATAAAACTTCCACACCCATTGTTGTTATTAATACTTAGAAATAACAACCATTCTCATTTGAATTGCACGGGTAAGGAGGGAATACATTAACGCTCCATCCCTGATATCTGGATTCCCCATTATATTTTGAAAATATTTTTGTTATAGACATTCATTCCTCCTTTCTGGTTCCTTTTTAAAAATATTTCTCCTTTCATAAAATAAATAAGAAATGAAAATCTTTTAGACTCTTCCTACTTAGAAAAAAACACCTGTTTTTTGTGGGGTTTTTTTGTTTGTTTGTTTGTTTGGTTTTTTTTGTATGTTCACTAGTGTAGTCTGGTTTACATAGCAATGCAGATCTGGAAACCAGAAATTCCTAATTGCTTCCAAAAAGAAATAGAGAAGGGATTTTGAACACAATTGTGCTTCTGACTAAAGAATGTTTATACTTTTTTTTTTCTCAATTAAGGTAAATAAGATGCCATTCTTTCCAGATAGCTTTGTTAGATTTTTAAAAATTGAATTTATTGGGGTGATATAGGTTAATAAAATTATACAGGTTTCAGGTATATAATTTTATATCTCACCTGTACATTGTGTTGTGTGCTCACTACCCCAAGTCAAGTCTCCTCTCATCACCATTTATCTCCCCATACCCTTCTCTACCTGCCTCTACTTTCCATCCCCCCCTTTCTTTCTGGATTTTTTAAAAATATATTTTTGTTGATTTCAGAGAAGGGAGAGGGAAAGAGAGAGAGAAACATCAATGATGAGAGAGATAAAAAATCATTGATCAGCTGTCTCCTGTATGCCCCCAACTGGGCATGTGCCCTTGACTGGAATTGAACCAAGGACCCTTCAGTCCGCTTGCGATGCTCTATCCACTGAGCAAAACCAGCTAGGGCTGGGTTTTTTCTTGTTTGTTTGTTTGTTTGTTTGTTTGTTTTAATGTAAGCCATTCAATTAAGTTTATCTAAGGTGTCACTTAAAATGAGATTTATACTTAATGATTGTGTTTGGAACAGACTAAAAAATTTATAAGCTTTTATTTTTTCTCTTATAAAATAAACTAACTCAAAAGTTGCAATTCACAGAATCATATTTATGTCACTATTGCATAAACTTCACAGTTATTTGTTCAAGTCATGAAAGATATTTAATCTGACTCTCTTCTCTCCTTGGATTTTCAAATGTCAGCATCCTGCATAATCATCACAAGGACATTTAATAAAATATATTTTTTATTGATTATTATTTTTTTTTTTGAGACAGGAAGGGGGAGAGAGAGAGAGAAATATCAATGAGATAGAACCATCATTGATAAGCTGCCTCCTGCATCCCCTTCCCCCCCCCCCCCCCCCGCCCCCCGGAGGATCTGGGAATCGAACCATGGCCTCTTGGTTCATGGCTCAACGCTCAACCACTAAGCTACACCAGCTGGGCATGAGGGCATTTTTTAAGGAGGATCAGAAGGTTGGAGAAGGAGCAGGGCCCTTTTTCTAGATATGTGCTTTGTTCTTTCCATCCAGTCCTTTGGGTGATGTTTCTTTTGTGCTAAATTGGCTCTTCCTGCGAAGATTCTCACTTTATCCCACCAATGCTCTGGTTGGGCCCTGTATCCATCTTCTCTCTCTTTTTTTTTTTTTTTTTTTTTTTTTTTAAATATATTTTATTGATTTTGTACAGAAATGAAGGGAGAGAGATAGAGAGTTAGAAACATCGATGAGAGAGAGTCATCGACCAGCTGCCTCTTGCACACCCCCTACTGGGGATATGCCCGCAACCAAGGTACATGCCCTTGACCGGAATCGAACCCGAGACCCTTCAGTCCCCAAGCCGACACTCTATCCATTGAGCCAAACCGGTCTCGGCTGTATCCATCTTCTTTTTCTTATATCTTCAATGGCTCAAAATATTTTATTATTAATAATAAACCAAGAAATATTTATCCATGATTGATAATGTCAAACTTAGTTTAGTCAAGCATCAAAGACATTTCACCCAAAAGCTTTCCCTGTACCCACCTTCTTACCACACAGAGCTGTGAGTGTGTTCAGGTAGCATTCTCACAGGGTATGAAGATGGACTGGACACCATAGAGCAGACCAGAGTTTGACTTTTACACACTTAGCTCACAGCGGCATCTGCTGAAGTCCAGAGCAGAGCAGCTTTGGAGAGAACCGAGGAGGTGTCTCCTCCATTCTCCTAAGCCAGTGGTTGGCAAACTCATAGTCAACACAGCCAAATATCAACAGTACAATGATTGAAATGTCTTTGAAGAGCGAAATTTTTTAAAACTTAAACTTCTTCTAACGCCACCTTCAAAATAGACTCGCCCAGGCCGTGGTATTTTATGAAAAGAGCCACACTCAAAGGGGCCAAAGAGCCACATGTGGCTCATGAGCCGCAGTTTGCTGACCACTGTTTTAGACTTACCATCGAGCTTTCCCACCTTTTATTTTTATTCCATCTCATTTAAGGGCTGGGGTAGAATAGAATGTCCCCCAGGCACACATGTGAGAATCTCAGGAAGTAGAATGGCCTATAAATGTGTAATTTAGAAACTCCTCTATCCTAGATTCTGACATGTTTTTGTCTACCTGCACCTTCTGTTCTGTGTTAAAATCCTCACCGGTATATTTTCTGTTCAAGTTTTCTTTGTTTTTTTCTCAATTATCACAGCACAATTTTCCACATTATCCATCACCTATCAGTCTTATACTTTGACATAGTGTGAAAACTATTTCCTAATTACGTGTTCACTCAGTGTGTGATTGTTACCCTTGTTAATGCGATCTTGTTCTATATTCACTGAATGCTTTGTATTCATCTTTTGTGTATTATTTTATAGGTTGACCAACCTCGACTTGGCCTCCCCTCCAGAGACTACTATGAATGCACTGGACTGTATAAAGAGGTAAAAAAAAAAAAAAAAAAAAAAAAAAAAAAAAAAGCAAGTAGAAACAAAATAAAACAAAAAAAAGCAACTAACAAATCTACAGAATCATTAGATGTAAACTTATAAATAATGAAAAGTACTAAGGCCAAGTGTATGTTCTTTATGTCCTTCACTCTGCACAGACACTTAAAATCAGACACAGTCATGAGCTCCCTTTGATAGAATGAATATTCTCAGCAGAATGAAGGTATTTTAAGAAACAAAGAAATTTGAAATTCCTTTTTTGTGTCTTGATTTTCAGTGTTTGTCTATGATCTATTTTAAAAAGACAATTTCAAATGCTTTAATCCCTCTACTAATTGGATCATTTGCAAAATGAACGGATGAGTCAGGGTATAGGGCAATGTCAAGGAGGACTAAAGCATGGTCCAGTTTGAGTACATCCTACTCTGTGGCACCCTTCCAGAGCCTTGTGATTTGACTTTCAGTGGACTACCTAGGGCACCGAGATCAGACAAACTTTTGCAGCCACCTTCTGACTCTGACATTGGTCAGGTAGCCAAGAGTTGTCATACTCCACAGAACTGATGGATGCTCTGGAGTGCTCCTTTTTGTCCCCCAGCCTTACCTCCCTCGGGCTGAGGTGTATGTGCTTTTTTTTATTGATGTAAAGGGACAACAGAAGACCCACTCGGCAGTGTGACATATTATTAGATCTTTTGGGAAGATGCTGGTTCTATAAATAATGTCTTCATAATTACTTTGTAGCTCAGAAGTAAGCTAAGTTTACCTTTGATGATCACAGTGTAGTAGTGATGTGGCTGAAAACTATTAGCTAAATATGTTGATGCTAAACATTTGTGTAATTTAGTTCAAATAACATGGCATAAATTCACTGTAAAGTATCTTTTTGAGTGGCTACACAATAATGAAATGAAGGGAAAGATATAAAAGGCCATGCTTAATAGCATAATCATGTGGGTGTGGGATTTGAGTTCATTGCAGTCTAGTTACTGTGTGGGTTGCAGCTATTGGCTTTATAAGCTGTCCAGCTGCTTCCTATTGCAGAGTGGAAGGTGATCGAGGAATTTTGGCTCATTTTACTACACTTTCATCTTCATCAACTAGGATGTTTTTCATATTTAGAATTGTGTCTTAAAAACATGCCCAAGATTTTTAATCCTAAAAATATACATTTTTTATTTAACATTTCTGATAGGAAGATACTTGGCAGTCAATGTATACATTTGATGTGGTGAATACACTCTGCTGTTATTCCAAAATGCGGTTGTTAAGATGATAGTGTATTTGTGCATCTTACATTCAATACTAACTCATAATTGAGAATAGGTTACAAATTGGCAGACATAGGCTTGAGTCTGATAAGAGGCATTTTTGTTTAAACTGCAACTTTTTGTTTGTTTTTTTAATTTGGATTAGTTTCTAACATTTTAAAATGTTAGAAGATTTCACTTGAGAATCCAGATTTCTTGATAAATTAGTAGAATTGGAAACCCTACGCCTCATTGCCATATGGCAGTAGTTAGACCTCTTTAGGTAGGTAGGTCACTTGTTCTCTAGGTTAGAGCCATTATTACCTATATGAGTCATTGATTTATGTTGTCTTCCTGGTCCCTGAGATGCTTGTGTTTGTAAATTAGTTGGGTCCTGGCTAAGTTTCAGTAACAAAGTGACCTGAAAATACTGGAACTCAAATAAGAGAGAAGTTTATTTCTTTTTCCTGTTATAGTCCAAAGGTAGACAGAAAGTCTAGGTGAGGTAGGAACCTCTGTTCCATGTGAATGGCCAGGAACACAGCTTCCTTTGATCTTTGACCTTGATAGTGTTTTATATGAGTCTAACTGGTCAAGGTTGATTCAACAGTGCCTGGTTCACATTTCAGGCCACAGGGAAAAGAAAAGGAAATAGGTAGACAAATTATTTCTTTTTGTGTAAGTGAAGCAGAAGTTGTACTCATTCCATTGATTAGAACAATTGTCATGTGGTCACAACTAAATTTTAAGGAGGTTGGGAAATGTAGTCTTAAGGTAGACATGCATGTATGCCTTATTAAAATTTAGTTTTGGGGAGAAATGTTCTATTATTAAAAAGAAGCAATCTCTACCTCAGTTTGGGAAATACTCTATTTGTAGTCAAATAACAGATTAGGGATCAAATCTAGGAACAATAATATATTATGTTTATAGAGTTTATAAGTGGACATCTAAAATTCAGAGGGTTATTCCAAAACACTCAGCAAAACAGTAGTAGAACCCCAGGTAGAACTTTTGTCCTTATCTATTGCTCCTTCCATTACATCATTCCAACTTTATAAAAGTAGTCCTTCATACTAGTAGAGTTCCTTTTTTTTTACTATTTAAAAAAAAAATTATTTCAGAGAGGAAAGGAGAGGGAGAGAGATAGAAATATCAATAATGAGAGAGAATCATTGATTGGCTGCTTCAGTGATGAGATAGAATAATTGATCGGCTACCTCCTGCACACCCTTTACTGGGGATTGAGCCTGCAACCTGGGCATGTGCCCTTGACTGGAATCAAACCCACAGGCAGATGACTATCCACTGAGCCAAATTAGCTAGGGCACTAGTAGAGTTCTTTAAATGAGAAAATAATTTAGAAAACTCAGTAGCATGCACAGCCCAGAAGTTACTATCAGCTCAAATTAGATGCCCTCCAATGATCTGGATTAGACTAGCAAACACACAGCATCTTGCTGCCTGGACGCCCTTCCGTAACAATGGCTATTTGGTCATCACACTCTTTCCTGCTTACTTCAGACTGCAAAATACTTCTCAACTCAGTGCTGCAAGTTCCAAGCAACTTCTTTCCAGTTGGAGGCAGTTGGCATATGAGATGAAACCTAATTATTATCCTGAAAATGGATGATTCCTAGAATATTTCTGTACCCTCCCCTCTTTTAAAATAAATTCTTTTGGTGGGTTTGGGGAGAAGGGGGAATGTATGTGTTTAGCTATGGGGTGGGAGGATCAAATTTGTCCTTATTTTCCTCATAATATTAGCTATGTTTCCCCAATTATTACCACCTGAAATTTCTTACTTAATTTCCTCAGCATCCCCAGACAGATTTCAAATAAAAGTTAATTTTAGTTTTTCAGCTACCTCACTATCTCTGAAATAAGTCAACCCTTTTAAGTATTTTCCTCTGTGTTTTATTGTTTCATGAAAAAAAAAAATGGTGAAAGGACAAGATAACAAAATGATATCTAGTGGAGAAGATATGTTGTGGAGACTTCATAAAGCTGGAAGAAATCTTAATGTATCGCTGGACTTCATTGATTTTCTTGCTTATAAGTTTTTAGAGATGCTATTTCCTTTACCAGGAACATTTCACACACACATGCCACCTGCCCAGCTCTCTTCCTTTTCCCCTTACTCTTTAAATCTGAGTTTAAATTTTGCTTTCTCTTGGAACTTTTGACTAGATGAAGACACCTACAGTATATGTTTCTATAGCACATGGGTTTCTGTAGATGTTTTTACTTAATGTCTTCTTTTTTTTTTCCCTAAAAAACTGTAAACTTAATGGGAGCAATGTTATATTTCACTTATTCTTGGTGTTAGTCCCAGTACTCAGCACAGTTTCTGGTCCTTAGTAATTATCAAATAAATATTGTAGGTCAGTGGATGAATGGTTGAGGGGGGAGTTGGAAGGGAAGAGAGGAAAGAAAAAGAAAAGAGAAGAACCCAGTTTCATTAGGGGTCCTTTCTACTTCCTTATCTTGATTCTTAAGGATGTGTCAACTCTATGGCAGCCATAGCTCATAGAATACACTTCCTGAGCATCTTGTAAACATCTTACAAACCATGTATCCTTTTCATCTTATCTTTTTCTTTTTCTTTTCTTTTCTTTTCTTTTTTTTTTTAACATATTTTATTGATTTTTTACAGAGAGGAAGAAAGAGGGATAGAGAGTTAAAAACATCGATGAGAGAGAATCATCGATCAGCTGCCTCTTGCACACCCCCTACTGGGGATGTGCTTGAAACCACATGTCCTTGACCGGAATCGAACCCGGGACCTTTCAGTCTGCAGGCCAACGCTCTATCCATTGAGCCAAACCTGTTTCAGCCCTTTTCATCTTTTCAAACTCTGCTACAGTCAATTTGCCTGAGACATTTACACATTCAGTGAGCCTCATATTTTTTTATTATTTTATTGAAAAGAACCAAGAGAAGTTTTGAAGACTGACATGAGGTTGCCAACATTTTCTTTTACCGAGAAAGGTGCTGTCTTTGACTAGAGAAGCCTGACTTCCTTGCCTTAGCTAATGATTCTCAAACTGTGGTGTGGAGTCTGGGTGTGCAGATAGGCCTCAGGAGCTGGAGATAAGGGAGGGTCATTCCCCATCTTTAATCCAAAGCACCCTAATCCAAGATCTTTTTAATCAAATGATTACTTAATCCCATTTCCCCTAGATTCTTTTTCAGCCTTCCTTCTGGGATAGCCAGTTCACCCGGAGAATCATCTTTCATAGTTCTGAAACTTCATATAAACAATGAACATAGCACCCACAATTGTAAGAAAGCCCATTTCACTTCACAGAAGCATTTGTTCACTTCTGCTACCTTAAGAATGGAATTTTTGTTGTTGTGATATTTTATTTAAATCATATCACAGTACAAGTAAAATACCTTGTTTTGTGACACCACTAAATAATGAAAGTAGGTAATGTTTTGGTTTTTTTTTTTTTTTTCCAGAACTATATTGGGCCTCCTTCCTTTAAAACAAAGCCTACTTTACTCCTGTTAAAAGACCTTTCAAACTTTTTGTGTGCTGTTATTCTGGCAGTTTTAAATGTTATCTTTTTGAGAAATGCATGTTGTATCCCTGTGGTTATTATTCTAAACTTAAATGTCTCAGTTCCTTTTTCGTTTTCTGTCCTTTACCTCTCGCTTAAAAAGGAAACATATCCTAAGGCAATAGAAACCCAAAGATTTATATTCTTATAATTTTTACATGACAGAATTGTACATTTTCTTTAAATAATTAAGGTTATTCAGGCACAGACTCTAAGAGTCAAATGGGACATTAGAGGATTTAGTCCAACTAAATTGGGTACAGAGACCCAAAAAGTAAAATGCCTTGCTTAAAGGTCATAGATTAGAAGAGCTAGGGACATTCATTGTAAGCAGTAAAACCTACTTGGATGAACTTAAATATTGTTTAAAAAAAAAAAATCTCACTTGACCCTAAAGCTTTAAGGATAGATCAGGCATGGTAGTTACAGGGGTTCAATTATATCATCTTATCTCTTCATTCCTCTTTCTCAAGGTTCTATTTTCTTTTGTGGTGGCTTCTTTTTCTAGAACTCTATCTCCATGTGGCATCAAAAGATAATCATTGGTAGTTTCACAATCCAGAAAAAGAGCAATTCCATCTCCTTATGTCTATCAAATTCTGAGAAAAGGTCCCCAGTTGATCCTATCTCAGACATCTGCTCTTCAACCAGCCACTGTGACCAGGAAACTGAGTTAACTAGTTGATAGTGTCAGCTAATCTCCATGACTCAGGAAAGGAGATCCCTTGATTGACAGTCCTACCAACAGGAAGCAGAATAAAGGTTCTGTTATGAGAAGATAGAGGAGAAATAGCTACTATAGCCCACCTTACAATTTTCCTGTTTCTCAGTTCTCAGTCTAGCTTTCCTTCCAGACAATGCTATTCTGCACAAGCAGCTGAGAGCAAATCTCATTTAAAAGTATTATTAAGCTAGCTCATGTGCATGGCATATGTTGCCAAACAAGACTAGATAAACACTATTTTATTCCAGAGGCTTAGAATCTAAGATTGTTAACTCAGTGTTGTATAGGCCAAGTATTAGGCAGAAGGCTGTACAAATACATACACTAAAAATTGACATGTCTTACCAGTTTGGTTTATCTGACTGGCTCTTCTCCTGTGAAGCTTTCTTTCCCTGGATATAACTAGAACTTTCTAAATGTCATGACAAAGGAACTGATCTCAAAATGAGTTCATCAAGAAACCTCTCATACATCCTCTCTTGTTAAAGAGGTAGAACCTGATTTATGAGATATTCTGATTATCTGAAGATGACTTCATGCCACACTACTACCTTAAAGGCTATAAGTAATGAGATTGAAACAATCCCTCTGGGGATCAAGCCTGTAAACCAGGCATGTGCCCCCCTACCGGGAATTGAATCACTCCTGGTTCATAGGTCACTGCTCAACCATTGAGCCACGGCGGCCAGGCCAGTGTTTTATTTTTAAAAGAAGGGCTGCCTAGATATTTAGATATTTAGGTTTCTTTTTCACCAGATTCACTATATCAAAGCTTGAACAAGGTTGTCTTAGGACTCAAAAAAGATAGCCGACTCTAGCCCTTGTCCTAATAACCAATTGCTCTCACTGATGCACACACAAAAACTGAATTTTAACTTTAAAAATATTCTGACCAGTGTATTATTTAAATTTTACAATGTGTTAATTACCTTTCCCTGGAATCATGACAATTACAGTCATTTGGCATTTTATATATCTATAATACAAGTATCTCGAGGGAGGAAATTAAAACCCTGAGTAGAATCGTATCTTGTAGAAAGGATTTAACAGCAGCAGTAAGCCTGCATTCTGACAGCTCCTATGTAATTTTGGAAGTTAGAAAGGATAATCAAGATATTAAGACATGCTGCAATCATTCACATTGGAATAGTTGCCAAATAATGAAGTGCATTAAAGGAAGTGGTGCATTCCATGTAGCTATATTAAATATCGATATTTAAGCATCGCAGAAGCCAGTGCTTCCATCTGTGCTTACGTTAGGCCAAGTACCATAGTCTTTTTAAATATATATATATATATATATATATATATATATATATATATATATATATATATATATATATATATTTTAATTGATTTCAGAGAGGAAGGGAGAGAGAGATAGAAACATCAATGGGGAGAGAGAATCATTGATTGGCTGCTTCCTGCACACCCCACAGTGGGGATTGAGCCCTAAACCCAGGCATATGCCTTGACGAAGAATTGAATTGTGACTTCTTTGTTAATAGGTTAAGGCTCAACCATTGAGCCACACTGGCCAGGCCCATAGTCTTTAGATACATCTATAAGAATGAAGTTACTGGAGTAGAATCAGTTTGCAGTGTCAGCAAAGTGCAAGAGAGCATTCTTCTTATTATTTTTTTATTTGATTAACAAAAAATCCCATAGAGTGAAAACCAATGTCAGTAGCTTGATATTGAAAAATGCAAATTACCATTTTGTTCATAGTCAGTAGCAATTTTCTGATGAATGCAGATGAATTTATATGATTTGAAATACAGTTAATTAAAAATCACGGCATGCTTAGCTTTTGTAATAGTTGGTCCCGTTAGGTGTTAACTCAGACATATTTGTTTATTTCAAAGTGAAACAAGAATTCTGATTACCTTTGAGTAGGAAAAGAATGGAGTTCACAAGAATACACATAAAGCCATTCTATTATCTTGTGTCTTAGTGATTAGATTTTTAAACACAGAGTCACAGCTGAGCCTGTGTTAAAAATCTCATAGTTTGTTTTATTGAGTGTCAAATCTATAGATAGAGATGCTAGCTAGACATCCCAGCATCACGTGGTATCATGGAAAAGAGAGCCCTCTCCCCAGGGAACTGTTTGCTTAGTGTTTAATAAAGATCATGGTATGCTAGTATCTAAAGCTTACTTAAAAGTGTTACTTGACTTTAAAATGCTATATAATAAAGAGGTGATATGCAAATTGGCCATCACTCCAACACAAGATGGCAGCCCCAAATTGGTCAAAGATGGCCAACAGAGGAGGGCAGTTGTGGGCGATCAGGCTGGCAGGGCAGGGCAGTTGGGAGGACAAGGCCTTCAGGGGAGGGCAGTTGGGGACCAGCCTGCAGGGGAGGGAAATTAGGAGCAATTAGGCCAACAGGGGAGCAGTTAAGTGTTGATCAGGCTGGCAGGGGAGTAGTTAGGGAGTGACCAGGCTGACAGGCAGAAGTGGTTAGGGGCAGTCAGGCAGGTGAGCGGGTGGGAGCCAGCAGTCCTGGATTGTAAGAGGGATGTCCGACTATTGGTTTAGGCCCAATCCTACCCGGCACCAGGCCTCTAATTGATAATAACTGTACATTTTGCTGAGGTTCTTGCTTGATAATAAGTTTCCAACTCTCCATGAGTTTTATGTTTAATCCTTTTAATGAGTCACTGTAAATTCAGATGAATGTAACATAGCCCTATCACTGATAATAAATGAGAAGGGATATAAAACTTTCTTGAAACTGTGAAAGTGTTAAGCACTGGATAGCCTTCATTTGTACCTACCCTGTGAACAGGTAGTAGAGAAATAGCAGTTCCCTTCTATCTAAATTGTGTGGCTTCTGTAATCATGGTTGTTTGTCATCCAGTTGGTGCTGGGAACTTGAATTTTGAGAGAATTTTCATGAGGTGGGATCATCATTTATTTTACTTGCTGATAGTTAAATAATGGCTAAATGGCAATGGGTTGAGATTTATGAAAATGGCATTCAGTTTCCTGGAGTTGATGCCACTCTGAACTTGAAGACGACATTGATAAATTATATAAACGTTTCATAATTTAACTAGCTTACCTTCACAAAGTTAAAATGTATGTGACGGATAAAATGCAAAGAACTTGGGTATAGGAATCTCTTTCACGACCCGCGTGGAAAGAGTTCCAATTCAGGGTTCGGATTCTGGAGAAGGGCCACACACAAATGAAAGGAGACTTGAAGAAATTCAATTTGGCGATATGGGGGGCCAGGCTGTAGTCCAACTCTAGTGGGAGAACTACTAGTGCTCTGGCCCTGCCATCCTCTTTTATTGAGGCTTTGGGAAAAACATCTTAGGCAACATAAACAGAAATTTACATGTAGCCCTTAGGTAGGAAGTAACAAAAACGGACACGGGACAAACAAGGTGGAGGCTGTTTCAGCTAACAATGTCTCAACTAAAGGGTGAGTGGTTAGAGCAATTAAGGTTGTTGACCAGCCTTCCTGGCTTCCTGTCAACATCTCTTTTTTAGTGAAACTGATTTGTTTCCCAGCACTTGGGTTCTTAGAAGAAAGCTGATATTCAAATCTATGGAATCTTAGAAATTTCATAGTAATGGGAGCCAACTATGGAATTAACTAAAACCCACAGGTTTATGTTGGAGGTGCTCATGAGAACATAATCTCATTAAAAAAAGAAATACTGGTTGGCCAGAGGAAACAGATATAAAGGTATAAAGATATCCTGTTAATATTAATATGAATTTGTGGCCATGTCTTCATGAATAGCTATATATATATATATATATATATATATATATATATATATATATATATATGGCACATTGATTTTCTAGGAAAGCGTATCTATTTTATTGTGTTTTATCTGTTACAGGAAATTAATATTGAATGGGAAATAAAATTTTACATTAAAGTACTGTGATATATATTTAGAAGGTTTTCCAGCAATTTACTGTTATTTGTTTCTTGCAGACTTGTACAGCATATGTGGATTTTATGATTTCTGTGGCCAAATTGATACGTCAGGAAAGAGGACTGCCCATAGATGAAAACCAGCTTTCTATGGAAATGAATAAAGTTATGGAATTGGAAAAAGAAATTGCCAATGTAAAACACATTATCTCTGATACACTGAATAACATTAACTACTTTTTCTTTCTTCTTCTCTCTATTACATTTTAAGGGTGAAAGGTACCACTCTTTAACCAAGTGATAAAAATGCATAGCTTAGTAAAGGATCATTAACTTTAAGAGGACCTTTGAAACTGTAGAATTTTATAGTAAACTGGGTTTTCGACATCCAGGAGATATACTAAGTTTGACAAATATTAAACTAGGTACATTTAATTACCTATTACAAGTGAATTACATCAAAATTCTAACTACAGCCAAACTGTTGTGGAATTGTCCTTGAGACTCAAGACACACTTAATTGCTAACTGTTAAGTAAAGCTGTTTTAGTCTTGATAGGCACAATGTTACTTAAAAAAAAAATTATAGAGATTATCTCTATCCCTTGGCTAAGAAATATTAACCCTGAACATGGCTGCATGACTGTATGACGTCACCGAGTTCTGACTGCCAGGCTGCTCAGCTCAGGAGGGGAGATCTCGCAGGAAGAGTTTGCCAGCAGAGCCCAAGGGTATTTTCATGAATTTCCTCTAGTGGCAGGTGAACTCTTGGAGTCTGAGTTTGCATTTTCTAGTCTGACTGGGTCTGTAGTCTCAAGTGAGTAAATTCTGTTGAAGCAACATCGAGGGTAATGGATTGAACCCAAGTTTGGTTTCAGCCTAGTCTCCACAGAGCTCTTGCTGACATTGCAGACAGCAGCCTGCTCTCCTACAGCCCATTGACTTAACACTGCCAGCGGAACCTTGAAGACTGGAGATCTTTGAGGACAATTTTAGCTTTCCTGGGACTACATGAAACCAAAAATCTCCTGTCAGAGCCAGACTCTGCTTGGAGCTATAGCAGGATGAAGGGAAGATCGTTGGGTTACTCGTGGCTCTGTGTTGAACACAGAGTTATTAGAGAACAGTTCATTGCCCTAGGTTTTTACCACTTGAACCTTCCCAGACCATGTTCTCCTTAAATCAGCCTCAGCTTTTTAATAGTTGGATCTCAAAATTATTTGTGTCTATATTTCCTCTCTTCTCTTAGACTCTGAGGTATGGGTGGTACCTTAGTCACCTTTGAATCATCTGTGTATCTCTAACAGTGTCCAGCTAATTATTGCATGTGGGATATGGTCAATAAATAATTTTGGGAAAAAAAAAAAAGGCATAAATAAGTGACCTAAAGGGGAAATGGGAGCCATTGTCTCTGAGAAACAAGTCCCAGTTTAATTCACTTCAGCCATTAGCTGGGAGAAAGAGGAGGAGGAGGGGGGAAAGGGTATGTCATTGCATTTCTTCTTCTTTTTTTTTTTTCTTCTTATTTTTGTGAATCAGTGGAAAAAAGTAAAGCTGGATATGGTTGACTAGTATAGAGCAGCAAACTGCTTAGGCAGGATGGGAGTTTAGTCAGAAAAGTGCAAAGTGCTAGCACTCCTCAGATACTTTGCAACCTAAACATAATTTTTCTGTTTTATTTGTTTTAAATTCTTGTAGAAACCACTCTGATGTGGGTTTTTTTTTTCTTTTTTTTTTTTTTCCTGTCTAAATTATAACTTGGACACTGGAAAATAATGGTGGGGGGTGGGAGGCAGAATTTGCACGATAAATTGGAGATGACTATATTAAAAAAGATTATTATAATGTGAAACAGACACAACTGAGCTGGCCATTAACCACAGAAGGAAGCAGGCCACATATTGCTTATGTGGCTTGGCCATTCTAAAAAATATAAAAATGTTTTTGGGAACGTTTATAGTCAATACTACAGCCAAATCTTGATAATGGTACTGGATATATTTAAAATCTCTTAAATTTCACTTTCCTTTTTGATACAACAAAATAAGTTACAAAGTAAGTATAGAGTACAACTTAAAGTATATTTGCCTACCCCATATTCCTTTTTTTCCTTACATATGTTTTTCTAAAAAATTCTTAGTTCTAAAATAATGATCAAAATTTAAATCCATAGGCTTCAGCTAAACCTGAAGATCGAAATGATCCAATGCTTCTTTATAACAAGATGAAATTATCCCAGGTCCAAAATAACTTCTCATTAGAGATCAATGGGAAGGTAAGTAGCAAGTTTTATGTCCTCTCTTATTGTGCCATTTCTAAAACTTCTAACATTGAAATACAGTTCCTTAAACTTCATTGATTTCTTATTTATTGAAGTAAATTGAATATTAAATGAATTTAGCTGACACTGACCAGCTGACTTCAATACAGGACCAGGAAAAAAAATAACGATTTGAAACTATCATATTTAATTAGAGATGATTTTAAAAGTCAAAGTCCTTTTCAAGGCAGCTATGCAATAATGGTGGGAATGATCATAGAAAGGGGTTTGGAAAATATGAAACTGAAAATCCTTCAAAAAGATCATTATATAGCCATCAGAGTTGGACAGTCAGATAATAAAAGCATCAAGGCATCTACAAGGTGTTCAGAGCAATAACGGAGAAATAGAGCACAAGAAATAAGAAAACTCTGTCTCATAGGTTCCATTTATAAGCAGCAGTTGACATCCTTTTGCTTAGTAGTAATTCATTAGCTGGCATGTAATTATCTCTTTGGGAGGCTATTCATGTGTATTTGTGTATTCGTTGTGGCATACAATCGGAAAATAAAACTACATCCATGAGAAAATCTGCAAATGACTACATTCAGTGATGGATTTGCTTTGGCAATAATTATAATAAAAAGGGTTTTAAAAAGCATAACCTTTCCAGTTAGGAATTTCTCATAGAACTTTTTAAATTGAATTTATTTAGGCAACACTGGTTAGCAAAATGTACAGGTTTCAGATGCTCAATTTTATAACACATTATCTGTGCCCTGTATTGTGTGTTCACCATCCCAAGTCAAGTCTGTCCATCACCATTGATCTCCCCTATACCCTCCTCCACCTCCCCCATGCCCTCTCCCCAGGACAACCACCACATTGTTGTCCATGTCCATGATTTTTTTTCTCTTTTCCCCCCTTTCTTGCTCAATCCCTCTACCCCCCTCCTACCCCACTCCCCAGTTTACCTCCCCTCCAACAGCTATCAGCCTGCTCTCTATCTTGTTTGTTAGACCACTTTGTTAATTAAATCTCACATATGAGTGAAATCATATGATATTGTCTTTGGCTTATTTCACTTACCATAATACTCTCCAGGTCCACCCATGCTGTAAAGTGCCTAATAAGTATATTTTGAAAGAATGATCCAAACTACCAACGGAACAGTATACCGCATTTCATACTTAGAAAGTGATCAGCATAGTATATACTTATCTGTATAACCCTAGAGCCTAAAGTATTGGTAATTTGAAACATTCTTAAGCACTGAAATGTGGTATTTCATATCTCTACTTCTGCTGTTTTTCCTTATATCCACTGGTGGTTGAATAACCATAATTCCCATTTTAAAGAGATAAGATTCCATCTTTTGGCAACTGCATGCCTATAGACCTTATGTTGACAGTGTTCTGTTGGGCTTCGTTGGATCCTCTGTGGTGCATCTCTAACTTCATTGAATCTCTGCTATAACTAATGTGCTTTCATTTACTGCAGGATCTTCACAGAAATATATTACCGTTTTAATGGATTATTTATTTAAAATTATATATATATATATTTTATTGATTTCAGAAAGGAAGGAAGAGGGAGAGAGATAGGAACATCAGTAATGAGAGAATCATTGATCAGTTGTCTCCTGCAACTCCTTCCCCCAACCCCCCCACACCCTCTGGGTATCGTGTCCCTGACTAGGAATCAAACCATGAACTGGTCGATGCTCAACCACCGAGTCATGCCAGCTGCGTGGATTGTTTATTAAAACCCACTTTTAAAAGATAAACACTTTATACCCATTTAAATTTTTGCATAAATTTTAAAGCTAACATTTTCTTCTATTTTATATTGATTAGATCAAGAAGATGACACTGAGCCTAACTTATAACTGTATTTTCCCTACACTTACAGGCTTTGCTTTTGTTCTTAAATGGTTGGTTTAATTCTGCTATCAAAATAACCATGCTGCTGAACTAATTTTTATTCAGAAACCAATTGAAACAATTGAGGGACAGTCCCATGCAAGTATCAGACAGGATGATTGTTATAATTATATTGTGCTGCAGCTGACGCCCTAACTATGTCTGACCCCTGAACATAATTGAGTGTTGGAATCGAGAAATTCATAATTACTGAGTGTTTTGTGCCTGCTTTTTTCCAGCCATTCAGCTGGTCCAATTTCACAAATGAAATTATGTCTACTGTGGATATTAAAATTACAAATGAAGAAGATGTGGTTGTTTATGCTCCAGAATATTTAACCAAACTTAAGCTCATTCTTGCCAAATACTCTGCCAGGTAAGTATGTCAGAGTGCCCACGTCCTCAGAGTTTACATTTAATATCACTCTTTAGAAGCTTTGCAGCCTCATCTTTTTTTTGTTGCTGGGTGGTGGGTTTTTTTATACAGAGATCTTCAAAATTTAATGTCCTGGCGGTTCATAATGGATCTTGTAAGCAGCCTCAGCAGAACCTACAAGGAGTCCAGAAATGCTTTCCGCAAGGTGAAGATACAATCTCTCTTTTCTTAAGACTTAAAACATAAAGAGACACATGGTTATGAAGGTGCCATGTACACTGCTAGCATGTGGTGAACTTGGCCAAGAGACAAAATGCCAAATGTTGCTTATTTTGCCCATGGTTAGGCTATGATGTCTGGAAAAGCCATCATAGAAAAGCCAGCTTTTATGGTCTTTCCCATCCTATGTTTGTCTCCTGTGCCATCGTGATTGAATTTGGTTATGTGAGCAGTTCATGAAACAAACAAACTGGCTTGGTATTTGTGTGGCGTTAAAATTAATCGCAGGGATATCACAATTAACTTGATTTTTCAGGTGTTCGTAGCACATTAGATTTACACACAGATGGAGTACGTTGAGGTGGAAAATCCATTAACACCTACCTGGAGACAACCTTAAGGCCTTTTATTGGGCCGGGCCTACATTCAAACAGTCATCATTTGAGTTGTGTTGTGAGGGGGTGAGGGAGGAAGAAGGAGAAAGGAGAAATTCTAGCGAATGGTTGGTGTCCAGCATTGGTTGGTGTCATGGAAAGGAAATAACTTTCTGATAGGAATTGTGTTTTTTACTCTTTTAAAGAAAATACAGACACATTTTTTAAAATTAAAGAATGTAAAATTGGTATTTTGCTAAATTTCCCTTACCTAAGTTAGTCCCCTTATTGGTACTTAAATTTATACATAGATTTCTTCTAAGTGCTGGAAGTTCAGCTAAAACATTCAGCGAACAGGAATGTGCCTTTTTGTATAGCAGATTTCTCTCATTATGACGTTTATTGAACATTACTTCATATTTATGTTTATGCAGAGGTAATGGCATTATTTTTTGTTTGGGAGGATTTTTTGGGGTTGTTTTTTTCCTTGGAGGGGTCTAGAAGGATGTTAACTTGTAGTAGCCTGAAGTCCTATGGGGCAGATACTGAAAATATATCTTATTTTCAGAAGGTATGTAAGCAAACAATCCAGTTAGATTGTCTTTTATCATTGGCAAAGACAACGTGCCTTGTGAGGAGAAGCAGTGAATATTGCAAGAGCTTAGGAGACATAAAGAATAGCGAGTCTTGTGAGATTTGTGTTCTGACCATGCTCCCCCATCCTACCCCTGATCAAATGCCGTTTCCTTTTTCTCTCCCACAGGCCCTTTATGGCACAACATCAGAAATAGCCGCTTGGAGACGTTGTGCAAACTTTGTCAACGCCAACATGGACAGCGCCGTGGGAAGGCTTTATGTGCAAGCAGCATTTGCTGGAGACAGTAAACACGTGGTAATGTTTTCAGCACAGCACACTATCCCTCACTTGTTTGCATTGAGGGGCAATTAGTAGGTCCATAATTGGGCTAAAATTTTATTAATTGTCAGGTAACCTCTGAATCCTAATTTGCCATTACTTCCCAGTCAATCTCATCCTCCCTCTCTCAAGAGTCTGGTTGTGTTTCTGATCCTAATATTATTTAATCCAAAGGCAACTGACCTTTTTCTAGAAGCAGTTGGTTCTGAAAACAGTCACATGTTCTAGTGATACAGTCATTTCTAAACTCTTCTGTTAGCAAAATTGTGACCAAAAATTAGTGTTTTTTTTAAAAACCTGGAAAGTAAACCCAGGTTTAGTTGAAGTATAAGGAAGGTACTCTATTTTTCATTGTTACTGACGTGAAAGCAATGCAGCTTCAAGATACAGTGAAATAATCTATTGAAATGCTGCTTCATGCTTTACTAAATTACAAATGGTAATGACAGCTAATATTTTATGTTACTTCTTCTATGATAATGGAAACCAGTACATTCTTAACATGATTTCTGATCAATGTATAGATATAATACCTATTTAATCATAAGTATTGATAAAAACAATGTTGCTTTAAAAATATAATTTTTCACATACTATTGTATCTATTTGTTTAGGTCATAGTCTGCCTACAAATTTATATTTATTAATATATTATTAAGTCACATACTAGTAAAGATAGATTATAGCTTTTTAAATTAAAAAATTTTTTAAATTTATCTTTATTGTTGGAAGTATTACTGATATCCCCTCTCCACCCCCCATTTACCCTATCCACCCTATTCCTGCCCCTCACCTACCCCAGGTTTTCACCCACTATTGTCTCTTTCAATTTGTTTTATAAAAAATTAATCAATGGCCTAAGTTTGTCTTCTGTTCTTTTGGTTTGAGGTTGAGGATTTGATTACACAGATCCGGGAAGTTTTTATTCAGACTTTGGATGAGCTGACTTGGATGGATGCTGAAACAAAAAAGAGAGCTGAAGAAAAGGTAAAAAAGCAAGACAGGGCTAACTATCAAAGAAAAAAGTTTTTAATAAAGAAATACCAATTTTTAAGATAATTCAGGAAAAAAAGATAATCAAGAATTGCATAAGAATTTGAATAAAAACTTGATCAAAACAGTGAGAAAAAAATTACATAAAATAAAAGCAGGTTCCTTCAGAATTATAATGTTTTCAGGAACATTTTTTTATGGATAAATATTTTTTTCCTATGATTTCCATTTTTTATTATTTCTTTGTAATCAACTCCTACTCTCTACATGTTCAGATCAAAACTTTGGAAGATCACATTTTTTAAAGGAAGACTTCAGAAAATAAGAAGAAAATCTTACGTTAACAAGTAAAGAATGAAATGGTGTTAATGGTTCATAATTTTTCTTCTTTTAAGAAGTATACCTCAAAGGCCTTTAACAATCTCAAAAATACGCCCTCAATTTGTGATGCAAATTTCTAGCTAATTTTTTTAAAACATGCCTCCTCTAGTTTTTTATAAAACACAGGGAGAAAAAAATACTGTATTTTTGTTCAAACAAATGTAAGATGGTGCACTTTTTGAGTTTTATAAGGTGACCTATAGTCCCTTTTATCGGGACTTTGAATATTTTGCATAAGAAGAAAGGTGATATTTCTAAGGAAATTTTAGGTTTAAGTTTACTATGATCATTATCTTGCTAACTATATAAAACTAAGAGGAACAACATGTCCAGTGACAACTGTATGTGCTTTATGAGCAGTACTCACATGCAACTTGATTATTTATTTGTAGTTAAAGTGGCAAGAAGAACAGACCATATTTTGAACTGATAACAGAGGGAGTTCAAAAACCTAATATAATAAGAGAGTCAAGCTGCAGTGTAGTTCTGTTTTAGATTAAATTACATGAAAGGACTATCTTTTTCAGCTTCACAGGGGCCTTGAATAGGTTAGGTCTAGATTTTAAGCCTCCTTATATATTCATTATATTCCAACAAAGTCCTCAGAAATTTGGGCTGGATTTGCTTCATTCATGTTCTAGCTCCCTATTGGATGTAGGCTATCGAATTGTTCTAGATCGTCATTTCTCATGGTGGTGTCACAAAACAGCTGCCAAGTTGTCCCACAAAAGAGAGTCCCTTGGTCAAAAGACTTTAGGAAGCACTGCCTGATCCCATCTTAGTCTAGGTTACATGCTCTGAGGGTGTGATTTTATGGCATCTTACATCACACTGAAAGTAAATGCTCATCTCATTGCTTATCATTGATCTTTTCGGTAAACTCTTTGGGGGGCAGAAATTTTGCCTGGTATTGAAGCCTCAGCCCCTTGCAAAGTACTGGGCTCATTGTAAATCCTTGAACATATATTGAATGAATAAAGAAACAAATTAACTCCTCCTCTTGGACACTTATAACAACCTAATTTTTTACTGTAAGAAGTCCTGCAATGAAGAAGACTGCTTACTGCTTTTGTCATAGTATTTGTTAAAAGTATTTGACAATAAATTCTTTTTATGCAATAACTTTATTTCAGTAGAGTCTGTGTCCTTTGAACACTCTTTTGGGAAATGTGTTCTAGAAAATAAAGTGCTAATAAGAGGGGGCTGATTAATAATGTGTGGAAACCTACAAGAAAGTGGGCATGGCCTGACTGATAGAGACACATATCCTGCCCCAGCCACTGGGGAAATCCTGGGCTTATGAAACAGATTTATAGCAAAATTACATCCCTTTGATGGCAAACCAAATAACTCAGATACAGGCTTAATTCCCCATGACAGATTTAAATTAATTAAATTATTTAAGAGCAAATGCGATATGTTAGCATCGGAAGTCAAATATCTTTCAGAAAAAAAAAAAAGAAATAGCAAGTACTAAACAAGGCGTAATCATGAAATAATAAAAATAAGTAAATTACTTTAAAATACTAAACATAAAAATTAAATATGGCAGTAAGCAAGAGGAAAACGTGAGCTGGTATAACAAGGAAAACTTGTTTGCTACTTGTTTAACTAATGTCATTCATTTAATTTTGAGAAGATAGGTACACAGGCTTGGAAACTGAGGTAGAACATAAAAACTGAGGTAGAACCAATATTCAGGAACACATAAGCCCATATCTGTTTTCTCAGCCAAATCGGTAATGTGGAAAGATAATTATTAGCTGCTAGAATGGAAGCTCTAAATGTTACTCGTCCTATAAATTGAAGAAAAAGTCTTTCAAGAAAAAAGTTCCTGAAGCTGACTTGTCAGCTTTCATTTTGGTTTTCTTGGGAAAGCTGCAGCCTGTGAGGACAGGGCATTAGAAGCTAAATTTCAGACCAAGGATGAAGCCACTTCAAATATTTTTTTTAAGTGTTGTCTGATACTCTGTAAATGGTATGGATCAAGTTACTCAGTGGATATTCATGGGCAAATGACAGTGTTTGCATATGAAAGTTATGTAATCATCCTCACATTCAGTATTACAATTTTCATAGGCCTTGGCAATTAAAGAAAGAATTGGCTATCCTGATGACATTCTCTCAGATGATAACAAACTGAATAAAGAATATGAGGAGGTAAGTCTCTAATTAAGACTCTGGGCTAATGAAACCTGGGGCTGGTGGCAATGTGATTTTTAGCTATGGGTTGCCAAAAATTACGCGAAGTAGCCTAAAACCATAGGTTTTATTATATTTTTTACGTATACTTTTATTGATTTCAGAGAGGAAGGGAGAGGGAGAAAGGGCTAGAAACATCAATGATGGGAGAGAATCATTGATCTACTGCCTCGTGCTGGAGATCAAGACTGCAATTCAGGCATGTGCCCTGACCTGGGAATTGAAAAGTGACCTCCAGTTTCATAGGTTGATGCTTAACTGAGCCACGCCGGCTGGGCCCATATGTTTTATTATATAAATCTTTAGCACTGAAGACAGATCTGTGTTTGCTTCTGTTTTAGCCTTTTGTCTCATTGGTCTGTCCGGCATCTGTTATTTTGGCTTCCATATATTCCATTTTAAGAAGTAAGAAAAATCCAGTAGCCCTAGCTGCTTTGGCTCAGTGGATAGAGCATCGGCCTGCAGACTGAAGGGTCCCGGGTTAAATTCTGGTCAAGGGCATATATCTTGGTTGCAGGTTCCTCCCAGGCCTGGGTACTGGTCAGGCCTCATGCAGGAGGCAACCATTCAATGTTTTTCTCTTACATCGATATTTCTCTGTTTTTCCCCCTCTCTTCTATTCTCTCAGAAAACCAATGGAGAAATATCCGCCAGTGAGGATTAACAAAACAAAACAAAACAAAACAAAACAAAACAAAACAAAAAGAATCTCAAACTTAAAGAGTATCAAGGGTAGACTTCAAAGTGCTAGAACAGCGGGCAGCACTCAGGCTCCATATTTTTTTAGGTCTTACAGTCCTAAAAAGTCAAATTTTCAGATTCCCACCCACTTTTTAATATTCCCTCCACTGGATAAGCTAGGCATTCTCTATTTAAAAAAAAAAAAAACAAAAAACAAAAAAAAACCAACCACAATAAAACAAAAAAACCCTGAGAACCAGCAACTGTTGTATTCTCTTTTCAGTAATAATGTAACAGTGGTAAGAGAAGAAAAGTGATTAAAGTCACTGCAGTACTTATTTCAGACTTAGCTGAGATTCTTGTTACTAATCTGTGGTTACCACAACTACTTGAATCCCTGGTGATGACAAGATAATCCTTGAGTAAATCGGAGATGACAGTGATTCCTAATCCATTGATTACTAGTCTGATGTGGAACTTGCAAACCACAGTGTTCTCTTGTCCTTATCCATTTGCAGAAAAGCTTGACTGTTTCTTCTAAATTAGCTGGTTGTAGCATGGTAGTCCTGGGGGCCCTTGTAAGAGGAGCCTAGTGGCTAAGACCATAGACACAAAGCTGACTGTGTGGGTTCAAATCCTAGCTCCACAGTGCACTTGTCTTTATCTCAGTTTCCTTAACTTAATATATGTGTGTGTGTGTGTGTGTGTGTGTGTGTGTGTGTGTGTGTGTTTAAATGATTTCAGAGAGGGAGAGGGAGAGACAGAAACATCAATGATGAGAGAGAATCATTGATTGGCTGCCTCCTGTACACCCCTTACTGGGGATCAATCCTGCAACCCAAGCATGTGCCCTAACTGGGAATCTAACTGTGACCTTTTGGTCCATGGGTCGACACTCAACCACTGAGCAATACCAGCCGGACTGGGCTTCTCAACTTTTAAGTGGTGATATAGCCCATCTTCACAAGATAATTAAAATATTGTTAGAATGTTGCCTGGCCCATAATAGGTACTAATAAGAATATGCTGTTATCACATCTGGTATATAAGGATTAATATCAATATGGTAAGGCTTGCCTGACACTTAGTTTTATGAGTTTAATTACACCAAAGTGGTGATTCAACCACAGCAACAGTGACCTGTAATGTAGAACTAGACTGATTGGAATTAAATCCTTCTTTGGTAAGTTTTAATGTCCTTTGTTAACTTTATTAATATGTAGAATTTAAGGAAATATCCTCTATATTTTTAGCAAAAGTTTTAAAGATTCTGGTTTTAATATTTTCACCAAAATCTTTTGTATGATATAGTACAAGTACAAGGAAGATGAATACTTTGAGAACATAATGCAAAATGTGAAATTCGGCCAACATAAACAACTAAAGAAGCTTCGAGAGAAGGTGGACAAGGATGAGTATGTATATTCCTGTTTTTAACCTATTTATTCAGAAGAGGGTCCTTTCCTCTCCTCTTTGTTATATGAAGAGGAAGAGTCTGACTTGGGATAGTGTTAAAAAGTACAATCGTCCTCCTATGAAATACTTTTAAGAATATCTAAGAAGGTTATACTAAAGACGGGTCAGGATTTAACCAAATTAAAACTTGTTTTTATTAAAGTACATCCTCAGATAACCTAATTTCTTTGGTTTCTCTTCATTTTATTGCCTGTCCTCTGCTTTGCTTGTGGATAGAGTTCTCAAGAACACCTTAATTTAAGCAAACCATGGCTCCTTCAAGCCTTCTCTGAAGCTTTACTTACTGTACTCAGAATTTTCTTCTATCCACAGCCCCACCTGTTTTCTTTCAGTGAGTCGTTCCCCAAGTCCATCCCCTTCCTCAATTGCTCCATGTAACACTTCTCTTACCCTAGAGGTAGCCAAATATGAGATACCAGAAATCCCTCTCAATCATAGCCTTAATCACTGTTTATTAGTGAGATTGGTCCTTCATATTAACTATTGGTTTTAGCATTTATTTATCAATTAAATGTATGTGTCCAATATATTTATCAACCTATGTGGTTGTGCACTTGAATCCTTAGAATTGCTTCTGATGACATCTCACTAGGTTCTTAGTTGTAGGGGCCATTCCTTTTGACCATTTAGCACAGTACAGAATACATAGATTTTCAGTTAAAGCTAAATTAATGAATGAATGATGAACAAGTGAAGAATAAACATACTTACTTGATTTGTGTGGTAATGAAGACAATAACATACCAGTGAGATTTTGGTTCATGTATGCATTTATTCTTTCATGTGTTCATATTATTAAACTAAACTAATATTTTAGAACACTGGCTAAATCTAGGTGTCATTGGGTACTGGGAGAATCCAAGGTAAACTTTGTTTATGTTACATTGCATTATAACAGTAGAAAGTAGTGTTGAGGAAGGGGACAAATCCCCTCTTTGCCCCTCTTGAGTTAAGGCTGAACTAATAATAAAAACAACTTAAGACCAGGTGAACAGAGGAAAAGGTAATTTAATATGTGCATGTGGGAGGTTATAAATGATACTCTGAGAAATTATGAACCAGCCAGCTCTTAATGCATTTTAGACAAAGAAACGATACATTGACAGGACAAAGAAATTTAGATTTGTGTAGTCATTAGTGAAGAATCTAAACAAAGTTTGGGTTCAATAGTAAATTAGTAAAGAAATAACAAGTTTTGTTTATAAAAAATTAATAAATATATAAAGAAATAACAAGCTTTGTATCCCTGAATTCCTTAGCTCTAGGGATAAGGGTGTCAGTATACTGTAGCAAGTAGGAGACTTTTCATAGGGGAGATTTATTTCCTGCATTCAAGAAGAGAAGGGAAGGTCCGTGTGCCTTTCTTGGCATTTACTGCTTGCCAAGTAACTTTAATTCAAAATTATCAATATGCTAATGTATGATATTTTGGGGTGGCCTGCCCTGACCCTGACAGTAGGAAAGACATGATGTAATAAATTTACTCTACCACCAGGAGGGCTAGACAAAAGTCCTAAATGGAAATGCTAATATATTTCAATTCTTATACAACATTTTGAACTCTTCAGGTATCCTGAGAGACTGATTTCTTTTGCTAACCCCTGGGTTTGTACTGGAGCAAAGGTTGTGTTATTTAGGGCCAAAATCAGGGCTGTAAATGTCAGAGAATGTTTGTCATCCCAGCTGGCAAAGAGGAAGGAAAATGGTTACAGTTGGTGGTGTAATAGATTATCAAGTTGTTTCTCTAGAAACCCACACAAAGTCATCAAAAAGAATACTCTGTGGGTTAAAATCTGAGAAGCTTCTGACAAGTCTGAATATTTTCATTTCTTTAAAATATATATACTTACATTCAGTAAATGTTAGCACGGTGTAAATTATTGTCAAATAATCTTTCTGAAAATAGCTACTATACCTTGCATCCAAGTGACATAAGATTTATTTATCATTTTAAAAAATAGTTGTTGAAATATTGCTGATGTTTTCTCTTGAAGTTGATGTAAACCCAGTTTCAGAATCACTTTGTAATATAGTTTGCTCTTTTCATTCCCTTCCATCATATGGATTGATTTTCTTTGAGTTCCCTCCTCTTTATGATAGGTAGTTAAAAGTCAAACTTGTATATAATATTTTAATGAATGTTCGGTGAGTAGCATACATCACTCAGTAGTACTTTATGGATGTTCTTCATGAACTTCTGATAGTCAATCACAAGTGCACATGACTTCTTAGGTCTTCTCTGCCAGGCCTGGCTAACTATTCTTTGCTCCCTATCTAATGCCTGCATACCGAGTACAAGGGTTCAAAATTCTTGACTGCATGCAAGAGTCATCTGAGGAGCATTAGAAATAGTACCGATTACCCAACCATGCCTCCCTAGATTTTTGATGTACTTATCTATGGATGGAGACACAGGTACAGTAGGTTCTTGAATCAATGTCGTTTTGTTGGGTTAACTTATTTTATTATAACATTGACAAAATGCTTCAATAGGAACTTTTAACTCTCCTTTACACCAATTAATACAGTAAAGTTGGTTTCATTATACATCATTTCACGTCAATGGGTGACATTAAGTGAGTACTTACTGTATGGGTTCCTTTTAAGTACAGCTTGTTACTGTACAAAACAACATGAGATTAAATCAAGCACAAGAGGAAATGATGCAATCAAGAGTCACAATAATCATGATAGGTGTGCGGGTGCTGCCTGTGTGACACAACATACTGTTACACAAACTTTTATTTTTCCTGAGTAGAAAGAGTGCACTCTAAAATAACGATGAAAGTGTAAGACAGTAACATATTCGCTTATTCTCATTTTCAAGTATTATATACTAGATATGGTCATATGCTATATTTTTATATGACTGGCATCAGAGTAGGTTTATTTATACCAGTATCACCACAAACATGTGAGTCATGCACTGTGGTATGACATTACCAGGCTATGATGTCTCTAGGCAGTAGGAATTATTCAGCTCTACCAGAATCTTATGGGACCACCATCGTATAGATGGTGGCATTGACCAAAATGTTATGCAGAGCATGACTATGTCTAACATGATTTAGCGTCAGTAACATGATTATTTTCTTGCAGACCATAGAGCAGACACAACCTTGTAATGAGAAAAAGACATAGCAGAACAAAACAAAATGAATTTCTACTCTTGTTTTTAGATCTGATGCTATTTTGGTAGTTTCTCAGGCCAATACATTCTATAATGTAATTGGGACAGGTAGTGCCAGCGTTTGTAAGTCATGACAATTGAGCTGTGGAGTTACTTTTTACAAACTGCGAAGTCTTATTTCATTGCTGAACCTTTCCTGCTGTGTAAATAAATAAAAACACTGACATCGGCAGCCTAAACGTTTTATTGAGCAGCTACAATGTTCCTGCGAAGCACTGCACTCATCACTGTAGGGGATAAACAACTAAATCTGAGGAAAGTGGGGTTACAAGAAAACAAAATGCTAGGGCATTTTAAAACCACAATGAAATCTTTACTTATTAGTAAAACATTCCCTGGAAACATGTCAGCATTTAACTTAATATTGAGGTGGATAGAGGATCCACTGTAAGCAAAACGAAACAGAAATGCTCAGTTCCTTTCTGCCTTCCCCTTCATTGCTTCCCGCCTGCTGTTTTTCCTGATTGGATGGTGGGAAGCCCCTGAAAGAAATGGTACTCCTGTGGTGGACAGCCCAGCATCGGGGGCTCCACGGGCTCTTTCTGAAAGGCCAAGACCAACAAAAATGGCAGATAGGCTGGCTCCCTGTGAAGTGACTCTGTCGTTTAGCCACTGCTTGAGTCAGTAACACTTTTGTGTCCCAGTTCTGCCTGTTACTACCTGTGGCCTTTCAAAAGCCATGCAGTTTCCTTATTTATAAGAGGAGCAGGTTGCTTTAGACTGCAGGAGATCTTAAGGCTCTCTCAATCAAGCATTACAGTCCCATGACCCTGACTGCGAAGCTTTGATAGGAGAGGATGTTTTCTTCCTTGGCATCTCCTTATCAAGTGAGCCAAGAAAAGAAGAACATATTCTTTTTTTATTTTTAATATATTTTACTGATTTTTTTACAGAGAGGAAGGGAGAGGGATAGAGAGTTAGAAACACCGATGAGAGAGAAACATCAATCAGCTGCCTCCTGCACACCCCCTACTAGTGATGTGCCTGCAACCAAAGTACATGCCCTTGACTAGAATCGAACCTGGGACCCTTGAATCCTCAGGCCGACACTATCTACTGAGCCAAACCAGCTAGGGCAAGAGCATATTCTTTTTTAAAATATATACATATATTTTTATTGATTTCAGAAAGGAAGGGAGAGTGAGAGAGAGAGAGAAAGAGAGAGAGAGAGAGAGAGAGAGAGAGAGAGAGAGAGAGAGAAACATCAGTGATGAGAGAGAATCATTGATCATCTGCCTTATGCACATCCACAACCCCAGGCATGTGCCCTGACCAGGAATCGAACCGTGATCTCCTTGTTCATATGAAGCCACTCAACCACCGAGCCACACCAGCCGGGCGAACATACTCTTGAAAGCTAGGGAGTACTTAACCTCTTTCTAAAATATCCCTTCTGATTTCACCTTCACTGATGTTTCTAGAATCATTTTCCTTCTAAGTAAGTCCAGTGCCATTGAACTTGATTATTAAAAGAAAAACAGTTGTGCAGGACTTACATGGGTCAATGTGATGTGATGGCACAGAGATGGGGCATTAATAGGGCCTATCCAAGTAGATGTGCAGATTGGGGTACAAATGAATCTCCATAAGTAAAGATTTATGGGGAAGATTTGTGAAAAGAATTATTTGGCTCATCAAGTACTACTCAGTCATGCCCTAGCTGGTTTGGTTTAGTGGAAAGAGCATCAGCCTGTGGACCAAATGGTGCCAGGTTCAATTATGGTCAAGGGCACGTACCTCAGTTACATGCTCCTCCTCAGCCTGGACCCTGATCAGGGCTTATGCAGGAGGCAATCAATCAATGTGTTTTTCTCACATTGATGTTTCTCTCTGTCTTTCCATCTCTCTTACACTCTCTTTAAAAAATCAATGGAAAAATTCTTCAAGTGAAGATTAAACAAAAAACATGTAGTACTAAGTGAAAAAGATGAGATAACAGATAGACTAAACTTGGACAAATCACTCTAACTCCCCATGATAGTATCTGCCATGGTATGTTCATGTTCTGCACATGTTATAATCAAAAAAAATTTTCTAAGTTGTCATCTTTTATACTCCCATTAAACCAACCGACTTTGCAATTTTCCAGCGCATTTGGGGATTATAAACAAAACACATTTTATCAGTAAAAATATTTCTGTCTTTTTAATTAGCACCAAAAGAGGGCTTTGTTTTATTTTCTTTTCAGATGGGGAAGGAGAAGTAGGGAGGGAAGATAAATAGTTGAAATGTTGAAGTGTTAAACTGGGAGAACTTTGCAAAAGAATTCTGGAACTTTCATGTCAGTGTTCCCTCTTGAGAGGATGGCATCCAGATGGCACAAAGCTGCCTTCCAGCTGCCATCATTCCCTGCAGCTCACAGAGCAGCACCGCCTCACCACAGCCTGTGCCTGCCCCTCCCACGGCACCAGGATGAGAAGCGTCAGCTCTCCTGGAGGGCCCATCAGTATGCTTAGGCCTAAATCTGTACTGAGCACCTATCATGCTTCCACCCTGTTCTAACCCCTAGAAATACAATTAAGAACAAAATGTGAAATAAACTGAGAGAACTACATCAAACTAAAAAGTTTCTGCACAGCAAAGAAAATGGTCCTCAGGATAAAAAGGTAACTGATGGAATGGGAGAAATTATTTGCAAATCATATAAGTGATTACTTGCAATCAATAGGGTGAGTAATCTTGGGAGGACACATGATGTGCTCCTTACAAACTTTCCAACAAAGTCTCGTGTGCACCCCAACAATAAGTGGTTAATCTCCCAATTATATAAGAAGTTTCTATAACTCAGTAACAAAAAACAAAACAAAAATTTCTAATGACCCAATTTAAAAATGGACTAAGGACTTGAGCAGGCATTTCTCTAAAGAAGACATACACATGGCCACCAGGTACATGAAAAGATGCTCAGCATCATTAGTCATCAAGAAAATCCAATCAAAACCATAATGAAGTATTACATGACTTTGTCAATATGGTATTGTCAAGAAAGAAATGAGAGCGAGAGCGAGAGCGAGAGCGAGAGAGAGAGAGAGAAAGAGAGAGAGAGAGTATTTGTCTGGATGTAGAGAAATTGGAACCCTTATACCATTTATGGAAATGCAAAACAGAACAGCCACCATGGAAAACAGTATGAAAATTCCTCAAAAATGTAGAGATAAAACTACTGTATATTTCAGAAATCTCACTTCTGGGCACATATCCAAAAGAGTTGAAATCAAGATCTCAAAGAAATATTACATTCCTAGTTTCATTGCAGCACCATTCACAATAGGTAAGATGTGGAAGTAACCTGTTTCCATCGACATTTAATGGATAGATAAAATGTGTATACATACTAATCAACCTTTAAAAGGAAGAAAATTGTGTCACCCAATGACATGGATGGGCCTGAGGACATTATGCTAAGTGAAATAAGCCAGATAGAAAAAAACATACTGTACTATTCCAATTATATGAAGTATCTAAGAGAGTCAAGTGCATAAAATCAAAGAATGGTACCAAGGCATGGGATGTTATTAACAGGTATAAAGTTTCAGTTAAGCAAGATGAATAAGTTCTAGAGATCTTTTTTACACATTGTACCTACAGCCAACAATACTTTGTTGTACAGTTAAGTATGCTAAGACGGTGGTTGGCAAACTGCAGCTCTGTTGACTAATGAGTTTGCTGACCACTGTGCTAAAAGGATAGCTCTCGTGTTGGTGTTAACACAATTATAAAAAACAGAACAAAGCCTGAAACATCCCTGCCTTCATGGGGTTACCAGCTAATGAGATAGATAGACAATAAACTTAAAATGTTGCTGTATTACTACTAAGTCTTATATGAGATGAAATGGGTTTAAATTCTTTCATAAAAGATCCCAAGGTTATTCTAAATCAGGAGAAAAACTCACCAAAAGAAAATTCCAACAGAAATGATCCATCGACCCATAACTTCCAAATCTGGAATTTCTCTATATTTGGCATATCACACACATGGGAGTGGGGTGAACATATGTGCATGCACATACATATAAACTTATTGAAGACTAAAACGATTGTGCTTGTTGAGACACTTAGAACCACACAACCGACTAATGACTTCTAGGAAGAAAATCAAGAGTAGTGATTTCTATTGCCTTTTGTTGAAAGAGAAGTGGATTCTCCCACTTTAATGTCTGAATAGGAGCTCTGGCTCTGACCACTCGGACAGTAAGATGATTCATGCAGAATACTTCAGTTATGTTAACAACTCTTATGCAACAACAATAAACAGTTCAATGAGGCTCTTTGGTCCTACGGTGCTTTTGCCTTTGGGTTAAAAATTGCACTTTATAGAACGATGGGAAGAATTTGTGTTATGGAATCAGGGAGCTGTGGTGGTGGGGATGGTGGGGGCTGTGGGGTAGAGGGAATAGGCAGGCCTGAGTTAAGACTTATGCTTTGATACTAGCTATATGAACTTGGACAACCTACATAATAACGCTAAGCCTCAATGATTCCTTTAAAAATTAGGATAGTATCTACTTTTGCCTTGTAGGGTCATTGCGTTCTGTGTTGTGTAATGTGCCCTCCACATAACATTGATGCTCATTAAATAGTAGCTGTTTTTGTTATTGTCTGGTCAAGGTGGGGCTTCAAGGTGATGTAGAAGCCAGCACCCTAAAACTTATTAAGGTAAGGGGAAACCCTGTGAAGTGAAGGGAGTCAGAACAACACGACCTCTTCCAAATGTATTGATTATTTTTGGGTTGAAGACAAGGCCCAAAAGTCTCTTGGATAAAGCTTTTCATCTCCCCCTTGACTGCCTGAAAATTCTTTGATGAAGGTTAATACTAGAAACAAACTACAAAGCCTGTGAATTAGGTGTAGGGAGCTCAGCAGAGACTTTCTCTGGGTGGTATGGCAAACATTTGTTTACCAAACATTTGCTCTTCCCATCTTCCTGTGAATTGACTTCCTTCCCTTTGAAGCCCTATAGCCCTAAGCCCTTCTGCTCATCTGGGGTCGTCCTATAAGCCACAATTGCCGACTGTCTTTGGGCTTCTTATGTCTATGTGAGGCTTTTGTACGTACATAATTAAATTTGTTTTTTTCCCCCTATTAATCTGCCTTATATTAATTATTAGATTAGCCAAAAGGGCCTGGAAAGATAGAGGAAAAAATTTACCTCCCATACAGAAGCAATTTAAAATTAAGTACTTTCATTTTAGAGGTTGGCAAGAAAATGGCATTCATTATTTTACTGAAATTTTGTGTATTATTTACATCAACAACTTAGAGAAGGGGATAGGATTGGAAATGATAGTCCTCTTTCTCCTTAGTGTACATGTTTATTTTAGTTTATAAGTATCAGGACAAAGAATTTGAAAACCAAACTGTGCCTCAGTTTCTACACCTGAAAATTGGACATGTCATTTATTTTATATGGATGGTTTGAAGATAAAGGAAGGTACTTTGAAGGTACAAAGGAAACCTGTGAAGTCTAGATGAGATGATATGAATAAATATAAAGAATTAAAGTGGTCCTTGCTATTACAAATGAGAATTCTCCTTTCCAGGAGTACGTGAGGAAGACAGGGAAAACCACTGCATTGTACTGATGATTTCAAAGGAGTTACTCAGGAGCTGCTGAGGAATTGAGCACTTTAGGGAAAGGGACATTCATTAACCGTTTGGTTGTTTTAAGTTTTAAAGTCACACGTGAGTGGGTGAAGGAGAAGTTTTATTCCAGGTGCTTTCACAATCCAGTGGGTTTATTATATCTGAAAAGCTATAGGATCTGGGCTGTCGACTTTTGCTTTTCTTCCCTGCTGTAGAAATGATGTTTGTGTACTTGCGTTTTATCACCACTTAGATTCTTCAGGGTAATGAGAGCTGGAAGAGAAACACCTGGTCCCCCTCTTGAGTCTTCCCGTTATATGTCCCATTCCCACCGTTAGCTCAGCCTTGAGGGCCACGCTGCATATAGCGGCTCTTCTTTGTTCCATCATTGAAAACCCCAAAGAACAAGTTTACCTGACAAAACTATGGCTCAGAAATTAGAAGTAAAATTTTCTTACTTCTTGTTTCCCCATGCTGTGCTTTGTCCCATACCACACATATCTTTGCTCCCACACACCCAGGCCCAGGAGGCAGGAAGAGAAACCAAAGAATAGGGTGATATTTCACTCATGTCTCAGGCTTGATACCTGGCCAAGAGGCTGCTGGTGACTGACCTGCAACTCTGGCGGGACCTCGGGGAGCCTGCTCTATCCATTAATGTAGGGCAAGCATCACCACCATTTGGCTTTCCCTTCTGCTCCACATTTTCTCTTTTCTGTACTGTTCTTCAGGGGCGAATTTGTCTGCCTTACATGAATGGAAGTGTCTCCCAAGACTTCAAGGCTACATCCAAATCAAAAGAACATCTAGTTTTGTTACATCACCACTTAACTTGGGGGGGAAAAAATGTTTTAGCACTGTGTTTTTCTACTTTTATAAAAATTTTATTTTATTTTAAATGTTTTTATTGATTTTTGGAGAGAGAGGAAGGGAGAGAGATCGAGAGAAACATCGATGAGAGAGAATGATTATGGATTGGCTGCCTCCTGCATGCCCCACACCGGGCATGTGCCCTGACCAAGAATCGAACCACCAAGCCACACCAACTGAGCTAAATTTTATTTTTCAATTACAGTTTGCATTCAGTATTATTTTGTATAGCTTATATAGCGTGGTGGTTAGGCAATTATACACTTTATAGATTCCTCCAATATTTCCAGTACCCACCTGACACCATACATAGTTATTACAACACTATTGACTATATTCTCTAAGCTGTCCTTGACATCCCTGTGACTCTTTTGTAACTACCAACTTGTTACAAATTCTTAATACTTTTTCTGTAAATTTAGCTTTTTGACCACAAATCTTAGACATTGAGTCTGTAGCTGTTCTCTTCATTTATTTAAGATGTAGTGATCGAATCAGAGTACTTCCAGTTCCAGGTTCAGCACGTCCTGGGCAAATGAATCTGGGTAAATTAGTCCAGGGCTGATGGGAGGGCACATTGAGAAAGATCTCAAGGAAGGAAAGGCAAACGCTAAACACCAGTGCTCTCTGAACCTAACCACCATAATTCTAATTTTATTTGAGCATTCTGTGGTCATAAAAAGCAACCTATTTTCTTGAAGGTATAATTCACAGTGGACATTTTAATATGCAAAACTCTCCCTGCTGGAAAGTTACAGACATTAATCAAAATGCAATCTTAAGCCTTTCACAGTAATGTAACAGAAGAGCAGGAAAGCACCAAACAAAAGGTACGACATTTATTTTTACAAAAGCAATAAACATGACATGGGTAATATAAACTTCATTCATCTATGTCCTACTTTTGAGATCTGTCACTGTCTAAAATATTAGTTTCATATGTCTAGCTCCTTTCCTCTGTAATGTAATTATTTTTTTTTTAAATGTTTGGGTTGGCACCTTTTGTATTTCAATATTAGCATTGTGCCTGAACCCAGAACCAAATAATTTGCATATTATTTGTGATTACCCAATAAAAGCCCATGCAGAGTACACTATCACTGCATTAGAAGTGCATAATTGAGTAACTGAACCTTAAAACAGCTGAGACCTGGAAACATGTTAACTTTTATAACAAAATAAATATAAGCTGCTTTTGCATAAAACCTACTGACATATTTGCTATCCAAGTGTTGAGGACATGTCAGCGATACTGTTCTAAAGTCATCACAAGAATGAGCACATTTTTCATACAACTTAGAATCATATTTGAACCTGAGTCATGAAAACTGTCATATATATAAGACCTAATCCATCACTTTTCCTGATCATGATTTTTATTCATGTAAATATTTCATAATATTTTTTTGTCACACAAACAAAATCTGCTTGTGTTCTATAGTTTCTGATCTCTTGGTTTTAATCTGCCCTCCCTGTGTTTACAAATACATGTTTCTGTGGTGAGTCACCACAGATCATGTGGGAAGCAAGAAGAGCTTAATTAAAATAAATAAGATTAGGTGACTGTAATCATCAGCCTTTAAGAAATTAAAGTATTGATGACTCAGCTGCAATTAAATTAGGGAGGACTGATACGTCAGTCACAGACAGCATCCTGTTTGAAAATGTTTCTTGTGTTTTTATCTCTGTTTAAAACAACACCATCAAACTAAAGAAGGAGCGCATTGATCAACCATCCCCCCTCCCACACTCTCCATCTTCAAACTTATTTTCTTCCTAAGGAAAAATTTACGGAAACGTTATCTGGATTTTTAAAAATCCCAAATCCTTCATATAAATATCTTAGTCATGTTATTGGAGATAAAACCCATGCTTAATTATAATTTATCAGACACTTGTTATATCATATCTGGCGTACCCGCAATTAGTATTTTTAAGAGAGCAAAATGGGACTCACATCTGACCTCCTATCATCATTACAGAAATTGTAGCTAAATTTGGGCAGCTGACTTTGTACTGCTCACCTCACAAAGCAGGGTCTGGAAACAGTTCTGATTTAACCTCATTGTACTAATTACTGTAAGCTCCATGCATGAGTAGGATAATAATTGCTATACTAATTGTTGTCCGGAAAGTGGAATAACTGCAATGAAGTTGTTTTAAGTGTTTGCATGTGTGCTGACATTTAAGAGATTAATCTGAAGTTAATCAGTGTCCATTTTTCAATTAGTGCCTAAGGATGTATACTAGTCTATTATTAGCCTAATAGCTAATATATTAAACTAATTAGTCTATTAAGATGGGAATAATACTCCAGGAGCACAAAAATGCTTGATTATGATTATTGATAGGTAGTCTTTGAAACATATATATAGAAAGACAAGGGAGCATTGGTATCTATCCTTTAGCTTAACAATATCCTTGAATTACTATCTGAGAGCTATTTTTTCCATTTTCTAATTCAGTCTCTTTAATTTTTTTTTAATGTTAACATTAGTACAGGAGTTCCCCTTCCTCCCTCCCTGTTCCCACTTCCTTCCTCCCTTAACTACCCTTTTCTAGGCCTTTACTGAACTACTGTCCTTATCTATGGGGTATGCATATATATTCATTAGCTATTTCCTTCACCTTCTTTATCCAGTCACCCCACCCGCTCCATCAACTAAACTAGAGTCTTCTGATGTACTCAGATAGACGAATCTATTTAAGAGCCAGCTGGATTTCATTTTACAGTCATCATACAAAAATAAACGTTTGCTCAGTTAACTGGAATGTCTCTTTTTAAAAAGTAATTTTAAACAGGAGTAAGCGGAGGCACACTACCTCTTCATGTACTGTCAACTGCTCCAAAATTGTTGGCCATAGTTACCTGGTATCAGGAACATAAAGTTAAATGCATTTCAATATAACCTTAATCCATTGCAATTTCATAAAATGCAATACCGTACATTTTATGCAAATGAAATGACAGATTGCAGACCTGGATGTATCCTGATTTTTCAAGTAGAAATCCTTTCAAATGAGCTTTCTCACCTCATGAGCTAATTTTTATTTGTTGATCATATTCAAGCAGAAAGTGAACATTCGTCTGGGACTGGTAACAATCCTTTTATTGTGTTGAGCAGATTGAATCAGACAATCCAGTGTCATTTATAACGTCTCGTCATGTTTTCCATAGGTGGATAAGCGGACCCGCTGTAGTCAATGCATTTTATTCTTCAGGCAGAAATCAGATAGGTAAGATCTATTCCTAAATAATGTTTTATTATCCCTTTATTGTTTTCAACCTGTAGTGAATTGCGTGATCAATTTGTAATACTACCCTTAAAAGCATAGCTGAGGCTGAGTTACTGATTTATTGAATATACTCGGAAAGTAATTTTACTTATGTATCTCTTTTCATGATAGTTACAAGTTTTAAATCAGGACAAATCATATGAAGTAGTTTTTTAAAGTAATACTCTCGTTTTTTTAGTAAATGGTTTATTTCTAAGTACTTTTATTTTTTAAAGCACCTTATGTCCGTATAAACTTAGATTGACTTAAAGACTTCCTAAGTATCAGCATCTTTTAGTGGTTCAAGGGCCCAAGAACAACCTTTTAAGAGATTTCATTTTCCTGGCAATTCTGTATTCTGGCTTTGGTGGAAATGGTCCTGTTCCCTATCACCTTTTTTTTTTTTTTTTTCTAGAAGATTCCATGGGGCTCAAGAAAAAGAAAAAGTTGCAAAGTCAGTTATATTAGGCTGAACCATATAAAATTATACTTACCCACTTTTGACTAAAGAGAAAAAATTTCACACTAATAGTAATGTGGCAAAAATGTGCATAGAAATTAATACATGAGTAAAATGACATATTGAATAATTAAATGGCTTAATATAACAAAGATACATTTTTTCCCTCTTTCTGGGAAGACCTTGACATCTCTAAGCTTTCTCATTAGTATCCCATAAATGGGTTCATTTTTCCCTAAGGGTGTCTAATGTGTAGAAAGATACCCAAGTAATTCAGCAGTAGCAGGGGTCTTCTAAACAGTACAGCCAGCTTCGCCAGGTGTACTCCATCCAAGGTTCTATGTGTGGTGAAGAACCAAGAGAGAGACCACTCCAGCATTATCCTAAACTACTCATTTTGTATCTCAGAGACTGCCCTAAGCATCATTTTTCTTGAATTCTGTTACTGATTAGATTAGAAATGATGCAAGATCCTGTAAGATTTTTACCATTGGTTAAAAAAACAAAACAAAACAAAAAACTTTCAAAGAAATTGGATACCTTATTTTATTATAAAGTTTGATTATACCTTTCCTCGTTGCTTTTAAACCTAGAAAGAGTTAAATTAAGAAGTTACAGACATTTTCTTTTGTATTTTCATGGTTTTTATTTTTTGAGTTAATCTTTAGCCCAGCTGGAATTTATTTTGGTATGTGACATGCAGCAAATGATTTATAATCAGAAAAGTTTGTCTTTATATAACATGTAGATAATAAGTAAGGCATGTGCACCAGGTTAAAAACAATTAGCTCAAAGTCTTTTCTAGGCTCATGCACATCCCAGCCAGTGGAATGATTACCTAAACTCAGACCAGAGCCCGTTTAATGATCAACTCGGAACCTGTCTATCCTTTGTGATGTGGTCCTAGAAACCACTGAAACCTTTTCTTAGAAGTGCTTTTATTGCTAAAGAGTCTTTACTTTGAAGACCTCTTTTTAAAATATATATATATATTTTTATTGATTTAAGAGAGGAAAGGAGAGAGAGAGAAAGATAGAAACATCAATGATGAGATAGAATCATTAATTTGCTGCCTCCTGCACACCTCACTCTGGGGATGGAGCCCACAGCCCGGCCATCTGCCTTGAATGGGAATGAACCGTGACCTCCTGGTATAGGCCGATGCTCAACCACCGTGCCATGCTGGCTGGGCATAAAGACCTCTCTTTGATGCTCAGTAATTCTGTCAGTATAACATCTAGTTCATTCTAGTCTTGGACTTAAGTGGGATAAATAACCTTTAAAGGAATCCCAAGGCAAAGTAAGACGGCCTGGATTTTGGTTCTGCATTAGGGCAGACTAAGGGCTATGGCTTCATTGTAATCCAACTCAGGAAGGGCCTTGGATCCTCTCAGACCTAGTGCTGGGTCATGCCAATGAGAAGAGCCAGTCAGACCTTCCATAAGATCTCGATGGTCTGCGGCTCTCCTCTAGAGCAGGTCCACATAGGTCACACCCAGACAGATCCTTGTTTGGCTCTGAGTTGCTAAAGAGTCTTTTCTGGAACTGGCTCAGAATTGGGCCACATCAGAGATTCTGTTATCAGAGAAGACTTGGGAATGTTCCCATTTTGTATTTAGTGCTCTCAAACCAAACAAGCACACAGCTGAAAGAAAAAGAGGGTACAGGTGGCCTAACATTTCACAAAGTAGACCATTAGCCTCTGAATAATCAAGAATTGGCTGTAATACCCATTCCTAATATATAAGAAAGACATTTTTTAAGATTCTTGAGATAAATTCACCTGAAGGAAATACCAAATTAAAAAAAAATTGTTAACTTCTTTTCATAACCTTGTCTGCTAATAATAGCAGTTCAGAGAAAGGGGAAGTGTCATTTGAGAGGAGAACTCTTTGATATAAAAGGTTTTCTCTTTTGGCAATTCATTAAAATCTTCAAAGTGGGGATTGTCTTAACTAAAAATAATTGAAGGTCCTGATCTCCCTCTTTTACTTGATAAAAGTGTGTGTGTGTGTGTGTGTGTGTGTGTGTGTGTGTGTGTACACTTATACAAATATATAATGTTTGCAACATTGTCTTCATGGACTTGGTATCAGGTGCATTATAGAATTAGAATTGGTATAAAATAACATGTGTGTCATAGATGACCCTTCCACCTTCACACAAATATCCTAATTAAATTGTATACAATATCTCATGGGATTGGTTTTGTTTTGTTATGGTAAAAAAAAAAAATTAACATGTTTTATTATCATACAGGGAGTTATTCATAGTAATAATTTCTCCTTTTTAATTCAGTTGCCACCTTTTGTCATAACTCATACATGTAGGCTACATTCCAATTTTTATGCACCCCACCAATTCACATCAACTAAAAAATAGTCATCTTCCCTAGCAGCAAAGAACACTGAAAGTATTTAATTCACTCACTGGTTTCTGTCCCTTGCATATTTGCTCCATGGAGCTCTGGAAACCTTTTCTGTTGTCAGATATTTCCCTGTAAGTTCTAGGCACTATTCAATCATCTTATTAAACCTTAAAATCGTATCCAAGGAAATGATCATGTCAGAAGGGAATACTTCTGCTGCATTCTCCTTTTTCATTAACAATCAAAAATTTTTTTTAAACTTTAGGAAATCTGTAGATTATTTATATTTAGTTTATCTAGCCTGGGTGGTCTACAACTATCTTGAGTAAGAAAGTTTTCTAAAGTTGTCTCATTCATTCTTAGGAGTCTTATTTTCAGACTTAAAAATTAAGAGTAACTATTTCCAAATATTTAATATGAAAAGAATTTAATTTGCATACCAAAAATTGATTTTACCTAATTGCAATCTTGAGCTTTATATCAGAGATTCTAAAGTTGAATTGTTTGCAGACTTAAAAACACGAACCAGGAAAGTGAGGGGGAAGGAGCAGGGAGAAGCCTAGTCTTTTGTTTCATGGACTAATGACTTCTTTAATTAACAGCTTGTTGACATCCATAAAATATGCACAACTAAGCAGTTGGTTATTATGAAGAGTTGTGAAGTCTCCTAGTAAGAGTGATAAGGCTAATGGCAGAAAGCCTCATCATGGAGGTTTAGCTGACAGAGAAAAGGGATAAATCATCATTTGCAAAGCTAAACTTGAAGACTAGTATTTAATATGAGCCATAAAAATCTTATCACTCGCCTGAAGAATGGCATATTAGGGTATAATTAAAGCAGTAGGATCTTTACAGCTAACGTTTAGTCTTGCTAGCACGTTTCGTAAGAACATTTATATAATGGGTGGATTTTAATCAGAGTACATAGTGTGGGAGATAATGTTCACTTTAAGTTAATAAAGTACTGCACGTAATTTTTATACTTTAGGCTAAAAGTTATTTCTTGGTACTGTTGATAGCTCAGGCAGCCACAGAGGAGGTATAACTTTCATCAAAATTCACCAAGGACAAAAGTATTTTTGTTGTTACTTTGTCATTTTGATGCTATAGCAACTTTACAGATTTTTTTTAGATGTCTGGGGAGCACTGATTGCCCAGTGTATTTTAAAAGTCTCTGTAAATATCTAATATTTGCCCCTGAAACACATGCAAATCTATGTTATATTCACCCCAATATTTGCTACTCGATGTTGACTAGATATTAAATTTTGTAAGGTCAGAGCACTTCTTATGTGCTTCTGGTATCCTGCATTGTAATGGCCCGGGGCTTTGCAAGCAAATAGATATTATACTAATGATATTTTGTTGTTGTTCCAGAACATAATGTTTCAGTTATTCAGTGGATACTAGAGTTTTCAAACATGAAAAATAAAGTTACTAAATTATGAACCAAAGGGAGTTGCATGAGGGAGGCGGGCAAGCAGGAGAGAGCTGTGGAGCCAGATCAGGCAAAAGCGTTGGTGTTTCCTTAGAGAGCTGTAAGCTGTCCAAGGTTTTTTATCAAGGAAGTGGTAATGAGTCAAGTTGCACTTCAGTCTGCTGCAGGATAGATTAGATTTAGGATAGATTATAGGTGGGTAAGATAGGAAGTGGTAAGAGCAATTAAGAAATTAATTCTTAGGCAAGGAATGAGAGTGTGAACGAGGATGGTGTGGGTAAGGCCGATAAGAGAAAAACAGAAGAGCCACTTAGGAAGGTGGATGATGAATTTATATATATATATTTTAGAGAGGAAGAGAGATAAAGAGAAATAAACATCAACAATGAGAGAGAATCATCAATTGCCTGCCTCCTGCATGTCTCCTACTAGGGATCAAGCTTACAACCTGGACATATGCCCTAACTGAACCAGTTACCTCTTGGTTCCTGGATTGATGATCATCTGCTGAGCCACACCCAGCTGGGCTACATGATCCATTTTTATTTTTTTAATGATCCATTCTTTTACTAAGTAGACTGTGTAAGACTTTGTTAAAGAAAGGAGGCACCTGAGATAAGTAGAAAATGTTCACTTTGGGTGAATTAGACCCTTCAAATGCCATTAATAGAAATACTAAAGTCAAAAGAGTGATGGCTTACAAGGGAAAATGAGAGGTTTGATGTTTGACACATGAAATTTAAACAATAAGACATCTAAGTGTAGAAAGTTAACAAGTTAATGTAGATGTCAGAGTAGACCTATAAAAGTTGTTATTTACTAAAGTCTTTAGGACACCACAGTAAATTTATTTATCACTAGAGGCCTGCTGCATGAATTTGTGCATGGGTGGGATTCCTCAGCCTGGCCAGTGAGATCAGGGCCAGTCAGGGCCATCTCATCCAATCCTTCCAGTCCTGATCAGGGGGCCATCAGGGCCGGCCGAGGGGAGGGACTGCAGGAGGTTGGCTGGCCACAGGAGGTTGGTTCCTGTGTTGAGTGTCTGCCCCCTAGTGGTCATTGTGTATCATAGCGGTTGGTTGACCAGTTGTAATGGTCACTTAGGCTTATATTTATTTATATAACTATATTATTAATTTGTTTAACACCTTTCTAAGCACCTAGAATTTTCCGGGCACTATTCTTGCTTTAAGTGCTGGAGATAGTGAACTGAAAAAAAACTCAATTCAAAAACAAACACAAATCTCTGCTCTCCAAGGGCTAATAGTTGAATTGTTGGGGGGTAGGAGGTGGGAGTAAAGAAAAAGAACAACAATTATAAATAAGGAAGTATACTGTCATAGATTTCTTAATGAAAGTAAAATACAAGTATGGATTGAAGATACCTTCCATTGAGTGACTCTGTTTATTTAGTAAGCTATTAAAAATGGTAAAATGTTAGAGATAACATTAGAAGTAATACTTGTGATATTAAGTAACTATTTCCCCCAAATATTTACAATGGGGGAAAGACCTTCTGATTGAAGATGATAATTTCCCATTGCTCTGAACTTATTTTGGCAGAAAACAATCTTACTAGAGACTGTCAAGTAGATTATAGTTCTACATCACAGATTAATGGTGTCATTCTGGGATGAACGTTTTGCTGTCATCAATAATGAAAGACTTGCATGTGTTTCTGTCACAAAGGTTTTTGTATGTAATTAAATGAAATGGGACATACTAGAAAACAGCTTAGCAGTCAAGAAGCAGACTCTAGGCCTGTCATCCCAAAATAAAGCCACAAGTAAACCTTTTTTTTTTTTTAATTTCTTTATTGATTATGGTATCACATCATTGTCCTCATCCCCCCATTCCCATCCCAAATCCCTCCCCATGTCTGCCCCGCCCCCACCCCAACCCTGTTGTCCATGACCACTGATTAGGCTTATATGCATGCACACAAGTCCTTTGGTTGATCTCTCTCCCTTACCCCCACTCTCCCCTACCTTCCCTCTGAGATTTGACAGTCTGATCGCTGCTTCTCTGTCTCCGGGTCATTTCTGTTCATCAATTTATGTTGTTCATTATTTCCCCTAGAAACGTTAGATCATGTGATACAAAAATTCCCTTTTAAGAACCGAAACTGAGGCAAGCCATAATGGTTATGCTGAGAGGCAAATGAATCAGTTTGTAGTGAGTTCCTTTCTGGGCCAACAGTTCTTTTGAATCACAATTTCAATGTCAAATAGTTCCTTATGTATACATGTCAGCCATGGTATTTCAGATCTGGTTGGTGGACAAATGGTGGTGATGCAGGTTCGACCGTCTCTGGTTTGATCCTGGGCATCTTTCAACGACGCACAGCTGCTGTCTGCTAGTATGGCAAGGCATCAGCGTCTTCCTTCTCTGGACTGTTTCTTTTCTGTATTCATGGCTGGGGCACTTGTGTCAATTCCTCTCTGTTGCAGGAATCCACATGATCTCGGAGTTGTTTTCTGAAAATATACAAACATATTCTCGACCAAAAGTTAATAAAGGGATATTTTCTATAAATTTGACTTGGGATCCCTTTTCATTTTTTTCACAAGTAATCCTTAACCATCTTCTTTCCCTATAGTCTTCCCGGCTGGCATCCTGCAGCCCCCCTTCTTCAGCGCCCAGCAGTCTAAGTCATTGAACTACGGGGGTATTGGCATGGTGATAGGACATGAAATTACCCATGGCTTCGATGACAGTGGTAAAGTGCACTTGACATTCCTTTGGCAGAGATTATAGTCTTAGAAACCTGATTAAGAGCTATTATAATTTAGCAATACAAAAATAACATTCACTCATGTATCACTGGCTTAATAATCACCACACTTTTAATGTTCCTTTTAAATTGTTACTTAAGATCAGAAATTTTTAGTAGTGAGGTTAGCCCTGACGGAATAAAGCAAGTATTTACATTGAGAAAACACTGATGATAGTTTTTAGTCTTATTTTATGAGTTTTTATGTCTTAGTTCTCCAGACTTTTAGAGGGCAAGGTCCACATCTTAAAATAAGATATAAAGAATTAAACATTAAGGTGCCCAAAAACCATAAGAGTCTTAAATCACTTGTGGCATGTGACTTCTTTTTCTTTTTCATCTTAACCTACTACCTAGTTTAGGCCTTGCAAACAGTGGGCACTTAAATATTTACATAATGCAAAATGGTGTTTTGACTGGCAAAATAGATTTAGAGTGTTGGTGAAACTGAGAAGAAAAGTAGTAAAGTCAGAAGAGGGTAAAGAGGTGATAATTGAAGCTATGACAAATACTGGTTTGCAAGGAGAAAGACAATAGAAATAGAACAATAAAGAGAAAATAATTATACTTTAACTAGACCTTCAGAGATGCAGGGAAAGAAAAGGAGATGTGAAGGGCACAACTTTGAAAAGGACTTACTATGTGTTAACTCAATGAACTATACAATAGTCTTCACAGGTAGAAACTAATACTATTTCCATTTATTAATGGGGGGGAAATAGAGATGCATAAAAGACTCATTTAAAGTCTCAAAGCTAGAAATTGGTGGAACGAGGATGTGAGTTCAGGTAGTTTGTCTTCATAGCCCTTTTCTTACTACGTCATGGATAACTATTAAAAAGATGACAAAACACAGTATCAAATTAAATGACATTGATAAATATATCTCAAAAAGGGAAAAGATTGATGTATTTAGGATTACCAGGAGAGCTCCAGGAAAAAAGGTGGCTTTTTCTTTGTGCTCAAAGTAGAGGGAAACTGAGCCACCATATGTCACGAGAGTTTGAGGTATGAAATGAAGGCCAGAAAGAAAATATTGACCTTTCAGAAATCTCAAAATACCAAATGAAACAGACACAGTTTCTGTAGAAACCATCTCACAGATAGAAAGCATTATTTAAGGAGTGCTTATCTGGTGGCCTCAGCTGAGATCTTAAGAGCCAGGTCGGTGAACTGTCTGAATTAATAGTAAGGCACATCAGCAAACAAAATCCTGGCAGTCCAGATGTCACCAACTCTGCATGAGAAAGAATAACAGTTCCTCTCATTATGTGTTCAATTGAATGTCCTCTCACATTGTGGTATTTCAGTTCTGGCACTTTGAATTTAAAAATATCTTATTGTAATTTTTGATGTAATGAGTTCTCATTGTACTTGAATCAATATATTCTAGGCAGAAATTTTAACAAGGATGGAGATCTTGTTGACTGGTGGACACAACAGTCTGCAAGTAATTTCAAAGACCAATCCGAATGCATGGTATACCAGTACGGAAACTTCTCCTGGGACCTAGCAGGTGGACAGCATGTATGTCATCAGCATTCTCTTGAAAAGTTTCAGATATTCCCAATCTTAAGTGAATTACTGATGCTTTTTAATAATCAGAATATAGTTAAGAGTCTTTTTTTTTTTTTTTAATAGATCAATGGAATTAATACTCTGGGAGAAAACATTGCTGATAATGGAGGTATTGGCCAAGCATACAGAGTGAGTAATAATATTTTTCCCATTTTAGTGGTTGGAGTATATATTTATCATATTCATTCATTCATTCATTGAAAGCCTTTTGCAAAAGACACATAATGTAAGCAACAAAAGATTAAAATGGAAAATATAAGGAGAAAGGGGGTGGTAAATATGCTAACCAGCAGGAGCAATGCAGTTAGTTGCGATTGAGCTGACCACACAAAGCTGAGAAGAAACATGAAGCATTATGTCAACAGAATAAGGAGATAGGCAAATTCGCAGAGGAGGCAACCTTTCTCTAAGAAATAATCTCTGAAATAAATTTATGATAAAAGAGGCCCCATAAAAAGAATTATTTCAGAGTCATTGATCAGTGCATCAAACAGGACCTTCAGTTTCACAGCAAGTGAAGAAATGTTCAGGAACCATAATTGGAATAAGCCACAGTTCATTTACAATGATAGAGTGAAGGACTAAGTGATACGGTTTTAGCATATGGCCTTTTAGTCATCCAAACTACTATGGCCAGTTTGTTGACAAATGAACTGTGGGATAAGAAGCGGAGGAGAGGCTCAGTAATTGGATCAGGAAAGAAGAGGAAGCACCAGATCTATGTGGGAGAGAGGACAGTGGGGCCTGTGACTTGGCAATGAACGTGAACGGGTAATCAGAGTGTGAGACTTGGGAGATCACTCTGACAGCAAAGCTTCCTAAAGTACAAATCTCTGTCAAGTCCTGAGAGATGGCAAATGGCTGCTGCTTTGAATGCTTGGTAGTTTTTCTTTTATTGGATGCCAGGCATTGGGCATTTTACATTCTTGAGAGCTGATCATTTTTGCTTTCCTATATATATATATATATATATATATATATATATATATATATATATATATATATAGCTTTATTCTAAGACAGTTAAATTCCTCAGACATGGTCTGGTGGTCCTGTTAGATCTACTTAAGTCTTAAGGGGGACTAAGGAAGTGCTCAGTCTAAAGACGATTATTCTCCACTGCTGAGGGAAGACCCTACTATGTGAATCTTGAGGTCTTTCATTTTTGTTAGGTGTGCATACCAGACATTTTTATCTCTAATCCTTGGCCATGGTTTCTTCACTAGGATTGGGTAGTTTTCTCACATACTCAGGTGAATATTCGAGAAGGCCATCTCATCACTTGAGGTGCTCTATCCATGCAGTTTTCTCTTCAGTGCCTTGTCCTTGGTATCCCTGAACTTTTTGTTCTCAACTCTAGGAGTCCCTTGGACTCTGGGTTTTCCTTTCTCTGTGTTGTAGCCTGGAAACACTGAAGGTAATCAGCTGGGACAATCATAGGGCTCATCTATTTGTTCACCATCTCAGAGAGATTACTCCCCCTTTTCCTAGTGTCCAGTGTAATGCAAGCCATTATTTCATATGTTTTGTCCATCATTTGGTTGTTTCAGTGGGAATATTGTTTACCCAGTCCTTGTTGCTCCATTTTGCCTGGGAGAGGAAGGCATTAGTACTCTTAATACTCCTATAGTTATTCTTATATTCTGCTAGATTAAGCATCACTGATTTAAAAATCCAGTCAAAGTCTGGGTTGATGGTACTTCCATGGAGATGCTCATTAGAATAAGTACAGAATTATCATGCAGAAAAAAAAATTGTGTGAATATTTTATTATGCACAGAATTATAATATCTAATGCTCTGTCCCCTACTAGATTGTGAACTCCCTAAGAGCAGTCTCAAGTATCCCCCATTTACCCAGCATTTTTACTTAGTAGAGATTCAATAAATCTATGATAATGGCAAGTAGAAATAAATGAAATATATCTTCTGCTAATTTAATTGGTCACTTTCCTTTGTAAATAAAAGGAAAAATTTAGTTGTCAATTCCTTTCTTAAAGTATATTTAAATAGAAGAACATTACATTTTCAGTAGAGTCCATAAATCCTTTTGACTTGAGATCACTTTTGACATTCAAATAACCTAAATTCCTTTTTCCCAATATAACTAAAGTTCACTTTGTTTTGTCCTGTCTTCAAGGAGCCAAAATAATTGCTCATTCTTATTTTTAGAATCATGAGATATTAGGCCTCTAATGGATCTTAAGAGAATCCCTTGACTTTTGGCAAGAATCACCCAAACAAAGTCTGCTATGAGTATATTTTGCTAAGTGTAGTAACTAAACTAAATATAGCAATTACAGACTTTCTTGGCAATCCATTCTTCCAACAATTGGGACTTATTCATCTACCAGTAGAACAACATTTACATAAGCTTTTCATTGCTTATTTAAGTCATCCATTGATAACTGACATTTGTTGATCATTTGACGTGTGCTGGATTCTTCTCATTTGTTAATCATTATTTTGTACTATCAAAGCATTTGTTAATGAATTCTAGTTTTCTTTCTAATCCATGAAATACTTGTAGGATGCCATATCTAAGTATATTTTGATGATTCTGATACAAAAAGTTAAGAACTTGTTACATGGTCTTTTGCATAGATTTACATATAAATTTGTAAATGATAAACATCATATTTCTGTTTCACTAACTGCCCAGGCCTATCAAAAGTATGTTAAAAAGAATGGTGAAGAAAAATTACTTCCTGGACTTAACCTAAATCACAAACAACTCTTCTTTTTGAACTTTGCTCAGGTATGCTACCTTTTTTGATTGGTAGATATGAAAATTGTTTTGAATTATAATTTTATAGTAAGTTAGATAAAGCATGCTGGGTTTTCTTGATTTAATCAATTGTGGCAGATCGTTTGACTTGACTAAATTTTGTTGTGTATAACAAACTGTCAGATTATATTAATGATAATTATGCTCCTGGTTGCCTATCATTGAACAGTATTTAAAGACAAATGGCTGAGGAATGCAGAATTCCAATTTAATTTTTGCAGTAGGAAGTTTGCTTTTTTCTCACCCCGCCCAAACAAGTAAGTAGCATCCTTGATTAAACCTAAGCACAAAATTTCCTTTTTCTATTCCTATCGTAGGTGTGGTGTGGGACCTACAGGCCAGAGTATGCAGTCAACTCCATTAAAACAGATGTCCACAGTCCGGGCAATTTCAGGTACATGGGTTTGAACAGCAGCCAACGTACTCTCATATTGGCTCCATTAGCTCTGAGTTTGGACATTGGCCTTTTCTAACTCTGAATCTATAAAATTTGGAAATCCAGTGTTGTTGTCTTCTTCTCTTTTGAGGGTTACAGATAGGATCAACAGAGAAGATCAGGTAAATGTCATGTTTACACAAGCATAGCCTTCACTGCTCTTATCATCACATACCTAGGTTCAGTGCTTGATGGATTCCAATAAAGATGTCACATCAGAACAGCGGCTCTATTTAAAGGTAGCACAAGACATTTCTAAAAGGCTATGAAAGGTTTAGGCCTAGGACCCATGAGTAGCTATGCCAAAGAAAGATTTCCATTCAGCATGTAGGGGTGTCGAACTCAGAGAAGGGGCCAAAATCTAAAATCCAGCCTAAATCGCGGGCCGAATGGTTTACTGAACAGTCATAAACTGACAATGTCATAAACTGACAGCGGAGTGCAGTGATGACAGCGCGGTGCGGGCCACATTGCAAGGCCTGGCGGGCTGGATTTGGCCCGCGGGCCTTGTGTTTGACACATGTGGAAAGGGAAACTTTCCAGTAATTAGAGTTTGTATGTCATGGAATAAAGTTATCTCCAAAGCTCCAGGACTGTATCTGAAACAGAGGTTTGAGAACAACCTGTCAAGGATGATGGATTAAAATGCTCTGCATGGTAGAAGAATGAGTTAGAAGATATCTCAAGCCCTTCTCAAATCAGAAAATCTGTGAGAACATTGGATTGAAAAAAAATCACTCTAACCAGCATTTGAATGTTAAAACCTAGTTCCCTATCTAGCTGTTTTAGGACTAAATTCCTAATGCTACTCCTTCCCCCGGGACTTCAACCCTTCTGATCAGTAACAACTTTTCTCAGGCAAGACTATCTGAAAAATAAATTTAAAATTGTGTAGGTTGGTTGGAAAACAGTCTGAAAACAAAAGAGAACTAATGGGCTGAATTTTAAAAGCTTTTCCTAAATAAACACAAACATAGTGCCCATATCATTCACTCCTAGGGAAAGACCAGATTCAAGTATGACACAATAAAATACCATATTTAAAAACTTGTGTTATTCTAGTATGATCATTAGCAGCAGCAATAGCAGCAGCAGCATCATTTATTTTTGCCTTAACATTTCTTTCAAAATTCAATCACTCAACAACTGTTTATTGTATGTTCATTTTGTGTATAATCCAAGCTAAATTTAGTCTTGCTAAAATATCCAAATTAACTGCTTTTTAGGTAACCCACAGCAAAACTCACTGGGTCTATTGACATGCTCTATCCAAGTAATTTTTATTTTCAATTTTTAAAAGTAGTCTTTTTCTTCTGAAGTCTTTGGAAGTTAAGATGTCAGAATCTTATCATTGCTCTCTGAGGATAACAGAGAGCAATTATAAGCTCACAAAAACTATTAACCACCATAACAATCGAATTTCAAAGTTCTGGACACATATCCCCATGATCTAAAGCACATATGTCAAACACAAGGCCCGTGGGCCAAATCCAGCCCGCCAGGCCTTGCAATGTGGCCCGCACCGCGCTGTCATCACTGCACTCCGCTGTCAGTTTATGACATTGTCAGTTTATGACTGTTCAGTAAACCATTCGGCCCGCGATTTAGGCTGGATTTTAGATTTTGGCCCCTTCTCTGATTGAGTTCGACAACCCTAATCTAAAGCATCTATATATATATAAAAGCCTAAGTGACTGTTTGACCAATAGCTATGATGTGCACTGACCACCAGGGGCAGACACTCCAACCTGTAGGTTAGCTTGCAGCTGGTATCTGGCCAATCAGGACTGAGTGAGGTGGATCAGTCACACCCTGGAGCCCTCTCACTCTCTCTCCCTAGTGCACTAGTGGGGTCTCTCAGCCAGGCCTGTGCCCTCTTGCAATTAAGAATCCCTCAGGGGATGTCAGAGAGCCAGTTTCGGCCAACCTGAGGGACCCCACTGGTGCATGAATCTGTGCCCTGGGCCTCTAGTATATATCTATAAATCCTAAATAAATTTAAGTAACATTATTGTAATACCTGGTACATCTGGAGTCCTAGGAGAAAGTGGACTGCAAATTAGTAATTTGATAGCTCAATCTTGTGTCTTGAGTATTAACATTTTTATCTTAACCACTGGGTTAAAAACTTCTCTGTTTAAAATACATTTTCACCTTCCTGCCTTATTAACACAATATCCTGAACAAAACTGTGTATGTTTTTTCTTGATGACACAGACTATTGTTATGACTGATAGTTATGGTTTCACTGTTTATTAGTTTAGTGAAGTCCTCCAAAGCTAGCGTGTGGGGAGCTATTTATTCCTACACTAAAGCCACTAATGGTGATGCTTTTCGACTTTTCATTTTGGCTCTTTCTTTACTAGTGTTTTTCTGTTTGTTTCTTCCCTAATTCTCTTTCCTGTTACTCCATTGCCTGCTTTTGGCTGTCCCATACCTCCATTCTGATTAGCTCCAAAAACATCTTTTAGCTTGTATGCTAAAAAGTGAATGTAAGCTTTGAAGTAAGAAACAATTAAATTCCAACCATGTTTCTGCCACTTACAAACTGTTACTTAACCTCTGGGTCTCAATTTCTTGATTTATAAAATGGAGATTAAATTATGAGAGCTGCTAGGAGGATTAATGTTAATGTTTCTGAAGTGCCTACTTCATATTTGTGTTTGAAAACTGGTACTAGGATTGGTTATAAATAAGAAAGGTATGAGCAGAATAAGAATTCCTATGAATAAAGCATATGGACTTTGCAACATCCCACATTTCCTGACAGTCAAGTACTTTCTGTTGTTCATTTCTTATGTCTGGATAGCTCAACATTGTTAATCACTGATTGCTGATTAAGTGACATGTAGGTAAATATGTAACTTTTCTTCCAATTATAAACTGAAAATAGTTTTAATATAATTAGCTGTAGAGTTTTGTATTTGTAAAAATATGTATTTAGTACAATATAAAATTATTTGCGACTTTTCATTTTCTTTTTTCTGACCCAAAAGATGTCTCTGTGACTATTTTTCATTCATAATAAGAGAAGTATGTGTTGTTGTTTTTTAAAGGGTAAAAGGAATGCCAACCTTTTGTCAAGGAAGTTATTTTCTCTGGAGGTAAAGGGATTTCCTTGGCAAAAGGTTGAGGTTACATTTAGTTTTGGAAACTGGCTGCTTCCTGGCTGTACAAAGTAAAACATAGTTTTAAAGAACCTTAAAAACTAAGAGACATGGAGTTGCTATTGAAGGATTGTGTACAGTGGTTTATGTGGAAATGTTTGAAATATATGAAGTTTTGTATTCTTTATGTTTACACAGTCACAGTATAAAAAAACAAATGGTGAATTATACTTGATGTAGAGCTGAATCTGTAAAATCATTTGTTAGATCTAAGCTAAACGTATTCTATTCTTTCTAACTAAAGTCTTATGTACTTTTAAATGAGCTTCTAAACTATTTGTATTTAAAACAAAAACATTTCCCCTTGATATTCTAGAATTTGCAATTTAATTACTTCTTTCAGACACTTCAGGGAATGGTTGTTATGATAATATTTACTACATAAGCTGTAAATGGGTTTATAAAGTTATTTAGATGGAATATTCCTACACAATATAGAAGATATGGTAATATTTTCAAAGCAAGTCAAAATAGACCAAATGATGCCTGTGTGTATTGTATTCTACCTAAATAGTAATGGTACTAATTTAGATACTTAGATTGCTTGGTATTATTTTTCTAATCAGAAAAAAAACAAAAAAAAAACAAACCCACAAAAGCTTCAGAGAACAAAACCAACTAATAAAACAAGAAATATTTTCCACAATTTTTTTTATTAATTCTTTTGAAAGAATATACTTTCTAGTGCTTTATGCAGCCACTAGAGGCCCAGTGCACATATTGGTGCACCAGTGGGATCCCTCGGCCTGGCCTGCAGGATCTGGCTGAAACTGGCTCTCCAACATCCTCTAAGGGGTCCCAGATTGTGAGAGGGCACAAGCCAGACCAAGGAACCCCACCAGTGTATATGGGGGACTGAGGAGGGACGTGGGAGGTTGGTCAACTGGGGAAGAACTGCAGGAGGGCTCCAGGGTGTGTCCAGTTGGTCTCACTCAGTCCCAATTGGCCAAACCCCAGCAGCAAGCTAACTTACACTGGTCGGAGCATATGCTCCCTGGTGGTCAGTGCATGTCATAGTGACTGGTAGACCAGTTGACTATCTCTCCCCTGGTGGTCAGTGCATGTCATAGCAAGCAGTTGAGTCATCTTAGCATATCATTAGTATATTAGGCTTTGATTTATTGAATGAAAGACCACATGACCAGACACTTAGCATATTAGGCTTTTATTATATAGGATTTTCAAGTACCATGGCTATTTTGTTCCTTATGATTCTATGATTTAGCATTCTTAAACTAAACCCTCTTTGAAATCTCACGTTTTCTCTATCTATCTTAAATAATAGCATTGGTTTCTGATATTTTGTAAATGTCATTGTGGATTTCATTGAGCCTTGTTGAATTAGTAATGATTAAATCTTCAGCCCTCACCTCAGAATCTCTATTTCTTTATCAATTTATAGTGGAACACATGCTGATCAATGTGACCCTACTTTAAAAGAATTATGAACATTAGTTAATGGCAAAGATTGGATAGTTTATTCTTCAATGAAGCTAGTTAATCTTGTAGCCAAGTCATTCATTTAAAAGAAGTAATAAAAAAATTCTCAGTGAACCCATTAATTGCAAAAAGCTAATTCACTAATTTAAAAATTCAGTTAATTGTAGACACGAGTAGTCAGATAAGTTATAAGATACAAAGTCCATTCTTGGTCAGGTGATGTTCAACTCCATATATCTTAGATGTTATTTTTGTTTTTATGCTTTCCAGTTTTATTAGGCATACAGCATGATTGCTTGCTTTACATATGCTATGAAATGATTACAATAGAATCAGCTAACATCTATAATTGCTTATAGCTTTTGACCACCATCTTCCAATTCCCCCTCTCCCCATCCTCCCATCTGTAGATGTTTTTAATATGTGATTATTTGCCAAGAGAATAAACAGCAGCAGAATAATAAAATAGTTTATGTAATAAAGTAAACATTTCAAGTAAATCACTTGAGAAATAACAAAAGCCTTTATTATGTTCTGTTATTATAAACAAAAAGTACATAGTTTTCTTATAGCATTAAATTATGTAAGTAGTCATGTAATATTAATTTGATGTGATCACATGCTCAGACATGGGATTCATTTTTTATTAATAATGTATCCACTTTTTGAAATAAAGTACTTATGTCAACCACTCAAAGATTTGATGTTATAAACAACCAAGCGGTAACTAGAATCGCAGGAAAGTAAATGAAACTGAGGTATGTTGTTGACCTAATTATCCAGAATCAAATTATGTAAGTGCAGCCTTTGGCTGGAAAGAGGAGATGGAATGGAGGCTGAGAGCTGAGCATGCAGTGGGTTAACTGTTGTTGCTAGTGATGTGCTGTGAACACCTTCCTGTTTTGCAGTGTGGCTCTTTCCTTTTTAATTCCCTTAATGCTTTTAAGGGAAATGTAGAAGATGTCATAGGTTTGGTCTCAAGTAGTTGTCCCATATGATTATATCTAAGACACAATCCTTTGAAAATAATACTTATTTTTAATTTTATTTTATATTGAACCTCACCCAAAGAATGAATATTTTTTCCCATTGATTTTTTTTAGAGAGAGTGGAAGGGAGGGGGGAAAAGAGAGAGGGAGAGAAATATAGATGTGAGAGAGACATATTGCTTGGTTGCCTCCTACTTGAACCCCGACCAAGGCTGGGGATTGAACCTACAACCAAAGTACGCGCTCTTGACTGGGGAATCTATGACCCTTCAGTCCATGGGCCAACACTTTAACCACTTAGCCAAAGCAGCCGGGGCTGGAAAAAATATTTGATAAAGATAAAAAAAGAGCTGCTCTTCCAGTCAGTGACTCTCAGGTGCTTCTGTCAGTTCACCCAGAAGCTTGTGGGGCAGTCAGCAACTGTGATGACTGTTCCCCAGCCAGGGATAGGGCTTCCTAAAGTGGGAAGGGGATGGGATTAAAATCCAGGTTAGGAAATATCTGGACCTCGAGACGAATACAGCTCACAAAATCTTTTGGTCTGGCCCTGCCAAGGCATCAGGGATGAGTTAATTAAATATTTGGCCAAATAGAGCAGGCTAATTTTTAAGTTGATAATTTTATATGGCCCGCAAATGATGTTACCAGTATCCAAATGGCCCTTGGCACAAAAAAGGTTCCCCACCCCTGCAGTAAAGAAATCAAAGCTCTCTCCATGAGCCTAGAATGTAGACCAAGGAACTCTATAAATCCCTGATGTCTAAATCCTTTCATTCCTTCATATCCAATCATTTTTGACCATGTACCAAGTGAATTTGCTCTGAACTTTCAGGTGTAAGGAATGACACACTTTTACTATTGTTACTTTTATATCAAACTAATTCAAGCTCTGAGCTCCCACTGTACGCCAGGAGGTGAGACATTTAATTTCAGTAGTTTTCAGTGTACTCCTTTCTGGGACTATACAGGAATCCAAAGGCATCACGTGAGCCGAGAAAGTCGGGAAAAGCCTCCACCCTGCTGTGCTCACAGCTGACACTCTTTCAGTCAAGGGGCTCCATCTGAAATCAGGGGGCTCTGTCGCTTTCCAATGGTCATGGACAAGGGTCACAAGAGCCACCACTATGGATGTTCAAGTCACCCAACAGCCATACACCATCCTATCAGGGCCCTGCTCAGAGTGGAGTCATACCCTGTCATTCACCACACCTCACCATTACTGGCCCCTCCTCAGGCTCGCGGCAGTGGGCCAACCTTCTCTTTCTCAAGTGAACTAATAGATGTCAGTTCCCCAGCTCCAGTTTCCATCCTCTCTGGACCCCATACCAGGAGGATTCCTCCCTGAAGTTTACATCCTCCCCGAAGGCTAGTGTTGAGAGATAATTGATGGGGTCATGAGTGACACATTAGGAAGTCAGACTTTGAGAAATGCGATATGGGTCTTTCTTTCCTAGAATGGTGACAGGGAAATGCTTTCTTTCCATCCCAGTTGGTCTATAATAGCGACCAGACAACAAAAATGCTAAGCAGTGTTTTTCTTCATAATGCCCTATTACTCCCACATGTAACTGCCATGATCAGGTGACAGACTCATTCATCCAGTGCGTATTGAGTCCTGCCATATCCATGCAGTGTGCCAGGCTTTGGGGTGCAACAGGAGCAAGGCTGGCATGATCTTTTGCCCTCACAGAGATTACAGTGTAGTGGGTATGACAAGAAGTAAAGAACAAATGACTGTAAATTGTGATAAGCTCTGTGATAGGGCTAGCACAGGGAGGGGGATCCAGAAGGGACAGTATTTGAAGAAAGCCTCGGAGGAGGTGTGGTTAGCAGAGGCAGGAAGGCCGAGAAGGAGTTAGCCGGATAGTCACTGGGGAGGAACTTTCCAGGAGGTGGGCTCTGCAGGAGCAGCAAGTCCTGGAGAGGGAAGGAGCTTGGCCATTGTAAGGAATGGACAGTAGGTCAGTGCCGGCTCCATGAAGAACAGGAAGGGAAATGTACCAGGAGGAGGCAGGGATGGTAGGCTGGAGCCATCAGGATGTTGGAGACCATTGTGAGGAGGTTGAATTTCCTTCAACCCCTGGAAGGTTCTAAGTAAGGGAATTCTGAAATTTGATCTGTATTTTAAAGATCACTCTGTGTGCTGAGTGGAGTGTGGGTTAGAGGGGGCAGACATGCTCATCGGTATACGTTAATACATCTGTGTGTGGAGATCTCAGTAGATTAGAAGGTCCTCTCAGGTCATTTGCTGCTAGTCTTCCCATGACTCCAATCTGCTCTCCTTCCAACCCAAGGTGGGTGTGGCCATGATCTCTGTGGGCAGAGAAGGGAAGGAGCGGTTTCTGGGTTGATGGGAAAACATCACCCCTGCATCATTGTACTGACCTGTCTCTCCCCTCAGTCGCTTCTTGGTGCTGATGATAAGGGTGGACTGTGTTGTTTTTCCTATCAGGATCAAAGATAAGAAGAGTTTGGCATTTGGCCAGCCCTTTCCAGTTATTCAGGCTGGATCCAGTTTCTGATATTTATGGAGTTCTTTTGGAATAATAGATAATAAGTGTTGCCTTCCCTATGAAATCAAATCAACTAATATCTGTTGAAAGTCTATTATATTTAAGTTACCATGTGAGCCCTTTCAAGGTACTATCATGAAAAGTCATGATTTTATTCTTTGATCAAACTCTCCTTATATTAACTACAATTCCAAATATGAATTAGGCATTTATGTTACAAATGTGTATAGAATGTTTATAAATTAATTCCCCATGAGAACCTTAAGATCCAAGTACTATTATATGCATTTTACAGAAAAGGAAACTGAGGCACAGAGAGGCTAAATAAATAACTCATAACCAGGATTCAAACCATACCATCTGTCTTCAACATCTGTTTCCTTATCCTTAACTCCTATACCTTGATACCTCTCCATTTAAAAATTCTGTTAGTGAGAAGAACGGACTCATTCTACCAGTTTCTTTGTTAACTAAATTCTAAATTAACTCACTTGGCTTAATAGAAAAATGCTATAGCCCTCCCATGTGGTATGGTCATGAGTGTCAAATGCTGATTGTGACTTCCATTTGTTTCACAGGATCATTGGGACTTTGCAGAACTCCCCTGAGTTTGCAGAAGCCTTCCATTGCCTCAAGAATTCATACATGAATCCAGAAAAGAAATGCCGGGTGTGGTGATCTTCAAAAGAAGCAGTGTAGCCCTCGGCTAGACTCCTCAATAGCACAGAAATGGGCAACTCTATCCAAGAGACTGGGCTATAGAGCTCACTGCTATTACACATGGATACCTAACAGAGATGAGAACATCCTAATAAAAATGAAGTTAGTTTATTCTGGAAAAGGGTGGAGGGACGGGGGAATCTGTTGTCTATGAAATCAATCACTTCTCACTGTAAATAATGCTTAATCTCTAAAAATAGTATTACCATTCACTTCTGTTTCTCATGTGATCTGCCAGTGTGATGTTGTCTCTTGAAGAGTGTTAACCATTATTAAAGAAGGATTTCTAATCCAAGGAAGAAGAGAAAAAGTTGAAGAATACGATTGACACCTAACACACATCAGTGACCTGGGAGTGAAAAACACATTGTCAAAGTACTTATTTGTATTTATATTTGCAACATTTATGCTCCTTCAAATCTCTTCCAAAGAATTCTTATGCATATTGGGGCCTTGGGACTTACGTAGTTTCAAACTAACTTTCTAGTCATCAGTTATGCATTCTGAGATCATTTTATTTTAAGTACTTAGGGCTAAAATGAAGTGTCTAAAACTGTGTTTTGTTGTACCTGTTTTGACTGATAATGATATTCTTGAGGTTTCTTGAAATTTTCTAAGCAATTTCTTGTTCTCTCTCTCTCTCTCTCTCTCTCTCTCTCTCTCTCTCTCTCTCTCTCTCAAAACTTGGTCTTTTTAAGAAATTTGTAGCAATGTATAAATACTTTTTATATTTAATTGTTGACTACATTTATGACTAAGTAATTGTTATTATATGTAATCATTGACTGTTGAAGTTTCAGACCAAGATAAATAGTTATGAACCAAGATCTGTAAAGCGATGTACAGATGAACATTTGAGACTTTTTAAACTTATCAATCATATTGATGAAAAGCTTTAAGTACACACTTTGGCTTAAACATTGCCATTGGACAGTTGTCTAACGATATACAAAACTTGTGGTTTACAAGCAGGATTTTCCAAATTCAACCTGTCCCTTCGGTGGCTGGAATGAAAGGGCAAACCCGCATCTATGTAGCTCCACATCTCCTTATCCTTTCAGATTTGTTACCTGATGGAAATATTTTGATAATAAATTGAGATTGTGAATCCACTGCTCACTGTGGTTGTTGCGGCCACCACATAGCTCTGGAAAGTGCATTTTTGACTAGAGGGGCGTCCGCACCTCTGTCTCCATTAGACCTGCTTCTACATTTCTAACTTGCATAGACTTCTGGGAGGGGACTGTTTAGTCTCTGATAGGAGCTCAATCTTTTTTGAGGCTGTTACATTCTTTTCCTATCCTGTTCTTGACTTTACTTCTTTTCTATTACTTGATTAACATTTTACAAAGCAGGTACACTTCCCAAAGTCTTTATTTTTCCTAACAAAACATGAAACAGTTTTGTGTTTTTCCTGCTTATTGGTTTTTCCTGCTTCTTGAAAAGTGTTATTGAAATATAACTTACATACAAACATTTCACAAAGCATTAGTGTGCAGCTCAATGAACTTTTTAAACTGAAAACATTTTTAAATTATATTAGTAGTCAGAGCAATAGGAGTACCCAGCTCTGAAGAGAACAACTATCTTTGAGTCATTTAATTTCTATCCTGTTAGATCAGCTGAAGAATGAAAAATGAAGAGTAACTAGTACAAATAAGATTCTCCACTGCTAACTCTTTACAACATGCCTTCTGTCTATATGGAGGGATTTGAGTGAAATTGTCTGGGGGGGAAAAAACAACAACCCTCTCCAGTGCTTCGCTCTCCTTTCTCTAGAACTACCAGGTTTTCTGAGGTTAAAGTACAGGCAGAGTCAGAAGACATATACTTTCCCATCCCTCACACAAGGACATCAGTTCTTGTACGTGGCACTGTTGTTGAGTTGTATGGGGACTGATGGTCTCTCTCAGCCTCTCCCCATCCTCTGGAGTTCATCAGATAAGGCCCATCTGTAATCTCACACATAAATCCAATTTCATCATGGCTGACTCCTGGGCAGAGAGAGTCTCAAAGCTGAGACACTCAGTTGGGACTTATGTCAGTGACTAGGATGGAGAGCTCCCAGGAGAACCAATGGTAGGGAGTCTGCCTCCATGCTGCAGTGCCTATGTGGATGCCAGGTATAAGGGGGAAAGAATGCTATCTTGGGAGAAGATTTCTTTCTTGTTCTAGTCTTATTCACAAGGGCTAGAACAAGACACTAATGACAAGGTGACCATGGGCATTAGATTTGTTTTCTTGGGCCTTTGCTTTTCCTACCTGGGGGAAAATAAAAATAAAAAGGATTCAATTATTCTCTCAGTAGTTCTCAGCAAGAGAAGGAGAATGCATGTGACGCTGCCTTATGTGTAATCTGTCCCCCAGGTTAGAACCACCACTGGGTAAGATAATTTTAAAACTCCTTCGTAAGTGCCTGAATCCAAAGAGACCACATTATAGTCCAAATATGGAGTTAGGGTCTGTGCTGTTCTTATAGTTTTCCCAAAAGCCATAATCATTCCTGTTGTCATAGATGTTCCCCAAGTAGAAGATAATTTAGAAATAAGACTCCACCCTGGAAAAGCAGACAGTTCTACCAGGTTCCAATCTCAAGAATACAAAATTAAAAAGGAACATTGCCTAGTCAGCCCTGTCTGGCCTTCCTGACCCCACACCCTTCCACACCCCTGTGTCAACTTCCACAGTCAGTATGTCTTGAAACTTAAGGCCAAAGGGAGCTTTTTATCAATATTTTCTTGTTTTGACCAATCCATTCTTCCAAAGATACCATAGTTTTCTTTTCCTGATTCCTTTCCAAAGGTTCAATGAAAAGGTTGCCAAATGCTGTAGGGAGTCACGGACCTAATCAGGTAACTAACGCAGAAAACAGAAGTGTCTTTGTGCACAGTCCCTGGACTGAGGTACTTGACTTTTGGTTGATCAGCTAAAGAGAGGAATCATCCATGGCTAGTGTCAAAGTGGCACATCTTTATTGTATTCTAATCTATCTTTAACAGTGTCTTAATTTCAACATCTGCAAAGTCCTCTAAAATAGTGAGAAACACTACTGTTATTTTCAACTTCGTAGCCAAACTACTGTGCTTCTATTTGTTCTTTGGCAAAACAGACCATCAGGTTGTGCAAGGGAAGACTGGCAGAGAAATGAGCTTTGGCTCACCAGGACATTGGCTCTGCAGGACATGATGGACTCTCGGCTTGCGCAGTGTAGAAAGAGTAGAGGTCTAGCCATTATGACTCATTTTTACATTTCTGGATGTTCTTTCTACCCAGAAACCAACAATTTTTTTTCAGGTATCATTCATGTTAACATCTGATTCTACCTCTTGAAACAAACTTGGTGTCATCTCTGATCTAATCATCTCAAATTATAATGTGCCTTAAAAGTTTCCTCCATATCCAGGAAGATGAAAGTGGGGACAAATATCTAGATTAGCATTGCCTTGGTGAAAATCTCTCAACACACACACACTATCCATGCCCTGTCCCCTGAAATACAGCATCAAATATGTAATGATAAAATGTTTATTGCAGTTTTGTCTATAATATGGAAGAGAGGGGGAGAAAAACTAAATAGCAGACATTTACATTTGTACAAAGAAAATATGGAAAGAATGCCTTGTTGGATATTCATTAGAATTTCAAATATGTTAAAATATTGCTGCATAGAAAAAGTTGGAACAATATATACCAAAAATTAATAGGGAATATCTCAGTGGTGCGATATAGGTGATCCTTAGTTCCTTTTTTCCTCTGAATTTTAAATATTTCTGTAAGGTGAAACATCATATATATATATATATATATATATATATATATATATATTTTTTTTTTTTTTCATTGATTTCAGAGAGGAAGAGAGAGAGAGAAACATCAACATCAATGATGAAAAAGAATCATTGATCTGCTGTCTCCTGCACACCTCCTACTGGGGAGTAAGCCCACTTGTGCCCTTGGCCGGAACTGAACCCAGAACCCTTCAGTCTGCACACTATATATTGAGCCAAACCAGCTAGGGCTGAAACATTACATTTAAAAAGTCATCTAAAAAATGTTGTTTGGAGGAGAGGCGGTAGTAAGGGAGAAAAGATGGAAGGGAGGGGAATGAGGGGGAAATTGACCAAAAAATTGAAACATAATTCCGTTGAGTTTAAGATGTGTTCATTTATTTAAGAAGCTGTTCCGTTTGGCATCTTAAGGAATCCAGCCAATGGAGTTTGGTCAGCTGCTCTCCCTCCCCCGCCCCCTAAAAGGCCAGCTCTGTTTTATGAAGTGGCTTTGAAACACACTCTTAACACAAGCAGGGGGATTTGGTGGACCTTATGCTGATCATGCCTGAAGTGGTTCTGTGAGAACAAACATTGTACTCTAGAGGTGTATGTGTGTGTGTGTGTGTGTGTGTGTGTGTGTGTGTGTATTTTCAACTGCTGAAGGGTTCACTGATCTACCCACAATCTCCCACCTGGTCTCCCTCCCTACAAAATCCTAGCATCTGCCAAAGCCTGACTAAGGTTAAGGACACAACTTAAATGTGAAACAAGAGCCAGTAAATTATACCTGATCAAAATCTACATAAACTTACCATCAAAGCTCTCTACCTAAAGAGTATTTTAGATAAACACATTTGTAGGTAATCACTCCCAAATATATTGATATATCTTTAAAGAACAATGGAAAAAATATTTTGGTTAGATTTAATTCTTAAGGTCTGAATGTTCCACCTGGTAGGCACCATGATGATTTACCTGGGTATCAGGTGCTAAAATTTAGAGGTTGAACAGGAAGGAGGCAGAAGGAGACAGCTAATCTCAGGTGACTCACTGGTTATCAATAGATGCGCTTATACAATATCTGACTTTGGTTGCAAATGTGAAAATCAAACATTTTCTTCTTTAGTCAGAACTAGGGATTTTGTTGAGTCAACACTACCAAACATGGGCATATCTGCGTAATCTGGCCTTCCTTCCATGTGTTGACATGACTGTTGCAGATTGGTTTTCTCCAAAAGAAAGCCAAGAAGGCCTGTCCAGTGTAGCTCAGTGATTGGGTGTCGACCTATGAACCAGAAGGTCATGGTTCCATTCCCAGTCAGGGCCACATGCCAGGGTTGTGGGTTCCATCTCCAGTGGGGGGTGAGCAGGAGGCAGATGATTGATGATCCTCTCATTATTGATATTTCTATTTCTCATCCCTTCCTCTCTGAAATCAATAAAAATATAAATTTTTAAAAAATGATGGTCAACCACACCCAAGCTCAAAGATGTTCTGCTTTCTCCCCAGGGGAAGGATAGCTGTAACTGCAGGCTGTTAAATCCAGTGAAACCTGATTGGCCTATTTAGGAAACATGCCTACCCATGTGGGTAGGGCATAAGGAAGAGGGAAGGTTGTAGAAATTATGAGCCTTGAATTCTATAGAGTCAGAGAAGGGGAGTTTTCCAAAAGAAGAAAAACACCATTCCTAGAAGGAAGAGGAGAAGAAACAGAAGAAACACCCATGATACTAGATATTTCTTGAGCACTTTACAAAATATCTCATTGTGGATTGCATTGTGCATATTAAAATTTTATGTGTCAACTTTAACATTGTGTGAGCAAAATGAAGATATTATGCATTTTGGTTAGATTTAATTCTTAAGAAAATTAAAACATATTTTGGCTAAGTATCTTGTATTAGCAAAAGAGAGTGGAAAGGAAAAGAAATCATCCTTATTTTTGTTGAGTGAGGCATATAATATAGGTATTTGTATAGACTTTCCATTTACTAGAACTAATCTGTGAGCTAATGTTAGTACCCCTGATTTTACAAGTGGTGAATTTTCCCTTCACAGATTTGTCCAAATTCACACAGTAAGTGACAAGGCTAGGGGCCAAACCAACGAATGTTGAAGACCAAAATCTACATAAACTTACCATCAAAGTTCTCTACCTAAAGTGTATTTTAGATAAACTCATTTGTAGGTAATCACTCCCAAATATATATCTTTAAAGAACAATGGAAAAATATTTTCAATTACTTTTATTACTTTACATAAACCTTTCATATTTTAAAAAGATCATTAAGTATTTTAAACAATTATATCAGCAAACATCTATGTTCAAGGTACTATATGAGAAGCAAAAATAAAAACAGCTGAAAAGAAAAACAAGATAAAGTAATATTCTTGGGATTGGCATTATTCTTGTCTAATACATCCATTCACATGTTCACTGATGAAACACTGATCACCTTTTATGTGTGATGTACTATATCATGTTAAAGGGTCTATTAGAAGGTTACTAGAAAATGAAAATTGCTGACCTTTTCATATAGTGCAGACATTAAAAACACACACAAATAAATGTAGTAGAATGTGTGTTAAGCCAAGAGATAAAAGGAAAAAATAAACATTGAGAAGTCAGGGAAATTTTATGTCCTAGCATGCCAAAGACATTCTGGAGGAACTAACATTTACCTTGCATTTGAGAGTACGGATGGGATTTTGACAATTGGAGAAGGAGACAAGGACATATTTTGGCTAAGTGCATCTCGTTTTCAAAATTACACAACTATTCTATGTAGCAATACTAGTTCTGGAAAAATAGCAAAGAAAGTATACACCCTGAGATTGCTCACTGTTACCCACAGTTGGCTCTTGAACATATCTTGTACCAAGAAAAAGGTATTCCTTATGTATTTAAATATTCTGTGCTATTCTCAAAGTGTACCCTTTATCATTCTACTTTGGCCCAAGTCCTGTGCATGGCTCACATTTGCTAGAAGTTGAATGATGAGGATAGTATTTGTCTTATTCCTGGGAATTTAGAATTCTACTCTTAGTCCGGTCCTATTGCAAAATCACTGCGCAGAGCAAATAACTAGTTCTCTCATTTTCGTTTCTCAGGATTAAAATCAGAGTTAGGATCAAGGTCTCCTCAAAATCAGAAGATAGGCAGATGGAGTGTTTTGCAAACCAAATTCCTTGGAGATTGCAAAAGATACCTTCGTGCAGAGAAACTAGGGCATGGCATCATGGAAAAATTTGAATGCAGAGAGCGCCAGCTAGACTCAGGGACACTCAAGGTCAAAACTTGGCTACATGCAACATTTGGCTCCTCTAAGCCTCAATTTCCTCCTCTTTGAAATGGTCTTAATCACATATACCTTTCTGGGAAGGATGCAGTATCATCTGCCAAAAAATTATATTTTCAACTGCATTGACTTTTAATACTTTGATTATTACCTCTGACTTTTTCTTGACACTAATTAAGCCAGTGAGTCTTTAAAAGCATAAGTAGTTTTGGCTAAACGGCTAGAATTTTCTTTTTTTGTTTATTTACCATATTGTATTTTATGTTGCTGTAGGTGAGTCACTTGATCCTTTTTAATTCATTTTTCTCACTAGATCCTCATGAAACAGAAAAGGTAACAAAACATGCCACCTATTAAATAGCAGAGGATTTCTTAAAAAATCAAAAGAGCAAAAGGTAAAACACAGAACAAAATTTAGGTTCTGAGAGAGATGATAGTTTTTTGGGGAAATAGTTTATGCAAGTATCATTACTTGGCTCACAAAAATATCATTGGCCTAGAGACTTTAGAAAAGCTATCTAACTCCTTTGAAACTTAGCTTGCTCAGTAGCAAAGTATAAAAATGTAGACATACTTTTGTCACCTAGATAGAATAATTACCCCACCCCACCCCCTGCCACCCCCAAGGAAAAAAAAAATATGTCCACATCCTAACTTCCAGAACCTGTAGAAATTAGGGCACATTTCTAAGGGGAATTAAAGGTTGCAAATGGAATTAAGGTTGCTAATCAGCTGGCCTTCAGAGAGCGATTACCCTGGGTTATCCAGGGTGGCCCAGTGTAGTCATCGGGGTTCTTAACTGTGAAGAGAGAGGTTGAGAGGCCAGAGTGATGTGAAATGAGCATTTGGCCAGCTGTGGCTCACAGGAGTGTAGACAGCCTCTGGGAGCTGCAAAGGACAGGAACAGATTCTATCCTAGAGCCTCCAGGAGTAACACAACCCTACCCATTGCCTCAGGAGACTCCTGTCAGGTTTCTGCCCTGCAGAACTCTCAAATAATAAATATGTTTTGCCTCAGTGGTTGAGCATTGACCTGTGAACTAGGAGCTCACAGTTTGATTCCCAGTCAGGGCACATGCCCAGGTTGCAGGTTTGGTTCCCAGTGTGGGGTATGCAGGAGGCAGACGATCAATGATTCTCTTTCATCATTGATGTTTCTATATCTCTCTTCTTCTCCCTTTCTCTCTGAAATAAATAAAAATATGCTTAAAATATAATAATAAATGTGTTCTAAGCCGCTAAGTTCATGGTAATTTATTATAGCAGTTATAGAATTCAAGCCATATATGTAACTATTCATTACATAATCCTATATAATAAAAGGCTAATCTGCAAATCGACTGAATGGCGGAATGACTGGTCACTATGATGATGCACACTGACCTCCAGGGGGCAGATGCTCAACACAGGAGCTGCCCCATGGTGGTCAGTGTGCTCCCCACAGGGGGAGCACTGCTCAGGCAGAAGCAGGGCTCATAGTTGGCGAATGTAGCAGGAGCCTCTCCTGCCTTCCTGGCAGTGCTAAGGATGTCCAACTGTTGGCTTAGGCCCAATCACTGTGTCAGTTGGATATCTCCAAATCCATCAGTTGGACATGCCTCAAGGGCTCCTGGACTGCGAGAGGGCACAGGCCAGGCTGAGGAACCCACTGAGTGCATGAATTTCATGCACTGGGCCTCTAATATTTCATATTTATTTACACTTTTGAAAATTATACTAAGCTTAGATATTATCATCTAATGGAAAAATAGCTATACTAATAATAGACAAATATGTAAATTGACTACACTTCTGCAATGCCCACAGCCAATCAGGAGTGAGTATGCAAACTACCTGTCAAAGATGATGGGCCTACACTCAGCATGCACATGCACAGGTGCTGAGTGGCCGGGGGTGGGGTGGAACGCTCACTCACCCTCCACATAGCTGGGGCAATGTGGCTGGCATCCCCCGGAGCTTTCCTTCTTCGAACCTGTGGCCAGTGCATGCATGCATCTGTACCAGCTGGGCTTTTGGAGACACCATGAGTGTCCAGTCCTGTCAGCCTGGCCTGGGGGCAGCTGGAGTTCACAGTCCTCTTGGTTTGTACAGCCTCTGGACCAGAAGCGGAAACCAAGAGCTCAGGGAGCACCAGGAATTCTGGGAATCATAGTTCTGGTGGCAGATGCATTGCGGGATCTCCTAGACACTAGAGTAAAGTGAGTATGGAGCAAGTTACTAAAAAAAAGACCTCTATTATTTTGTGAGAGCCAAACCAAACTGGGTTGGGGTCTCAGACAATTCGCTCATATGATTGCAGAGACAGACAGAAACTCTTGGATTGGAGAGGGCTTCCCTGAAGGCTTCCAGATTGGAGAGGGTGCAGGTTAGGTTGAGGGGCCCCTTCTACCCCTATTCCCCCACCCATGCACAAATCTTCATGCACCGGGCCACTAGTATAACAATACAATTTGGTCAAAATAGTTACTTCTCTTACCTGTTCTTAAATAATGAAGTACATGGATACTACATCAATTTGGGATAACTAGATATCCATTGTCATTATTCTAAACAAATTCGAGTAGTCATAATTGATTCACTCACACAGAGATGGAAACAGTGGCCTTTATAAAATAAACATAATCCACCTTATGGATGTCAGCTATTTGACACTTAACAAGCCTTGCCCATGGCCCACCTTTCATCTCAGCATGCAAACTAATTAACCACTAACAGGACCTTCCGGGTATAAGCACAAATATGTCAGGAAAATATTTGTGACTTTATCCATTATAATTGCTAAAATATAAATTGCTTAGGCAGAGCTTTGAGAAAATAGAAACCCACAACCATGGAGATGCTAATCATAAGCTGTCTTGAGATTTTACATCAGGTGGCACAATGCATTTTTCTGAAAGGTTATTTAAAGGTATTATTTTTACTTTAGACAAGCTAATGAATAATTAATTGCTATGTCTCAGGAACTTCTGTATGCAGCCTCAGGAGTCTGCCATACAAAAAGGCTTATTGCCCCAATGGTCAAACATTAAAAATAAAGAGATAGTCATACTGGCAAGTGTGTGCTGTCCTTGATAGCAACAAGAATATTCCCTGATTTTTTAAATGTACAAAACCTTTCCACATTCACATTACCCAGGACTTATTCAACACTTATTGAGTTCTGTAGAGAACAAAATGAATGAACAGCCTCACTCTGGCTTACCTCCAATGCATCATGCAGGAACAAACTCCCTATCCTCTCGACTCTCTCCCAAATATTTCTTCAGGGTCCTGTGGAGGCCACATACCTGCTCCATGTAAGTGGAACCAAGTCCATTAGTCTTTACCACTGAAGAATTTCCTCCTCTCTAGCTTCAGTGTTCACACTTCTACTAATGCCAATTCCTAATGCAGCATTATAGCAGTTATAGAATACAAGCCATATATATAACTATTCATTACATAATCCTATATAATAAAAGGCTAATTATATTACATAATCTTATATAATAAAAGGCTAATTTCATTACATAATCCTATATAATAAAAGGGGCTATAGCTGCTAATCCCCACCAAAGGGATAACCAGCCATACCAAACTGTCTCCAGTAACACAGCTCTGAGTGCTGGTGTCAGGCACTGAGGGCATTGTCATCTGATTTGAGGGTTCTGTCTCTTGTTACTGCCAACGATTTTAGCATAGAATTTTTCCATTGCATCAACTACCATGTCATTGACATTTTGTGTTCTCACATCTCAATACAAAGAAAAGATTTTTATTTGTATTGAGGGGAGGGAAGAAATATATACATAATATACACTACATATAATATGTGCTATATATAATATATATATTGATATTAAAGCTTAAGCAACCATTATGACCAGACAATTGGCCAGTAGCTATGATGTGCACAGATCACCAGTGGCCCCGATTGGCCTGATGGGGACTGGGTGAGATGGCCCCAATTGGCCCAGATCATTGACCAAGCTGAGGACCCCATCTGTGCACAAATTTGTGCACCAGGCTTCTAGTAGTATATATTATGCTATATAGCATAAAATATATAATATCATATACACATATATACATATGTGTATGCAAGTGTGATATATAGTTTTCATTTGCTTTGTTATTGCAAACCCATTGATCTAAGACTCAAATATAAGCTCATGGCAACACTTTGAATGGTAGAATCACAACTCTCACTTCCCTTAAGACACACCATTTTCTATGAGGCTCCTCACTTCACTCTAAGGAACAGACTCCTGTTGCACATGCCCAGCCCTAGACAGCGCTGCACTCAGCTGGGAGGCACCTGTATGGATGTGCTGTGTGTTTACAGCTGGAACCCATTCTGATGGGTCAGAAGAAAATATTTTGGCTAGTCTCTTGCCTCCAAGACTTCCTAAATCCTAGGGTAAATATGGTGGCGGTTCATAAGGGCACATTAAGAAGGAATCACAGGAAAGTGCATTTCCCATGCCTTAGTTCCTTAACAATGGGAAAGATATTATTGCTAAGTGGTAATAAAGGTATCAATTTTCTATTTCAGGGTGTGTCAATGGATCTCATTTGCAAGGATATTTACTATAGAATAGAACAAACTATGACAAACTATTCCCTCTGATACAGAAATGTGGCTCAAGGTCCCAATGTAGTTAGTGAAGTAGAAATTGCTATGTTCCAATGTCCATTCTCCTCTTCCTTTTTATAACAGACTAGAGGCCTGGTGCATGACATTTGTGCACTGGGGGTGGGGAGGAGGTCTCTCAGCCTGGCCTGCACCCTCTAGCAGTCCAGGACCCCTCAGGGGAGGGGACATCCTCCAAGGGGCCCCTAGCACTGCTACGGAGGCAGGAGAGGTTCCCACCACTGCCACTACACTCACCAGCCATGATCTTGGCTTCTGACTGAACAGTGCTCCTACTGTAGGAGCACACTGACACCAAAGGTAGCTCCTGCATTAAGTGTTTGCCCCCTGATGGTCAGTGAGTGTCACAGCAACCGGTTGTTCCACTGTTCAATCAATTTGCATATTAGTCTTTTATTATATAGGATTCCTGAGCTTTGGCTGAGCACATAGCCACTCAGTTAGAGAGGGATAGACATGTGCTTATGTTCCAGCAAATAGAATGTGAACAGAAGCACAGTGTACAACTTCTGGGTTATATTACTTAGGAAGGAGATTGTTTGCACTCCATGGTGCAGACTGGAACATACAAATGTGCTGATGGGAAAATAACATGATAGATAGAATCTGGGTCCCTGGACAAGGTTACTCTGGGCCTATTCTGGATTGTTAAATGAGAAAGAAAAAAAGTCTTATCTTATTTGAGCCTGAGTGTTTTATTGAGAAGAGAGGGGTTTCTTTGTTACAGCAGTTTAGTCTCTGTGTTAACAAATACAATGAGTCATTATAAAGCCATTAGACAAAACAAAGGTTTAAAATTTGTATATGACTAACCAGAGAAACTGTATGATACAAATTCAGGAACTGTGTAGTCAATGTGGACCTGTTGAGAAGAAAAACTGTGGGCTTAAATCTTAAATGCTACACTTTACAAATTTCATGACAATCTGGAAATCAACTCGATACAAGATTTCATATGACAACAAAGAATTATGTTAAAATAAAGAAAATGTTTGATGTTCTAGGCCAGTGGTCGGCAAACTGTGACTCGAGAGCCACATGCAGCTCTTTGGCCCCTTGAGTGTGGCTCTTCTACAAAATACCACATGCAGACATGCACATACAGTGCGACTGAAACTTTGTAGCCCATGGCAGAAGGTGGTTTTCAGCTCTCAAAAGAAATTTCAATCATTGTACTGTTGATATTTAGCTCTGTTGACTAATGAGTTTGCCAACCACTGGCTTAGGCCATCATAGTAAAATGAAAAAATAAATAAAATGTAAAAGGCAGTGATGTCTGGGTCATCAGTCTAGCTGCTATAACAACCACTCCCAAACTGGAGAGTAGGATACAAATTTTGTTCACCTTCACTTGACATCCAATGCAGCTGGGCAGGTTTCCCATGGGGCTCTTCTCTAACCCATGACTGCTACCTGGCTCCTTCTAACATTTTACTCACCATCTTGAAATTCTTTGCTTTCACCCCATGAATGGCAGGGATATAGAGAAAGGGCCTGGGGAAGACACAGAGATACATTTTTATGCAGGCCTAGACATAAGAGCCAATATTTTCACTCACATTTCAACAGCTACTAAGATGTAAGACGGAATTATGGGGAGCTCATGAATATTCATAAGTTATTTACAGTCTCTTCCACAGCAGCCATTTTGACTGCTCTGGAAAGCAAAATCCCCAAACATATTGGTTATGGTCTGTTGACCCCTTAAAGTCCTTCCTGATCCCCTGCAATTCTGTAAAATATTCTCTAAAGTGTAGACTGCAACATATGCCAGATAGAAAGGATTCAGAAATAACCTCCATTCTGTTGGTGGGCAGAGGAAACAGCACCAGGGGTAAGTAAGACCCATGGGGTCAGACTGGTCCTGGGTTCAGCAATCTTGGTACTTGAGTTCTGGCTAGGAAAGAATTCAGAGTCAAGACTCAAAACTATGAGAGCATTTATTTGTAAAATCACAGAGGTGGAAGACGTAATTTGTAGAATAAATGGGCTTAGGAAACAAGTTATAGAGCTAAGGAAGAGCCCTTGGACCTTAGCAGGGGTGAAGGTAAAGGTGACACACCTGGGGAGATGGGGAGGGGGAGGAGAAGAGAAAGGTTCCACTGTGCTCCTGGGAGGGAGAGTGCTCTGGATCCCCTGTCCTAAGGGTTTTAAGGGTTGAGTTTTAGGGGAGGTCCCAGGGGAAGATCTTAATAGAATATTCAGCAGCTTTCCAGGTGTGTCCTTTCAGGGTCAGGGTCTTCACTGAGATGAAAGGCACCAATGCAGCTGGTCCTTGGGTCAGCCTTAGCGTGGTGTTGCTTGTCTGATTTTGCTGCTTTTCTGGACTTGAAGCTGAAATACACCTGAGGCCTAGATGTTATCTCTAGGGAGGAAAGGTCAGGGGGTCCAAACCAAATGACCAGCAATATTCTAGGGGGGAGGGGGAGATCACCTTGGAGGCGAGTACTGCCCTACAATTGCCCTTTGCTATGCATCTAGGATGTACCTGGCCCATCGTCCTTGCTCCGCTCATGCCTCTCTAACTGCCTGCCACATTTCTACAACCCTGGTCCTAATTTTATGGGAGTTGAGAGATCAAAATTTATCTTCACATTATTTCATTTGAAATTCTTGCTAAAATTATAAATTGCATTCTAGCTTAGTTCTGAGCCAGAATTTATCTGACGTTTCCAAGTTATACCCATAACTGCTATGGGCAAGGTTGAACCACCTTAAAAAAAAAAAAAAAAAAAAAAAAAAAAAAAAAAAAAAGGGCTGGGCCAGGAAACAGAAGACTTGTGCTCATAGTCTGGTTTCATCCCTACCTGTGTGTGTGGATTTGGGAGACTCACCCTCTCTGTGCTCTGTTTTCTTATCTGTGAGAAAATAAGCAGGCAAAACACTAAAAGCTGGATGATCCTCCAAAGAATTCTTCTCTAGATCCTCACAAAATGGATTTTGCTGTGGCTCAGTGGGATCCACCATGCAGAGCTTCTCCAAAGTGGGACATATATTGAAACACACTATTCTTACGAAATGGTCAGTGCACAAGTCACTGTATGCATTTGCGAAGTCACAGGAGCTGGAATATGATTTGGCAGAAAGGGTAGCCTCCCAAGGAGACCCGGAGCTGTTTAAGCCACGTTGGGTTGGCAGCCTTGATGGCTGTTACATGCTTTCCCATGTGATTGTGGGGACACCTTTGGTGTATTTAAAAGGATCTAGAGATTTGGAACAGAATTTAATTTTATGTGGGAACATTTACAGCAGTCAAGGTATGAGAAAATGTGGGAAGTAGACACCTAAAAAATTACATGGGTTATTATATGGATCTCTAAAGAATTCAGTGGGTTGAGTTCTTCCTGCAAAAAGTTAGACAGCATGCACAATCGACATTTCCCATTGACCTCCATGAGCTCCTCAGAGAAAACTATTAGCTAATTTGTGTGTTTTCCCTATTCCCCAGAAGGGCAATCCAGCTGGAGACAGTCCTGAGATGTTCATGACAAGAACAGAACTCCTTCAAAAGGACATTCTGCTTAGGGATCTCTGACCCTGTAAATGCAGACACAGCCCAGCCCAGCCAGGCATACAGCCAGGTCTACCCACTCACACCGCTCACTTCTGAAGATTCCAGCTCTTCCTGTGTAAGTCATCTGGGGGTCAGTGCAGATCATGTGAGCTGATGAAGCCTTTGTCAACCCAATAAATTCCTAACAGGCACACCAATATGCCATGCAACAGCCAAAATAAGACATTTGTGGCGACAAAGACTTCCAAAATGTCCATCACCACAGGTTGGCCTGATGGCTAATGTTCTTATTTATCACTGGGATCTAGAGAGGGAAGGTAGAGAGGACTTCTTTCTTAACACTGATAAATTTGGACCTTTACGTAATTAATGCCTGCAAGATACCAGCCTTATTAAGAAATATGAAACTCACATAATAATCTCTTTCTTTGAGTGCCTTTGGCATATGTGCCATGAAGAAAAAACTTAAATTTACTTGGCCTTCCCAGCCTGATGGTTATGAGATGCATCTATTAAAAAAAAAAATTCAAGATTGCAAATAAAGCTGTCATGTAAGGCCAGGAGTAAAACTTAGGAAAATCTATTTTAAAACCTTGGTTCATACTGAAATTGACTGGCTTTGGCAAGTATCTAACTAATTACAGACCTATTTTGTAATTTGAAATTAGGCCAACCCATTAAGAGAGCTTATATAAAGCAGCCCAGACTAATAAAGGAGGAACTCGAAAACGAGGATGAACCCAAAATGAGCAGAGCAGCTGCCGAACACCTGGTAGTTAATAAAAATTGAAGTCAAATGGCTGAACTTTATAGTAAAAACCATGTCAAAATGACTATTTACAGAAAAAGAAGAAAAGAATTCAAGTTTCCCAAAGCAATGAATTCTATTTCAAATAATCCAAGATTAAACCACAGAGGATCTCAACAGCAACCTATAAATTGATTTCAATCGAAGTAGAGAAAAGATAGCAGAAAATTTATGTTCTATCTGTAAGTATATATACAGAAATTGACAATTAGAATATTAAAATGATCTTGTTGCTTTTTCTTATTAAAAACTCCAAAAGAAAAGAGAACAGGACTGGAAGTAAGGAAACTTGTCATGAAGGAGGCTGTGACAGTGGGGAAATTATTGAACCTCTTTGTGCTTTGATTTCTTTTCTAAACTGAGGGACTTGGACTAGACAACATTTAAAGTTTGTTTCAGCTCCAACATTCTGTTTCACAGAAACGCTTGCAAAGTCTCAGCATGACTAAATTGGGGGAATGGTATGTTACTGAGAACAAAGCCTTAGAGGGACTTTTTTCACTTATCATCCTATTAGGCCCACAGAGCCTGGAGTCAAAATTAGCTCCTAATTTCTTGAAAAGGTCATTGTTTCTTGTGTCTAGTAGACAATATGGCTGCCCTCATGACTCTGTGCAAAGTTGCTAGAAACATTTCAGTGTACTTTGTTTTGAAGTGGATTCTTAACAACACAGCCACAGTAAAAACATTTACCCTTACCTTGTCACAATAACTCCTGGTTAAGGGGCAGACCAGTTCTAAGATATAAGTGAAGAGAGTCCTTGGAGTTTTGCCTTTCTTGCCCACAATTCTTCTTTTTTTAAAAATATATTTTTTATTGGTTTCAGAGAGGAAGAGAGAGAGAAATGCAAACATCAATGATGAGAGAGAATTTTTGATCAACTGCCTCTTGCATGTGCCTACTGGGCATGTGCCCTGACCAGGAATCAAACCATGACCTCCTGGTTCATGGGTTGACATTCAACCACTGAGCTACACTGGCCAGGCTTGCCCATCATTCTAATGGCATTTTTTTCCTCAGTACCCTCCCTATGGCTTCACCCAACCCTCACATGCAGGACTGTGCCTGTGCAGACACCACTCATGCATAGAAGCACAGGCTTTCATGGTAGGAAAAGGAAAGCTTGTCAAAGGCAGACAGACACCCCGCATCCATCACAATGCCTGGCACACAGTAGGAGCTTAATGAATACCAGCAAATGACTCACAAGCATTTTAAGAGTAACAACTTATCTTATATTCTCTCAAGACCCCGCTGCCTCATTCAATAAAGAGCTCCTATCAGAGTCACTGGATGCTTATGTGTTTACATGACCATTTACCAGGTCAGAGGAAAGCAGACTAAGTACCTAATCCTAATGCTTTAACCCAGCACTCAGAATGGGAGACAGGATAGTTCAGAATTTCTTCAATTTTTTCACTACACACGCATCCTCAGCTTTCAATCACTTACCTTAATTACATGGTATAAAACTTTCACTTATTTGAAGTCACTAGAATGGGCAATTTAAGAGTTAAAGGAAAGAGGGAAGGATAATAGAAAAGGGAATGGAAGAGAAGGGAAGGAAAGCTCTATTTTTGAGCTCTGCTGAATTACAGGTACCATTCTGGGCACTTTACATACAGTGTCTCATTTAGGCCTCACACTGTTAGATCTTCTGTTTACAGAAAAAAAGGAAAAGAGGTTCGAAGAGCTGATTTGCTTATACAGATTAACTTAGCTAGAAAAGTGGCAGAGCTGGGATTGAAATCCAGCCATTTAAACAACAAAAAAGTTTTGGTGTTTTTTTTGTTTTGTTTTGTTTTGTTTTGTTCTGTTTTACTATTTATCTATTTAAAAAAATATTTTCATCTGTGTTTGGCTCAGGTGTTACATACTAGTACAATCAAAGGAATCACAGAAAAGCCCTATTCCCTCAGCTTGTGGCGCATCTGTCTCTCTCTCTGCCAGACCTCATACTCTGCCCCTTCAGGGCCCAGCTCAACACTTCAAAGAAATTCTATTTTTTATTCAACTTGCCTTATACCAACAATGATATTCTACTATTATGGGTTGAATTGTGTTCCTCCAAAAGATTTTGAAGTCCTAAGCAATAGTACCTTATTTGAAAATAAGATCTTTGCAGATATTGGAGTTAAGATAAGTTCATCAGGGTGGGTCCTAATCCATTTTGACTGGTGTCTATATAAGAAGAGGAAATCTGGACACTAATAGACATACACACACAGAGAACGCCACACAAAACACACAAAAACAAAGGAAGAGATCAAGGTGATGCATTTATAAGCCAAGGAATGCCAACATTGGCAACAAAGCACCAAAAGCTAGGAGAGAGGCATGAAATAGTGTTTCCTGCACACCTTCCGAAGGAACTAACCTTGCTAACACCCTGGTTTTGGACAGCCAGTCTCCTGAACTGTGAGACAATACATTGCTATTGTTCAAGCCACTCTGATTTGGGACTTTGTTAAGACAAACACTATACAGCAAACACTAATCTCCACTAATAAAAGAGAAATATGCAAATTGACCATACTTCTATGATGCCCACCAGCCAATAAGGAGTGTGTATGCAAATTAATCCAACAAAGATGGTGGGTTAATTTGTATATGCAGGCACGGAGCAGCTAGGCTGGGCAGGACACCTGCTATTAGAGGGAGGCGAAGTGGGGAACTGGAGGGAGCTACAAGAGTGGCACTCCTGCCAGAAGGAACACTGAAGGGTCCAGCCGGAGCAAAGATCTGGTCCTGGGTGCCGAAGGAAAACCGATTCTGGCAGCAAGGGGAAGGAAAGGCCTATTTTTGCATGAATCTTCGTGCAACGGGCCTCTAGTAATACATAAGGCAACAAGAGAACAGCTGCAAATTATGTAACACCAATTATTCAGAAAGATCAAATAGAAATTCAGAAGGCAGAAGTAATCCAATATTTGTTCAATATATATTTATTCTACTCTGATCAGTGCGGTATTCAGAAAATGAGGCCATCAGATGTAAGCAAGTATTTTAATTATATTAATTGCTCACAAAAAATAAAAGCTTTTAGTCTGGTAAGTAATTGTAATGCTTCTTAGAACTACATTCTCTGAGATTCATGCATTGACAAATGTGTTTTTAATTCACAGAGGAAATTGATATTGCCCAGAAACTGGAAGAAGTTTAACTGTTGAAACTCAGGCATAAATTTCAGCTCAGTACAGGCAGGTTATAAGTCTGAAGACCCAGGGAATAAAGAGTGACAGGCAAGGACAGCTTCATAGACACCTTTTCCCAGAACGTTTAGGATTAGCCTGTACCAAACCCAACTCAGGATATATTTGCATATCCAATTCTAGTTTGTTTAAAAGCACAAAGGAATAAAATTCAAATAGTATGGAAAATAAGTTTGTGCTTTAGTGGGCCCAATTCAATTTGTTGGCAAATATTGAAATCTACTTGTGCATTAGTTGGAAAAAATCATCAAACACAGAGTTTAGACAACATCCATTGTGTATCAAATGAAGGAAGTTGGCACCCAGAAAAAGAAAAAGGGACCATGATAACCATTTATATAGATCAGCACATTCCGTATTTTTCTGTGTCTTATTGCTCATCTGCCTCCAGCCACCACTTTTCTTCCAACTCCAGTTCATCAGAATGCATTATTCAAGAAAATATTGTAAAATGTACTGAACAACTATACATTTTTCTCATTAAATGAATAAATATGCATTTTTCTCACATAGTAGGCCAGGCACCATCTTAGGGTATAGTGGTAACCTGAACAGCTACCTTTTCTGCCCTCTTAAAACCCATCCTGGAGCTCATTTGTAAACCTGTGTTTGAGGCAAAGGGAGTGCTTAGAAATATAATATACCTACAAGAAGTTTATGGTGTTTTGTGATGGCCAGACCCATTCAAGATCTTTCAAATAACAATACAATGTACAACACAGGAGTGAGAATCCAAGAGGTCATATTAACAATTACTCCTGAGTTACATTTTTAAAAAATCATTGTCACAGACACCCACTATTTTCTGCCTCACCTCTCTCCCCTTCTTCTATGAATTGTCCCAGCCCCCATTCCAGCAGAGGCAGCCATGATTTAAAGTAACCCTGCCCTCAGGGACCATATACATTGCCTCTATCATATATAATCTAAAATGGATCGGGATCACTGCTATAAACCCAGATAGCAGCTCCGGTTTTGCTGTCCTTTGGGACCCAAAGAAGATTGACTTAAATCCCCAGTTTTGCCCTGAAACTCACAAACACTTTCAGCCTCTACATTCTGCTCTGCCAACTTATTTTTTACTCTGCCTCCTGAGATTGCCTTCATTTTTTACCATTTTCAAACTAAATGTGCCTCTCAAAAATAAATAACAAAGTAAAAGCCTCACTTTAAAACACCCTAAAATAAAATACCAATGTCTATATCCTGACTCTTGAGTCTACTTTTGTGTTAAGATTAAAAAAAAAAAAATCCAAATCTATAAAGAATTTTTAAAAAAATTTTTTTTATTGATTTCAGAGCAGGAGAGAAAGATAGAAAAATCAATGACTAGAGAGACTTATTGATCGGCTGCTTCCTGCACGTGCCCTATACTGGGGATCTTGCCCATGACCAAGCATGTGCCCTGACAGGAATTAAACCATGACCTCCTGGTCCATAGGTTGATGTTCAACCACATAGGCCAGGTTGTAAAGAATTTTTATAAGAGTTTTTTTGAGCCAAAATGACAACAGATGCAGGGAGCAAAAACTCAAATGCTCTGGAGAATAAATTTTGCAGCTTATTTTGTACATTTGGAATTAAGGAGGGAATGCAAGGAAAATGACATGGAGGTGGGAGAAAGCAAGGTGGGCATTGGTCATGTTAACAAGGTCATGTGATCTCTTGAGGGTGGTCCACGTTAGAAGGAGAGGTCTGAAAGAGGCATTTCAAAGGAGATTCACAGAAACAATGAACAGGGCTTGCTTGGAACAAAGGTAAGTAAATTTTTTCCTAAAAACGTTATATGATTAGGGCATGACTATCCTTCTCACTTAGGAAGTTATGATCAGATAACCTAGTGAGGTTACTTTCCACAGAACCACTTTCTCACCCCCATCTGCCATGTCACTCAGCTATATACCCCAGTCCCCATTGTCTCACAAACCCAGATTCATTGCTCATGCCCAGTGACTGGGCCACTTCTTTTATTGCCGAATCTTTTGCTCTTCTATTACCTGTTTGAGGGATCATCAAGACCTTATCCTAAACAAAAGCAATTTCTTCCCTAAGAATTCTGTTAGCTGTTAATGAGATTTAAAAAAAAAAAAAAGAAAAAAAAAACATCCCCTACAGACTATTAACCAAGTACTTTGGTAAAACATAAAATGGAGATAGTGATTTTAAAAAGACTTAAGCGAAAAGATGACAATTAATTGGGTTTTAAAGGCTCAGCAAATTTCCCTAGGCTAAAAATGAGAGAAGATCACATAAAAAAAAAGGGAGGGAGGAAAGAAATGTAAGAACCCAGAGCAGGTTTCGGGAGCCTTAAGTGGTATCCCAGACATTTCACCAGTTGAATTCCAGGTAAGTTTGAAAAGTACCTGGAGATGAGGGAGAAAGAGAGCATCTTGGAAAATGACCTATGGAAGTAAGGCTTTGTTATTGATCCCCTGCCAGAAGCTAATTCCAGCATGTCATAAATGCAAGAAGTTTCATCAAAAGGTTGATGGAACCTTGAGGTTGCCTGGAAATGGCTGAGGGCATTTCCCCAAACCTGAAAAGGATGCATAAATGATTGCTTGCTGCCAGACAGCTGAGGGCACTTCAATCTACATGTTATTGTCTCCTGCTGGCCAAACATCTGCACAGCAAAAGGCAATTCCCCCTATCTGATAATGGATTCTGTATACCAGTGTTTCCCAACCTTCTCTCATGATGAGAATCACCTGGTGGAGTTGTTAAAACACAGATTCCTGAATCCCAACTAAGAAGTGCTAAACTAGAATTTTTGGGAACATATAGGTAAAATTGTATACTTAACTAGTGCTCTAAGATAGATTTTATATACAGAGCACTAAGTTAGGTATGCAATTTTACCTATATGTTCTCAAAAATTCTAGTTTAGCACTTCTTAGTTGGGATTCAGGAATCTGTGTTTTAACAACTCCACCAGGTGATTCTCATCATGAGAGAAGGTTGGGAAACACTGCTGTATACTAAACCTTGCCTTTGATGTATATCTACCTTGCCTTAGGACAATTTGTGTTAATAAAAAGCAAGGGGTCCAGAGAGACAGGAGAACTTGGTTCTTTTAGCTAAGTCTTCTCTGGCTCCCCAAAATGCCTTCCAAAATAATGTTTCATCTCTAGACTCTTTAATCATTTACAGTGGCCCCTTCTCCAGATTCCTGAACCCTTCAAGATGCTGGAATAAGACCCCAGCACCCCCCACAGTTTTTGCTTTTCATGACATGGCAAATCAGAGTTTCACATGATCAGCTCTGCAAATTGGTTTGTACCAATTCAGTGACATGTATTAGGTACTTTGTACATGATAAGCACACTGCTAAGAATTGGTGATATAAGATGAGTAAATGTTAATACACTGGGAAGAATTGGTGAAGAGCTTCCTAGGTAGCATGCCAGGACCGACGCATCATCCCCAGTAGCTGCATCAAGATGTTGATCCTTAAGTCTTTGGGGCAAGAAGGAAGAAATGGGGGTGGCCAGAATCTCCATCTAGTTATCTCCAGCCATAAGCATCCTTCTTAGTTGACATCAGTGTGCAATACAAATACCATGTGCCATGGGTACCATGCTGTGGAAATGGTTGGGACACACTACTAGAGGTTAAGTCACTTGCAGAAGCCCAGGTGAGCTGGATGAGTGTGCAGCTGAGTGGTGGTGAAGAACATATAAACTTGAGAGCTACTAGTATTTATGAGGTAGAATCTCATCAGCCACCAACCACAACAATGCTTCCAGCTCCAACTCTTTAGAAAGCATTATTTAAGAAACTATTTTAAAAAGAACTGAGCAACTACTGGTTTGTTTGTTTTTTAATGAATTGAACAAATATTTTGCTTCTGTAGTGGGCCAGGCACTGTGCTGAGATACAGTGGTAAACAGAATAGGTACAGTTTCTATTTTCATAAAACCTGTCCTTAATTGCAGGTATATACTTGGTACTTATGGAATGTTAATAGGTTGTGTGTTTTGTTTTGTTTTTTAATGGGAGGTGAGGTTGAAGGAGAGGACAACAGGAGTTTAGATATGGGGATCTTCTACAATGAGCCATTCATTAGAGAAGAGTAAGTACAAAGTTTGGAGAATTGAAAATGGTTGAACCTTGTCCTTGGGGGAGAGATTTTTATAGTCAAAAACTGCTGAGAAGTCCTGAATTTCAATAATTTGTTTTCTGCTGTAACTCAAAATATTTCTCTTGTTGGACAGCTCAAAATATGGGCCTTGAGAGAGTATTAGCAGAGGGAAGTCCAAAGTGGAGTATTTTGGGAGCTTTATAGGACCTTTTCTCAACTTTACAGCATTAATCTTATTTTCTTATATCTACCATACAATTTTTAAGTTCCTTATTTGTAAGTTAATGTCCATTTATAATAGCATCTTGTTCATGCTTTAAGGACACACAAGCTTGTCTTATCTCTTTAAGGATATTAATGGCAGTTTTCTCTTTGATGTTTGTTTCTGCATAGTTTTTTGTGTTTTGTTTTTGTTTGTTTTTTTAGATTATCTGTATCTATGAGCTTTTCAGTTTTTATCTTTTATGTTAAGGTCCTTGGGTATCTGGTTATCTGCTCATCTTTTAAGGAAAAGACAATAAAAAAGCTAGATTAAGTTCTGTGTGGTGGATGGATTTTTGACTGTGGGCTCATGCTTTTTGGTCTGTAACTCAAGGGCACAAAACTAGCAACCCACAGGCTGAATCTGAGACCAGTGTGTCTGTTTTGTTTTGGTTTTCAGTTTGATCTGAGTGCCTCTCACTATGGATATATCCTTTAACTACCTGTAAATCCCACCACTCCTTTTTGATTTAAGCTACTTTTGAGGTTGAAATTCCTACCTAATACTTTTTCTAGGAGTCAAAATCTTGCTTATCTTTTAACATAAACTCAGATGCCCCTTGCTCTGTGACATCTTCTCTTATACCTTCAGGCCATGTTAAACTAAGCCTGATCTGGGTTCCACCAGGTTTCATTCCTCTATTGGAGCCCTTGCCCCAGTCCTTACTGCGATATATATGATATGTACGTAGACATAGGATTCTCCATGTGATTACACATCCTATGGAGGCAGAGACTCTATTCCAGACTGTTAGTCTCTCCTATAATAGCTTTGGTTTAAAAAAAAATCAAGAAAGGTTATTTAAAAATCTTTGTGTTCAATGGGGTAGGGTTGAAGGTAGAAAAAGAGAACAGGAAAGCATAGAGCAAACTTGATGCTCACCCCTGAGTATTTGATGATTAAAATCATGAACTATAATCCTCCCACCTCAACCCCCAAAATAAGCAACATGCCACGCCAGGCTGCAATGTGGCTTCAATCTACTTGCCAGTGACTTCACAGAGCTTAATCTATTTCACATGATAGAGTGTTTCTTAAGCTGTAGGAGAAAGGAGAAAAAACAACCCCCCAACATATCCAATGAAAGAAGGAAGAGTTCTGCATTTGAAAAGGTAGTTTATCCTCATTTGTGATCATGTGCCCTTTGAGAATTCAAATCAGATAAAGCATAAATCTTCGCCTATCTGCAAAGGTGCCCAGGCACGATAAATCATTGTTTGTGGCAAATGTTTTGAAGGCAGTTTTCAGACATCTGAGGCCTTAGCCTCTCTCTGGTTTTATTTCACCATGGCCTTGATTGTAAAATATCCTCAATGTTCCTAAGTGGCATGCATTATTTAATTTACCAGTTTTTATTAAGATATATTTGACATTCAACATTGTATAAGTTTAAGGTGTACACATATTGATTTGACACACTTATATTGCAATATGATTGCCCTTATAGCAAAAGCTAATGTCACATAATTATTTCTCCTAGTGTTGGGGACTAAGGTCTAGTCTCTTAGAAAGTTTAATGTTTCTAATACAGTGTTATTGTCTATAATCACTGTCCTATGAATTAGATCTCCGGGACTTATTTATCTACAAGTGTGTACTCTCAACATCTCTCCCACCCACCTACTTCCCACCCCCTCAGCCCTTGGTACTCACCATTTTACTTTCTGCTTTTTATAAGTTTGTTTTTTAAGATTCCACATATAAGAGATATCACACAGTATTTATTTGTCTTTGCCTGATTTATCTTACTCATTTTTATATTTATTTATTTTTAAAATATAATTTATTGATTTTTTTACAGAGAGGAAGGGAGAGGGACAAAGTGTTAGAAACATCCATGAGAGAGAAACATCGATCACCTGCCTCCTGCACCCTCCCCACCCTTCTACTGGGGATGTGCCCACAACCAAGGCATATGCCCTCAACCAGAATCGAACCTGGGACATCCCCACCCCCCTCAGTTCCCAGGCCAACACTCTATCCATTGAGCCAAACTGGTCAGGTCTATCTTATTCATTTTTAAAGAATCTTCTGCTTTTATTAGGACCATAATGTCCTCAAGACTCACTCCTGCTGTTTTGTGTCAGGTTTTCTAAGCAGCAGGGACTTTTGCCTTGCATGGCATCCATTTCCACTGGAAGCTCCAGGAACACAGTGTGCACTCTCATCCATGCAGCTTTCCATCAGAGTTGAACTTTTCCTATGTTATTCAGCCACTCATGCTGGCCCAATGAAACAGCATTAACTAACTCCTCCTCATAACCTTTCACTTCCAGGATGGTTTCACATTGTGGGTTTGAAATTATTTGAGAGAGCCCTGGAAGTTACCAAATATAGACACATCCATGGGAACAGTAAACAAAGTATGTTTGGATTCACACAAAGTTATGATTTTGCAAAGACCTTGAAGAACCAGATGGGTTTCAAGGCCTGTAGCTCCCAGTACTGCTAAACTGGACATGAGAATTAAAGGGCAGACTGTGTTGCGGGCGGCCTGAATTTCCCCCCTTCAAGCCACTGCTCCATACAAACAGGGTGGCCTTGGGAGCTACATAAACTCTCTACAAGCCCCACCCCCATCTGTGAGATGGGCAAAATCATTGCACCTACTTCAGAAAACCTTTGTGAAGATCAAATAAAATAATGTGCTTGAAACACCCTTCATAAATATCAGTTGCCCTACTTTTTATTAACAAGACCACCAAGGCTGAAACACGGTGTCATACAAATAAACTGCCAGAACAGTTGGCCATAGTTTTAGAAACCAGTTAGCCCTCTATACCTGTCAAGTCCAAAGCCTAAATAAACTGGTTGAATAAAACCAGAAGTATTCAGAATTTAATATTTAAACAATAATTTTAATACAACATTTAGAAACAAGAACCATGAAGAAATGAGAAGCAGATGGCTTCCAATTTTTTATTATTATAAAGAAAAGTTAGAAGGAATGCAATAAACTGCCAGGTCAAAAACAATTTTTTAAGAATCTTTTGCTTCTATTAGAAATGTGATGGGCCCTAAAATTCACATTTTTTCTCCTTCCTAAAGGTGTATATCATCACCCATATGCAGAAACCCCTTACTCACCCAACAGAAGGCCTAGATGGTAAAACAAAGGCTCTGGTAACCCAAACTGAACAAAAGAATAAACCATTGCCTAAGAGAATTCGCTTAATCACTTTTATTTGCCTTTCTAGGTCAAAAAACAAATAAGCAATGTTTTTAAAACAAAGCACTTTATAAAATGTAATTTGCTTTGCTACCAATGTGTTTATTTTGTCTGGTTTAACTAAGTCAGTAGTAAGTTGACATATACAAAATAGTTAATGTTGTGTGTTTTTTATGTATTTGGATAAGCTGGCTGATTTAAAATTAATCTAAATTAGCTTTTCTCTAACCATCATCCTACAGAACACTGTTCCTGGAATGTTAATAAATATGCTAAGAGAAAAGCCTAGGAACACAAATGAGTTTGAGATAGAGGCATTCATTATATATATTTATCAGCATGTCAAATGCACATTAGCATATAAAAGACTGTAAGATGTCCTGTGCTGAAGAAAGCTATTTTTTCTTTAACCCATTGTTTCCCAAAGTTACTTGAGCCTGGAACCCATTTCTCCCAGTTCCTCTTTTAGCATCCCACAGAACACAATTTGCAGAATTAAAATTTGAGAGTGCATTGATTAAAACTGGGCAGGGCTCATTTTGCAATTTGCCAAAAGGCTGTTAAACTGAAAATTGTCAAGGTTCTGCATATTAATAATAATGATTGCGACTATAATAATATGCAGCACTTATTGAGCACTAACTAAATCTTAAGGAAAAAAATGTCTTCCCTATTCCTTAATTTTGATTCCCTTGAAAAGGATTTTTTCCTCAATATTCCCAGCCTCTTGTCCCAACCTTGACTCTTCTTTTGTGAGATGGAATGGTATCATCGGTCAAAAGCCTTTGGTCAATGTTTCTCTGTTAAGTGGAAGCTAACAGATTGAAAGTGAGCATGAACAAAGACACTAATATTCCTCTTATTTTCTCTGCATCTGGACCAGGGGCAATTACCGTATTTTTCAGACCATAAGACGCACCAGTTTTTAGAGAAGGGAAATGAAGAAAAAAAGATTCTGAAACAAATAGTGTCCTAAAATATTTTATGTGCATTAAAACCCAACATCACAGTCATAAACACATGTAATCAACCCTGTAAAGTAAACAGCAGCATTTAGAACCATTTTAGAGCCGGGCAAGCACACAGAGACCACACAGAACCGGGCAAGTAAAAAAACTTTTTTTTTACAGTATATGTGTAGGCTATATTTGGACCATAAGACGCAGGGACTTTTCCCCCCCACTTCTGGGGGGAAAAAAGTGCGTCTTATGGTCCGAAAAATACGGTAGTTAAGGGTTTGCTCCTCTGAAGCAAATTGTTTCTGGTAGATTGTTTCAAGGTCAAGAATGAAAAGTAGGGAGTTACGAAGCCCACTTCATTGTCCATACTAAGTTGTGTCTTGTAACTTGACCTTTATCATTGATGAGGGGATATTTTAGTCCTTCATGGAATAACTTGATTATATTTCAGCTGATTCAGATTGGGCAGTGAATAGGGGTGTTGTTTTGGGGCCCTTTCATAACCTCAACAGCATGTATCATTAATTCTGCATGATATTTGACATGCACTCACTACACCATTTAATCCTCACAGCAACCTTTTGAGGTAGATACCAGTAAATCCCCTTTTTACTGATGAGGAAATGGAATCAAAGAGGTTACATAACTTACCAGAGGTGATGTAGTAAGTGGTCAATTTCAACATTAAAAAATGAAACATCATGCACATGATTTAATGGCACTATTACTATAACTAGTGCATCTCCTAGAATGGTGTTTGTTTTTGGACCCCTTTATTATTTATCTCTCAGTCCCACCTCAGTTATATAAAATGAACATTAAAAAAAAATAATCTGCCAAAACCGGTTTGGCTCAGTGGTAGAGCGTCGGTCTGCAGACTGAAAGGTCCCAGGTTCGATTCTGGTCAGGGGCATGTATGTACGTTGGTTGCGGGCACATCCCTGGTGGGAGGTGTGCAAGAGGCAGCTGGTCGGTGTTTCTCTGTCATCAATGTTTCTAGCTCTCTATCTCTCTCCCTTCCTCTCTGTAAAAAATCAATAAAATATATATTTTTAAAAAATAACCTGGTCAGTGAATAAGATACTCAGGGAAGGTCTAAAATCAGAGAGGTCTAAATTAGAAAGTTCAAACTGACCAGCCACCCCATCAACCTGTCTTATTTGGCTCCCAAAGTGTTAAAGGTCTGAGTCAGTGATTCTGAAAACAATATAGATTTCTGGCTTCTCTTGGAAAATGTGAGCATCTCGGCAGCAGTGAGCTGGAGATGAAGAGCTACTGTCTCCTTTGGATGGAGCATGTATAGCACAGTTCACCTCGGCCTCTACTATGTCACTTCATTTAAGTACTTTGCCTGCATGTGGTTCTGTCAACATTTCAATATGCAGCCATCCCCGCTCCATTTTCTCCTTGGAACATCATGGCCATTGCAAGAATCCTCAGGCTAGATGTCCACATTTGTGGTCCAGCCACTCAATGAGCATTAGGTGTCAATGTGAAACAGTCCAACTGCAAGTGGCAGCTCTACAGAGGAATGTCATTCAGTGTGGGTGCTCATTTCAATCCCTCTAGCAAAAAATGTTCAAGCTGCATCTGGAGAGACTGCACAGCATGGGGAGAGCATCTGGATTGGTGGCGGTCTGAGTCCACCACACACACTCAGCTCAGTGTGAATCTGCTTTGGGTAGGAGGTGTCTGTGTAAATGTTATTGAATTAGGCTCTCCCGTGCCTCTAAAAATGTTGTAAAACCATTGTCCTCAAGCCCTTTATATTCTCATCTTCAATAACGACAATTCCTTTTATAGCAGTGTCTTTCATGTAGCAGTTGAGCAATAAAAAGTTTGTTCAATGAGTAAATGAATAGACAGATTATGTGCGTACTAGGGTAGTGATTGTCCTTCTCTTAAGAAATGTACAATATATTTGGCTTTAACTGGTTTGGCTCAGGGAATAGAGCATCGGCCTGTGGATTGAAAGGCCCCAGGTTCAATTCCAGTCAAGGGCATGTATCTTGGTTTTGGGCACATCCCCAGTAGGGGGTGTGCAGGAGACAGTTGATTGATGTTTCTAATTCTTTATCCCTTTCCCTTCCTCTCCGTTAAAAAAAAAAAAATCAATAAAATATATTAAAAAAATAAATGTATATTTGAATGAGAGAAAAACACTCTGCTAAGGCCTCTCTCCATCTTCTGTGATGTTCCATTTCTGAATCTCACTCCCACCCATCACCAGGATGAGGGAGGTGGTTCCCCATTAAGATTAGGTATTCCTTCTTCCAGCAGGATCTATTGAAAGGATTCTCTAATGACAATGATAAAAATCTGTTCCCTCTTTGTAGGTACATCAAACATCAGAAAGCAGGTGGGCTATATATTTGGGGGAGGCACATTCTCATCCTGAAATAAGTTCTTATAGACCTGATTTTAAGATGAAAAGAAATGGCAGGTTCAAAATTTAAATAAATCATGGCTTATATATTTTCCTTTTTTAAAATTTACATTCCTTATTGTTTAAAATATTACATGAGTCTCCTTTCCCCCCATTAACCTCTCCCCAGCCGCTCCCACCTCCCAGCACATGCCCTCAACCCCCTGCTGTCTGTGTCCATTGGTTATGCTCATATGTATACATACAAGTCCTTTGGTTGACCTCTTACCCACTCCCCTCCCCTTTCCTGTCTTTCCTCTGAGATTGGACAGTCTTTTTGGTGTTTCTTTGTCTCTGGATCTATTTTGTTCATCAGTTTATGTTGTTCATTATATTCCACAAATGAGTGAGATCATATGATATCCATCTTCCTCTGTCTGAATTATTTTGCTTAGCATAATGCTCTCCAGTTCCATCCATGCTGTTGCAAATGGTAAGAATTCTTTCTTTTCTTTTTTTTTTTCTTTTTTTTTTTTTTTTTTTACAGCAGTGTACCACAGTTTTCTAATCCACTCATCTGCTGATGGGCACTTAGGCTGTTTCCAAATCTTAGCTATTGTAAATTGTGCTGCTGTGAACATAAGGATGCACATATCCTTTCTGATTGGTGTTTCTGTTTTCCTGAGACTGTATATTATATTTAAACATACACAACTTTAGAATCACAGAACTTGAGATGGAGTTGGAAGGAATCATCAGACAAAGTCTGTCGTGCCGATCATAATGTTGGAATGCTGTACTGTGTTACTATACACATCAATTTACTGAATGTCTGTACAATGTTAAGTATAGTGTGTTTCTTTCACTTTCAGAGAGGAAGGGAGGAAGAGATAGAAATATCAATGATAAGAGAGAATCATTGATCAGCTGCCTCCTGTACTCCCCCAACCTGAGCATGTGCCCTGATTGGGAATCAAACTGTGACCAATGCTCAACCACTGAGCCATGCTGGCCAGGCAGGTATAGTGTGTTTCTTAAAATAGCTGGTCATTAAAAAGTTTTCAAGATTGGATTTTAATAGAGGGAGTATTTAAATTATTCTTCAGTGCCATATAAGCCATTGGAGAGAAGGCATGCTTTAGGGTGCTGGCAGATAAACACCACATTAAAATTGTATTTCCTGATCAGGGACATTTGTTTGCATTTTACAAGTCTTGGCTTAGACAAATTATTTGACTGGGCTGAAAGGTCGTATGCAAATCTCTAATAGTCAAATGTTCAGAACTTTCTTCCAAGTTGCCAAAGGTGCTGAAATAATCTAAGTAACTCAAGGCTGAGAGATTTGTGATTAGGGAATTTCAGGGGATTTCTTGAAGTGCCACTCTGACCATTATGGTAGTCAGCAAGCAGACTTCCTCAAAAGGTCATGAAGTGCTTACTGATAGCCATTTTTAAAGTTTAAAGTATCATAATAATATGATCAGGGGATTTAAATGGTATAATTTTAAAGGGCATTATACTTGGGCAGTTACGGAAAATTTAGCTGGGTAGTTCCTAGAGGGTAGAAGCCTAGGAAATTCAAAGACATCTCATTTCATTGTCCTTTAATACAGGTGAACTCAATCTCAAGTAAGCCTCCAGCTGGAGATCTGTGAGGGGTTAAGTGAGAAATAGACTTGAAGAGGCTGTGGATAGAGTGTTTTCATCTCCAGGTGGCTTATGGGTCTCAGCTGGGCAGACATTATAAGTAGCCCCGTGCTTATCCTCAGGATACATCCAAAACCTCTAGTGGATGCCTGAAACCATGGGTAGTACAGAACTCTATATATACTATGTTCCCCTCCTGCCTATACATACATATCTATGATAAAGTTTAATTTATAAATTACATACAGTAAGGGATGAACAAAAATAACTATTAATCAAATAGAAGAACCATCACAATATATATACTAATAAAAGGGTAATATGCTAATTAGACCAGGTGACTGGACATCTTCTGGACGTCCAACTGGCTGAGGCAGAGGTGGTTAGGGACGATCAGGCGGGTAGGGGAGGGCAATTGGGGGCCATCAGGCTAGCAGGCAGGCAAGCAGTTAGGAGCCAACGGTTGTGAGAGGGATGTCCAGCTGCTGCTGCCCTATGGGATGGGGCCTAAACCGACAGTTGGACATCCCATGAGGGGTCCTGGATTGGAGAATGTGCAGGCTGGGCTGAGGGACAACCCCCCCATTCACAAATTTGTGCACTGGGCCTCTAATATTATAATAAAAGTTATGTGAATGTGGTCTCTCTTAAAATATCTTACTCACCATCTCACTTCAAGGAAGCACTTTTGTGGCTTCTCTAGCATCTCTGAAAAGCCAGCATCACTGCTCTTGGGCTTCGGGGCCAGTATTAAGCAACATAAGGGTATATTGGACATGGGCACTGTGATACTTTGACACTATCTGAAACTACACTGGCTACTAAATGATTAACAGGTGTCGAGTGTATGCAGTGTGGATACACCTAATAAAGGGATGATTCAAGTCCTGGGAGAGATTTCATCATGCTACACAAACAGAATGCAATTTAAAACTTATGAATTATGTCTAAAATATTTCATTTAATATCTTTGGGCTGCAGTTAACTGCAGGCAACCGAAACTGTGGGAAAACAAAACTGCAGATAAGAGAGAGACCACATTCACATAACTTTTATTCTAATATTAGAGGCCCAGCTAACCCAGAACACCTTTCCAGTGCTCCTTTCCCTTCTCATGGAAGCTGACAAAGCTAAATACTCGCTATCCCAATCTATACCCTTGAATTTAGAAATGGCCACATGACCCAGTAGGCCAGTGAGGCAAGAAAAAGAATGCTGGAGGATTTGGGCAAAGTACTGATTTTTTCTTATAAAAACAATGGCTAGCACTCACTTCCATCTCTCTATCATTTTTGAGCATGCATGCTCATGTTTGGGGCTTTAGAAACAATTTTGTAATATTGATTCTTGAACCAATGTCAGAGACCTACTTCCTCCTGGTGATTTCACCATAAAAAGGGGTTTTGTGGTTTTTTGTTGTTTGTTTCTTGCAGCCAAAATACATAGTTGAGGACTAGTAATACTTTTTTTGTGTGGTTTTTAGCCTCTTTGTAATAACAGTTCACTGAATGGATTTCTCTCATTCAGGAGGAAAAGTAATCTTTAAACATCTAGAGCTAAGACCAGGGGATTGACTTTTATAAGAAGTTCTCAGATGATTGTCAAGTAGGTGGGTCTGCGAAAAAGTCAGTGAGCTCCCACCTCAGAATCACTGACTTCTAGCCTGAAAAAACGAAGGGCAGAAGCCAAGCTCAGAGCCACAGAGCCAGAAAGAATGAGAAGGAATGATCAGCCCCAACCCATTGTCTTCATTGTAAGCAAAGGATTCACAGGAGCCTTGTCTCTCCACAAGTCTCAGAAATCCACAAACACCATCGGAAGCTCAATTTCAAAGTCATCACCCCAACAATCAAGAATTCTTGTCTTTCCACAAATGGTCTGTCTGGCTTTAGTTTGAATCACTTTCTTTGTGTTAAATTGGACCTCAAGTAAAAGGGAAAAAAATAAAAGAAAGAAAGAAAGAATATCCCTTGAGTTTTAAAAGTGTGCCAGGAACTTCACATGCTTTGATCTTTTAACTTGGCTTTCCACAAACCTTGTGAAGTGGATAGTAGTGTCTCATATTCACAGCTAAGAAAAGGGAGGGTGGGAGAGATTATATAACTAGTCCAGGGACCATCAGTGTTAGAACAAGTATTCGGGAACCCCTTTGTCAACTCTTTCTAGAGAGAATAAAATGATTAATCAGCATCTTTCTATGACCCTTCAGACAAAACCCATGATTATTTAAAGATACAATAATCAAGCAACTTTTAGTCTTTATATATTTACATTCTCTTAGATATGACATTGGCCCTTTAAACTCATCCCTCTCCTTCACCTGCCTGGTGTTCCCTCGGCCCTCTTCTCTGCACCTGACAGTATATGGTCTCATCTCCACCCATATTGCCTGCCTTGCCACTATGGGCTTTTAGGCTATTAAGAGTTCCAAAGGCCTGGCAATCAAGTATCTGCTTCGTGAAGCAAAGACAGGAGAAAAATCATATTTCTTTACTTTCCTTAATTGTGCTAAATATGGTTCATTCATAACCCACTAAGGTCTGTGGGAAATGTAACCTTGGTCATTTTGGGGGATGGATCAGTTAGAAAATGCCGTCAGTTGTATGTAACTGAAACTTAATGTGGCTTAAAGAAACAATGGTTATTGCATCAAGTGAAAGACATGTGGAAGTAAGGAGTCCAGATATGGAAGCTTCACAGTCTTTAATTCCCAGGAGCCTTTGCCATCTGCTCTGCCATTTTTAGTGCAGCATTTTCACGCTGGAGCTCCACCCATGGCATCGGAATTCCAGACAGGCAGGAAGGAGAAATGGCGAAAGGACATGTCCTGTTAAAGAACTTTTCCAAAGGCTCGATCCATCCAATTCCTCCACCCTCTCTGCCAAATGCGACCATAGAAACCTTCTACATGGCTCCTGCTGACAGGCACTTGGTGCTCAGTCTCCTGATAACCATGCAGCTCAGAATCATGGCAGAAAAGTGCATTGTGGAGACAGAATGCAAGTTTCAGCCACCACATTACCCACCACCAACTCTTTATTCCCAGTCCTCACCCATCTACTAGTTATCTTTATTTTTAATCCTCATCTGAGGATATTTTTCCATTGATTTTAGAGAGAGTGGAAGAGAGAGGGAAAGACAGAGAGAAATATTGATGTGAGAGAAACACATCAATTGGCTGCTTCCTGCACATGCCCTGTCCAGGGCCGGAGCTGGGGGGGAGCCTGCAACCAAGGTATGTGCCTTTGACTGAAATCGAACCCAGGACCTTTCAGTCTGCAGGCCATCACTCTATCCACTGAGCCAAACCAGCTAGGGCTACCAGTTATCTTTCGATGATAACAAATAACCCCAAACCGTAATAGCTTAAAATACAACCAGGCATTTACTCATGGGCTTGAATGCAACGATTCCCTTCCTATGAGTAATTACCTCCAAGAGTGTCCTAGAAATGGGTAACTTGTGGCCTGACCTGAATGATTTGGTGATTCTTGCTCAGGATTCTTCAATTTGGGCAGATCTCAGTAGGAACATTCCATCTTTGTTGTAAGTGGTATTGACTGGGAACATTCATGCAACTGCTTTCAGCTGGGGGCAGTACTGGAGCTAGAAAGTCCAAGATGGTATTTTCTTTTCCTCCAGGGTTTCTGTGGCCTCTTATCACTTAGTGTTCTAGCCCATGGTGGCTGGATCCTTAGAGGGAGTATTCAAAGAAGGAGTAAAAAGAAACTGAGGGTCCTTTAAGGAGATGGACTTGAAATGAGCCAGGAATCATTTCCTCCATATTCTATTGGTCAATGTGAGCCATGAGGCCAGCCTGGATTCAAGGAGAGGGGAAAGAACCTCCACCACCTGAAGGAATGTGATCAGTATAATCCCCATCCCCCATTCTATGCTTTCCCTTTGAGGTTAGACCATTCTTCCTTTTTTTTTTTTTTTTTTCCCCCAAAACAAAGATTTCCAGGCCTGAAAGAAAAAATTTGCTATCACCATCCATGTGGCTTCCGGGAGGCAAGGGAACATACATGAATAGACTTTTTATGGGAGAGACTTTTTATCCTTGTCTTTCCTTTTGGAACTGAGAAAACAGCAAAAAAAAATCGTTATTCCAATAACTTATCCACTATGGTCACATTTGTATGTATTTAAATATAGTTAGCTTTAATTCTCTGTTGTAGTTTGGCAGAATATAGCGATAAGAAGCAAAGTTTAATGATGTATATAAAGACTTATTTTGACAGTTTCAACCTCATTTGAATTCAAGCCCAGCTATCATACTCCTTAGAAGAAGCAATAATAATAATAATAATAATTAGATGACTCGCATCTCCTTCCCCTTCTCATTGTTTAAAAAATATACAAGGGGAATCATTACTATTAAAATTCAGCTCCAAGTAGTTAAGACAAAAAAAGAACTTATTGGTTCCCAAGCCTGGAAAATCCAGGTTAAGTCTGATTTCAAGTGTAGCCGGAGCTCCAACCTTATCATCACTGCCCTTTGATTTCATGTTCTTGGCTGCAATCCTCAGTCCCCTGCCGCAGATGACCTTCCTGCCGCAGATGACCTTTCTCCATCTAGCCAGCAGAATAGTTGCCAGTGGTCTCAACATAATTTTCCTCAAAAATTTTCCAGGAAAAGTATATCCTCCTCCCATCCTAATAACAACCTCAGGGAAGGCTTTAATATTCCTCTTTAGGTCACATGTACTCCCTTGGATGGATTCCTTTCCTAGAGGGATTGTGTTATATACAGAAAAATGACATCACCTCCCAAAGACGTTCAAGTCCTAATTTCTGTAACCTGTGAATATGTTACTTTCCTAGCAAAAGGGACTTCACAGAAGTAATTAAATTAAGGTGCTTTAGATGAGGAAATTATCTCGAATTATCCAAGTGGACCCAGTATAATCAGAAGGATTCTTATAAGAGGGACGCAGGAAGAGCCAGAGTCTGAGAAAAAGCAATAGGATGCTAGAAGCACATGTTGAATTGATGTGCTGTGAAGATGAAAGGAGCTACAAGCCAAGGAACACAGGTGGTCGGGAGAAGCCAGGAAAGCCAAGGAAATAGATTCTTCCCTAGAGCCTCCAGATGGAACCATCCCTTCTGATATTGATTTGGACTTTGGCCTCTAGAACTGTGAAAGAATAAATTTTTGTTCTTATAAGCCACTACGTTTGTAGTCATTTGTTACAGCAGCATAAGAAGCTAGTATAAGTTGGGTTTTCTGATTTGGCTTAGTTTAGTTTACATGTCTGATCTGTGGTGAGGGAGGGGGTAAGAGTTTCCAAAGGGTGGTGAGAGTGGGAATGCATGATTGATGGTATAGCCAGGACCACATGCAATCAGGCAGAATTTTACCCAGAGGAACATTCTTTGGTTTTAAGAGGAAATGAAAAAAAAAAAAAAAAGGCTTAATATATCCAAAGAACAAATAGACAACAATAGCTACCACAATCTAGTACTACCCAAAAGTAAACATTCTAAGTCAGGCAGAAGAAAGGAATAAGGGAAGAAAGGACATGCAGAACTTAGAACTTGGCCTAGATATTAAAAAATTCACAAGCAGCAACAGCCAATGTTTTCCTGCTCTAACTTCCTGGAAGACAGAGAATTATGAAGAACAAAGCACATGCCTTAGAATCAGTAAGACCTCAGCTCAAATACTCCACGAAGAGCTGACCCTCTAATTGTGGTTTGCAACAGTGAAGTGAGCAAGCTGGTGCTTTATCAATTCTTCCACAAAGAACACCTATTTTCATGAATGAGGAAAACAAATGCACACACTGAGGCCCTGGGAGCCTCACTAAGGATCTTATGCAAGTGAACTTTTTTCTTGGGTATTATTTCTATTACTTAAAGTTCAGGCTACTATTTGCTTTAATATAAAACTAATATTTTTTTCATTTTTTAATTAAGGTATTATATGTATAAAACTAACATTTTAAAAGTTTTGTGATTTAAATTATTTTAACGTTCATGGGTTGAATTTGGTGAATAGTTCCAAGTAGTGTAATGGTTCCTGAAGATGCAAGGTCACCAACTCCATAACCTACCAACTGAGTGACCATGATACTTCATAGCCTAAGACACATTCCTCACACTCAATTCCATTCCTGAAACAATGGAACCAAATATCATCCAGAAGTATCAGTTGCACTCTGGTCACTTGTACAAATATTTATTGAAGATCTGTTATATGGTAGACACATAGGCAAGAAAAAAAAAAGTTATCTTAAACGCAAATGTATTATAGAGAAGAATGCAAAATTAGCATGGATTTTTAAGGAAAAGATAAAGAACCCTCAAAGAATATTCACCCTTGCAATGGTCTCATGCTATATTTCCAGAACTTCTCAGATGGTAGGAGTGCAGAGCTTTATAAACTCCCTCATAAGGTATTAATAAAAATGCTTGTACTGTAATGTTTTCCTGTACCTCAGGTCAAAATGGGTAGCTCAGAGCCTAATCTGCAGACATGTCTTATTGGAACCACAGAGTAACTGGTTTTTACATCTCAAACTAGTGGCTGATATTTAAAACTCAGGGGTCATTTACTAATTTGAATTTCTGGCTTCTTCTGAAATAAACTGAAAGAGCTAGCAACTTTGGGCCACCTCCTCATGTGTCAACAATCAGTGGCTAGACAAGATCCAGTAGTGGGCCACTTCCTGTTCACACCACCAACCAGAATCACAGCTGCCTCTCTTATCCATGAAACCTGCCTGGGTCTGGGAAGCATTTGAACCTATATCCTGAGTTTCCATTTGGGCTATTTTGCAGTATTTGACACTTACTGATCCAAATTTCTAAAATTGTCTATTTTCAGGATACTAGTCTTAATAGTCAGATATAGAAATTGGGACTTATGTGCCTAAGTCCCAAATCCAAGAATCAGAGAGCTGGACGGGATCCATTTTTCTGATCATGATCATAGGATTCTGAGGGTTGCCACACAACCACAGGAATCAGAAAGAGCCCAAGACTTCAGACTTCCTCTTAGGAAACAAGCAGACTCAAAATGTTTGTCTTCTCCAAACACAGTCCCAGAGAAATTGGGCGAAGAGGGGATTAAGGGAGGTTAAATTTTAGAGAATGCACTTTCCTTATAGGACACTAGTGGCCCAGTGCACAAAAATTCATTCACAGGGAGGTTGTGCCCCTCAGCCCAGCCTGCACCCTCTCCAATCTGGGATCCCTCTTGCAATCCGGGACCCCTGGCTCTTAACTGCTCACCTGCCTCCTGCCTGATTGCCCCTAACCACTCCCCCTGCCAGCCTGATCAACCCCAACTGCCCCCCTTCTGGCCTGATCACTCCCACTTACTCCCTCTGCTGGCCTGCTTGCCCCAACTCTCCCCCCAACACACACCATCCTGATCGCCCCTAACAGCCTCTGCCTCAGCCCCACTACCATGGCTTTACCTGGAAGGACATCTGGAAGATCTCTGGAAGGTCTCCTGATCAAATTAGCATATTACTCTTTTATTATTATAGATAGACTTCACAGTGTTGAGAAAGGGGGAGAGGGTTCCCAAAACATCTTGGGATTCTGTCAAGAACAGAGGGGTGGGCATTCTCACCAGGACAGGGACAGTCAGGTAACTGAGTCCAACTTCCGACAGTAGTGTGTGTGTGTGTGTGTGTGTGTGTGTGTGTGTGTGTGTGTGTTGTGTGTTTCTGTGTCACAGTACCCACCTCAGGGGCAGTGAAGGTCCACCATGAGTCATGGTTTTTGTTTCTGGCCTCAGTAGCCTGTGGTCTGGCAAGAATCAAGGTCTGGGATTTTGCCACAGCTGTTCATGTCACTGGGAAGGTGTGCACTGGGGTTACTTTTCTCAGCTCATGAGCACAAGTTTTGCTGCCAAAAAGCCATGTTTCTGAGCTAGAAAAAATAATCTATCTGAGACCTATGTGGATTCTTATATGCCAAAGTCTAAATTCTTATTGAAGCCATATAGTCTTTTTTAACTGAACTTATTGGGGTGGTATTGGTTCACAATACCATACAGGTTTCAAGTGTATTACTCAAGAAATCATCATCTGCATTCTGTGCCCATCGCCCCAAGCAAAGTCTCTTTCCATCCCCTTTATCACCCCTTTGCCCACCTCCTCCCCTTGCTATCACCGCGCTGTGTCTATGTCTATGTCTTTGCTGTTTACGTATATCTTTTTTGCTTAATTCCTTAAATTGTTTGCACAGTCTCTAGTTGCAATTTAAGGTGCCTAACTTCAAAAGGGAACAGCTGCGACAACTTTTCAAATGCTACCATAATTCTGGAGACACTTGTCAGCATATAGTTTAGAGATAAAGGCTCATTCTATATCTTTAACTTGTCATAAAATGGCTTCCTTATTGTTTCAGGAAACAGCTACTTTGTCCTTCATTCAGAAGTTTAATACACAAACTTCTCTCTACTAGGCAACATTTTTTTTAAATATATTTTATTGATTTTTTACAGAGAGGAAGGGAGAGAGATAGAGAGCTAGAAACGTTGAGGAGAGAGAAGCATCAACCAGCTGCCTCTTGCACGCCCCCTACTGGGGATGTGCCCGCAACCAGGGTACATGCCCTTGACCAGAATCAAACCTGGGACCTTTCAGTCCGCAGACCGACGCTCTACCACTGAGCCAAACCGGTTTCGGCTCTACTAAGCAACCTTTACAGCTTCCTTCATATCACTTGTAGCCCCAGTCTTCCTAGACCTCATTTTTACCCCATCTGTGGGTAAGTCTTCCTAATCCTTGATCTAGCATTTGCTTCTCTCTGGACCCTTTCCAGCCTCTCCATGGAGAGAGGCACCGTGTCCCTTGGATTGTGGCCATGAGAGAAACGCTGATAATGTGATGACCAAAGGCACTACCTGTTCCCTGCAAACAGCAATGCCACAGGGACTGCTGGCTCCCCTATTGCTGTGGGAGCCTGTTTTAACGTGTTTGGGATAACAAAGCCAGCTAGTCTGGTTAGCAGATGTAATGTAAAATCTTACCAAGCATATTTAGATAATAAGCCAAAGATCTGAACCGTAATTGTCTTGGGAGACAGTTAAGGGTCTGAAAAGTCATAGTTGGACTATCAATGCCATTAATCGGGAACTCTATTAAAGCTCTCTGATCTCAATGTCCTCAAGATAAGATAGTTATTTTGAAGGCAGTCATATTAACAAGGAAAGATTTTAAAGCCGAAGGCATTTATGTGTATTGGAAGGGAAGAGAATTGAATTTTTTATTTAGTTTATTTTCTTTTTAAAAATCTGCATCATATGTCCAGATCCAAAGGTAGTATTAACAGAAAATTCTAGATAACATTTATTCCTGCAAACATGTGTGATTGTCACTTTGATATGCAATGATATCGTTTTTAAAAAATATATATATATATTATTGATTTTTTACAGAGAGGAAGAGAGAGGGATAGAGAGTAAGAAACATCAATGAGAGAGAATCGTCGATCAGCTGCCTCTTGCACTCCCCCTATTGGGGATGTGCCTGCAACCAAGGTACATGCCCTTGACCGGAATCGAACCTGGGACCTTTCAGTCCACAGGCCGATGCTCTGTCCACTGAGCCAAACTGGTTTTGGCTGCAATGATGTACTTTTAACAGTGATTCTTTGTCATCAAATCTGGGCCTCTTAACCACACAAAGTATTGACTCCTACCCTAATAATTCTTCTACTATCATTATTTTTTTCTCTGGGTTTATGTAGAATTCTTAAGGCTTTTGGTCTTGAGTCCTGTATAAGATGAAAATAATGCTAAGAGGAAGCATGCCTTTTTGTTATTACTAGTGGATATGACAGAAAAAAAAGTTAAACCTTAAGACAGATTGTCATTGGTAGCCCTACTTCTAAGGTCTCTTGGAACCTACCCACATACCCACCTTACTCCATTCTGGTCAACTTGTAAACCAAGAAGAAGGCACAAAATAACTGTTCAGTGCACAGTTCAAGTAAAAGCTATTGAGAAGAGTAAACAAGGAAACTACAAGTGGTTGAGCAATACCTAGAGACAAAGAAGAATGGATTGGTTCCAAGAAACACCACGCCTCTCAGATCAGGCCACAAGTCATCTGTTTCCAGGACACTCTTAGGGGTCATTACTCCCAGGAAGGGAATCATGCGTTCAATCCTCTAAGAAGCCAAGCATGCCTTCCTGATGAAACAGAATGCCAGCGTGACAGCAGATAAGGATATTGTTCTGGAACAGAGGGGAACATACGTAGGCTATTCTGAGAATACTTAAAAGTCTTGATTATCCCACACACTGACCCAGACAAGTTAACCAGTGTGGGGAATGCAGAGGAGAAGCATTTTATTGACACAATTTCCCTTTTTATTTAATTGCAACTGGTAATTCTCTTCTAATAATCATGAGTTGACCCAACAAAGAGCAGAAGAAAACAATATTTGCATTTGATTATATGCATTGTTGTTTTTCCTTAGGCCAGGGCAGTGGTTGGCAAACTCATTAGTCAACAGAGCCAAATATCAACAGTACGATGGAAATTTCTTTTGAGAGCCAAATTTTTTAAACTTAAACTTCTTCTAGCACCACTTCTTCAAAATAGACTTGCCCAGTTCATGGTATTTGGTGGAAGAGGCACATTCAAGGGACCAAAGAGCCGCACGTGGCTCTCGAGCAGCAGTTTGCCAACCACAGGGCTAGGGGATGGGTGGGAGTGAATATTGAAAAGAAGGAAGCAGAAGCCATAAACTAGACCATATCCTTGGCTGAAGGAAGCAGGATGTCTGGAGCAGTATCACAGTCATCTGTGAAGCATCCACGCTCCTTGGTCTACCACATAACTGGTACTCTCCAAATCACAAAGATATACTTGTTTTTTTTTCCAAAAGAAGAGAGTCAATACCATGTGTTATTCACCCTATTTTTCTTTAAAATGTTGTTTCACTAGACATATAATATTATGAAACATCTTTTTCAACTCTTTTTCTATTCTTTCTCCTTTTAAAAGGGAAGGTTTCTTTGTGGGAGATTCTTCTGATTTTTATTGCTGAAGCAATTTCTATAAACAAGCTAAAACATTGCTTTGTGAATAATTTTCTTCTGCATTAAAACAGCTCATTCATTTTGGTTGTTATTGGTAAGAAAATATTCACCTATTGGATCTTGATTTGTTATTTCCATGAACTGAGAAAAATAAAGAGTAATTCAAAGGTACTTATGTCCTAGGAAGTTGTTAAATAAAAGAGGAAAATGTACAAAAAGGCCAAAACCGGTTTGGCTCAGTGGATAGAGCATTGGCCTGTGAACTGAAGGGTCCCAGGTTCAATTCTGGTCAAGGGCATGTACATTGGTTGCAGGAACATCACCGGTGGGGGGGGGGGGGGGGGGGGCGGGGAGGGGGGATGTCGGAGGCAGCTGGTCGATGTTTCTCTCTTCAATGTTTCTAGCTCTTTATCCCTTTCCCTTCCTCTCTGTAAAAAATCAATAAAATATATTTTTTTAAAAAGAAAGAAAATGTACAAAAAGAATGCCATCTTGTGACCACACCATTAGAATGACAATAAAACAAACATTTATTACCCGAGAAAGTAATGCTGTGGTGTCCAAACAGGGGGCCTCACATGGTAATATGTGTCTCTGAGATACTGGTCCACAGAGAGAGGACCACAGCCTATGCCCACAAGAGGCAGATGCCATCTTATTCTTGGGACCCAAAGAAAATGGCATTGTTCCGTGTGTTCCCTAGAACCAGGTATACCTGGAAAGGAAAATCATTTGGAGAGACCTACCAAAGGTTCTATTTCTCTTTGGGCAATGCCACAGGGTGTGGTGTTGACTGGTCTAAGGAGTGAAATGGATTTAAGACTACTGAGGCAGGCTCAAGGGACCCCAGGTGTTTGAATTCAGAAGAAAGCCGCTTTCTTGTGGTAGCCTAAAATAAATTTCATTTTTTGACATAGATGTATCCCAAATCCTGGAAATAATAACTTAGAAAATGCCAGTTAAACTTTTTGAATGGTTTTTGAGCCAAGTAGTGAAATGTAAGCTCAGTAAACATTTGTTATTTTAAAATGCTGATTAACAGCCAAAATAAGGGTTTAGGTAAGGTCATGCTTTGTAGATCCAGTACTTATCATCAAGGAAAGCTGATGACATTTTGTGGTTGATGTCTAGAAGGTTAATGATATCCTCACAAGAAAAAAAAAGAAAAAGACTTTTTCTATGTGATACTTAAAATATATATACAGCCCTAGCCAGTTTGGCTCAGTGACTAGAGCATCGGCCAGAAGACTGAAGAGTTCTGGATTTGATTAAGGATATGTACCTACTCAGGGCACAGCAGGAGGCAATCAATCGATATCTCTTTCTATGTCTCTCTCCCTCCCTTCCACTCTCTCCAAAAGTCAATGGAAAAAATATCCTCAGGTGAGGATTAACAAAAAATATAAGTATATATACACATATATAGTCTTATATGTACATATATTGTATAATGTATACATACATATCCTTTTCTAAATGATTCAAAATGTACAATATCATATAAAAATTCCAAGTAGTCATTCAGTAAAAATTCTTCTCAACTTTACTAAGCACAGCTTTTCTCAAACTTATTCGATTATGAAACCCTTTTTGCCAAGCAACAATTATTAACATCCCATAAAACCAAATCATGAAAATGCTGCCCCAGAGCTTCACTTGAATCCATAATTACTCTATTTGGTCTACTGGTTCATTTTTTTCCCAACCTAGTTATTTCAAGCTAGAAATATATAGTCAACAAATAAAAATTGATTCCTAAATAAAACCCCACGCAGTTTCTCTCACTCAACCAGCTCACTGAAGTATCAGTGAAATCCCAGGGTTACATTTACACAGATCTGCTGCATAACACAGAACTGATGGTGGTTTTGTGTTGTTGTTTTTTTACATTTGCAAACTAATACAGCATTGTCGCACCTTTTCAAAGGCAGATAGTCATATCTGCCCATGCATTACGCATATATCAACTTATATTTAGCATTTATTTATAGACATATTTGGCATCAAACAGAAAGTTAGTATTCCACACAACAAAGGAATGACTGTGGGACTTTAGTGTATCATGAAAAGTACCTTTGCTTGAGCCATGAATCATTACCTCTAAATTAAACAAGAAGAGATTCGGCTTTATGCCTTAGAGAGATATATTAAAGCCTAGTTCTATCTTAAAACCTATTCGTCAGTTCCTGTGGCATTGTCATCTCATCTTTGTGAAATTGGAATATTATGCTGGCAGATGGTATAAAATTCTTGTATTTTTAAGTGTTTGTAAAATCTGGCTCAAGAAAAATGCAAACCTGGAGAGGCAGCATTCACTCCTGCAGACTGTGGCAGGACTCTCTGCTAGGTGGACTGACCTTACCCATTTCATCCCTCATGGCCGAATAATTTCTAGTAGAGTCAAGGATGTGCCAGCCAATATTAAGGAATCATTTGAGCCGGGACCGGTTTGGCTCAATGGATAGAGCGTCGGCTTGGGGACTGAAGGGTCCGGGGTTCGATTCCGGTCAAGGGCATGTACCTTGGTTGCGGGCATATCCCCAGTAGGGGGTGTGCAAGAGGCAGCTGATCAATGACTCTCATCGATGTTTCTGACTCTCTATCTCTCTCCCTTCCTCTCTGTACAAAATCAATAAAATATATTAAAAAAAAAAAAAAAAGGAATCATTTGAGTTTCCTTGAGATGAATATATTTCACACACACACACACACACACACACACACACACACACCAAACTCACAAATACCTAGAAGGTATTTGACATTCTCTTGAGCTTAATTTTAGGAGCCTTCAATGCCAGTTTGAGGCAAGATTCTGCCCAAGCTTCATCTGTTAGCAATCAGTATTCACGTTGATTCCCCACAATCCAATCCTCTTGAGATAGCTGCTAATTAAATAGAAAAGTACCTAGATAAACTCGTGTGATTATCATAATCTAATACTACTAAATTGAACCCATGGGATAATTTAAATGGAAATTACATTTATACCTCCAGTCATTAGACTGATGTTATGACTCATTTTGTAATCAGCAATTCTTTTGACTTTGTTGATCTCTACCCCTGAAAGGATATCTTTCGACTGAGGTGGAAAGGATTATCAGTTGTAATCTGGCCCTAAATATGGCTTTTGCATATGTTTCCATACCTATAATTGGCACTGTGAGAATTGAAGGGAAATAAGATTGCTAATAGGGACTAATATCTCTTCAATTCCATATGGGATGTTCTGAGTTTCAAAGAATTTATGGAACTTGAAGCAATTGTGTTTGAAGAGTGGTTTCTCCCTAGCTATCTGCCTCAGAGAATAGCTAAATCAACCTTGATTGCTTTATAACTCTGATAAATTGGGGTCTGGCTGCCTTGTATTTTAGTTCTCTTAAGACTGCTTGCAATCCAAAAACTCTGAAGAAACAGCAAGACTAGGTGTGCTACTGAGACCAGGTGAGAACCAAGTTCTATAATAAATCATGCTTTTGGTGCCAATGGACTAGGCTAAACCTTTCCAATGCTTCTGTGGAGGTTTACTGACGACTTCAAGCTGTATGAATTCAGCCTCTGCAAGAGATACCACACCAGCCAGGTCTTATGTGCAAGAGTCATCTTCCAGTGAGCATCCAAACAATAACCCCAGAAGAAGATGCTTCAGGGAACACAGTCTAATGACCAATACTTCAGAGAAAGGCTCTATCCTATGCTACTAGAGAAAGGGTGCTTAGGTGCTAGTTCTGAGGATTGTAACTGACCCACATAGCATTTTTAAAATTAGTGGACAACATTTTATTTTATTTTATTTTTTAATCTTCATTGTTGAAAGTATTAGCTATGTCTTCCTTTTTCCTCCATTCACTTCTTCTAGCTAGGCCTTCATGACCCTATTGCCTGTGTCCATGCTAGGGATGTCGAACTCAATCAGAGAAGGGGCCAAAATCTAAAATCCAGCCTAATCGCGGGCCGAATGGTTTACTGAACAGTCGTAAACTGACAATGTCATAAACTGACAGCGGAGTGCAGTGATGACAGCGCGGTGCGGGCCACATTGCAAGGCCTGGCGGGCTGGATTTGGCCCGTGGGCCTTGTGTTTGACACATGTGGATTATACATATATGCATACAAATTCTTTGGTTGATCTCTTCCTACCTATCTATCCACCCTGCCTTCCCTCTGAGATTCGACAGTCTGTTAAAGGACAGCATTTTAAAGACAGATATTTCACATGTAAAAATGGGCAATTTTCAGAATCTCCTGAAAAATTGGAAGATCTGATCATATTAGTCTTAAATTCTCACGAGCCAAAATGTTTTGGCTGAGTAGCAGCTTCCTGCTTCAGATGGGGCATTTGTTTCCAAATCATCAGTTTGCCCCTGACCAGTTTTACTCTCCCTCACCTGGGCTCTGCAGGCATTTGAGTTTATAACCTATGCTTTAGTTGGAAGGGGGAACAGAGGAAGAAAGACATGTTTCAGAAATGAATGATTCAGATTTCAGCTCTATAATTGACCAATTTTTTAGATAAACTTCCAGAATTTTATCTACTTCACTAGAGGCCTGGTGCATGAATTCCTGCACCATTGGGGTCCCTCAGCCTGGCCTGTGCCCTCTTGCAATCCAGGACCCCTTCAGCTTTCCAACATCCCCCAAGGGGTCCTGGATTGCAAGAGGGCACAGGCCAGGCTGAGGGACCACACTAATGCACAATTGGGGCAGGGAGGTTGGCCAACCAGGGTGGGACCACAGGAGGGCCCCAGGGTGTGTCCAGCCCATCTCGCTCAGTCCCAATCAGCCAGACCCTACAGCAAGCTAACCTACTGGTCAGAGCATCTGCCCCCTGGTGGTCAGTGCACATCTTAGCAAGCAGTTGAGTGGCCTTACCATATCATTAGCATATTAAGCTTTGCTTGGTTGAACAGCCAACTAGATGACTGGACACTTAACATATTAGGCTATTATTATATAGGATGTTTGAAAATCCCAGGATATCAACAATTTCACTAGAGCCAAAGCACATGAGTTTTAGAACATATAGATGACCTTATTTTAAAGAAAACAAAAAAGACGTCCTATATCTAAAGTTTATTTCACTTAATAGTATAATTTCCAGGGCCCAATAAAACAAATATATTGATTAGCTTAAAAATGTCTACTTTTCAAGTTTTGAGGTGAAGGAGACTGGAAAATATAGGCTAACCAGAAAGTCAAGTCTTCTCTGGGAAGGGGGGAAAAACTTGAAAATGTCATTTCCTTTACTAAACCTTCATCAGATGAAAGGAAATCAATAACACTTGCTTTACTTATAACTCTTCCTCCAAAAACCCTGGAGTCCTGTATAGTGGTGATCTTAGATCTAAAAAAGTGTATCTTATGCTAGTTTCTGTGCTTCCTCATGCTTTTATTTCTTTTCAAGTGGCAGCTGTCTTGGATTTGCTCATGCATATATTTCTTAACCTGATGCTAAATGAAATCAGATGAGGAAATAAAGGCAAATCATCGCAGAAAGATCTCAAAGCCTGCATAAGTCTTTCAACCTTGTTAGAGACCCCAGATTTTCTAATGTCTAACTCAAAGAAATTTACTGAAACATATATATATATATATATATATATATATATATATATATATATATATATATGCAATTCCAACAGCAATCAGAATTAAAGTCACTATTTATAATAGACTTTAAATAGATTTTTAAAATCCTTTTGACTACAGTATAAATTAAAGGTTGTGGACAGACATGTTCTGTTTTACCAGGCAATATACTTTTAATGTGAATTTTAATGGATTTGAGCAGGAAGGAGAGAATCCTCCATTGTTCATGTCATTGTTACTATCTTCTGTTTTCTTCATTGGTTTTTTATCTCTCACTTATGCTACCTTGCTATCCCCAAAAGCATGTGAGTTTATGACCCCTGGATTACCAATGAATGGACCAACATACTGTTCCCCACAAGTGAATTAGAGCCAGATTCAAAAAGAGTACACAAACTGTTCTGTAATCTTTACTTTAAAAAGAAATTCACGGATTTTAGGAAACAGACTGTGTCAGGTTGTTTATTGATATATGCCGGAGCTGCAAATACGTTTTAGGGGAAAGTTGGAGAGATGGCTCGGAGACAGTGGTTCTCAGACATGAGCCCATGTGGATCAGAATCACCCAGAGGACTTGTTAAAGCACAGATTGCTGCCTCCGCCCCCCCCCCCCCCCAGGCTTCTGATTGAATAGCCCTGGAGTCCAAGTATTCGCATTTCTAACGGGTGTCCAGGGGATGCTGATGTAACTTTTCTAGGGCCTACATTTTGAGAACTACTGGAGTAAGAAATACACAGAGTCTTAAATTAGTTGTAAAAAAAGTAAACTGTCAATTTTATTTTTCAGCCCCCCTCCACCCCCACCCCACCCCCCCACACACACATTTCTTTACCAAATGATTAAAATTCCTGTAGACAGAACTTCATGGAGCAATCCTGATAATGAGAATTACTGGGAAGGAATAAATAATATTGGAGGGATGTAGAGAGATGGGTTATAAAGGTAGTTTAAGGTTGTAGGCTTTGTAACTGTAGAGTACACTGATTTGAGAAAAACCAATCTCTAACTAGACAACACCAAACGACCATGTGGTTTTAGACACTTACTTGCAAAGATGATTCATACTACGCAGGCCTTTGGTCTGGTTGTAAAAACATCTTTATCAATTTGCTAGGAAAACAAAAAACCTTTGTTTTGATCTTTTGTCAGAAATCATGCAACATGATTGATGATCACTGAGCCTTTGTTTTCATCGTTCTGCAAGTCCTTCTCCTACCGGTAGTCACCAACTCATGCACCGTCTCTCCCAACAAATTCTGACAGGTTTCCAGGACCAGATATTGGGCCAGACTTTTTTCTTTACTATTTCCTTAGACTAAGATGATTAATCAGAATTGGATTCATGCTTTCACTCCATGGGATATAGTTTTCTCCTAAATAAGTTCCAGTTGTTAAGCAAACTTGTTTTAAGCAATGAATTTTCGATGCTCTTAGTAGCTAAATTTCTTACTGAGGCATCCAAGAAAACTCAGGTATGGTTTTGTACATGTAACACTGAGCTCCGCCCACACTTGGCCCTGGGTCTGCTTTGCTCCAGAGAATGCATCACAACGCCTTGCTTTCTGCTTCAACTTCACTTCGTTTTCATTACCTGACATGTTTACACAACACACCACTTTTTTTCTCCAAAGTTTTCCTTGTCACTATCTTCAACTATAAAGTTACAAAGATCAATGAGTAGTCACTGTTGCTGCCATTGCTTTCAAACCTCTTCGGGTTTCTGGTTGTGAATTGCCACTGAAAAGCCCACTGATTTATTTATTGTATTTTCTCTGAAGTGAATATATATAGATATGGATTATTTCTTAAAAGTCTTCTAAAGGATTACTTTTGTGAGTATTTTTGCATTATTTTTAAGTCCCAGGACTGTGAGGCAGTCTCTAAACTTGAAAAAAATGTTAAATCATCACTTTCTAGAGTCATGTACTACACAAACCCCAGTCAGACCTTCAGAGGACATGCCATCAGAGTTGGTAGGAGCACAAATACATCATCCTTTTCCTTAGAAGATAAAGAAGTATAAGGAGAAAGAGGTAGAGGAGGAGGAGGACTCATGAGCATCTCATCCAGGCATAGCTGTTCAGAGTGCAATGGAATATAAAAATGTAAGCAATATAGATCTGGGCAACAGCATAAATGAGATCTAAATCATTTACTGTCGGAGTACTGCACTCTCTCCCTTTTCATCAGGCTTAAAAACACACACTGTGAGATGGCATTTGCTATCGTAGAAAGACTATACAACATAACACAGTAATCTCCAGGCTCAAAAGGAGTGTGCCTGGGTTCAAGTTCATCCACTCATCATGTATCTATGGGACATTTTCCTGTCATGTGTAGTGAATCCTATACACAAAGAATTTACCATCTAGGGGAATATGCAAAGGGAAAAAGGTCTCACTTAGGAAGAACAAAGAACTCTACGTGTGTGTGTGTGTGTGTGTGTGTGTGTGTGTGTGTGTGTGTGTGTTTGGAGGTCTAAGTGGTCAGAGATGATAATGTCTAAAATCAGTGTATTCTGAAGTAATCGTCTTCAAACTATTGATCAATCCTCTGACTTTAAAATCAGTTTGGTGGGCTGAGCTGAAACCGGTTTGGCTCAGTGGTAGAGTGTTGGTCTGGGGACTGAAGAGTCCCAGGTTCGATTCCGGTCAAGGGCATGTACCTTGGTTGTGGGCACATCCCTGGTAGGGGGTGTGAAAGAGGCGGCTGGTCGCCTCTCATCAACGTTTCTAGCTCTCTATCTCTCTCTTTTACTCTCTGTAAAAAATCAATAAGATATATTTTAAAAAATCAGTTTGGTGGGCTGAGACTAGAATTTTGTTTTAAAGAGATTAACCAATAAATTTATAAGCATATATGCACAATCCATGGACAGACAGTGTTGGGAAGGCCTAGGGATGGGATGGGAGCTGGGTGCAGGAGATCATTGTGGGGGATGGGGCATCTGTAATACTTTCAACAAAAAAGGTAAACTTTAAAAATAAATAAATCACCACTGACTCCACTTATTTGTATCAAAGGACTTGGGCTATGCAGATATGTTGCTCCAGTGGCAGTGGGATCCAAACAGTTTTCAGCATGTTTGGCCTCCTGAGGGGGCAAATGAGTGAGAGCCTGCTTTCAGAAACCTGAGGAACCTCCAGGGAGAACTCATCTTTGTCATGGAAGAAGCAGGTTTCAGGAACTTGACCCAATGATTGTGAATTCATTGTGACAGGGGTTGCTTCAGTCCTTCTGGCCCTGCCCTGGACATATGTGTGGGTGCTAGAGAAGGAATGGGCAGCTGAGCACAAAAATTGAAAAAGTTATTTAATTAAGCTCTGAGTACATTGCATTCTCGGCAGCACTGCTTTAGAACTCCACAAAGAGCAACTTGACCACAGGATACCTCAGAGGCCCAGGGAGGGTTGTGATGGCAGAGACTGGAGAAATGCAGAACCACCCACAGTGCCTGGGATCCTACAAACATACAAGGAGCAGACATATTTATAAGCCCACGTGGACCCTCTTGGGTTTCTGTCAGGAGGGAGACAATAGCCAGAGAAATCTGAATGACTGTCCTAAAAGTGATTCCATTACTCCACACAGGCTACTGAGACCAGAAAAGAAGTATTGGTTACCTATACCATGAGCGAGAATCTATATATAGAAAAGTCTAAGTGACTGGCCCACAGGCCAGCTGGCCAGTAGGTTGGTTGCTGTGATATACACTGGCCACCAGGGGGTAGATGCTCAACTGAGGAGCGGAAATTACAGGCATGGAAACACGGAACAGAATAATGAATCTCAAAGGGAAGGGAGGGGCAGGGCGGGAAGAAATGAACCAAAGATCTTATATGCATTCTAGAGGCCCTATGCACAGGTCCCTCTGCCTGGCCTGCTCCCTCTCTCAATCTGGGACCCCTAGGGGGATGTCAGACTTTCAATCCCCACAGGCCAGGCCAAAGGACCCTACTGGTTCACAAATCCATGCACCCATGCCTGTAGTATTAAATAAAAAGAGAAGAGAGACAGCAAAGGGAAAAACAAAGTTGGATGAAACTGACCATGCACTTGAAGAGGCAACAGTACTTTTCACTCCAAAGCAATCTAGCCATCCATTGTCAGGCTGGAAGGCAAGCTTCTGCCTTTAGCAAGATAAATGCGGAATATGCCCAATGCCTGCAGCATCCTGATGAAATTACCATGCTTATTAGACTAAGGGATTGCTTTTCCCAAATTCAAATGCATCCCATCCTGAATGTACCTTCACATGATAGTGATGAGAGAAAATATATAAGGCACCAGCTTAGTGATTTTGAGCATATCTATATGCAAACCACTAGAAAGCCTATTTACTCTTCACATGTGGGCCAATTTTACAGAGCAGGTAACCTATAACAACTCAAAAACGGCTTCCCATGACCCTGTTTCATTCAGCATCAAGATTCCAATCAGTATCCTATTTCCTTTTATATTCATCGGCATATGCTCCAAAACAGACCTTTGTCAGCTATATAATTTGTGTCATTTGGAATTGTAAATGTGTAAGGGCATGTATTCCCAGCCCAAGAAAATGACTGAAAGTGGACTTAAATCTAGGATAATGACCAAAGTCTGAAACCCTGGAATATTCCTGACTTCCCATAACAGCCTCAGCTCTGTACCCACTCATGATTGGTTCAGGTAATTTATAAGAAATTGCATACTCATCTCCCTTTTGCAAAATCGCTTTAGAAAAAGAGTGGAATGAAAGTGAAACATTCAAGCATCTCATTCTCTAAGAAATTACCAGCTCACAATATTATTCTTCGGCTTGCAGTGTTCTTTGCTTCCCTCTAAAGAAATCTTAGGCTCATGTATATTTATGTTTCAAGTGAAACTTCTCTGCTTGTCAAAAATAAAAATAAAAAAATGGGGGTGGGGTGGGGAGGGGTGTTTGAGAAATAGCAATAAGCAAAAATGAGGGTTTTGAGTACTTAGAAATAGGAAGTAATTTTCTCGAAAAATAAAAGAAGATGCAAGATTCATGTTATTACAAGATCTATGGCTGGATCTCACTTGAAAACGTTACTTCTGTTTGTGCCCAGGGATGCCTCCTGTAGGATCCTCTCCTCTAGGGAATTTTCGTCTCGGCTCCCCCAGGCTTGGTATTTCATGAAGAGCTGCCTTAGTTCTTTCAAATTTCATTGGATTTTATCTCTTTTCCAAGGCACAGAGAATAGTAAAAAGCTTTCTTCAAGAGGTTTTTGTGTTTTATGTCCTAATACAAAGTACAGAGAAAATAATGTTTCTCAGTTCTGACACAAGTATATGTCTTGGGTGGGTGAGGGGGTAGGTGTTATGATGACGTGCTGAGCATTACACGATGAAAAAAATTTTAGAATACACTTAGCCCATAATCTACTCTAATAATTATATCTGGACTTTGATGGAATGTCAGCTGAATATTTTGTAAATTTAAAAACAAATGAAGATTCTATGTCTTGGGAAATTTGTATGCAATTACCTGCCTGAACCTGTTGTTCACGATTACTAATCACTTCTCAGAGAATTATAGTCCAGCTTGAATTAATTGTTCCAGTGATATCTTTAAAGGTCAAAGTTAGAACATCAATATTACCTATTCAAGAATATGGTAATGGGATCATAAAAGAAAAAAAAAGAATATAGGAAGGGTAAATAATTAATCACCTATTTGATATATATATGTATTGTTGTCTATTTTGGACCATATTCTACGCTTCAAAAAAATGAGAAATGGATTCACCGATAAGTAGCTTAAAACTTAATGGGGAAAATAAAACTCACATAGATTAAAATTAGTGGCCAAATGTTATTATGAATCATTATACCTTGTATAATTAAAAAGTATATTTATTGCTGCAACAAGAAAGTGCTAATTTCTTGTTGCAGCAATAAACAGAAAAGTGGTTGGGAGCCACCAATGTAATCTGTCATAGATCAGTGTCTATATGTATATGGGAGTAATACACACACACACACACACACACACACACACACACATTATAATTATGTTTTCCAAACTTTTGTGATAATAAGAATCTCCCAGTGGACGGTTTTTTTTTTTAATAGGCATCCTCTGAGAGGCTACGGCCCGCGGGCCACATGCAGCCCCCAGGGGAGTCTGATCCTGCCCTCCAGGTTTTTTGGGCAGTGAGCGCAGCCAAGGTGTTACAGTAGGGATTAGTAGTTCATATAGTCCGGCCCTCCAGCTCTCTGAGGGACCGTGATCTGGCCCCCACTTTAAAAAGTTTGAAGACCCCTGCGCTAGACCTATTGAAATGGACTCTCCAGAGAAAGAGCTTGAGGATCTGTATTTATAACAAATGACTCAGGTGTTTCAGATCAGGTAGATTTATAAAACATTACAGTCCTCACCACAATCCCATGAAAATATTATTATTTGTCTTTTATAACAGAAAATTAAGGTTAGAGAGATTAATTAATGACTCAAAGGGCTCCCAAGTCAGGATAAAGCAATCTGACTTCCCCAATTTTTATTCTTTTCCCTGCACAAAGCTTCCTTTGTTCTCTGAGAAAATGATCAGGTTGTCTGTGGAAACATGGAATTAAAATACTTATTATAGAAAAACTCATTCCTATTGCTGCTTAAAAACAACGTTAAAGTCTGTTTTAAAGTTCTGGAGAATAGAATATTGAATCCTTGAAATAAAGTATTTGTCAGAGGTAAAACATAAAGATTTATGGGGAATGTTGAAGCATTTTGTGTTCCAGGGAGATGTTGAGCATACACGTGAACAAGCAATGAGGGATCCTGTAGCTCTTTGGAAGGACTGGTGCATATGGAGAAAAATACTCCAGACTAAAGAAAGGCAGTTGTTTTGACAAACATAATACCTAGGCTGCCACAATCTCGCTTTCTAACTCTGCCTGTATTATTTGTAATTCACAACTCAGAGCCATAGGGAGAAAAAACAAACTTCTTAAAAAGTGTTCTAAAGCCTGGCCGGTGTGTTTCAGTGGTTGAATGTCGACCTATGAACCAAGAAGTCACCGGTTTGATTCCCAGTTAGGGCACGTGCCCAGGTTTCAGGCTGGAATCCCAGTAGGGGCCATGCAGGAGGCAGCCAATCAACGATTCTCATCATTTATATTTCTATTTCTCTCTCCCTTTCTCTCTGAAATCAATAAAAACATATATTTAAAAATGTGTACACGAGTAGAGAAAAGAGTATAATAAATTCTTGTAGAGTTATCTCTTAACTTAAACAAATATCAGCACTTTGCCTGTCTTATTTCCCATCTCCTTTATTTTTTTTTTTTTAGTTTTCTATGGGAATACTTTAAACCAATTCCTAGGCATCATATAATTTCATCAGTAAATATTTCTGTATGTGTCTCTAACAGATAAGAGCCTTTTCTTTTCCATTGCCAATTGAAAATAACAATTTCCTAACATCTCTATTACAAAAATACAACAGTGATTTCTGTAGTTGGTCCATACATCACAATTTATTTGCTGTGCGGCACTCAGCACAGCCAGGGGTGAACCTGAAGTGGGGTGGGAGCAGTGAAGGATTAAAGACAGAGAAGAGAATAAACCTGGTGCTTGGTGGGACACTGCTCTCAGATGGAGAGTCGGCGCCACAGCCTGCAAGCAGTCTTTATTTTATAGCCAGACTCCATGAGGCAAAGTAAGGGCTTGGTCAATATGTTTACAACGTTCTTGCGGGTTTCGAATCTACTCAATTACATGCACCTGACCTCTATCAAGCTTTGTTTACTTGCTGCACCTCCCACAGCCTATATCACTCAGCCACCTGAGACCACAGGTTCGGACCATGAGATCAAGCTTACAACTATAGCCTTTGGCTATAATTGTGCTGGGAGGGCTTTGCCCTCCAAGCTGGGACTTGCACTTGGCTTTGCCACAAGAGAGCCGTGCCCTCTCATTAGTCCGAGGCTTGAACCTGTCCAAACACTGTAGGTGCTCTCTACAATTTGCTAACCTCTTAAATATCTTTTATTCTATAATATCTTTCCTCCCACATCTCACTTCTTTATGCTAGGTGTTTCTTAAGAGACTGGGTCATGTGTCCTGTGTAGTTTTCTACTCTGTGGACTTGGCCAAAGGTGTCCTTATGAGTCCGTTTAGACTGTAAACTTTAGAGAAAACTGGTAGGTAGATCCGGAAACTTGTTTCACTTGGGTTCACTTCTTTGGCAGGAATACTTCCCAGGTGGCACTGTGTATTTTCTGCTCTCCCCTATCAGGAGCCTCACAGTGCCTGCTTATTCCACTTTTCAGTGATGTTAAGTTGATCAGATTTAGGTCTCATCAAATTGATCAACCAAGTATAAAATCCCCCCATCAACAATTAAGCTAATTGTTCTAACAGCCATTAATGATTGTTGCCAAGATTTATTATTTCATTCAGGTTTGCTAAGTAACAATTTTTATCTCCCCTCTGTATTTTAGCTAGAATACTTCTATAGAGGGGAAATGTCAAAATTTATTTCATTACCTGAAAGTAACTTATTAAAGAAAAACAAGATTCTTTCCCTTTACCTACAAATTTTACAATAAGTTGCTTTCTTAGCAACCTCCAAATGTAACAATGAGGGTTATATTCGTTTATTTTTATTTTTAATTATCATTATGGATTCATAGGTACTTATATATTTGATGTATTTTTATCCTTTGTAGCCATTTTTTATTGATTTGAGAGAGGAAGGAAGAGAAAGAGATAGAAACATCAATTCACTGCTTCCTCCATGCCCCCTACTGGGCATTTGTTGTGATCAATAATCCTCTGATCACAACAAATGCCCAGTAGGGCATTATCACAATAATCCTCTTTTGGTCCATGGAACAACTCTCAACCAACTGAACCACATCAGCCAGGACACCATTATACTTTTGATGTTCAGTTTATCACATCTTTGTCCAAAGAAGCATTTAATTACTGAAATAAAGATGTCCCATACTCATCTTACACATTCCCTGCCCCTGATTAGGGCAGAAATTTTGAGTCCCTCCAGTAATTCAGAGACCACAATGAAGGTGTAAGGGTGCTCATTCCTCTAAGGTTTTTTCAGAGGATGGAGCTAAGGTAAGCTTATCAGGCATTTGCCTTACTTCTTGTTGCTGATGACATAAATTTGCAATGAACAATGCCAATATTAGTGTTAACAAAAAGACTTTTGAGTGTGGTTAACTTTCCTATCCCAAGAAACATGTATAGTCAGAAATACTGTGTTTTAAAGTCACTTGGAAGAAGTTTTTTCTCTTTGTAGTTGTGCCACCAACTTGATACACAACAAATATTATGTGTATTTGTTTCAGTTTGATTTAAATTGGGGGGATGACCTTTTTTCTTTTCAATTTATAAGGTTTGAATAATAAAAACTATAAAATAAGCTAGTCAGAAATAGCCTTCATTGTGGTGCCTCTGTTTCAATATCCTATATAATCTTTTTTTAAAAAATATATTTTATTGATTTTTCTTACAGAGAGGAAGGGAGAGAGATAGAGAGCTAGAGAAGTTGATGAGAGAGAAACTTCAACCAGCCGCCTCTTGCACACCACCTACCAGGGATGTGCCTGCAACCATTGTACAAGCCCTTGACCAGAATCGAACCTGGGACCTTTCAGTCCGCTGACCGACGCTCTACTGCTGAGCCAAACCAGTTTCGGCTCCTATATAATCTTAAAGAGCTAATATGTAAATGGTTATCATGCCCTCACGCCATCACACTGAAATGGCTCAGACACTCAACACTGGGGAGAAATGAATGGGGACCAGCCAGGCTACTCCCAGGAGAGGGACAAGCTTCACTTCCCATGGTCCCTGGCACCAGAAGCTGGGGAGAGGGACAAGCTGCCAGCCCTGTAGTCCTGGGCACCTGTGGCTATGGCCCAGGTGAAGCCACCCGCTCATGGTCCCTTGCAGCTGCAACCAGCCCAAGCAAAGCTGGCTTAGTTCCTGGGTGCCTGCAGCCGGCCAGAAGGAGAAAAGCCTGGGTTCTGAGTGCCTGTGACCAGCCAGAGGAGAAAATCCTGGTTCCCAGGTGCTGGGTGAGGCAGAGGCAGTCAGGGGTGATCAGATTGTGAGAGGTAGTCAGACATCTCCTGAGGGGTCCCGGATTGGACAGGGTGCAGGCCGGGCAGAGGGACCCCTTTCCCCATGTACGAATTTTGTGCACTGAGCCTCTAGTTTTAATATAAGTATGTGTGCATATTGGGATAGCCTTCTCTTTTCTGACACAAAACGTAGCACACATTGTTTTGTACCTGTTTTGTTTTTATTTTGTTTTTTTCACTTAACGTGTTGCCCTGGAGATGACATCACATCAGTTGATAGAGACCTTCTTTATTCCTTTTCACAGCTGCGTTAAGTACCATGTTTCGTAAATAGAGTGCAGTTTTCTCAGTCAGTCCCCTATTAATGGACAATTGGCTTATTTCTAGATTTTTGCTATGAAAAATTATGCCATAGTGAATAGAATTGTATATATGTCGTTTTGTCTTAGAAGAGGACAGCTTGGTCAAAAGGTAAATACATATGTAATTTTGGTAGATACTGATGACCAAACAACCCTTGAAACGTTTTACTATTTTTGAATTCCTAAAGACAATATATGAGAGTGCTTCATTCTGCATAGCTTGACCAACACATATATTGTCAAATGCCTTTATTTCCCCCCCACCTAATAGGTGAGCAATGGCTCTTCAGTGCAGTTTTAGTTACAGTGCTTTTATTATGAGCAAGAGGTTAATGACCAAGTTTACATTTACATTCTGTTTTCTGTAAACTATTCCTTCTTATCTCTAGCTCATTTTTTTCCTATTTTTTTTGGGGGGGGGGCAAAATATTTTAATTATAGTTTAAGCTACCAAATGTTTTCCTATTGCTTATGCATTTAGTCATAAGTAAGAATGTTTTTCCTACTACAGGGTTATAGAAAACTTCATCCATATTTCCTTACAGCTCTTATTTGTACCCAAAATTTTAAACAGGTTCCCAAAGAGACTTTTATGTACACCAATGTGTCAGTTTTCAAATCCAAGTTTATGAAGTAGTGTCAAACATTGCAGTTGTCTACATGAGACATATCTAATAATCTGTCATGTTCACGCTTGTCTTCATTCTTCTAAATGGCATCAGTCTGAAGTCGTCTTGCCTGCATGGTAAAATGTCTCGTTAGTAAAACAGAAAAGAGTATTTCCAGACTAATGCATGCCCTTTATGAAGGGACATATTCAATCATTGAAAACTTTACCTTTCTAAAAGAAAGTAATGTAAACCATTACGATGCAGCCCACGATCCAGGCAATCAAGAGAAGTATAGGGACCAGAATGCGTGATGATGCAGGTTCTGTTTAAAAATAAACAAAGCAGAACAGATTTGGTAGGTCATTTGGGCATTTTATCTCCTGAAACAAGAGAATAAGAGGGATCTGGTAATAAGAAGGGAATAAACACACTCTCTAGTCATACCCATACATGACTATCAGTGTTTTTTCTACAAAAGGTACATGGGACTCAGCTGGGAATTTGGAATAGAAGGCCTATGTTCACATCATAGGTCTTCCTTTTACAGTTACGTGACCTTGGGCCACTCTGAGCTTGAACTTCCCTATTTGTAATATATGGATAATGAAACATGTGATATCTGAAGTTGTTTTGAGGATCAAATGAATTTGCATACATGCAAAGGCTTTATAAACTCTATCCACTGTGCATGTTTAGTGAAGACAGCACACATTCATGTATGTGTGCAATAACACAAAGAGCAGCATTTTACATATAAACCATTGACAATGACTCTGATGTAATTCCTAGTAAACGAAATAAGAATCATAACATAGAATCATAACATAGGGAAAGGTATTGAAATTGTTCTTGGCCTTGATAGCTAACTTTAATCTAAAATATCATAGGGGGAAAAGCACTATATTTTATATGATCATTCTTTTTTTTTTAATCCTCACCCAGGATATTTTTTTATTGGTTTTTATAGAGAGTGGAAGAGAGAGGGAAAGACAGAGAGAAACATTGATGTGAGAAAAACACATCAATTGGTTGTCTCCTGCATTAGCCCCTATGAGGGCTTGGGCTAAGGAGGAGCCTACAACCAAGTTACATGTCCTTGACCAGAATTGAACCCTGGACCTTCAGTCCACAGGCCAATGCTCTATCCACTGAGCCAAACCAGCTAGAGATATATGATCATTTTTGACTAGAAAAGAGAGATTCAGGACCCTTTTTTTCCAGTTGTTCAAATTAGCAATCAACACTGGACCAACACACACATAAAAGACATTAGTATAATGATCCCTCCTGTGTCTGCTGTTTGTACCCTGATCAATAAAAAGCAACTTTAAAAATATATTTTTAAAATAATATTCACTGCATCTCAATCTTATTCTTTCAAACACACACATATCACACAATAGAATTTAAAAAATGCACAGAAAGATATCATATAAAATTAATGTTTTGTGTTAAGGACTCATATATTCTTAATTGAAAAGCACAATTAGATTGTATGCCATCAACTAACAAAGAGGATGCATAGTCTTAGCAATTGCACTTCATTTTATAATTTTCATTACTTTAAAATGCGGAGTTTTAAAAATACTATTAAAATATAATAATTTAGAAACTTCTAAAGACACGTCTAAAATTAAAAAACATTCTTATTAAAGCAAACTTTCAAAAGTTAAAATAAATATTAATCATTTAAATTTATGTTTCCAGAAATGTTGGAGTCTTTCTTAATTCTCAAAAATTAGATTTTCCTTGCTTCTCCACCTCCCTGTGACCTTGAACAAAGCATTAATCTCTGAATAAAAAACACTTCTCTTTACCTGCCATGTGGTATTGCTTTAAGGATAAAGTGAACATTAAGACATACCCTTAACTCTTATTTGAATGAAAGTCTTTTATGAATTAAGGTGCCATTACAGTGGAAATACATAATAGTCCTTTTTTTGAGCTGTCCATATATATGTGATTTAGTATTTTTCCCAATTTCAAAGAACTTAAAAGTGAATATTGATATTTTAATTGAGCATTATAACTATTTTAAATAAGTATATTTTAATATAATTCTAAAATGTACATATTATAAAGCCTTAATTATTTATTATTCCTTGTAAACCAATACAATTGATTGTGCCTTTTAATATTCAAACTATAACTGCATTTTTGTTCTTTTAACACTAATATTTTAAGTTTTACCAAACATTTGTCCCATTGCTCTGAAATAGGAGTACAGGAACTCAACATAGCACAAACCAGAACAAAACCTTTTTTAAAATATGAAGAACCATTTCAAAATGCTTCTTTCCTTTCCAGGCCTGAGCATGCCCAAGCAGTTACACCTAAAAGAATTCTTTAAGGTCACTGTGCCCTGGAACAAGACTGTTCAAGTTCAAAACATGAAGCCTCCACTCCCTATGTGCATGATTGCACACAAGCTACATTTTGCTGTCTCTGCTTCCTTATCTGTAAAATTAGGATGATGATAATACTGCATATTTCATGAGACTGTCAGGATTAAAAGCAAGAATTCCTGTAGGCATTTGGAAACTATTTCTTGGACACAGTATATTCAGACCATTTTGTCATATCAGCCTTAATCTTCTTTCTTAAATATAAAAAGAAAAAAATTTAAAAACCAGGAAAAATAGTCTAGATGAATAGCATATGAGAGATGACTAAACCCATTTTATTTCTTTTAATTTTAGAGTTAGAAAACAGGCTCAGAGAGCTTGAGGGACTTTCTCAAACTGGCAGGCCATCAGCAGCAGATCTGACACAGAATTCAAATGTCCTTTATTCTGGTCCAGCACACCACAACACCGCAATCTAATCCCCCAAATCTAGTACAACCTTGGAGACTAACTGACTTCTAACTCATCTTTCAAAACAAGGGTGAACAAATTCAGCTTTTAACTTTGTTTAATCCTTTCAGAATTGTCTACAAATATATAGACATGGTCCATAAACTGCATATGTAATGCACTTTTTGTGGTCATACTAATGTATATGGTTAATGCTCTTTTAGCAGATATACCACATTCGTCAGAATAACTGAGTAACACCAAATACTGGGAAGCAAACTAAGCCAGGGAGCCTGGGTCTTTTTTGCCAAGACAGCCTGTCGCTTAAATCTTACCTTTTTCAGCCATTCTTCCTGTCCTTGGGTGGGCTGATCAGCTCCAGGCTTACTTGTTACTGTTTCCCAGGGTCACTTTGAACTTTAAATAGAGAGATTATCTGAAGAGTGCAGCAGCTGCCCCTCTCCTGGCTGCCAATTGTGTGCAAGCAGAGCTCCCCTGGCAGCTCTGAGCCTGTTGTGATGGAGGAAACAAGGGGCTACATGGCCTAAAGAATTAAATAGGCTGAGTTGTCCTAACCCAGATTTTTAATTCACCCAATGCCTTCAGACAACATGAAGGAAGTGTTCAGTGGAGGAATGTACAGGAGAAAAATGGCATTGTAATGAGAGAAATTCTACCCAAGAGGGAGGGTTATATTGAAAAGGAAGGACTTTGAAGCTGGATAGACGTGACTTCAAATTCTAGCTCTGCCATGTCTTGTAAGAAAGGTCGAATTGCTTAACATGGGCATCAGCTTCTTTAATTTTAAAATCAGGATAGCAATACCTAGCCATGAAGAAAGTGTCATAAAGATGAAATGAAAAAGCTCCGTGAAATGCAACAGTTCTTTATTACATTATAGGATGAAAAAGAAAAAACACATTAAATGCTGCCCCTTCCTATGAACCATTCTAAAAAGAGAAATTTTAATATAAATGTACTAGAGGCAAAAATAATTTTTAAAAAAAAACAACATGTGGTATTGCTTAGAATTATCAGAGAGCAGTCATACCATAAGCTTGTTGTTTTTATTAGCCATTAAATAAGACATTTCATTTTTTAGAGTCCAACCTGTTTTATGTAACCTGACCTAGACTATGCTCTAGATTCTCATTGGAATAACTTTAATTTTGAGGTTTGGATAGAAAAGTTTTGCCAAATGACCCTGTGAAAAACAAATAGCACCAATACTTCCCAAAACTCCAGTATGAAATTGAGAGTGTCCTCCTTTAGAAGATAAGACTTGTGGGATCAAAGCCATGTCCACAGAGCTCCAAGAAGGACATTTCTCTGGAAATGACCATGCCCCATCATTCATCAAAATTCGCCAATGGCTTCCATCTTCTAGAGAGTAAAAATATGAACTCTTTGTTAAGGCACCTAAAAAGCCTCATCTCTACTTTCCCATTTGCAATGATGCTTCAGCCTCCCCATGAGCTCCTTGCTATTATATGAATTCAGGAAATGCTTCCACAGACATACGTAAGAACACTTGATTTTCTACCTCAAGTCATATAGATTAGAGTATGCAGCCAACAATCTGGTAATTTGATTACATGGCATTTAAACCAAGTTTATTACATGTCATTTAAGCCAAATTATCATCTCTCTCTCTCTTATTTAACATTGAAAAAATTGCCTGGCTATATCCAAGTAAGAGGAGAAATGATGTACAATCTATGTAATAATATTTCTGGTAAAGTCAGATATTGCTTTTCAATATTAAATAATTACATATTGAACAAAGACTAATTGAGGACAAGATAGAGACAGAGAAATGGTGATTGATTTCATGTAAATAATACTGAAGTTCTTAACTAACTGAAATGAATATACTATCTTAAGGCAAATGGAGAGAGAACTTCAAAAGAAACAATGAGGTTTTCCTTCAAAAGATAAGCATACATACATATGAGGGTAAAATAATTTGCCTAAAATAAATAAAAATAAAGACATAAAAATGCCTGTGTTTCTCAGTAGTTAAAGCATCAGCTCATGCACCAAAGGGATTCCAGTTCAATTTCTGGTCAAGGACATGTACCTGTGTTGCAGGTTCACTCCATACCTCTTGGTTGGTGTATGTGCAGGAAGCAACTAGTCAATGTGTCTCATATAGATGTTTCTCTCTCTCTCTCTCTCTCTCTCTCTCTTTCTCCCTCCCTTATGGGTACACTCTCTCTGGAAAGCAATGGGAAAAACATTTTTGGTGAGGATTAAGAAAACAAACAAACAAACAAACAAGATATAAAAAGGTTTCTACATTTTAAATATTTATTGTCATTTTAATTACCTTAATATTTTTCTTTTGATATAAAAAGGATGATTACTAAGATTGTTGCTATCAGTAATCTGCTTGATAGCACATCATTTATTTTTCTTAGTTTTCTAAAGAAAGAGGGGGAACAAAACTAATTCAGGGAACATTAATTGCTCAGAAAAGGGTACAATCTAGAATTCATTTCCTTGGTATCCTATCAGTAATTTTTTAAGTTGTATAATATTATTAAGGAGAAAATGTTTTATTCATTAATAGACTAGTTTCACTTTGAACTCATAAACCCAAAGGCAAATATTCCTAATTTTCCTCTTAAGGCATACTATTTAGGTATATTTCCTAGTTCTACTTTGCATACTTAAAGATTTAGCTATCAAATTCCTTATTATCAAAATGTAATTTGATTCTTCTAGGCTACTTAAGGTAAAAATTGAAATGTTTGCTTTCTAATGCAAGATAAATCAAACTTCTTTACTTTTCAAATATTTTTAACCATCAATTTAGTGTCTGCAATTGTAGTAGATAGATATGAACATGGTAGGTTAAATGGACAAATTCCTATAAAGAGGTAAACTACCAAAATGGACCCAAAAAGAAATAGAAAATTTGAATAGACTTATAACGAGTAAAGAGATCCAAGTCATAAACAAAAAATGTCCCACAAAGAAAAATTTTGGAACAGATGGCTTCACTGGTACATTCTATCAAATATTTACAGAGTTAGGACCAACATTTCAAAAGTTCTCACCAAAAATAGAAGAGGAGGAAAGACCTCCCAACTCATTCTATGAAACTAGTTCTACCTTAATACCAAATCAAACATATTATAAGAAAACAACAGACCAATCTCTCTAATGAATATAGGTACAAGCATTTCAACAATAAATTAACAAACTATATCCAGCAATATATAAAACATAACCAAGTGGGATTTATCCCAGGAATACAAAGTCAGCACAACATTTAAATACCAATTAATGTAATACACCATATTCTATCTAATAAAAGAGAAACATGCAAATAACTGTACCTCTGCTACACCCACAAGTCACGCCCACTGGCCAATCAGGAGTGAGTATGCAAATTAACCAACAAATATGGTAGTGGCAACAGAGCTGGAGAGAGCAGGAGATTTGGGTTGCCCCCAGTGATGAAGGAAGCCAAGCTATCCACCCACACTGACCTTCCCTGGCCTCCGCTCAAGGCTACAAAATTTCAATTATAGAAGATAAGTAAATCCCAGATACCAGGACCTCTGTTTGGGTTGCTGGGGGGGCGTCGCCAGCCTGCAAACCACTAAAGGCCCCTCACCCAGGCCACCCCATGCCCTAAGGGAATTCCCACTCTGATCTGGGACACCCTTCAGGGCAAACTAGTCAACACCCACCTGTGCACCAGGCATCTATCCTATCTAATAATCCTATCGAATAAAAAGAGTAATATGCAAATTGGCCATCACTCCAACATACAAGATGGCTGCTCCCATGAGGTCAAAGATGGCTGCCCCATGTGGACACAAGATGGCCACCACAAAATGGCCAGCAGGGGAGGCAATTGGGAGGGACCTGGCATGCAAGGGAGGGCAGTTGTGGGTGATCAGGTCTGCAGGGAGGGCTGTTGGGGGGGACCAGGCCTGCAGGGGAGGGCAGTTAGGGGTGACCATGTCTGCAGGGGAGGGCAGTTAGGGGTGACCAGGCTGGCAAGGGAGTGGTTAGGGGGTGATCAGGCTGGCAGGCAGAAGCAGTTAGGGGCAATCAGGAAGGCAGGCAGATGAGCAGTTGGGAGCCAGCAGTCCTGGATTGTGTGAGGGATGTCCCAGATTGGAGAGGGTACAGGCTGGGCTGAGGGACACTCCCCTCCCCCCATGAATTTTGTGCACCTAGGCCTCTAGTTAATAAAATAAAAAACAAAAATCACATGATCATCTCAATAGATGCAGAGAAAGCATTTGACAAATTCCAACACCATTCCAAGATAAAAATACTCAATAAATAAGTAATAAAAGGGAACTTCCTCAACCTTCTAAAGGGAATCTACAAAAAAAAAAAAAAAAAAAAAAAAAAGCTAACATCATACTTAATGGTGAAAGACTGGATGCTTCCCACTCCCCAACCTCTCCATCCCCCCAACATCATGAACAAGGATGTTCACTCTCACTCTCATACTTTGATTCAATATTGTATTGGAGGTTATATCAGGAGATTTAGGCAGAATATGAAATAAAAGTCATCCAAATGGGAAAAGAAATTAAAGAATCTCTATTTTCAGATGACATGATCTTATATATAGAAAATCCTAAAGAATCTACAAAAATTAAACAAACACACACACAAAAAAAACAAGCAAACTGGTAGAGCCAATTTTCAAATTCAGCAAGGTTGCAAAATACAAATTCAATACACACACAAAAAAAAAAAAACAACAAAAAAAACATAGTTGTATTTCTACAAACTAGCAATGAACAGTTTTTAAGTTACATTTTTAAAATGGCATTTAAATAGCATCAAGAGCCCAGAAAATATTTAGAAATAAATTTAACCAAAAACATACAAGACTTGTAACTGAAGACTAAAAAAAAAAAAAAAATCCCTGTGATTGGAGCAAAGATAGAAGCAAAGAGACTGGTGAGGAGGCTACTGTAATAATCCAGACAAGAGTTGATGGGAACTCAGACTGGCACAATGCTTGATGACTCATCCCAAAGGGGACAATCAAAGAGGCCAGAGAGTAGGGTGGTGCATTTATGATTGGTGTGACTAATAAGGTTTTGATGGATCAGGTGGGACTTTCCCATATTAACAACTTCTGTTGGGAGATATGTATGTGTTCAAAGTCCAATCAAAGGGCTCAGCAAACTGCTGTAGAATATATAGAGCAAGGTCTTTATAATCTGAGACATTTGAAATATGAAATGTATTGAAACTAATAAATTTAGGGTGAGGGCAGTTAGGGGTGACCAGGCCGGCAGAGGAGGGAAGTTGAGGGTGACCAGGCCTCAGGGAAGGGCAGTTGGGGGACCCAGGCCTGAAGGAGAGGGCAATTAGGGCTGACCAGGCCTGCAGGGAAGGCAGTTAGGGGCCATCAGACTGGCAGGGGAGTGGTTACGGAGTGATCAGGCTGGCATGCAAAAAGTGGTTAGGGGCACTCAAGAAGGCAAGCAGGCAAGCAGTTGGGAGCCAGCAGTCCTGAATTGTGAGAGGGATGTCCCAAATTGCAGAGGGTGCAGGCTGGACTGAGGGTCACACATCCCCATGCACCGGGCCTCTAGTCTATAATAATAAAAGCAAATTTTGTGCACTGGGCCTCTAGTATATAATAATAATAGCATAATATGCAAATCAACCTAATGACTGAACAGAATGACCTTCCAAATGACCATGCACTGGCACCAGGCCAGCCAAGATGGGTGCAATGCGATTGGTAGGCCAGTGGGGCAATCAATGGGGGAGGGGGGGTAGAGGGGGGTGCCTCCAAGGAATCAGGATCCAGGGGTGTGTGGCAGTGTACAAGAGCAGCTTCAGGCCAAGGCAGGTGTGAGGCCACAAGGCAGCCAGTACTGCGAAGGCCAACCCTTTCATGAATTTCGTGCATGGGGCCTCTAATTCAGTATGATTAAGACAGAGGTAAAATAAAGTGCTATTTCAATTTCTATCTCCTTGTAGTACCAGTGTTTGTGGAATCTGTAGCCTCAGCAATTTTTCCTAAGGCAGAAACAGAGGTCTTATTACTTCACATTGTAGCTTATTGATCCAGTTGGATGGTTTTGTCATCCAGAGGCTACCTGTGCTTCAGAGATGTCTCAGCTGTAAGAATTATTTGCACACATCTGATAGGTTCCAACATTCTAAGACAACAAACTAACTCATTGCTGAGTCATCGCAAAGGGTGGAATCGCAAGGGCTGTGCAGTCATGGTGACAGCTTTGAATCTTGGCTTCACTAATATTTGTGGGACCTGGGGACAGCTTATTGTCAGAAATATTCTCCAAACTTGTAAGGCAAAAAGTGGGGACAAAGACAAAAGTCACCCAAGGATTTTCATACTATTCATCTGTTTCGTTTTCACATTGAGACAGACAAAAGTCACCCAAGGATTGTCATACTATTCATCTCATGTTTACTAATGATAATTGTTCCTATACTTAAGGAATTTACTTGCTAACTTACACATTTTTTGTCCAGTAGAAATGCAAATAATTTCCAATGGAATAGAAAACCCCAACCATCAATGGCTTGCTGGACATTAACCAGAGCTATCTCTACCTCAGCAATCTCATGCTAACATGTCTTTGTTAAGTATCTGATAAACAGACTAGCTTATTTTTAAAATATATATTTTATTGATTTTTTTACAGAGAAGAAGAGAGAGGGATAGAGAGTAAGAAACATCTATGAGAGAGAAACATCGATTAGCTGCCTCCTGCACACTCCCTACTGGGGATGTGCTCGCAACCAAGGCACATGCCCTTGATCGGAATTGAACCTGGGACCCTCAGTGGATAGGCTGATGCTCTATCCACTGAGCCAAATATGTTAGGGTCAGACTAGCTTCTTAAATCTCTTTGAACTGGTCATAACATATTTTCCTTTTTTAATTAATAAATTTAATAAAATATTTTATTACTTCTATTGAGGTAGTGTTGGTTAATAATATTATGTATCAATAAGATATTTGGTCCATATCCTTTTTATATTTAACTCAGAGCCCTGCTTTTATTTTTTTGAAAATTATGACTAAACTTTCTTGGCCTGTTTATTTATCTATAAAATGGAAATAATAAGACCTACTTTAGAGGGTTGTTATGAGAATTAAGTGGCAAAGTACATAAGGCACTTAGCACAGAATCTGTTGCTAAATAAATGTACATGAGGCCTTGTGGAATTTTTTTTTTACAAAGTACTTCTATTTAATGTATTCATATGTACATAAAAGTATATATGAATACATTCATCTCATGTTTGTATTAGTTAAATACATTTTTAACTAATATATATTATGTTGTGCTAGCATTGTATTTGTGACCCAAATACACTAATTGGTTTATTCCTTCATGATTCTCCTTTATTATAGAAAACCAAGTCCCAAAGAGATTAAGCAATTTGTCAAATATCACATAGTAGATCTCAGAATCAGAAGAGCAGAGCCAGCATGCCTGGCCAGGTGTAGCTTATTCCAGAGCCAACACAATTCTAGCTCCCTAGACAACATCACTAGAACCATGTGAGAAGACAAAATACAATTTGCAAGCTATCCATAGAAATACATACCAAACACACCACCATCAACATGCACCCATTGAGGGCATCAGGGACACCAAGTGAGGAATGTACATATGTACATTCATAAAAGCACATGGCTTTTATAGTTTTCCAATGTGGAGAGTAATCCAGGACAATCATTCTGCTTTTGGAATTCTTTCAGATCTTCAAGCATTCCTCCAAGAGATTCCTTTTAATGTTTCACTCTTACCATTAGGAATTCCTCTTCATAACCAACCTAATTACCTCATGCTGAGTGTTAGCCCTCTCTTTGGGATTCTTTAGTGATGGAAAACAGCTGGTCTACAATCTCTGCAAAACTTGAAGCCTTCCGTAGTAATTGTCTCTGAGATAATTTTAATCTCTAAATCTTATCTTTTTTACAAAAATATTTTCTAAAACTATGATTACTTTATATCAGGAGGAGAAGGATGTTGTTGATGTTGTCCATATAAAGTTGTTAAATTGTGCTGACTGTTAAGGGGCTACTTTATAGGGAGGCGGTGAAGGTCATTGCCACACAATTGTTTTATGGTATCTACGTGTCTGTTCATACCTCCTGAGGCCTTTTAACCTACATCATAACATTCCAGGCATTTACAGTCCATCTCTCACACTCAGGGCACTGTGGAAATCAAAACTGCACGTGACCAAGGAAAATATGGGAAAAGCATGTAAACAGCAGAGAAATCTGAGGGGCTTTCAGTGTTTTGTGTGAAGTGAATTTAGTCTTATTTTTCTAAAAAGAATATGATAGTATAGGAAAGAAACCAAGTGAACATCCAACGTCTATAATAATAGAGTAGAAGAATTTTGATTAGATCAATGAAAGAAGATCCATTCAAAACTCTTCCCTCTTCAGAACTCAGCTCTAGAAATCATAAGATGATGACAGAAATCTAGTCACATGTTAAGGATAGGACAAAATTGGGACTGAGTACTGTACAAAAGAAAACCATATAAATACAAAGGTGATTTTTATAAAGATAAAAGCATCAATGCCTGTTTCTTGAAAGAATTTGTGAGTGTATATTACTTGAAAGAATAAATCCCATTGTATAAGTGTTACAACTACGTATTAAAAAAGATAATTATCAAGAGCTTCACTAGGCGCCGTGCATTGTTTGAGACACCTGAGATTCATTAACTCATTTAATTCTCACAACACCCTATTAAATAAACTTACTTTTCCCAGTTTTACAGATGAAAAAACCTGAAGTAAAGGAGGTTAAGTTACATGGCAAAAGTCACACTGGAGATCCATGGCTGATTTGGAATCTTGACACAAGTGGTCTATCTGCACGGTCTTTGGTTTTTAATTACTCTGCTGTACTAATATCACAAGATGATTCCAAGGACTTAGCTATTGAATCCACCAATTGGCAAAAACGAATCATTCCCAAGAGTTCAAAGAAATAATTTTTTTTTTATTAATCGAGGATATTTTTCTATTGATTTTTTAGAGAGTAGAAGGAAGGTGGAGAGACAGAGAGAGAAACATCAATATGAGAGAAAGATACATTATTGGTGGCCCCCCACCCCTCAAGCACTTCAACCAGGACAGAGGATTGATCCTGCAACCAAGGTTCATGCCCTTGACTGGAATAGATCTGGGGCCCTTCAGTCCTCAGGCTGATGCTCTTTCTACTGGACCAAACCAGCTCTTTTAATTGCAACATTCCTTTGTGCTTCAATCACAGGTTTGATGAAGCAAGACCATGCCCGTGGTTGGATTTTAATAGAGGACCTTCATCAGATATATACTTCTGGCTCCAATCAAGATATTCCTTTAACCTTCTCCACTGGAATGCATTGGGATCTAATACACTCCAACTGCGGTGTTTCTTCTTTGAACTTTAGTTACTCTAATGTGTCCATGCTTTTATGAAATTCTTCTAAGTATTATGTGTGTCTATATCCTCCTTCACCATGGGATTATGATTCCCTAAAAGACCAAAAAACACTGCCTTCTTTATCCTTGGACTCTCAGTATCTAACTCTCTATAATGCTCCAAACAAGTACAGACCAATGGAAGGTGCACCCAGGAGAGTGGTCACCTAGGGCATAGAGTGAAAACAAAGCACCTTAAAGGGTATCTGGTGTGAAAGAGCAGATGTTAGGCACAGAGACTTGAGGTTGCCAACAATGAAGCCTGCCAGGGGTCTTCAAACTATGGCCTGCGGGCCACATGCGGCCGGCAGAGGAGTCTGATCCTACCCGCCAGGTTTTTTGGGCAGTGAGCGCAGCCGAGGTGTTACAGTAGGAATTAGTAGTTCATATAGTCCGGCCCTCCAGCTCTCTGAGGGACCGTGATCTGGCCCCCACTTTAAAAAGTTTGAGGACCCCTGGTCCAAACACATACTGCCTAACCTAGAGACTGAGATGAAAAAGTGGGAACAAATAGGGGATAGAGAAAGGGGCTTAAGACTAATGGGTGTCAAAGTAAAATGAGACTTTTGTACATCAGACAAGCATCTATCTCATTTGGTTTCCATAGTGAAGCCTTTTAAATGGCACCAATTTCATTTTGGCTATATTGCCACTTTTTGTTTGTACAGAGGTATCTATTTAAATATCATAGTATTTTTTTTTCTATTTCATAAATATAAGTGAGAAATGGGAAACTGTGAAGTAACTTATTATAGAAACAAAAAGCACAGGACTTACAAAATTGTTACACATAAGTGAGATGTTCTATATGCTTCAGGTGGTAACATCTTAGTTTCAGTCTATAGTTCACTGGCCTTAAGCTGGTCAAGTGTGGATTCAATTATGAAGGAAAAATAAGAAGTTTAAAAAGATGTAAAAATTGCCACAAAAACATCTATATAACAAGCTACTGGCAATTAAATAATTTAATCTTTTTAGTCCTCTTCTATAACAAAGGTCTTTACAGCATATCACTGTGTTGTTCACCTTTCAGATCTTAGACTTTTAACAGATCTTCCAGAAACTCATTTTATAAAATAGTAGGGGACTCTCTGTACAAAACTTTTAAGATCAGAAACATCACTATATTAGGCCATGGTACTCCACCAGGGACAGTTTTGCCCTCAAGGGGGACATTGGAACTGTCTGGAGGCATTTTTTAAATTTGTTTGTTTTTAAATTCATCTTTATTGTTGAAAGTATTACAGATGTCCCCTTGGCTAGGGGAGGAAGTGGTATTGGCATTCCATGAGTAGAGGCCAAAGATGCCGCTGAACATCCTGAAATGATTATCTAGTCCAAAGATTATCTAGTCCAATAAATCAACAGTGCAACGTTAACAAATATTGACTTAGGGTAAGAAAGGAGCTATAAAAAACAAATTACCCTACTACCCCTGTGATTTAACATTCCCTGTCAATCCAAAGTGGATTGGAAGTTGAGGGCTCTCCTCTTTACTGGCATTCAGATAAATAGGTTGCATCCATCCAGTGGCCACTCTAATCCTAGGTCTTCAAAAACTTCCATTGGATCTTTCTGGGAGACAATGAAAAAGAGCCTTTAGAGAAATGCCTGGGAGATCCTTTGGACATTCACTGAAGGTGTTGTGTTTCAATCTATTCACATTCCACTGGCCAGAACTCAGTCCCATGTCTGTATCTCATGACAAGGGAGGCCAGGAAATGTAGTCTGGTCTTTTTTCCAAAAAGTGAAAATAAGTTTGAGGACATACAGCCTCTGCTACCATGTCTTAGATACCTTTGTGACTAACAAATACTTTGCTTGTGGGTGCTTAATAACAATCGTTTAATAATATGAATTAATAAAAGGAGTTTGTATTAGTATGAAGCAATATTTCCTCCAAAAAAATAGGAACTAAAAGAACCTGAAAATAACATTTACTATTAGGTCATCTACAAATTTTATTTTAAACAATAAAATTCTCACTATAATGAAATGTAATGGTTCACGACCCAAATTTTAAGCACTGTTTCTAAAATAAAAGCATAGATCCGGTATTATTTGATGTCTACTTTGTATCTTATACTTTTCAAAGTATCAGTTATATGAACTAATATAACATGTTTTTTCTCTAATTCATTTTTAAGATTTCTTTTTATGAAGTTTTGTATTGCTTGAATTTTAAAATAAAAAGCATACAACATTTAGATAAATAACAAAATTACTATTCTTTTTGTTTGCTTGCTTTTAATCCTCACCCAAGGATATTTTTCCATTGATTTTTAGAGAAAGAGGAATATTAACGTGAGAGAAACACATCAGTTGGTTGTCTCCTGCATGTGCCCTGACCAGGGCCCAAGCCAGGGAGGAGACTGCAACGGAGGTACATGCCCTTGACCCTGGGACCCTTCAGTCTGCAGGCTGACACTCTATCCACTGAGCCAAACTGGCTAGGGCACAAAATTATTATTCTTATAAAATGAATGTAAAATCACATATTCGCTTTCTCTATATACCATATTAAGCAAGGAGGACAGATAAAACAGCAACCATGATTAATAGGATACTGTTTCAATTTGACATTTTTACATTTTTAAAGAGATATTTTTAAAACATATGCTTCCTTAAAAAAGGAAAAGAAAAAAAGAAAAAAAAAGAAAAGAAAAGGCTAATTTAAAAATGATGAGTCATGTATCATATCCCAAATGTCAAATGTCTGGAGTTTTCCAGGCCAAATTGAGTGTTTATTTCTATAAGAGAGAAAATAAAATTTTAATACCATCAGTGAATAAATTAAATTACTAGGCAACCATCTCCCCAGCTGCCTTGTATTGACATTGTTCTGAAATGAACTATTGGATTTAGTTTAGCAATGGATAGCGTGTTGCTAAAAAATAACCAGTTGCAGCAACTTCTATGTAATATTTTCCCTTTGTTTCTTTCTGAATATTGAAGTGTCTCTCACTGTGGATTGTTTATGATATGTTAAGGAGTCCATCGGTAGTAGAAAGCAAGGGTAGAGATAGAAAGGGTCATGATGAAACACTGTTTTCCATTGCAGAGGTGATAAAAATGCAGGGCGCCTCATAAATATGTATTTCTGACCCATTTGCTTACAGGGACGAAAGTATTTATGGTTTGGAAATCTCTAGCTATAAAAACATTCTGGTCTCTTCTGTGGTATCAAGTAGCCTTTTGTTTAAGTAGAGTTTTATGGTTAAGATATTCCTGGGAAATCTGCCTTTAGAACATTAGTAATGCAATAAATTCCATCCAGCTCATCTAGGTTATTTTGGGCAGAACTATGTCTAAATGAGCCAACTGCATCTCACCAAAGATATTCTATTCTATTCAGAGGCTCCTATGTGATCTTATTTGTCCTTGTCTTTTTTGAGATTAGACAGGAGGAGTCATGATAGGAATCTCTTTTGTTTAGAGAAGTTCAATCAAGAGATGACCAAAAAAATGACTAAACAAGAATCTGTAGTTAGCCTAAGTAACTGAACTGATCTTTATTAGCTATTGAATCACATTGCAGTTCATGAAAATACCATGTTGAGATCCACGAAGATAGTTTTCTATTTTGAATCCTTTGCATATGAAGTTTATAATAAATTTTTTCTTTCAAGTTTGGTATGGGCACTATGAAGTCATCAATCTATAGCTGTATAATGTTTTGTTTTGTTTCCAAATTTGACCGATAACACATGGATATACGGAGTGCATATGTATAAGATACAGTTCAGTTTTGGAGTCAAATGTCCTGGGTTTCAGTGATGGCTCTCCCACTCATTAGTTGTGTGGCCCTGGACAAGTTACTAAGCAATCTTGTGCCTCACCATCCTGTTCTGTAATAGAATGATACCAAAAAAATAGTTATTGCCATGAGTAAATACCCTTCTGTATGTTCTCACATAAAGCATCCCACAAAAATAATGGCACCACAGGAGGCATTCGGTACATATTGATTGAATAAATTGCCCAGGGTAGGTTGAATATGGTGGTAGAGGCAGGTACTAATAGTCCAATTTGGGAGGGGGGATGTAGGGAGGCAGGGATTGAGAGTCAGAGAGAAATGAAAATCCACTTTAGAAATACAACTTGTGCTGAGTAAGTCAGTATTGGTTTTCTCATCTATAAAATGATACCAAAAATAACGTTTTAAAAGATCATTGGAATTAGAAACAGTATATGGTGAGCCTTGGCAACCTATCTGGCACTCAATAAATGATAGCTTTTACCAACAAGAATCTGTAATACTATGATCTGTTTCTACTCACAGATCAGCTCTGACACCAAATGTGTGGGGGTTTTCCCCACACCAACCAATTCTCCAGCTCTCCTGTCCTGTAATTCAGGTCTGATATTTGGGTTTATGTAGACCCCAAAAGCTATGAGTTCAGTCCCACAAGACTTCCCCTACTTCAGATACCAATCGCTAGCCCAGGTTTCTTCAGATGATTGGCTACAAAATGAGGGTTCCCACAACCTCCTCTGGTTCGATAATTTTCTACAACAGACCACAGAGCTAATGAAAACAGTTACTGATATGCACCAACCTACACATGGGAGGTGCTATCAGGCAGTTGTGTACCAAGGATGACTTCTCCAGCCTAACAGACCCTTGCCTCCACATGGAGGCTGAGACCACCAAAGATCAGCATGCTGCGGTGAGAACAAGCTAATACCATAAAGTCCAATTCACTCACATTATCATGAATCTTTAATCTCCTTGTATTTCTTCTAAATTGCTTGTTGGCTGATTAGAAAGTCAAACATAGAAAAATGTTATGTTGCTTAAGAAAGGCGTGTTAAAAATAAAAAAGCAAAAGAAACGTGTGCTGCTCAATAAGTAATTCTCACTGACGTGCAAATGTGGGATGACTTTTGCTGTCTGGCCCATCTTACCAGAGAAGAAATTGAAAACATAAAATTTATTTTTCATTATTGCATTTTAAAGCATTGGGCAGGGGTGAGGGGATGGGGAGAGAGAATCTAAATTTTCCAATTCATTTTACAAAGCTGGAAAAGCTTTTTTAAATATTGAAATAGAAAACAAAACTATAGGTCAGCATTTCCAAAACTGATCCTTGCATCTCTCTTTTCAATACATATTAATAAATAATATACACACACACCCACAGGATTTTGTGATCAGATAATTTAGATAAGTGCTACACATAATATCCTTTTCTTGAAGGCTCATCTGCATTTTTGTGTAAAAGGCTCTAAGAAGTTCTACAGTAAAGAAACCAATTTAACCAAGATTTTCACATATTTATTTGACTGTAAGCAATCACTCCCTTATGGGAAGCCCAAAACCTTTTCTAAAGCAAAGAAGGTAAGAGACACTAAAGCAATGATGTCTAATTCAATTTGGAAACATCAGATTTTATCAGGACAGTAGATAGAGACCACATCCGCTGCCACAAAATTTCATAATAAATTTGCAACACCTCGTAAGTTTGACAAATAATTATTTGTATCTTTATGTACATATATTATTATTTAGATCTTTCAAAGAGTATTTTATTTCCTTAAATATCAGCATTAATGTGATTTGTCTTTCAATTTAGATTTGTTGTTGTTGTTGTTGTTGGTTTTTGCAGGCACAGTGAAATATGGAAGAATCAGAATTAGCCTCCGCGCTGGCCAGTTTTGCTTAGTGGATAGAGTGTCGGCCTGCGGACTGAAGGGCCTGCCTGGGTTTGATTCCCGTCAAGGACATACTCAATCTTCATTATGGGGGCCTCTCATCATTGATGTTTTTATCTCTTTCTTTCCTTCCCTTCCTCTCTGAAATCAATTTAAAAAAAAATTTTTTTTTTTTTTAAAGAAGTAACCCCAAAGAAAAGAATTGACCAATCCAGGTAGAGAGAGTTAGAAACAAGTTATTTTCTAAAACTTCTACCCAGAGTCCTCTTTATCATCGACACCCAAGTAGATACATGGATAACACAGAATGGGCTTCCAAGTCAGGTTATGGTAGCCCAGTGCAGTTCTTTTATAATACTGCTCTCTAGAGCAGTGTGAGGAGGCAGAACGACCTGGTTTGAGCAAAGCCTGCATGTTACTGCAACCCTGCTACCACTCGCCATCATGCCCAAAAGAAAGGCTGAAGGGGATGCTAAAGGAGATAAAGCCAAGGTGAAGGACGAACCACAGAGAAGATCAGCCAGGTCATCAGCTAAGCCTGTTCCTCCAAAGCCAGAGCCTAAGCCTAAAAAGGCTCCTGCATAGAAGGGAGAGAAGGTACCGAAAGGGAAAAGGAAAAGCTGATGCTAGCAAAGAGGGGAATAATCCTGCAGAATATGGAGATGCCAAAACAGACCAGGCTCAGAAAGCCGAAGGTGCTGGAAATGCCAAGTGAAGTGTGTGCATTTTTGATAACTGTGTATTTTCTGGTGACTGTACAGCTTGAAATACATTTTTAATCAAGTTTTATAAAAATGCAGATTTTGTTTTATTTTTATTTTTTTTAAAGCTATGTTGTTAGCACACAGAACACTTAATTTTTATTTTGGGGGGAAGGACATATAGTACTAATAGAATGTCTCCAATGACATCGGGGAGAAATACCTTTCCCTTCTAGTTTTGAGAAACTTCCTCTTGGTTCCTGGGAGGAGGGATCTCTTGATGTTGACTCACATTAGCCATCTTGGCACAAACAACTTGTTGTGTGGGAAAACTAAAATTCGTTTTTATGTCCTTTTTTATCTCGTTTTTATCTCCACTTTAAGCATAGACTTTGGCTCTCTTAAGCTCATAGACCTATTGGGACCTGACCAAAAAAAATTGGTTTCCAGTATGTTGGCAACCTGGACTTCCCAGTGTCACCACTGAGATGACCTCCCCCAAAAGAGCAGCAGTTCCTTTTTAGATTGTGGATCTACAGACTGATATTCTCTGCCATTTTCATTTCATTTCCTTAAAGTCAGGGTCAGCTTATAAAAAGATTTTAAACAACATGCTCAATGTGAAATGTCATCTCTCACTCTAAACTTTTTCCTGTTCAGAGCATCAGATGAAGACTTAATTGGGTTTTATAGTGGCTTTCTGATTTTGGTAGTTCATTGAAGAAGGGAGTTTGAAAGTTGTGTACTGTTAACGATTATCTATCTGTTTGTTTGTTTTTTTTAATATATTTTATTGATTTTTTACAGAGAGGAAGAGAGGGATAGAGTTAGAAACATTGATGAGAGAGAAACACCGAATCAGCTGCCTCTTGCACATCCCACACTGGGGATATGCCCACAACCAAGGTACATGCTCTTGACTGGAATCAAACCCGAGACCTTTCAGTCCGCAGGCCGACGCTCTATCCACTGAGCCAAACTGGTTTCAGCTGTTAATGATTATCTGTCCATGTCCTACCTGAAATACCATGATGGTTATAAAAGTATCTATATAATAAAGAGGTAATATGCAAATTGAACATCACTCCCTCGCACAAGACAGCCATCCCATGTGGTCACAAGATGGCTGCCACAAGATGGCCGGCAGGGGAGGGCAGTTGTGGGTGATGAGGCCAGCAGGAGAGGGCAGTTAGGGGCAACCAGGCCAGCAGGGGAGGGCAGCTAGGGGCAACTAGGCTGGCAAGGGAGGGCAGTTGAGGGAGATCGGCCAGCAGGGGAGCAGTTAGGCATCGATCAGGCTGGCAGGGGAGTGGTTAGGGGGTGATTAGGCTGGCAGGCAGAAGCAGTTAGGGGTAATCAGGCAGGCAGGCAGGTGAGGGGTTGGGAGCCAGCAGTCCTGGATTGTGAGATCAGGCCTAAACTGGCAGCTGGACATCCCCCAAGGGATCCCAAATTGGAGAGGGTGCAAGCTGGGCTGAGGGACTCCCCCCTCAGTGCACAAATTTCATGCACCAGGCCTCCAGTATTTAATAAAGTTGGATGCAGTTTGGCTTGGGGGAAAAAAGGACAGCTCTCTACAACCCATAAATAGCATGTGTTTCACATGCTATTGGAACCCCTGACTCTGGCCATGCTACCTCTCTGCGAGCTCTATTATGGCAGGTCACATTTTAACTGAAGATGCTCTTACACAGCTTTCACATGGATGCCAGTGAGGCAGTGTGTCCTTACCTCGGCTGGAAGTTCTTGGCTCTGGGCATGTCAGCCCAGAGAGCTGGCGTTTGATCAAGGAAAGCATTCATTATGCAAGCTGTATTGGGCTATGAACACCTCAGCCTTGGAATAAACTTAATTTTCACATGAACAATATTGCATTCTATGCATGAAAATTTGGGGAACCTCAACCTCAAATAAATTTGTAAATGCATCTTGATTTCATCACTGAAGAGTCATTGTGTTGTTTCAGAAAAGATATCACAAAGTGACAAATTTCTCTTTTATAGAGAAATAGAATCTCTATATGTCATATATGTGTTTGATATGTATTATAATAAGAATTTCAAGATATTTTTATATAAAGTGCACTTTGTTTTGTTTGCTAATTTCTAAATCCAGCAAGACATCCTAATACTAAACACCCAAATTTTCTCAAGACTGTAATACTAAAAACCCAATCTCAGTTGAATATGTTTTGGGCTTGGTTAAAAGAAGGACAGAAGTTACTAATTTTCATCACCCCTCCAAAAAAATTCCTGAAATATTTAGGGGAAAAAAGTGATTTTTCATACAAAATACAGGGCCTACGCCAATGAACTTGTACAAATTAGCATCAGTTTAGGACTATCTTTTTGAAAATTTCATTGTTTTTATGGTTGTGATTTGAGTCAGAACAATGAGAAAACAGTCATAAGGGGAAATGCAGTTATATATGTGTTCAGGTACATTAATTATTTCTTATAAAACCATTTCAAGCATTTTAACTTTTCATTCTAATGCAGTTTTTAAAAAGTCTAGCAGATAAATCATGTAAAGATACTATTAAAAAAAAAAAAAGAGGCAGTTATTATCATACTGAGCAGTACTTTGCAATTTTTAAAAGACTGCCCAAAATAACAAAAGAGGGAATGAGGTTTTTAAGGATAGTTGAATAAGTAAAAGGAATAATTTTCACTCTAGAATAATACAATCACATCCACTTACCGTTTTTTAAAAATGCTACTAGACACTAGAGTAAAAAATACAAACACCAAATTTAATGTGTTAAGATTCCAGACAGTGGGTTCCAATTTTTCCAGAAGAGCTTTCCTTACTGAGATTCAATGTGGACACGGTGATGTTCCCACAATTCCCTATCTTTCTTTGGTCAGTTCCAGGGAAACAGACTCTGAGGCTGAGATTAGTATTCAGGAGGTTTCGGGGGGGGGGGGGGGGGAGCGGGGGGGCAGGATCTGGGGAGGCAGGAAGGTTGAGGAATAAAGGGACCGTGAGGTAGAAAGAGTTGGTGCAGGGAAAAGCTGAACGTGATTCTTCTACAACCAAAGTCTGAGTCAGCATCAGTGAGTGCTATTGGAAGCCAAGGAGCTGGGGTGACCCTTCAGAACTCTCCAGACTTGAGGCCAGGGGGGCCCAGCCTTTGTATATCCTCATTGACTAGCCTTTGGATGTGACACCATAGGGAGAAGATGGAGCCTGGGGCCAGAGCTCCCCCACTTTGGTCAGGAGCTAAGTCTGGGGAAGGATTCAGCTGTGAGCTAAGCCTTGGGGGGCAGCCTGCAGCTGTCAGGGCAGGGCTGGGGGGGCGGAGGGGGAGGAGGAACGCATCCTGGGAGATCTAACCAAGAAACCATGTCCAGTCCTTAGAGTGAGACTGTTACTAATCAGTGATACTGAGCTGCAAAAATGTCTGACATTAGTAAAATGCAGTGAGAACTTCATTTCATGCTTGTCTACTCAGGTAAAATCCAAAGAAGGAAAATCACCACACACACACACAAAAAAAATAAAAAATAAAAGCTGGAGTGTAAGTTTGGTAAGAGGAGAAATAGATGCAGTGCGATTCTGAGATAATTGACATCTGCTGAAGTCTGATGTTAAGAATTTATTTATTCCTATTTTAGTTCACTTGTCCTATATCTTATTTTCCTAAATAAATATTCATCTTCCTGAAGCAATGATTGAAATTATAAAATAGGATTCACTTCTTTTAAACTTCACCCAAACACATACACTGCTTATATTACTCTCCACTTCTTTTTACATAAAATCCATCAGTAGCTATCATTTGATGTTAAATGATTTGTGCAATTTCCTATGCAAATATTCGTTTAGTGTACTTGTTAAGTAATGAGACAAAAACATAAGAGCAACCATATGTCACACTCTGACATACTGAGTCTATGCGTGACCTTTAGAGAAGTCTCATAAGGATATTTTTTTTTTCTTTACCCCTTTTCCCTCTTTATACCTTCCATTTAATATTAAAATGGCCGAAACCGGTTTGGCTCAGTGGATAGAGTGTCGGCCTGCGGACTGAAAGGTCCCAGGTTCGATTCCAGTCAAGGGCATGTACCTTGGTTGCGGGCACATCCCCAGTAGGGGGTGTGCAAGAGGCAGCTGATCGATGACTCTCTCTCATCGATGTTTCTAACTCTCTATCCCTCTCTCTTCCTCTCTGTAAAAAATCAATAAAACATTTAAAAAATATATTAAAATGTAGAGTACATTAAAAAACATACTTATTTAGATTCTCTTCCCCCACACACGCACACACCATGCACGCCATGATTCTTTTTTTTTTTAATATATTTTATTGATTTTTCACAGAGAGGAAGGGAGAGAGATAGAGAGCCAGAAACGTCGATGAGAGAGAAACATCGACCAGCCGCCTCCTGCACATCCCCCACCAAGGATGTGCCCACAGCCAACGTACATGCCCCTGACCAGAATCGAACCGGGACCTTTCAGTCTGCAGACCGACGCTCTACCACTGAGCCAAACCGGCTTCGGCCACGCCATGATTCTTAAATCAAGAAAACATTGTCTAGCAATAGGTCCCAGTCAGAGAAATGTGGCATCACTCTGATGAACGGACCTCAAATGAGGAACTTCATGTGGTTTTACTGACTAAGGCCCAACCTAAAAATGTGCGCTTGTAGATAAGTAATATGAATGCACAGGAACGTTGGCTTAGTGATGGCTTTTTATTTTCCCCTATCACAGTGTGGTGGCTGCTGAGATAGTTCTGTTTCCAAGCACCTAATCCACATAAAATGCAAAATATTAACCCCCTACTGTCTATTTCTTGGTCTTCAGGGCATCTCAAAGCTAAAATGGCTCACACCAGCCTCCCCCCCCCCCAGTCACTCAGAGATTTCCCCCCCAAATTAACACAATTTACTCAGATGAGCTAGGTGCATGATGCTTTCAGCTGCATCCACTAAAACCAACCTGAAAACCAGAAAATCATTAATTATACCCAAGTCAAAGTATAAGATGTTTAAAATTTTGATTGATTTTTAGTGGAACAATTTTCCCGGTGAAAGTATAGATGAAATACATACCATGAATTTTTCCTCAACCAGAGACTTGCCTTTTTTTCAAAGCTAATACACACGAATAGTTTCAGGATCATTCCTTCACCTAAAATATGTTGAATGAGCTATCACATGTGAAGCATATAGTTTCAGAGCAAGAAAGAATCTTAGACCACCCTGTATAACCAACCCATTTTATAGATAAGGAAAGTGAGGCCAGCATTGGGAAGCCGCCCACCAAAGGGCATAGAGGTCATTAGTATCCACTGTCACACAAGAATGCAACTCTCAGAGCAATGTTCCTCCTGAAGCAATAGTTCCATTAATATTTCAGAGCGTTTTGGTGTATTATAGTTTTTGACAGCAATGAATGAATCACCAACGAATTAAATCTAGTAGGAGATCGTGGTTCCTAATGCCATGGTTAACATTCATGTTTAAATCCTTAAACTACTTCAGTATTTTGTGCATAATGAGGAAACTGAGGCCAGATTTTGTATTTTGTATAAATCTGGGGAAATGTGGTTATGGGGTCACACAATTTAAACACATCTAATATAAATTGCTTACCTGGGCCCCAGGCCCATGCAGAAGAGCTGAGTCCATGAGACCCATGGAACTGGTGGGTCTTATAACCTTCAGCAATGTTTTGCCAGGCAAGAGGTTTCCAACTTAAAAGAATGCATGGCCCGATCCTTTAGCACAAACAAATTAAAACCAGAATATAGTTTCAAAATCTGTAAGGCATTTTGAATGTCTGGTTAATCTCGCATTGTAATTTTCATTCTGCTTTCCCGCTTTTCTCAGAACAAGGTTTTGTGGCCAAATTTTTAAAGATAATACAGAGGGTAGGGGGAATTCATCACAATATATCTTCCCAACCCCTCAAAGTCTTCTACTGCTTTTTGCTTTTATTCTGAATCCTACAAGAATTACTTATGAACAGAAGTATTCTCATATTTCCCATAGTTTCATCTTCATTTCCCAACCCATGAACTTTTGCTGAACATATATTATAGGTTATCTATGGCAGGCTAGTTCAGTTAATACTTACGACGCCACGGTTAAAAGTTCAATTGTAATTAAGAGTCAATGACCTTTACTCTGGCCCGTAGCCCTAAGCCAAGTATGTTCTAGAACCTAACTACGCCTCTAATAAAAGATCCTAGGAAAACCCCACACAAGAGTGAATGGCCTCCTCACACTACTGCAAGTATCTTTTATGACACATCTTTGGTCTGGAAGCCAGCATCACAGTCTTGCATGCAAAGATCAGAGCTGCTAATATCTTAAAAAACAAAAACCAACTACATTTCAGGCCTTTCCCCGGACCTTAGGGTCCCAGTAATGAGAAGATTAGTCACAGTTCCTGCCTTCTCAGAACTGCATTCTAAATTCTGCTTCTTCAGGAAGCTTGTTGGAAAACTTTCAACTAATCCTGATTTTCTTCCTTGAGCTTCTACAGCACTTAGAGTCTATAACTGAATATTAGACCACCTGGCACTGGAATTCTGCTGATTTCATTTTCATTCATTCCTGCAACACTATTCATCTCATTTCCTCGACTAGATTGCCAATCCCTTGAAATCAAAACCCATTACCCTTTATTCTCTACCCCACACAGTGTTTACACGAGTGGTCCTCCATTGATACCACTGACCATTGCATTTTTTATTGCTCTTAAACAGCTTTTTAAAACATCAGAATTAAGAAAGACTGAATAAGTTCAGATAAAATTTTGACTGAGATTTATTTACTAGAAAATTATCTTTCCAAACTTTGATAATAACCTTTAATTCCCACAATATGCCAGGCCTACACACAAATTAATAAGTAACATATTCATACATAGCTGTTAATATGCAGTCTCTATATAACAGCAAGCGAAAAAGCAAATTATTAGGGATAAAAACTACCAAAATAATACTAAGTTAAACCATATGAAATTGCGGGTTTTGTTACTCAGGAATGTTCACCACCCAGCAGGTCCACATGGGTAAACCTGTTATGAATCATGCTTGGTTTTGGATGTGGACATTTACGTGAATTAAAATGTTTTCATATGTTAGGGTATTTTTATGACTCTTCTCTTTGCCTACAGTGAACATTGATTTTAAATTAGAAAAACATTAAGATTATTCTGATTTATTGACTCTAAGATGGATGAATTTTTTTTTTTTCTTTTAAATCTTTGAAAAGATGGCTCTGCCACAGTAAGTCTGCCATCTGGCCTCTGAGTCTTGGTCAGATCTGCAGCTTTGCATCCAGCTCAAGGCTCCTTAAGAAATCGGCTCCTTAGTGTCTAACCCCCTCTAGTGAGCAGATCGCAAACCTCAGTTCATCCCTGTGATTACTTATGAACAGTTGATGCAAACACTGTTACTAGTATTTTTGAGTTGCAGAAAATTGTACGCATGACTTTCTACATGAACTCAGTTTTTATTTTTCCTGGACCAAGTGCATCCAGTATTTCTGTTATTAATGAGTCCGGTTTTTACCTTCAATTTCAATTGCCAAGACTCTGAGTAAAGAATAGTATCACATTAACAACATCAAGGTTCGCTGGATCATCTATCTCCTTTCTAACTTCAATGGCATGAATCTCTATCACCTAGTGTACATGACATAAGGATGATGCCCATGGGATTGACAGGAAAAACCAAATATGGGTTCAATATAGGAGGCTGAAGGTGGTTATTAAATGCGACGTATAATGAAGTTGGGGGCCTAAGCCAAACATGGCTTCCTTCCTCTCTGAAGAAAAAAATAACACACACACACACACACACACACACACACACACACACACACACGAGGTCCGGTGCACAAAATTCGTGCATTGGAGGGGGGTCCCCTTCAGTCTGGCATGCACCTTCTCCAACCCAGGACCCCTTGGGGGATTTCTGACTGCCAGTTGGGATCAGGCCTTAAGCGGCAGCCAGACATCCCTCTTGTAATCCAGGACCGCTCCTAAACACTCACCCGCCTGCCTGATCATCCCTAACCCCTCTGCCTCAGCCTCCATCACCAGAGCTTTGTCTGGAAAGACGTCCAGAAGGTCATTTGGCTGTCTGGTCTAATTAGTATATTATGCTTTTATTAATATATATATCTCAGCGAATCCAAAGCTTTGAGCTTAGGTTAACTTTGCTTAGTCATGAAAATGACCCATCCTTCTTATAATAGGGAATAGGATGGAGTTTTTCTTCAATGTCCATAATAATCTCCTGTTATAATAAAATATATATAGAGAGAGTAGAGTAGACCTGGGGACACAAGACCAGCCTCACCTTATATCCTCACACAAACAACAGAAACCCCCAAACACTGAAACATGCAAGGAAAAAGCCAATGGCTCCTTCTGTCTATATATTGACACCCTCTTCTCTTCCCCTTCTTTCACTATTGATATCCCACCTTCCCCTGACCCCTGCCTCTGCAAGATAACCCCATCCCCCTCTCCAAACTTTTAAACTCTGCCCTCCAGAAACACTTGGATTCGAGCCCTCTGATAACTATCCAAGAGCCATGTAATCTCAGTGCCTCAGTTTTCTCACCTGTAGAATGACAGAAATGTCAAGAGGATCACACCAGATGGTGTTTATAAAGTAAGTGATTTTCATGTGTGTAAATTTTATGCACACGTTTCTTTGTATGTGAATGATTTTACGTGAGGTGATCTGTATACATACTATCTAGCACACAACAGTTCTCCAGCCCCATTGCTGTCATCACCTTGGAGTTGCTGTCACATACACAATTATGTAAGTTAAGCATCCCATGTGTGAAAGTGATTTATAAACTGTAAAGATCTATGCAAATGTGATATTGCTAATGATTTACTAACTCTGAGGTGTTACTTTTCCCTAGGGATATTTGTGTTTTATCTGTAGTCAAAATCTTAAGCTAAAGTTGATGTTACGTTGGTGGGGATTCAGTCTGCAGTCAAATGGGTTGGGGAAGAGAATGTAGGAAAGATGGACAATTTTCTCAGAGTCACCCTAAATTATATTTAAGTGGGAAGAATAAATCAACTTTATGCTTTCTCTACATATAAAGGCAACTTCAAGTAAAGTTAGTGTGATTATTATTATTATTATTAAATATATTTTGTTGATTTTTTACAGAGAGACAGAGAGAGGTATAGAGAGTCAGAAATATCGCTGAGAGAGAAACTTCAATCAGCTGCCTCTTACACACCCCCTACTGGGGATGTGCCCAAAACCAAGGTACATGCCCTTGACCTGAATCGAACCTGGGACCTTTCAGTCCTCAGCCCTACGCTCTATCCATTGAGCCAAACCAGTTTAGGCAAAGTTAGTGATTATTAATGAAAAACAGACAGATTGTTACAAACAGTATGGCATAACAGGATGTATTAGTCCTTGAGTATTTCAGGTCGGTATCCTGGAACCTCACCATCACACAAGGACACCTGCGGCCACACAACTGCGATCATGGGGTGCTGAGCCGGTTCCCCTCCAAGCTTTGCCCCTCCCTCCCATCAGACAATTGAGAAAGGATCATTCTCTTTGAGGATGAGAATTGGGAAACCTCCATTGGACACACAGAGGGGAGGCCTGAGAAGAGCTACAGCTGAGCATGAATCAGGTGTCTAGAGAGGGCTGCCCCAGCTGCAACCTATCTTTCCTCATTCCCACCCCCCACACCCACACTGCCTCAGGGTGGCATCCAGCTTTTTAGTCTGGGTTCTAGATCTTTAGATAGCCAATACACCAACTCCAGTGTATTGGTCATGTAAGCTGTTTTAAAAGAGTAGCTTTGGTAAATTACCCTTGTTTTGATTTAGTGCAGCCTCTCATTCCAGCAGATGGCAATGAAGAACTTTTTATGGGTAAAGAACCCAATATATGCCCTTAAATATTTACAACAATTTTTTGTTCTGATATAACCAATGTTAGGTATAAGAAGAAAATAGGAACCCACTCCTCTTCTAAATTCCGTTTATTTTTCCCTTCTTTTTTTGTAAACAAAAAATCTGAAACCCAAGTTTATTAATTCATCTGACCAACAATGCAATGCTGAGCCTCTGTGGGGGATATTGAAATGAATGGCACAGAGAAACACTGGTGGGTCTGGTCTTTCTATACAGGGACAGTCACAAATAGCTCAACAACCACCTGTTAAAGATAACAAGTTTTAAAAAGACCCACTTCCTTCTGACTCTAAATATGAAGACTTGACAAAATCAAGATGGCTAGACCAGATCAGCCTTTCTTCCAGATATTCTGGCTTAGTAGGCCAATGTAAGTACTGAGATATACACAACTTTAAGTTCCCAGGGGTTATCTGCCCAGGCTAGGCCAAGAGGGGCCATTAGACTCATGGTCCAAGTTGACATTGATGCCCAAATATCCAAAGCATCATCCTGGACTTCCTCTTTTAGGGAGGAGATTATGGCGTAATGGAGTCCATTGGTCTGAACCCACAAGTGAATCTGAGAAACTTGATGCTGGGTTTGGGATCTGTTTGTCACATAAATGACCTCTCATGTCCCTTCCTGTACCAAGGGCCCTCACTACAGGAAGAACAGTCAGGGACAGCAGAATAAGCCCCTGCTGGGCCACTTGTCAGCTTAGCTGAAGCCAGAACTGAGTCCTAAGAGTTTTGAACACAATCTATTTGAAATACTGAAGAGCCTTTTATTCTGCATATGGACCTTAAAGTGTATATTGGGTACACATATATGTGCAAACACCCGTTTTATATATCAACCAAAGGTGGTTATCAATATGAGGATTAAGAAATGCTGTTAATGCCATCTCAAAAAAAAAAAGAGCCATTATTTCAGTCTTTCAAAAAGCAACATATGGGATGACTACATTTTTGAAGAAATACATGAACATTTATAATTATTGAACAGAAACTAACAGGAGGCATAATATTGCTAATCTGCTTTACTTGAAAGCAGTTGGAACATGAGTATTAGCATATACTCCCTTTTAAGGGAGCCAATTTAACTTACAGCCAGACAACACAAAGCTCCATAACTTAGACAGAAATAGCTATTAAAACTGTCAAGGGCAGCACACACTTAAGGATGAAAGCAAAGTGTAGCTGATGGCTTGTCGCTTGCTCATATCCTCATTTCCCTTGGATCTGTGCTTGTCAGTTCAAAATTATTCTATTCCAATGAGTCATTTGTTTTGTTTTGATAGATGTCTGAGATTCCCTTTGGGAGGTGAAGATATTTATTTCTGAAATAAAAATAACAATGTACTCCTGTTGACAGAGGGGAGAAGGCCTCATTTCTCCATTTTGCCCGTGGGGGTGGCTTTCTCACAATATCTCAAGAAAAGGAATTTTATGAGGCTGGCATCGGAGGATGAAATATGGTAGAAAGCTTTATTCCCATGGAATTAAATCCCTGAGTTTCCAAAGTCCCATTTCCCTTTGTCCCTCCATAAAAGAAGTGTAGCTGGGGCTTCAATGGAACTAAAATCAGAGCCAGTGTCCAGAGTTCCCTTTCCATGTCTGCACAGTCCAACACAGCATCAGGTGAGTTTAATTTTGTTTCCCTGTTGCAGTCCATCAGTCCATGGCATGTGGGGCCCACACGTACACATGGCTAAGAAGGAAACACAGGCAAATTCCAGGAACCCAAGAATGAGCCAAGTGTACAAGAGAGCAAGAACTCTTATTATTTAAAAATTATGTGTTCCCAAATTTTTGCATGCTTGTAGTGGTCATGCCCATTCTGGACAATGACTTCTGTTCCCAAGTGTGACTAACAGACAAGTACCTTCCCTATGTCATCCCAATTTTACTGCACATGCATCTATCTTCCCTTTGTGGGATCCCTCCCCCCACTATTTTGCAGGGAATAGGCTGGTGGTCCCCTGGGGAGTGCAAAGTTGCAGCTTCCTGGTGAAGCTGCCCAAATGACCATGTTTATAATGCCTGCCTTCCCTTTCTACCTTTCCTCTTCATGAATAACTAGCTAATTACAATCGTATCATTCCTACTGATTATTAGCAGATTTATTTTTACATATAAACCCCCAAAGAATCCACTTCAGGAATATGCTGTATTTACAGAGATTTTTGGATACGGGTCTTCAGTTCCAGTATTCTCCTTCCTGTCCCTGCGGTCATCACTGTCAGTACCATTCTTTTGCCATTTGCTATGTGTCCCTAATTTGTGAAAACCTAAGGGGTTTTGTTTTGTTTGTTTTTGTTTGCAGCATTTCCTGATAGACAACTGTATGCAGCTTGTTTTCTGCCTAGACTAGACAGAGGGGGCTGTTAGACCCAGGGTCTAAGTTGACACTGATGCCCAGATATCTAAAGCTTCATCCTGGCCCTCCTCTTTTAGGGACATGGTTCTGGAGTGATGGAGCCCATTAGGTCTATGAACCCACCAAGCGAGTGTTTGCCTGGTTCTTAGAAGTATCAGTGGAATTGGTATGTTTAGTCAATGTCATACCCAGGGGGTGTAACTCCCACACTGGGTTTTCAGCCTGTGAAAAAAAGGATATCATGGTAGGGGAGGTCAAATTAAAACCTCTAAAACTGCCCACCTCCAAACTTTTAAAACAAATCACATCCCAGGGATTGGGAGAGCTCCTTGGTCTTTTCCTTTAATTCTCTAATCTGACCCATGCAGAAACCAGGGATTCTAGAGTGACTATTAAAAACTCAACCAGATAATAATCCCCAATTGCAGACACTATGCCAGATGTGGTATTTTTTCTAGAGCATATTAGCACAACCTCAAGTATATGGTATGTGGTCATTGATGCAGCCTTTATGTTCTTTTCTATTTGAATCAGAAAAATGGATCGCATTTACATGGTATGGATAGTACTATACAATTACAATTTGTCTCAGAGCTCTGTTAACTCTCCTGTCACTGGTCATAATATAGGCCAGTGATATTTGGACTATTTCTGTATCTCACAGTGAAGCACGTTAATTCATTACGCAAGTCACATTATGCTAGGTAGGCTGTATGGTAGGAAGTCTAGCAAGCTGGAGGCCTTGGTAAGACTCGTGTGCTCTGCGAGGTAAAGATAAGTCTTATGAAGACCCACAGAGCTGCGTCAGTAAAAACCTTAGAGTCCAGAAGTGAGAGGAATGACAGTAAACTGTCTCCAAAGTAGGAAGCTCAATGCATTCAGGTTCTGAAGGCAGCGTAGTGCACACCTGGGAATGCTGCCGCACCTCTGTACCAGATGACACAGAAGACTGCCAGCCTTGAGGGACCCAGGGGAGAAAAGAGCTCTGCAGCAGACCCAGGTTGTGGTAGCTCAAGCAGCCCTGCCATCTGGACCCCTAAGCCAGCAGACCCCCATAGTAATAGAGGTATTGGTGCTGGGAAAAGATGATGTGTGGAGTATATGCTGTACAGTGAGCCCCACTGGAGGATGACAATATAGGCCCTGGGAGTCTGGAACCAGGCCATGCCACAGGCAGGGAGGAATCTGCATTTGCTCTGGAGGCCCTGAGATGGACCGCTTGGGCATGGGCCACCGAGCAGCCATGCCTCCAGAACTGCTCAGCACGGGCTTGGTCCTATTAGACCCACCGAGTCGTGATGTTGAGTGGGCCCAGAAGCAATTCTTCACAAGATGGAAATGGTATCTCTGGGTCAAAATGAGCAGGATGAGCTCTAACAGTTTGGCTCAGTGGATAGAGCATTGGCCTGCGGACTGAAAGGTCCCAAGTTCGATTCCAGTCAAGGGCATGTACCTTGGTTGCGGGCACATCCCCAGTAAGGGGTGTGCGGGAAGCAGCTGATCAATGTTTCTCTCATCGATGTTTCTCTCTATCCCTCTCCCTTCCTCTCTGTAAAAAATCAATAAAATATACGGTATGTATTTTCAAATGAACAGTATGAGAGGACATGAGGAAACTGCATAAGCAGGTCGCTCAGATGCTCTTGTCAAACATTTTGCCATCCCCTCAATGCAAACCTATGGGCAATTGCTGACAAGCAGCTGATGACCACAGTACAAGGGTGGGTTGGCTCAGTAGGTAGTACAAGCTGAAAATGGACAGTAACTCTCTCAGCATCCCTCATTATGGTCTTGAAAGAACAGCTGCAAGCCCTCTGCATGTGTATATCTGGCCCATGGAAGTTAAACACCAGCACCATCTGACGCACACTGGAACAATTTACTGTCCAACTAACCAATACCCAGTACGCCATCACCATCCCAGGTGTTCATTATCCAGCAGATGCTCACTTTTTCCGGTTAACTGACAACCTGAAAGCCAGGCAGCTGAGCTACCCTCAAGCTAATTGCAAATGATGTGTTTTGAAGCCCCAGATCTCTGCAGTTTCTAATAGCATCATCTGCACCTGCTGAAGGTGTAGGACTTTGATATTAGGTCACCCCACAAAACAGGTTTTGCCAGAAGCCCCTTGGGGAAGTCTAGGATACACACCTCCCAACAATTCAAACTAATAAATGCAAAGCCTCTTACAGTATCAATTACATTAATATCAAGGAGACCTGGCTGCCATGAAAAACAATAGACAGACTGTCAAGTCTCAGAGGGAAGGCGTGGGTGGGAAGAGATCAACCAAAGAACTTGTATGCAGATACTGTATGCATAACCCATGGACACAGGCAACGGGGGGAGGGGGGGGTGGTGAAGGCTTGGGGTAGGGGCTGGTTCAAAGGGGTTAATGGGGGAAAAGGGGAAACATATGTAATACTTTCAACGATAAAGAAGGTTGGTTCTTTGCAAAGTGGTAAAAAGGAATCGACCTTATTCCTTCTTATGAAACTTACTCAGAAAAAGCATTACACTTTACGTTTGGGAAGACAAATACACAGTCGTATGAATTACGCCGCATTCAGGAATCCAGCCCAGTAACTACTTATTTATATTCCCAGCAACTTAAATCATTTTCTGGTTATCTTTTCATTTGCTGCCACACTTTCTGAAAGACCTCCTTTCAAACACAGTCACACTGACAGGTTACTCGCTGCTCTGCAACATGGGAGCCGCTCTGTGGCCATGCTTTTTTGCCGAGTCTGACAGGTGCTGCTTCCCCTGGCTAAGCTGTCTACTCTGAACCTGGCAGTGACTGGGCATAACCCTGTCCAGGAGGCCATGCACGCCAGGAAACCAAATCCTTCTGCTGTCTTAATTCTGACTTCACTTAGCCCAGAGTGGGGGCGGAAATGATAGCTTTTCTGAACTGGCCTTGGGCAAAAGCGTCAACTATTCCAAAAGAAACTTAGAGCGGAAAGGAAGCATAGAATTCATCTAGTCTAATCCTTACATTTTGCAAATTAAAAAAAACCCTAAATAGTGGAGGCACTTTTGCAAGGCCGCTCAGCTGGAGAGCAGGAAAATGCTAGGAGGCATGCTGTTATGACAAAACCCCCTGACAAAGTGGAGTCGTCTGCTGAGTTAGTTTGATTGCCCTCAGAATCGCACCCCCACCCTTCCTTCTTCCCACACTGCCCAGCTCTTTCCTCTAGTTCTTGACCCTGTGCTCTACCTTTGGTATCTCTCTGGTAAGTTCTAGCTGTTTCTTCAGGGGTGGTATCTGCTGGGGTCTATTGAAGAGACTTGTTATGCTAGGTATTTTTTATTTTTATTACATATGTCTCCGTTTACCCTGATAAAACAGAGGGGGTCCTGACCAGTTTGACTCAGTGGATAGAGAGTAGGACCAAGGACTGAAAGGTCCTGGGTTCAGTTCCAGTAGATAGCATGTACCTTAGTTGTGAGCTCGATCCCCAGTAGGGGCCATGCAGGAGGCAGCTAATCCATGTTTCTCTCTCAACAATGATGTTTCTAACTCTCTATTCCTTTCCCTTTCTCTCTGGAAAAAAAAAAAATCAATACAAATATATTTTAAAAAACAAACAAACAAAAAAAAGAGGGGATTTAATTCAGGGACTTGGTTATATGGTTGCTGAAACAGTGAAAAAGCACAATATAGGATACTAAGGTAACCCAGAGGTTAGTGACTGCAGGAAGCAGCTACCACTATGGTGTGTGTGTGTCAGGGTGGGGGAGGGGGGTTAGGAAGGGGGGGACCGGCAACAGAAAAGAAGTGATGTTACCATAGGTTAGACACTCATAGGAGGGCTCCAGGATTCAGCCATGGCTGGTGCCTGGATCTATGAAGAACATGCCACATGGTTGTTGTTCAAATAATTCCAACTAGCCCAGCCAGCGTGGCTCAGTGGTTGAGCATTTCCTATTAACCAGGAGGCCATGGTTCGATTCCTGGTCAGGGCACAAGCCTGGGTTGCCGGCTCAATCCCCAGTGTGAGGGGGCAGCCAATCAATGATTTTCTCCCATCCTTGATATTTCTCTCTCTCCCTCTCCCTTCCTCTTTGAAATAAATTAAAATCTACTTTTTAAAAAATAATTCATTCCAACAGGATTTATATTGCCATGAAAGAAAACAAAATGCTTAAGAAAAGGAACCATTTTATAGCACCTGAAAGCCTTGTTGTGCTAATGAAAGAGTATTTTATGTAATCATTAAAGCCAGTCCCTTAAGGATATATGCGAGGGAAAACTTTGCAGCCCGGTTCTAATTACTGCATGTACTTAGAAGTAATCAAAAACCATGTCTTAAAAAATATTCTGTAATTAAGACTGCTCACTCAGTTAGCTTTGACTTTTTCCCTATTCCAACTTGTCTGAATGAGTAAAGTCCTGACTAAGAGCAATAAATCAAAGCCATTATAATTACACTGTGTTTAGCATCATCCATCATATGTCTGTACTAATTTCACTTGTAATTGCTTTTGTCATTGCTTACAGTTTTATTAACAATAGTAATTGCTACAATTTTATAAAGGGTTGGTTACATAGCAAGTAATTTATAAAAATTTCATTTAATCATCACAACTTATCTGTGAGGTAAGTGTTATTTTCATTTCAGAGGTGAGGAAGCCGTTCTGAAAACTTCTGTGACTCACATCCACAAAGTGGTTTTAAGGGGTACCCTCTGATTTATGTCTTTACCTCAGTCCTTTATGCTATTACAGAGATTAAGTGGAATTATACTAAAAGTAATTCAAAAGAGCACTTGTTAATAAAATATAGCCAAATGAAGCATATGGAACATTTTTGTTATAGTTCTTATAGCATCTGTGTCTGCTAATCCCATCATCTCAGCCGTTTCTGATAGATTTTTTTTTTCTTGTTTGTAGACCTATTTCCCCGCTTTTTTGCATAGGTTGAATTTTGTCCCCCCAAAAAAGATATTGAAGTCCTAGTCCATGGTACCTCAGAATGTAGCCTTACTTAGAAATAGGACTGCTGCAGATGTAATTAGTTAAGATAAGGTCATACTGCAGGAGGGTGGGCCCTTCATCCAATGTGACTGGTGCCATTGTAAGAGAAGGAGAGGACGGGGCCTAAGAGATATGGTGACAGGTAGAGACTAGAACAATACAGCTACAGGCCAAGGAGCACGAAGGAACATCAGCGAGGAAGAGATAAGGAAGAATTCCTCCCAGAGTTAGAGGGAGCACGGTCCTACTGACATCATGATTTTACACTTTGAGCTTTCAGAGGCGTAAGAAAATCCATTTCTGTGTTTTCAGGCTACCACGTTGTGTTCCTTTGCTATGGCAGTCCTGGGACATGAATAAACCTGCTAATTTGGGTTGAATGCTGAATATTGTAAACTTGACATTTTGGGGTCCTGGATTTTGTTGTATCACTTTAAAGAGTATTGGACTGCCGAAACCGGTTTGGCTCAATGGATAGAGCGTTGGCTTGGGGACCAAAAGGTTCCGGGTTCGATTCCGGTCAAGGGCATGTACCTTGGTTGCGGGCATATCCCCAGTAGGGGGTATGCAAGAGGCAGCTGATCAATGTCTATCTCTCATCGATGTTTCTAACTCTCTATCTCTCTCCCTTCCTCTCTGTACAAAATCAATTATATATATATATATATATATATATATATATATATATATACACACACACACACACACACACACACACACACACATATAAAGAGCATTGGACTTATTCTAGCATTCAGTTGACATACCTAGGAGCAGTTTTATCCTTCTGAAAGTTGCTTTCCATGTTCATCAGGATAGATTAGGAGAAATTATTGGTCTAGTGCTAATACTCTTCTTTAAAACTCTACTCAATGTCCAGGTCTTAGAAGAACTCTCCACTCTGGCTGACAGAAATATGAACTATTCCCAGCCCAGTGTGAACTCTGGAAAATGTTTGACTTATGATGTCTGAGGGTCTTTGCCTGACGTCAACCTTGGAGAATTTCTTCTCATGCATGTGCAGATCGGAACTCAACCAAATACTGGAGAAGATCCATTTACAGGTCTCCAGAACTCTCAGGGTAGCTCCCCCTTCTCTGGAATTCTGTTCCCAAAATTCTAGACACGTCTTCTCCAGAATTCCAATTTCTGTCTCTTCAATCAGCCAGACTTCTGGGCTCTGCAACCTGGAAACTGCCCTTGGGCTGTAAGTCAGTCAATTGTAAGCTCACCTTATCACTTAGGTTGTCATTTTCTCAGGGATCACAGTCCCATACTGGCTCTTAGTCAATGCCTGGAAACCTTGGTTTCATATATTTTATCTGACTTTCCTTTTTTTATGTTGGAGATTGAATCTAGTCCCTATTATATCATCATGCTGGAAAGAATGTTATTTATCTTTTAAGCAAGAATATGGTGTTTTGAAACATTTCATTTCCCCCTTCTTAGTAGCTGAAGGGCACATCCCACCTCGCTGCACTAATGTGCTACATGTCATGTATCCCTCGACACCAAGAGTTTTTGCTGCGATGCCTCCAAGAAATAGAAATTTAAGAATTGAACCAGAGCCTGTCAGTTTGGACCCAAGGCACCCCACTCTCAATAAACATCTTGTGTTACTGATGACTGTTGAGGAAAACTGGTGACAGCGCATTTTGCTTTTTTAAAGTGATTTCATGAGCCAAGCAGATGGCAAGTTTTATCATTTGTCAACAAATGCCAACCTAGTGATTCCCATCTTTGAAACAATCTTTACCTCGGCACCAAGTTTGAGCCAGGGCAGGGTGGGGGGATCAGGGAGAGAGAGGTGTAACGTGGGCATATTCAGGTATGATGTGATCATCAAAAACCAAGAAATTCACATAAGAATAAATTGGACAAAAAGCAACACTCTGTATTAAATACATGCTAAATTACAGACTGACTCTATAGACTGACACTTTTACAGCGATTTATAAATTACAAGACATTGCCACATTTATTTATTCCCTTCAAAAATACTTCATCCACAGTTTTCTGTTTCTCGGCTGATGGCAATTCCTTTCTCGAGACCCTCAGGCAGAAAGCCTGGGATCATTATGGCTCCTCTCCTCTCAGGGACCTCCTACCCAATCCATCAGCAAATTGAGCAAACTCTAAGTAGAAAATGGATCTAGATGCAGCCATGCCTCCATACCCTTACTGTCTGCATGACGGCCATCTCTCTTGGATTCCTGCAAGAGCCAAGTAGTTAACCTGCCCCCAACCCAGCTCCCCAGAATTATTTTCTTTCTTTCTTTAAAAATATATGTGTGTGCGGGTGCGTGCGTGCGTATGTGTGTGTGTGTGTGTGTGTGTGTGTGTGTGTGATGAGAATCATTGATTGGCTGCCTCCTGCACTCATCCTACTGGGGATCAAGCCGGAGCCAGGGTATGTGCCCTTGATGGGAATCGAACCTAGAACCCTTCAGGCAGATGCTCTATCCATTAAGCCAAATCAGCTAGGGCTCCCAGGACAGTTTTCAATTCAACAATCAGAATAATCCTGATATAAATCAGATTGTCACTCCCCTGCTCAAAACTTATCCAAAACAGAGTAGGTTTCTTTTTCTTTTTTACAGCCAACACTGTTGGTCAGTTCCTGGCATCACGTGACAAGCCTCTATGACAGAAACTGGAAATCTAATCATAAAGATTTGGAAGGGCAGGAATGTCACATCAACATTTCTTAAGTATAAGAAACTGCCCCCCTACCTAGCAAAAAAAAAAAAATCTCTTGTGTTTGTGGGAAGAAGTGATGGAAGAAAAATGTCCTTTCCATTATCTCGGAAAACTCCTAAGCTATTATAGAACATATAGTGCATGCCATCAGTCAATCATGTTTCAATCTTTTAAAATAAATTTTTGATGCTTTATAATGTGAGTGATTCTGTTGTAAATGTAAAATAATTAGCTTTTTTTGTTTAAAAAAGCAATAATGTGTTTCTGGTAAAAATGCTAGATGAAAAATATTTCTTTTTTATGCCAACATGTTTCTTTTTAATGTATGCTAAAGCATATGAGCAGATAGAAACATCAGATCAGTGAGACATAAATTTCAATGTAGAAATTATTCATTGTACATGAGTCAACAATATTCCCTACAGGAAGCTCTGCCAAGTGCTACCAATCTAAAACATATTGCCCTCCCAAGCCATGCATCATCCAGGGAGAGCTCAAATAAAATCTTTGGTGATTTTTTAATTGGGTTTTGCCTAGCAATATTTCCAATGTCTATGTCCTTCAGAGCAGAAGGTCTCTTAAACGAGCTATTTCAAAAGAGGTCTTAAGTGTTACAGAAAGCCACCTGGTTTTTCCAAATTTTCAGTTATTAATGAACAAAAACATGTTGATTCTGAGAGGGCCAATGTGGGGTTAAAAAACAAAAAATGTCTCTGTCCTCAGAGAAGGCATGACTTGGACTGGGCCTTTGTTGGTATTTGGCTGAGGGGAGAGAGGCAGTGGCCATCTGTGGTGAGAGCCAAGCACAAGTTTGTCCTGGAGACCAGGGGACCATTAGTCAGGGCAAGAGTGAGGCTGAGGGTGGAGGAACAGAGCAGGAGGGAGACGGGTCTGAGTGAGGCTTATGATCCAAGAAGCCAATGAAGTACTTGTTTACGGCAGGAGCAAAGCAGGGGCCCCGGAGAAGGAGAAACAAGAAACGTTGCCAAGTTGGTTTGCAATTTTGCAAAAACACAATTCTAAAAAGGGGCTGTTTTCATTTCAGCATAGAAGTAACTCCTGTCTCCTCTAGATGAGTGATGTTTTACTTAGAATCCTGTAAGGTGAGTGATGAAGGAGATGTGACCCCATCATCATCATCATCGCCTTAGTTCCAGGGCCCTGGAAGGTCTTATTTGGGCTCCAAGTGGGGCTCTAGAGGAGAAAGCTTGGAAAGGGAATAGGAAAAAATGCACCGGCATGGGGAGAGAGAAAGCAGCAGCCTGCAGAAATGACTTGAGCAGTGATGTATGAGGTGGCGGGGAACGCAGCAAGCACTGTCGCATTCCAGGTGTAAGGTGCTGGTAAGGGCCAGGAACACTTGCCCAGCGATAGTTTGAGGAGTCTTTCATTTATCATTATAAGAAGCAGTGTTAAAAGCAGCAGAACCCACTTCCATTCTATTTTTGTATAGCAAACTTATCCCATTTATGTAGGTTAGATATAACTGAAGTTGTTAATATCATTTTTCATATTCTCTCTATGATAATGTCAAATATTGTAAGACATGGATAGATAGATAACAGACATAGATAGATGTGGTTACATTACTGAAATTACTCATCAATGTATCTTTTCTAAAAGCTGTGAGCTCATAGTTCACATACCATATAATTTGCTCAGTAAAATGCAGAATTGAATAGCTTTTAATATATTTACAGATATGCACAATCATCACTACAGCCTATTTTAGCACATTTTTTTATCACCTCTGAAATAAACCTCACTTCCTTCATGACCATCCTCTACCTCCCCGGTCCACTTCCAGCCCTGGTCAATCACTAACCTGCTTTCTGTCTCCATAGACTTCCTCATCTGGATATTTCATGTGAATCAATTCATACAATATGTGGTCTCTTGTGACTGGCTTCATTCACTTATGTTTTCAATGTTCATACATACTGTAGCACATATTAGTACTTCTTTCTTTTTTATGGCTAAACTAGAGGCCCAGTGCACGAAATCTTTGCACGGGGGAGTAGGGTGTCCCTCATCCCAGCCTGGACCCTTGCCAATCTGGGACACCTCAAGGGATGTTCAACTGCCCGTTTAGGCCCGATCTTTGTATGGGCAATTGGACAACCCTCTCACAATCCAGGACTGCTGACTCCCAACTGCTCACTTGCCTGCCTTCCTGATTGCCCCTAACCTCTTCTGCCTGCCAGCCTGATCACCCCCTAACCACTCCCCTGCCAGCCTGATTGATGCCTAACTGCTCCCCTCCTAGGATGTTTGCCCCTAACTGCCCTCCCCTGCACGCCTGGTTCTCCCCAACTGCTCTCCACTACAGGCCTGGGTCCCCCCCGGCCCCCATATGCCCTTCCCTGCATGCCAGTTACCCCATATTTCCCCCCTCTGCCATCCCCTGCTGACCATCTTGTGGTGGCCATCTTGTGCCCACATGGGGGCAGGATTTTTGATCACATGGGGCAGCCATCTTGTGTGTGGGAGTGATGGTCAATCTGCATATTATTCTTTTATTAGATAGGATAGAGGTCTGGTGCTTGGTTGGGGATGGCTTGTTGCCCTGAAGGATGTCCCTGATCAGGGTGGGGGTTCCCTTGGAGCTTGGGGAGGCCTGACTGAGGGGGGCCTATGGTGGATGGCAGGCCAGCCACCCCCCTGACGACCAAAGCAGAGGCTCTGGTACCTGAGGTTTATTTATCTTCTACAATTGAAACTTTGTAGTCTGGAGCAGAGCCAAGCCTTCTGATTGCTCTGCGGCAGCAGCCATTTCTGTTGGGGTTTATATATCTTCTATAATTGAAACTTTGTAGCCTTAAGTGGAGACCTGGGCCCACCGTGGTGTGCAGAAAGCTTGGCTTCCTCCATTGCTGGGGCAACCGTAGCCTCCCGCTCTATCCAGCTCCATGGCTGCCGCCGTTTCTGTTTGGATTTGTTCACCTCCTATAATTAAAACTTTGTAGCTTTGAGTGGAAGCCTAGGTTGGCAAGGGCAGGTGGAAAGCTTGGCTTCCTCCATTGCCAGATAAACCCAAGCCTCCCTCCTGCTCTCTGTGGCTGTAGCCATCTTGGTTGGGTTTATTTGCATATTTGCTCCTGAGTGGCTGATGGACATGGCTTGTGGGTGTAGTGGGGTGGTGGTTAATTTGCATATTACTCTTTTATTAGGTAGGATAATACTTCATTGCATGTATGTATCATGTTCCATTTATCCATTCATCAGTTGATGGACATCTGTTTTACTTGGAATCCTGTAAGGTGAGTGATGAATATTCAGTAAGAATAATAACTGCAGCTTATGTAATCTTTGCTGGAATAAATATTAACACACAAGCTTTTCTGTAAACATATGTTTTCATTTCTTTTGGGGCTATACCTTAAAGTGGAACTTCTTGGTCCTATGGTAATTCTGTTAAATCATTGCAGAAACTGCTAGATTGTTTTTCAAAGTGTCTTCACCATTTTACCAGCTATGTATGAAAGTTTAGATTTCTCCACTTTCTCAACAACATTGGTTATAATCTGAATTTTGGGTCTAGCCATCCTAGTGGGTGTGAAGTGGTATCTCATTGTGGTTTTGATTTGCATTCACCTGATAACTAATGATGTTCATGTGCTTATTGGCCATTTCTACATCTTCCTTGGAGAAATATTTATTCAGATCCTTTGCTCTCTTTTAAATTAGGTTACTTGGTTTATTTTATTATTGGATTTTAATATATATATATATATTATTTATTTCAGAGAGGAAGGGAGAGGGAGAGAGAGATCAAAACAAAAATGATGAGAGAGAATCATTGATCCACTGCCTTCTGCACTCCCCTACTGGGGATCAAGCCAGCAACCCAGGTATGTGCCCTGACCAGGAATTGTTACCTTCTGGTTCATAGGTCAATGCTCAACCACTGAAACACTTTGGTTGGGCTTATTATTGAATTTTAAGAGTTCTTTATATATTCTGGATGTTACCAGATCCTTATCAAATATATGATTTGCAGCGATTTTCTCCCACTATGTTTTTTTTTTTTCCACTTTCTTGATGGTATCCTTTAAAGTGTAAAAATTTTTAACTTTGATGAAATTCTATCTATTTTTCCTTTGGTTGTTTGTGTTTTTTGGTGTCCTATCCATAGATGATTTGCCAACCCCAAGGTTATGAAGGTTTGCCTTCATGTTTCTTCCAAGAGTGTTGTAATTACAGGTCTTACACGTAGATTTCTGGTTTATTTTGAGTGAATTTTTGTACATGGCAAGAGGGAAGGGTTCAGTTTCATTATTTTGCATGTGGCTCGCCAGTTATTTTAGCACCAAAGACATTTCTTTCCACATTGGATGTTCTTAGAATCTTTTTAAAAACTCAGTTGACCATAGACATACAGGCTTATTTCTAGACAGGAAGTGTTAATCCTCCATTTTTATTCTTCTTTTACAAGATTATTGGGTCCCTTACAATTTCATCTGAATTTTAGAATCTCCTTACAATTTCTACAAAGAAGGCAACCTCTTGCTTGAAAAAAAAAAAAGTAAAATAACAAATGCTTTCCATTTAACACCTGACAGTTATTTTAAAGTCAGGCATTCCAATCATTCAGGACAGGTACCTTATATTTTTGTCAAGAGCACATAAGAAAATTTAAAACTTTGTGTTTTTTTTTTAATTTTTTTTTTTTCAGCCAGGAAGGTTCAGCACTACCAGATATTAAATCTTATCTTCCTGGAGAGAGATGTAACTTTAAAACAAAACAAACAAAAACAAAAAATCCAAACACACACACACACACACACACACACACACACACACACACACACAAAGTCAGGTCCTGGGATTAAAGATCAATGAGAACTGTTTCTACTATTTAAATGAGTATATACCCATCACCTCTTCCTAATTTCGATCTTTCCCCATAGTCTAATAAGGATAGAGCAGATGCACCATTTTAAAATGCTCATTTCCCTTGCTGGTGAGCAGACAATGGTCTCAGAACCTCTGAAGTTTATTGTATGTTGTGTTGTTGTTGTGGTTGTTTTTGTTTTATTTTGTTTTGTTTTTGGAATTGGAAGAAATTGGAATTCCAATAAGAGAATACTGGAGTTAGAGGAGGCTGATAGTATTAGAAAATTATAGTTTTGTTGGCTTCTGACTGCATTGATTTATATCAACTTTGTATGAATGTGTATTATTGTTGGGTAAAATGTTACTTGTCCTAAAAGGAGCTCAAATGAGTAAAAGAATTTTCCCCAACTCATTTTACTCAAAAATTTCTGGAAACACTAAATTCTAAAATACCTCAATGATACACCTTGGAATTTTTTGAATGAAGGAAAAAATTCACATACATTCAAAGGTAGTCTCCCACTCCCTTCTCATAAGATATAGCCAAACAATAATTACCTAAAAGATATAACTAATCAATGTATTCATAAATCAGTAAGAATCAAAGTTTGTCTCCTCCTCAACCAAAACCATTAACGTAAATGGTCCTTCTCATTATTTCTTTTTTTTCTCCTCTAAACTTTTTTTTTCCATTTATTGATTAAGGTATTGCATATGTGTCCTTATCCCTCCATTCTAAACCTTTATTCCAAGAATTTATTTAGGCATTTATCATTAGAGTCTTAGAATCACATTTAGATTTTTCTTTCCAGGAAAATAAGACTACATAATCTTTGCTTTTTATAAAAGTATGTTTTTGCCAGCAAGTGAAAAATACATTTGAATTTTTCCCATATAAACATGTTTTAACAGCCAAAGTGCTCCTCATGAGGGAGTGGGCATTTGTGACCAAACAGTGTAGCAATGACTTACTCTATAGACATTTCAGTTAGCAACATTATATGACAAGGCCAGGAGGCCAAAAAAGAGTTAGACAGCCTTGGGTTGAGTTTTAATGATGCTAACTCTTTAACTACATAACATGGGGCAAATTTACCTGGATCAATTTCTTTAGCTCTACAAATAGAATAAAAATATTCATCTTACAGAATTGCACTGATTATTTTCAAAAAGAAAATTGGGTAATCTTTAACCCACAACAAAACTATAAAATATTCCTACAAGGTTCATGTGTTTTAATGCAAGATGCCCTGAATACTCTGCACTGAGCAGATAATAAACATACACACATACACACACACACACACACACACACACACACACACAAAAAAAAAAAAAAAAAAAAAAAAAAAAAAGCTTAATTCTGTCCCAAGTCTGACTTAAAATTAAAAATTAATATTGTAATTTTGCTTGTCTCTTAAAACCCACATATTATTTTGAGAAATAACTTGAATGATTTTCTATCACTAAAACCGACCGTTGGGGAAGATTCTACTACAGGATTTTCAGTTATCCTTCAGGGAGCAGAGACTGACTACTCAAATCACACTTGCAGCCACTTCTAAAAATAACATGCATTTCTCATTTTACACCACTAGATGGTACACCTATACATAAATAAACCAGGGGATTTGTACCAGGGAAGAAATGAAATCTAGCCCAGTCCACATAACAGTATCCAAGCTGGGTAACCAGGTTTGGGGCCCAGCTCCACCACTGCCCTGTGAGATGCCTAGACAAGTCATGTAACTGGCCTAAGCATTATGTCTTCATCTTAATAGAATGTGCCTCATAGCATTGTTGTGAGGATTCAATGAAGTAATATATACAATGCACTTAGGCACCCAGTTAAGTACTCAATAAGTATCCGCTGTTACTTAAATTTTTTTTAATTGGCACCTATTTCTATATTTTTAAATATGTTTTTACTGATTTTATAGAGAGAAGATGGGAGAGGGAGAGAGAGACAGAGAAACATAGATTGGCTGCCTCCTGCACACCTCCTACTGGGGATCAAGCCTACAACTCAGGAATGTGCCCTGACGGGGAATTAAACCGAGGACCTTTGGGACGACATTCAACGAACTGAGCCACACTGGCCAGGGCTTAGCTGTTACATTTTTAAAAATATATATATTTTATTGATTTTTTACAAAGAGGGAGAGAGGGAGAGAAAGTTAGAAACATCGATGAGAGAGAATCATTGATTAGCTGCCTCTTGCACACCCCATACTGGGGATGTGCCTGCAACTAAGGTACATGCCCTTGACCGGAATCAAACCTGGGACCTTCCAGTCCACAGGCTGACGCTCTATCCACTAAGCCAAACCGGTTTCGGCAGCTGTTACATTTTTAATTACTATTCTAGCGACTCAAAATCAAGGCCTCTTACCTTGCCCGAAATGAGGGGCTCTCTAGTTTGAGTCTGACAAAATGAGGAAGAGGGCAGGCTGTATCCCCCTGAAAGGCCCAGCCTTGTCCCTGTGTTGTTCCCCTGCTAGGAAAGGGCCCCCGAGCTCCTGTATCTTCATTTTTACCACGTGTTTATGACTTTTCCTGGGTCTACTTCCAAAAAGGCCTTGTGATGGCAATGACCTTGTGCTCTCTGTTAGGGTCACCAAAGGAGGAACCCATGAGGCTGAAAGTAGTGAAGAATTATAAAATGACTCCAGCATTTTATACCCAGGGGGAAAGGTAAGCAGAGGTTTTAAAGGACTCTAGGTGGGCTTTTTCAGCCATGAATTCCCTGAGCAAGTATAGATCCTGGACAAGTCTGAAGGAGAATGTTACTGGTCTTAGCAAACAGAATGTGTTCTAAGCGAAAGGGACTCAGTCAGGAAATGATCTGAAGGTCAGTTTCCCAGGGGAGGGGATATCGATTCGATTATTTGATCAGACCTAATGCTTTCTCCCGGCTTCCTCAGTTTCTAAACATCCCCAGGGGCCTGGAAGAGCTCAGGACTCCACAGTATGGCAGCAAAGGGGTAACCAGGGAGTGACCAGATGCAACCGAACTCCAACTGGAAGCAGAAGCAGCCTGGGACAGGCAAGCCTAGTCCTGCCTGAGCACACGGAAGGGGAGGGTTAGGCAGGTCTGGGCAGGACAGCAGAGGTGGTGACAAAATAGTCATGCCTGAGGGCCAAAGCCAGAAGCAGATCTCATGGATAAAAGGGGTACTCTATGCGGGAGGAGGGACCTCCGGGAAGGATGTTGGGGATGACCTGAGAACCAGGAAGGAGAAAGGCTTCCATACAGAAGTTGGAACCAAAGAAGCAGAGGGTAAAAAGGAAGAACCTCTTTCCAGAGCACCAGCCTCAGCAGACACAGACTTCAAGAACCCCCACTTAGGTGCACTTCAGATCCATACTGGAAAGCAAAACCTTCCTCCCTACTGGAGACATACTCTGGCATCTGCATCCCCTTTCTCGGAGAAGGCCCCCCAGCTCACTGGCCAGAAGCCAAGGGACACTCTGAAGGTCTCCCTTGCCCCCAGGGCCCACGTCCTTGGGCTCAACAATGTCAGAATCACACGAACCATTCACTCTGCCTCAGCCTCTCCCATTCCTGCAGAACGAAGTCTTTGCCATGAAACACAGGCCTTCCTAACCTGAGCCCTATCTGTCTGTCCTTCCAGTCTCACCTGCCTGGTCCCTTCAGGCACCTCAGCTCTCCCTGTGTGATGAACTGAATGGGTATAAGACAGAAAAATGCATCCTCAAAGAGAAGGGAATTTGGAGTTGCCAAGGGGGTTAGATTTATTCGCAAATATTTTTCTATCAAAGTCCACCTTTTGATAAAAACACTCCAGAGTTTTCTTGTTAGACAGTTCATTGTGGATTTAAAGGGGCCCTATCCATTATGAAAGTAGAAATTACATCTTTCTCAGGCCTAGCCTAGCACTTCGCATGATATTTGCTGAATGGCAAGATCTAAATTCCAGGCTCTGGAAACTTCAAGTTTGAGTTTTCTTCCAAAGTTGGGTCTTTGACACAGATCCTGACAATCTGTCTTGTACTCGGCAGAAGCAGAAAGGGCTGGAATGAATTCATGCTCCCTGTTTCTGCAGGAAGATGCCTAATGGCAGGCAACTCTGACACCAAGCCCAGGAAGGAGGAGGGGGAACTAAAGCCATACAGGAAGCAATGTGTGCAAGGAGACAGGCGAGGAACTAAAGTTGATTTGTGGATAGAGCCTGTTGTAAAAGTCCAGGAGATGAATCTAAAAATGGATCAAGACACATGAGACTTGAAGACATCCGTGCTGGAGCCCACAAGGCAGGGGCAGACATCAATTCCTATGGGTGTTCCACACAAGAATTCTTATGGACTGAGCCCTGTACCCCCCAAATTCATATGTTAAAGCCCTAACCCCAGGTATGATGGTATTTGGAGACTTTTAGGAAGGTAATTAAGGTTATTAAGGTTAAGTGAAGTTATAAGTGTGGAGTTCTAATCTGGTAGGATTAGTGCCCTTACAAGAAGAGAAAGTCTCTCTCTCTCTCTCTCTCTCTCTCTCTCTCTCTCTCTCTCTCTCTCTCTTTCCTTGTGAGCATAGGGGATGGGCCATGTCAGAACACAGAAGGAAGCATCTATCTGCAAAACAGGAAGAGAGATCTGACCAGAGTTGAATTTTCTGGGACCTTGGTTTTGGACTTTATCAGAGTGAGTTTGGGCTGTCAGAACAAAGTGTCCTATACGGGGTTTCTTAAACAGGAGAGAAATTTATCCCTGGGGGCTGGAAGCCTTTGATCTCAATGCCAGCAAGGTCGGATGAGGACTCTCTTCTGGGCTGGTTGCAGGTTGCTTACTTCTTATTACGTCCTTCTTGCATGGTGGGAAGAGAGCTAGCTAGCTCTCTGGCCTCTTCTTCTAAGGGTGCTAATCCCACACAGGAGGCCTCCACCTTCATGACCTAATTACCTCCCAAAGGCCCCCTCCAAATATCATCACGTGAGGATTTGGGCTTCAACATATAAACTTGGGGGTGACACAAACATGCAGTCCACTGCAGGCTCTGGCTGCCAGAATGGTGAGGAAATGGATTTCTGTTGTTTAGGTCACTCGGTCTGATATTTTGTTACAGCCGCCTGAGCAGACTAAGACAGCTCTCTTTTAAAGGACCAGGCCTTGCCCTGTGGTCAGTAGCATGCTTCCTGTAGAAGGCATAGTGTGGTGGCTACAGAAGACAGCCCCTGCCTGGCTGGTGTGGCTCAATGGTTGAGCATTCACCTATGAACCAGGAGATCATGGTTCAATTCCTGGTCAGGGCATGATCTCCAATATTGGGCGTGCAGGAGGCAGCCAATCAATGATTCGCTCTCATTATTGATGTTTCTATCGCCTTCTCCCTTCCTCTCTGAAATCAATAAAAATATACTTAAAAAAAGAAGACAGATCCTGACCAACACACATCTACCACACAATAGAAAGATTCTACGGCCATGGAGGCTTAGTATCAACCAAGCAAAGCAAAGGAAGATGTCCTGAAAGTGAGCCTATGAAACCATCCCCAGGCAAGGTCTCTCTGCAAGGGAGAATTATGTAGGGAGCTCACAAAGCAGGGCATTAAAGCAGTTACTGGTGTGGTTTTGGAACTCAGACACACTAAGATGCTCCGTCACATTGTCCTGAAATAATTGGCTTTCTAGTGTCTGTCTAGGTGCTTTCGTGTTTTTCACCCACAATGAAACCAGACGTCTCTGGATCTCTGGCATGTCTGAAAAATGCATAAACTCCTTCCATCTTTTCCTTTTTGCAGAAAAAAATCTTTTAACAAAATTATTGCCTATGCCCATGCAGATGCAATTAGAAAAACTGTTCCCTTCCAATCAATCTTTTTTACTATCCCCCCACCCAATAATCCAAAAAGAATTTGTATATATGTTGGCTACAAGTTAATAAACCAGTTATCAAAACATTTTTTAAATGGTTCTGTCATTAAATATACAAGTTGGTGTCTCCCGCAACAGGTTCCCCAACAATGCAGACATAGAAGTGACCCCACAGTTAAACCCCGTGGGTGTGGAAGGTCGGAAACTGTCTCCCCTCTGCCTGTGAGCAGGGACAGTGCTTCACTTTTTAACCAACTCCAAAAGCAAGTATATCTTCTGTTGAAATCCAGTGGACCCTGCATCGCTGTATTCCTGCCTCATTTTGGGAATTTTGCATTTTTGCAAAAGGGGTATTTTGACAATTGGCTTACCTGTTCCAGATAGAGATTCACACCAAACTAATTAACAGACCATTACATGAACTTTATAGAATGCCACCTGATGCCTTGTGCTTACCACAGAGATCTGTTATACTCAAGCACAGTTTGGCGTACACTTACCATGCAGTCAAACCACCAAGTTAGAGGACGGGGCAGGATGATCTGCACAGGTTTTAGGAAATACAACAGTGACTCTGAGGCCAGCTGTGGTGGGAAGCGCTGTGGGTCACGAGCCTCAGAATCTGGCCCTCTCTGGCCATGGACAGGTCCAGCTGGGCAAGTCTCAGTTTCCGTAGCTATATGGCTTTTGAATAATTAATTAAAATAATCAAACAGATGTTGTGTTACCCGTTTATAATTCACAACACATTTGCACCGAAAATCTTGTTTCTGAAACATTTTCCTTTAGGATTTAAAATAAAATAAAAAACAGCTTTTAAAAGAAAATTTTAGTCTTTATCCAGTAACATAAAGTGTAAATAAAACTGGATATCTTTGCTCATTAAAATTACCAGTAAGGTCTATCTATACCTTTGAACTACCTGCTAGTCATCTGTGGGATTCTGAACTGCACTTCTGTCATTACACCACCAGGGGTCGTGATTTGAGCGCTGTGGCAGAGAACGGAGCAGGTTGGCTCTGTGATAGAATGTCAAGTGGAATTTTTCTTGATGTCTAGGACTGTGGTGAAGGCTCTTAGCCAAGAATAAAGCTACTGAAGACCTTTTCTTAGTCCGGAGAGCTGATAACATCTGCCTGCAGCTGGAGCCACCACTGCAGGCTCACAAACAATCCTCAAAATCAAGCTGCTCAGATTATACAGGAAGAAGGAGGGAGTCTGTCATTGGGGGAGAGCAGCGTCCATGGAGAGAGACTAGGCTTACACTCCCCAAATCGATGGGATGTTTGCGAGAATGAGAGGGCAGTTCATTTCCTGGTGTTTACTTAGCCCCTCACTTGCTGATCTGCCCCTAGAGAAGGACATGAGAACTGGAATGAGGAGGGGACAGCAGTGTGTGTGCGCGTATAGGGGGGGAGGTAGGGGGAGGGGGGGAAGAGAAACACTCTGTGAATGGCTGCAGCAGGGTGCCAGTTGGTGGCTGAGGTCATCCTGTCTTGCCAATTCCTCTCCTAACGTTCACCAGCCCAGGAGGGAAGCCAGCTGTCCCCAGCTCCCCTCAGACTTAATAATAAGTTGCTCTACCCTATTTTACAAAAAGGGCACTGAGAAGTGAAAAAGGGACCCTCATCAGGTGGCAAGCCTAGTGCTAAAAACAGGACAACAGTCCTGCCGGCGTGGCTCAGAGGTTGAGCATCAATCTATGAACCAGGAGGTCACGGTTCCCCTCCCAGACAGGACACATGCCCGGGTTGTGGGCTCGATCCCCAGTGTGGGCCATGCTGGGGGCAGCCGATCATTGATTCTCTCTCATCACTGATATTTCTCTCTCTCTCCCTCTCCCTTCCTCTCTGAAATCAATAAAAATATATTAAAACAAAACAAAACAGGACAAGCTGAAAATGGAGTTGCTTCAGCAAATAGAGACTTCATTGCAGTCTCTTGGTCCCAGAGATGAAAGCTTAAACCAGTCCTTCAGGAACTGCTTGGTCAGCACTAGTTAGGTAATCTGCTCATGGACCCTGCCATCCCCTCAAGAAAAGTATCAACCACTCTGCTGTTTTGCCTCCTATGACATCCTGTGCTGCTGCCTACAAAAGTCTTTCATTTTGTACAGCTCCTCGGAGCTCCTTGACATCTACCTGCTCGACTGGATGCTGCCTGATTCTAATGGATTTGCTCAAACTCCTAACATTGTTACTATGTCTCAGTTTATTTCACTATAAATTGTAGGTGGAGGATGCGTTGTCTGTCTTTGCTCACCCATCTTTGTTCTTCCCCGTTGTTTTTTAAGATTGTGATTTAAAAATAATAATAATAATAATAATAATAATAATAATAAAAGGAGAAGCTGCTTTGTTACAGAAAATGGTGTTGGTGCACTTAAATTGCAAATCATGTTAGTCACGCGTGTTTGCTGTCACCACCTACCTGCTGATAATTTGCCCCCAGCCGACAACCTTACTGCTCTTATTCTAATGCACTTACATCCACCAGGAAGGTGGGTGTTTCTGTCTTTTGTTGTTGTTACCGCTGGTTGGAGCTGTGCCCGCCTGTTCCAGAGAAGAGGTTCAAGAAATAGCAATTGAATGGGTGAACAAGCCAACCAGTATGAAGTGCCAGGAGAGCTTCTTAGAGTCGGGAACACAGCCAAAGGCTTTCCTCCTGGTAAAAGTTATTTTTAAGTAAAAACACAATGATTCTAAAAGATTAACTGTAAACCTGATGAGAACTGTAATTTGGGTTGAGAAGGTGCTTATCTTCTCTTTCTTTTTCCCCTGTTCCTCAAACCCATTGCTAGCACTGCCCAAGAGGACCCCTCCCAGCACTGGTCTGGGGGCGAAATGAGAATTTAGGAATGTGTGAAGGCTTGAGCGCACATGTGAGTGCATGTGTGTGTGTGTGTGTGTGTGTGTGTGTGTGAGAGTGTATGTGCATGTGTGTGTGCTATAAAGTGGGGGAGAGAGGAGCAGGTGATGGACAAATAAGACTAAAGAAGCCTCCCACCTCTTTGCCAAGTTAAAAAAGGTTCAGATGGAAGCAAAACATTCAGGAGAAAGAGGCTTTTTCCCGCTACCAGGGGGACAGATTCCCAGATGACAATAAGGGCCTCGGAGAGTCCAGGTGCCAGAAGCTGTGTGGTCTGCATCCTTGCCTTCTATGAGAAGCTCTCATCTGGATCCACGGCCTCAGGTGTCCTTCTCCTCATGGCACAAAAGCAATCATGCTAATGTCGTCTCATAAATTCATTCAGAGGCCAGCACTTCTCATAGCAGTGCTGATCCTTCAGGAAGCCTAAACCAGAGCCTCTTGGCCTGAGAGATGTTTACAAAATCATTGCATAGCATGGGATTCACTGGGATGAAAATGAAGGCAACAGACTGGATTTTAAAAGCATTTGGTAAAAATAAATGTCATCATGATGTTCCATCCTTTTCATTCTCTCCCCCCCACCCCCACCCCAATAAGATCCTGTTTGCTACTGGGCCATTCATTTCCCATTCTTCTCCCTAAGCATCCCACATCCTGGTTGAAGAACATGACTTACAAGCGAAGAGAACGAGCTGGCTCCTGCACCTCTGAGGATGAGATACACCTCTAAGCGTGTGGCTTGGAGCACAGTGACTGCTGCTTTGGGGGTTAAATGCCACCACCTAATCCCAGCGATCAGCAGAGGCCACCCTGGAGAGGTGAGCTGAGCTTTGGGAGAATGCAATGAGGTCACCATTCCTTAGATTACTGAAATGCACAGTTATGTTCGAGCATTGTTTAGCAAACACTGAAATGCCATTCAGCACCTCCATCTTCATCACATCTGATATTTGCATAGCACTTTCTCATAAGTGGTCCAAACACCAAGATTGGCGGTTGCCAGGCTTTTTTTGGAGTATGCCTTTTGATTGAATTAGTTGCCATCATTTAAAATTTGGGATATTTTACATAAAAAATAGATTACTAGCTTCTTTTAAGGAATAAGAATATCTTCCCATTTTATTATTTTTTTAAATATATTTTATTGATTTTTTACAGAGAGGAAGGGAGAGGGATAGAGAGTTAGAAACATCGATGAGAGAGAATCATCAATCAGCTGCCTCTTGCACACCCCCTACCAGGGATGTGCCCGCAACCAAGGTACATGCCCTTGACCGGAATCGAACCCGGGACCTTTTAGTCCGCAGGCCGACGCTCTATCCACTGAGCCAAACCGATTTCAGCTACCGTATCTTCCCATTTTAGAACCAGGTTTCATCAAGAAACAAAAACCTCTGGAATCGAGTGGCAGCTGACCTTTCCTGACAGGACATGTTATCTCTAGTTTACTGCAGTCCCCACTACTCTCTATTGTCTTGCACATAACTTGTTACAACATAGGCTCTGCCTAAACCATTTGCATTTGCTTGTGCTCTTCATGCAACAAAGTACTTTTGAAAATGTACTTTGAGCATTTCAGAATGACCTTTGAAAAGACATTTTGACTGTAGTGTGAGACTTAAAATGAAGGAAGGCAAGACTAGAATGAGTATCTTTCCTATAAATAAAGCCTTTGTTATATCTGAAAGAAGAATCTTGGCCTTTAATATGGACCTTATATCAAAACTTGGTGCAGTTAATAAAAGAAGGTAAATATTTTCCTGACATCGCCAAATATCTCTAAATATCATCGATGTGACTTCAACCTATTAAAACCATTATTTTGAAAACTATGGACAACATGAATAGGATTTCCCATCTGAAGAGCACTGAAAATAGGTGTATATCACAACTATTCAAAAGAAATAAATATCTCAGCTACTATTTGCATCTGCTAGTCAGTACATACACATTCACACAGTCTCACACACTCACATGCATATTCATGCACTTACATGTACTTACAAACATTCACACACTCAATCACACAGTCATACACTATTCATGCACAGGCTTATGTAGTCACGCATACAGACACACAATCACATACACTCTAATGTGCACACACACATGTTCACACAGGTGCTCACACACACACTCTCTTATATGCATACTCATTATGTGAGAGCCAATGCAAAGAGCACCATGCATTACTCAGAATGGAAAAAGGGAAATGATGAATATCTCTTTGGGTTCAATTTTTTGAATCTTGCTAGTTCATGATTATATTTCAAGGAGAAAGGAGACATCAGTCTGGGCCTGCAGAGCCAGGTCTTGGAAAATTCTGTCTTCATAATGTATTAAGTCTGCCTGGGAAATGCACTTGTCACATTTCAGCTTTTTGCTTCCTGGTGAGTTTGCCATAGCTTTAGTCTCTAAAAAAAAAGGGGGGGGGGGGCATCAACAGCTTTCTTGGAATCTGAACTTGCAAAAACATTTTAAATCTATATTTATGCTGCTTTATTAAAGGAGGAAAGGGTGAGCTTACATTTCTTTGCTAATAAAAATTGTGAAGCAACAGTGAAGGAGGGCATGGTGGCTCTCAAGCACAGTTTGGGGCACTCAGGGAAGTGAGTTTTAGCTCCAACGTTGCCACTGACTAACTTCAGAGGCTTTGGTTAAGTCCCCTGAACTTTCTTATTTGCATTCACTGGAGTTCTCTTCAGATTCAAACTCTGCCATTTTTGATTGGGCGATAGTAGATGGGTCGTATTTTCATTGCAGAATCTGCCTCTAACCAGACCCTGGCAAGTGCATGCTCTGTGCAGCTAAGACTCCTCCAATGTTCTCCTTATCCCACCAGCACCAGTTCAAATTTCTTTCTGCTGCACCATGAGACTTTCTCTCAGGGAAGCTTGTGCCCGCACACTGAGGACAGACAGATGTGAGGCCGGGCGGCCGGTCAGCTCTCCAGCTGCTGCCTTGTGTGGGTGGATGTGAGAAAGATCTGCAGCGGCACCTGCCCAAGACTGACCGTGTCCTGCTGGCCTCGGGGAACAAAAATCTGTGTGTGCACAAAGAAGACACACTCTTACCTGTGTCGGACTGTGTCATCCTTGATTCCCACCTCACACTAGATTGAATAAAACCTAGCAGGTTAGACACACCGATGTCAGACAACCATAAGGGTCTGTCACAGACTTCATTTCAACCTGAGAAAACCTGAGAAGAAGGTAATGCATGTGTGAGCTTAGGGCTGCTCCACATTTACTCCTTGGACTTCCAACCCCAACACTGAATGCTCCCGATGGATCCCTGGCTTCCCAGGATGTTCCACGATATTGCTCCACAATGGCAAACACATCTTAAGCCTTTGCCCTTATGTTTCCTTCAAAACCTGGAAGTCCTGCATCCCCATCCATTAGTGCGCAGCTCTTGGCAAAAAAAAAAAAAAAAAAAAAAAAAAGCCACGATAGCACAGATGGATGCATATTTAACTTGGCTCCAATTGAATTATATATAAGTAGAAAAACAAGCAGAAATGTATTTACAGAAACAGGAGCCCAGTGCCTCTCCTAGGGTTCGATGGAAGGAGCAGTAACCTGTTCCAGGAGGGGAAAACTGTGGTGTGGGGATCATGGAGAGGCAGCAGCATCCACAACAAACCGGTCCACCCAGCATCGTGCAATTCCATTGTAAAGCAAGGCAAAGAACTGACATGTGATACAAGCTTAATGTCTCACCCCTTATGAGTCATTTTTTAAAATTTAACAGGGTTCTTCAGTGTCCAATACAAAACTTGGGGTCCTGCCATGTCTTATTACCTCGGGGTAAGTAAGTGAGCACAGTAGTCAGGGCCCACCAGCCTCATCTCCCTCCCTCAGGCCTCCACTCCCAATACTCCAGTCTTTATTCTGGAAACTGCCGTATATTTCCTTTAATGTTCTGACTTCATTTTTTTTTCTATTAAAGCAATATAAACCTATAGAAAACTGAGTTAAAAAACCATAAAGTAGCAAACGCAATGACATGTACATTTTTTTCTAGATTTTTATGTACAAAAAAGATGGAGCTCAGTCTCATATAGACAATTATATGTCTTGATTTTTCTCTTAACACCATATAGCACGAGAAATTCCCTATATGTTAACATCTCTTTGTAAACATCATTTAAAGGGTACAGAACTTTGCCTGTATGGTGTGGCTTAGTGGTTGAGTGTCGACCCATGAACCAGGAGGTCCCCAGTTTGATTCCTGGTCAGGGCACATGCCCAGGTTGTGGGCTTGTGGCAGGAGGTGTTGATAGGGGGTGTGCAGGAGGCAGTTGATAGATGTTTCTATCTCTCCATTCCTCTCTCTCTAAAATAAATAAAAACGCCAAAACTGGTTTGGCTCAGTGGATAGAGCGTCGGCTTATGGACTGAGGGGTCCCAGGTTCGATTCCAGTCAAGGGCATGTATCTTGGTTATGGGCACATCCCCGGTGGGGGGTGTGCGGAAGGCAGCTGATCGATGTCTCTCTCTCATCGATATTTCTAAATATCTATCCCTCACCATTCCTCTCTGTAAAAAAATCAATAAAATATATTTTTTAAAGTAAATAAATAAATAAAATAAAAACATATTTAAAAATAAATAAGCAAATAGTGACAGAGCAGTCATCAGATGAATATTTCATGATGTACTTAGGTGCCACCTGTGGTGTCAAGCCTTTAGTTTGCTTCCACTTTTCACTATGACAGCGTGTCCTGATCATATGCACTTCAGGAATCTCTGCTGTCATTAGGCTGTCACCTATGTATCACATCTTTCCCTCTGTTCTCTGCCTGGTAAATTCCCACTTACCCTTCAGGTCCCAGCTCAAGCCTTATATATTCTGGGCACTAACCTGTCTGTAACTAGCTCCTCAGGGTGAGCTACTTTCTATTCTGGGCTTCTACATTACCTTGTGTATATCTCTGTTAGAATACCAATGATATTGTATAATATTAAGGTATACGGGCATCTCTTCCACCAATATATGACCTTTCTGAGTATAGAGTCATGCATTTTTTATCTTTCTAACAATATCTCCTAGCACAATGCCTAGCACATAGTAGGCACTCAGCAAATATTTGCTAAATAAAAGATTTTCAGAGGAAGAGAGAAGTAGGGGAAAGGAGGTAAAAGGTGACTCTTTAAAATATATATATTTATTGATTTCAGAGAGGAAGGGAGAGGGAGAGAGAAATGAAAACATCAGTGATGAGAGAGGATCATTGATTGGCTGCCTCCTGCACACCCGGGAATTGAACCTTGACCTCCTGGTTCATGGGTCGACACTCAACCACTGAGCCACACTGCTGGGCAGAAGGTGACTCCTTTTGATAGCAGAGACAGGCAGTTGATATTAATGAAAGAGAAGGAAAGCAGATATTTAATTAAAGCTGGATTAGCTAGGAAATTGGAGCTTCCAGATGCTCCAGGGAACAGCCGCAACCTCCGCCCAACAGTTGCTAATCATAGTAGGGAGGAAGGACCAGCTTTTCTATCTCCCCAGAGGACAACCTGCCTGTCCCCCCAGATTATGTGGGAGTAGGGGGTGAGGTAGGAATGCCAATGGGAGGGGGGATTCCTCTGCTGAGGCATGCACAGTAGAAGCCACGAAGGCACGGGGGCAGGGCACAGCACAAGCCCACAGAGAGCCAGGAAAGAGATTGGTTTGAAAGAATTTATTATATTTGAATATATAGCTCTTTGCTAAGCCTGAGCTATATATTCAAATCTTAGCAAGGACCCATAGGTTATTTTGCTTGGTGGCATGCTCTCCACAGCACTCGCTGGTCATGGCCTGCAGCCTTGGTGGTGGACATGCAGGTGAGGAATGAGACACAGAATTTCCCCATCTCTGGGTCCTGGCCCTCTTGGGCCTAGCAGGCCCGGGTGCAGGCTCGTGGCCCCAGAGGCTGGACTTCTTTCACTGGGGGATTCAGCTGAGATGCCTGCTCACTGAGAGACACAAGGCACCTGAGGGCAGTGCCTTGTTTTCACTCCAATAAGCCTGAAGTCCTCCTATGCGTGGGATCCCAAAATTCTTTTCTCTCACCAGCAACACTTCATGTTGAGTGCCTGCTAAATGAAGCTGCCTTTTGCTCAGGCCTTCTGATGACCAGCCTCCCTCCCCACGGAACAAAAGAGAGTGACCGATTCCAGGCCATTTTGTCACCAGCGTTAGATGTGGCTCTCTCACAGAGGTGTCTAGCATCCTGGGCAATGACTTCGCAGCTTTACAAACACCTCTTCCTCTCGTGTTTTCCCGGAAGCCACGGCTCGGCACTGCTGTTCTCAGCTAAGGAGCAGCTGCTGCTACCATGACCTTCCACAGCCCCAGAGTCCCACTTGGCACCATAAGAGGTGAGCTCGCACTGTATCCACCGAAGGAATCCACAAGGAGATCTTACTGACAAGGCTTGGCCCAGTTCATTTAACATGCTATTCAAGCAAAGGGCATCACTCTGTACTATATCCAGAGGGAAAGTGTAATCTTTTCCCCCAAAATGTCTTTAAAAACAACAGCACTGGCAGAACGATCGTCCAGTCAGTCCATAGAGACTATAGTAGATATCACATGTCAAGAACCAAATGTGCTAAACTAAATCACTAGGTGCCTTATATCTTAGTCACGTGAAATTCTCCATGCTCACCTCTGTTTTCACAGCGCCTCAATGAAAAGCCCCACAAAGAAGAGCCGTGTCAGGGGCAGTCCCCTCTCTGACTAGACATACATGCCTATAATCATGGAAAACAAATGCCCCTTACCCCACAAAATGGAAACATTTCAAGAGATCCATTCTAATGGTCTGCCCCAGTCCAGTAAACTCTAGGTAGGTCCAAGTTACCATTGTATCTTGGTAAAAGCCAAATAAACTTAAATTCCTTGATTCAGAATTTAATTCACAGGATTTAACCTTAAGAATAATCCAAAAGAGCTGAAACCACTTTGGCTCAGTGGATAGAGCATTGACCTATGAACTGAAAGGTCCCAGGTTCTATTCTGGTCAAGAGCATGCACCTTGGTTGTGGGCACATCCCTAGTAGGGATTGTGCAAGAGGCAGCTGATCAGTGATTCTCTCTCATCGATGTTTCTAACTCTCTATCCCTCTCTCTTCTTCTCTGTAAAAAATCAATAAAAATATTTTTTTAAAAAAAGAAGAAGAATCCAAAAGAAAGGATAAATTACAAAATTTAAAAAAATGTATTATTTGGGAGAATGACATAACTATTCAAAAATAGAAGAATGATTAAACAAAGCAAGATGTTTGCACTTAGATGTGAATAGACTGATTTCTGGAGCCATATAGATCAAACAGAATGGGTATTGCCTTAGAATAAATCACAGTATAGGAAGGTTTGAAAGAATTTCTCATGTGCAAGCTAGGGAAAAGGAGCTTCTGCACTCCATACCACATCCAGAAAACAAAAACAAAACAAAACAAAACAAAAAACTACATTTTACTAGTCTATGTAAATGAACAGTCCTGTCAGATTAAAGCAGGGCCGGGAAAGGGCTGGAAATGTTTGGTTGCCAGGATCTCATAATATAAGGAAGGTGCAGACCATATGGCAGCCACAAACATTTTGGCCTCTGTGAGAAACACTGGGGATGTACGACATTCTAATAAATGGTGAAGGAAGGGATGTGGTGTTAGTGCATACCAGCTGCGCCACAGATAATCCAAATGACCAGTCAGACCAATGAGAGTCAGTCCCTGCACACTTGTACATGGAAAATAGCCGGGAAGGAATGCAGTAAGTAAAAACAGTTGGTCTGCTAGTGTAGAAAGAGTATGGAGTAATTTTTCCCTTTCGAATTTTCTTTTTATTGATATCACTGTGCAATCAATAATTCAAGCACGTAGTTCCATCAGCTTTTACCTAGTGGCATGCATTGGTTGATGGGACATACTGTATATCTTATTCATGATGTAGGGACTCCAATGGCCAAGGAAGAATCTTGTTTTCACTGACCAGCAGTTTTACGATCTCTTGCCTCCTTCCCTTTCTGAGGCACCGTACTGGGGAAAATGACTTCACCACAGACTCTGGTCCTCTTCCACTCCCACCTTGTGTCACCCTCCATGCCACACCTCAGATCTTAATGTTTCCCTTGTCAAATACAAATGGTTGCTCCTGACCCAGTATTCAGGCTAAACTGTGTGGTGGCAAGTTGTCTTCATACGTTACTTGTAGGGAAGTACCTCTGGCGAAGTCCAAAGCACACCTAATGGTGATGGGGGTCAAGTATTGGTTCTTACTAACTTAAGTAGTAATAAACCCCCTCTCCTTTGACACGGAAATGAGAAAGAATAATTCAATGACGTTCCTCTGGGGCTTTATGCTAATAGCCTACTCTCTGGGACCAATAGTCATACTGCCAGGATCATCATTGCCTCAGAGCATTTGTTGGTGTTAATATTAATAAAATGCATGCAAAGTGTTCATTCAGTAAATATTCATGGAGACAAGCCATGGGTGCCCAGTAGTGATAGAGCTGGGGTGAGCTCGCCCTTACCCCAAGGCATCTTGAGTGAGTGCTGATGCTGGGCAATATACCCCTCAAAGAATATGATAGCAATGCTTGCACTGTGTTCACTTACTGTTAGTTTGGTTGCCCAAAGTGCCCTGGTTTCGTTGTTGTTTTGTTTTGTTTTCAAACAGCAGCCTCACAACCCTCCCTTGAGTTGTACTTACCAAAACCATCACCTGGCAACTCCCACCTCCACCCTATACATGCATCTATATTTCTGTTAGCTTTTTATTTCCACATATTTAGCTCCCACTAAAAAGCTCTTCTTTTGAGGGAATGCTTTCAGCAACTGTGCTACCTACTTTGAACTTGTTTCTCTCCTCAGCCATCAGTCTCTCTCTCCTCCCCACTGTGAAATTGACTAAAAACAGCATGAAGCTAACAGGGTTTTGTACAGAGATGACATAGAATTGAAAAAGTCTGAGATTTTGCCCCCCCTTTCTTTTAACACAAGGCATCTTCTGGTGCATCTTTCATTATTGTTATCATTATTCACCAAAAGCTTTTGCTATCCAAAAAGATAATTCAGAACCAGGGACTTTTTTCAATCAACTGTTTCCAAATAGAGCTCTCCTGGGGAATAATTTATATTCTAAATACAACATTAAAAGCCTTTGTTGAATAAAGTAAGTAAAAGAAACCGACAAATTGGATTCTTCTGATTTCCTTTTGCTCATTTGAGTTTATTCAACCCATGGCACAGTTTTCGGGAACAACAAATGGCAGGATATTTACCCCGTTTTGCTCAGAGAGAAATAAAAATAAAGGAGCTTTAAAAACATCAGTGGTAGAAGTAGACACACATCTGGGTGTTGTGTCTTACTCAGCCTCACATTCACCAGCCCAGCACAATGCCTGGCACACAGCAGATGCCCCAGAAGTGTTTGGCAAATAAATGAGTGGGTGATGCTGTGCTCAGGCACCAGCTCGTTCTTGGAAGAGTGGCTGGGAAGAGGCATTCAGCCAATAGCCTGGCCACAGTCCTGGCCCTGGCCCACTGAACATAGCAGAAGGTGTTATTAAAAATGTACCTCTCCAGTGGAAAAGGGGGGAGGAGGGTTTGCAGGAGGCAGTCAACCAATGATTTTCTCTCATCACTGATGTTTCTATCTCTCTCTCCCTTCCTCTTTGAATTCAATAAAAAAAAATTTTTTTTAAATATATCTCTCCCTACAAACTGCACTCACTTCAGATCATCCTCAAGAGGACGCTGTCTGGACATGAGGGTGCTCTAAAAACTGTGCCCAAAGAAGCTTCCCAGGCTCCCTCTAGAATTTTAAAGGCCTGGAGTTCCAAGGGTTACCTCTGGGGTGCAAAGCCTGAGTCTAACCTGTAGCTCTGCCAGCTGCCCCCACAGGCTGCTGCCCAGATGCCAAAGGCTTCCTGGATAACCACATGCTTTGGTTCCTGTGGGATCCCCTTTCACGTCCCGCGTGGTTCAGGGTCCCAGTTCAGGGTTTGGGTTCTGGAGAAGGGCCACAAACAAATTAAAAGAGACTAGAGGAAATTTAATTTGGTGATATGGGGGGCCAGGAGGTAGTCCAACTCTAGTGGGAGAACTACTCACTGCTCTGGCCCTGCCATCCCTTTTATTGAGGCTATGGGGAAACCCCCATAGCACTTATGCAGGAAATAACAGAAGTTTACATAGGACAAACAAGAGGTGGAGGCTGCTTCAGCTAACAACATCTCAACTAAAGGGTGAGTGGTTAGAGCAATTAATGTTGTTGACAGCCTACCTGGCTTCCTGTCCACATCTCTCTATTAGTGAAACAGTAATTGGTTTCTGGCAGGTTCCCAAAATCTTGTCTCCAGTGAGACAGTTTTCCTGAGTTTCAAACACATTTCACATTTTCTCTTGAACATCCTTCAGGGCATCTTATAGGAACCCTAAACTCAAGCCATCGACTTTCCCCACAACATAAGCTAACCTTTATGTGCCTCACTATCAGACTCACTGCTTATGCATCTCAAAGGTACCCCATCTTCCCTCAGCAAGCTTTGGTGAGGGCTGTGTGTGGGGGCTAGAATCTCATTGCACCAACATCTTGCTTAGAAAACTACTCAGGCTTCAAGAACCTGTTCCACATCACCTCCCCTGGCTGCCTTTCCCCACTTCTCCAGATTGGACTCAGCTTCTGAAGAGCTTTGTTCAAGGGTTTCAATATCCCTTGTAACTTATCTATTAGCTTATCTGTCGTCTCCTGACTGTGACTGCCTCCCCACAGGTGGTTCTCAAAATCAAGTGAATGTCAAAATCACCCAGGGAGCTTTTAAAGCAGAGATTTTAAAACCTGCCTCGTACTTGAAGATTCAGACTCAATAGGTCTGAGATGTGGAGTTTCTAAAAGCTGAGAGGATCCTGGGGACCAGCCACACATGACCTTTCTAGGTCATGGCCCCTATGTTTCATTCAGCTTCTCATCAGCATGAGGCACAGCATCAGCAGGTAGTAGAAGACTCATTTTTGTTGGTTGGGGGCATGTGGGCGAGTGGACAGACAGATGCCCAGCAGATGCTCATGGGAAGTGAATCATTCTGACCTACCATAAGATCAGAGGAGCTGTAAAGAGATGCTCACTTTAGTTTAGATTCTCTGGGAATCAACGCAGAGCTGAATCCTGTTATGCCCAGATTTCAAGATCCCTAAGGACCACCAGGGAGCCGAGTCCGATGCAAAAAACAAAAGAGCCTTTATTCAAACTCTAGTCTGGTCTCCCTGCCTCTACCGACGCAGAGGCAGAATGCAAAGAGCCCCGAGCTCTGAAAGTGTGGTCTTTTTATAGGTTTTAGGATTGGGCGGTGGGGTGATGCTCGGACCACTGAGTTGGCTGGTTCTGATTGGTGGGGTGAGGGCCAGGGTCTGGTTACACTGGGTTACTTCCCTCTGTATTTCTATTGGCTGATTTAAGGGTGGGTTGGGTAATTGATACATTTTGTGGTCTTTCTCTGAAAGGGGTTATGTCGGAGACATAGTTATACAAGACAGTTACACAGTACAAAACGGAGTCAGTCCTGCTCTGCCCTTGAAAGAAGGCCTATGTGCTGCGAAGGGGCCATGAGACCGTATCTCAACGCCTGGACTGGTGTCAGCACTGATAACTCTATAGTCCACGGCCTCTCTGGAAGCATGATCCAACATTCTCACTCTCTTACAGTCCCATCCCTAGCTCAGAAGAGCGGTAGCTACTCTGAGGAGCAGGCTGTCTATAGACTCTCTCTTCTCCCTCTGTGCTTTCCTTCCTCACACCTCCTCCTCTTCAAAGGCTTTCACAGACCAGGAGCTGCTCCAGTCTTCCCCTCAGGTGTCTCCATGGCTCGAGAGGTCACGGGATACAAGTCACAAACCTGAAGAACCAAGCAGAACACCAAGATCTTGCTAGTGGTTCCATAATTGGGGCCCAGAAGTACAAATGGCCGAATGAGAATGAGGTTTCTGGGTCAACCCAACCTCAGGAAGGTGAGGAAGACCTGGGGTTGGAGATGTGTGTGTTTCCTGCTGCACAGAAAAGAGAAAGGGCCTTCCTAGGTGCTGTCTCTCAGAGGCAGCCTCTGCTTCCCTGGCTCCCCCGCCATCTGGCAGCACTTGGAGCCTCCCGCGTGTGCTCTCTTTAAGAGCCATTTGAATCCATAATTCAAGCTCAAGAGCATTTTCAATATAAAAAGGAGCCATGCTTGACTTAATTGTGTCGCCTCGGGCTTCACCAGGAAAAGTAAGTGGGAGGGTAGGTGAGACAGACTCCTCTGCAAGCAGTGACATCTGCTGCTGCTGGTGGGGAGAATGCCCAGGGCATCGCTTTCCACATAATTAGTCCTGCACAGGAAAATAAAAACAGCCCACTTTTCTTCCAGTCTGCCAGCCTCTTCGCATCCCTGGAAACAAACTCTCTGCCACTGGGCAACGTGACAGGCCGCCCTGCAACAAGCATCAGCTGTCACAGGCATCGTGCGAGCAGAGGGGAAGGCTCCGGGGCCAAGCACGAGAGTTCAAGACAGCCACCAAAGGGAGCTTCCAGATAAGCATGAGAGCATCAGGATAGATGCAGGTCCGGAGGATGGGTCTCCAGGTTCTGCCTTTGTCTCTAGGTCTGTTTCCACACAGAGAATTTGTGGGTTATTTATACACACACATCTCACCTCCTTGGAAAAACAGTGAGAGCAAAAATAGACTCAACTACACCTATAGCATTGACATTTTTTCATGAGCATAAAGCTGCAGAAATTCCAGCACTTTACAAATGTTCCCAGCTGGGGGGTTCCCCCCACTCAACTTGAACGGAGAGGAGATAGGTCTCCTCCTGTGGGTGGATAGCCAAGTGGCGTCTCTGCTCCCTGCCACCTGCAAACCCTAGAATTGTCTGGCTGAGCCATATGGCTCACCGGAACCCTGGTCTGTGAATCAAGCGCCCCTAGAAAGGTTGGTGACATCAGTGAGTTTGCACTGCGCTGAGTGTTACCACATTTCAAAGTGAAGGAATGAATCCTGGTGTTGCATGTGGTGGTAAGCAAATCCTCCAGTGGTTTGCATAGCAGTATGTGTGAACAGCAATGCAATCTGTCTGCTAGGCCCGCTGCCCCCTCCGGGATGCCATCCATTAGCTGTTTTGTATCACATAACCCTGCAACCTTGCTTACAGCTGGTGGACCAAGGAGGCCTGCCTGGCTGAAGAGTAGCTTGGCTAGGGACCTGCCAAACAGGCACCATTGTGACTGGATTGAGCTATTCAGATCTCATCGCTTGGACCGTTTGAGAGCTTTGCATTTAAAAAAAGAATTAGCAGTTGGTAGAGGGGATAAAAATAGTCTGCTTACCGAATAGGCAAAGTTCCTATCTAATCACCAGTGCCAAAAAATGTTATTTTTGGAACGAATTGCCATTTTTAAATTGTGTAAAGCATTAAAGCAATCATCACAGGGGGTGGGATCAGAACTTCATCTAGTCTTATTTATATTTGCCTTAGAACTTCCTATGGCATTTACTTTGAAATCTGGGGTAGGGAGGGGGGAGTGGCCTACACATTTTCTAGTTCAAATATCTTTTTTAAAATATATTTTATTGATTTTAGAGAGGAGGGAAGGAGAAAGAGAGATAGAAACATCAATGATCAGAGACTCATTGATCGGCTGCCTCCTGCATGCCCCACACTGGGGATTGACCCACAAACCAGGCATGTGCCCTGACCGGGAATTGAACTGTGGCTTCCTGGTTCATGGGTCAACGCTCAACCACTGAGCTATGCTGGCTGGGCTCTAGTTCAAATATCTTAATATGAAACTGAAAAAATTCACAGAGAAGGGGCAGAAAGAAGCAATAGAAGCCAGGCGAGAAGAGAAAATGCAGCAGCCAGAGGGCAGGAGCCCCCTGGTGACCAGGCAGCAGAGAGGGAACTCAGGCACCTGTTTCTGAGGGGACATCTACTGAAATGTCCCAGGTGCCCCAGGGCTGCTGCTGGGGCCTCTCTTACCTCCCCATGCAGTCTTGCTGTGTATCCTTATATCCTGAGCCTGTGTCTTTGCTTCAAGAAGCTTAAAAGAGCCAAACTATGGCATCATGTGAGCATGTAAAAGAAATATATTCACATATTATCACCAAAGCCAAAGGTAAGGAACCTTAAAGGGAGTGGACAGAATATCATGATTTATATGGCTCGGTTGAGAAGTTTAATTCAAGATGAACTTTGAGTCGAAAGGCAAACTGTGCAGAATGTGGAATAACTTCAGAACATAAAGGCTGGGATGAATACAGGTGAAACCATGTCTTAAATGGCAATACTCAGGAAGCCAGGGATATGTGGCCCAAGTACTGTGAAGATCCAGAATAATTCTACTGTTTACATTTTAAATTTGAAACCCCAGTCTTTAAGCATAATTTCCTGTTCTTATCATCAGTCCCACACCCACTTTCCTGCGTTTTCGCAGCATTCAGTCCCTTGGTGCCTGCTTGGAAGTTAGTGAGTTCTTGTCTCTATAGATGCTCAAGAAGGAGAAGGATGATTATCTATCAGGGATACGACTCAAGGCTCCCCTGGCCTTCTGAGAGTTAATGCTGCCCTGAAGGAGGAGAGATACAGAATCCAAGGACATATTACAAACGTGATTCACATGCTTGAGTCTGGTAGCTGCAGGGGCCTGACCTTCCAATAATTCCCTGTTTAATGACCAAGGTTCTAAATTAGGCTCTAAACAACCACAAAATAATTAAAGTGGTAAATACTGAAAAACAGGAGCACTGGGTTAGAAAACCATTGTGCCAATTTAAATAAGCTGGGTAATGTTATAGCCAGTGCCTTATAAAAGGCAAGACATACAATGACTATAAATAATGTGTAACCTAATTTATGGGAGGAAATTGGTGCTGCTCAATAATCCTACACAGTGTTTTGGTTTAAGACTTTTTAGGGCCATGACATCAGCCTCAAGGTCAACGGAAACTTGCCTCAGTTATTAGACTCCAATTTAGATCAAACTCAATTAGATGAAACTTACTAGTTCTAAGAAAACATAGCATAAAATAAACTGTTCATAAAGTTGAAAACTGAATGACAGCAACAACAAGCCAAATATATTGAGCAAATCTGTCACCAATCTGAAATCTGTAAATGGTAATCAATCTCCAGACTGCTGGGACTACCCTTGCATAGAAAGTCTACATTTGTTGGACTTGGGAGTACTATCTTTACATTATCATCAAGGCAGACAATAATTAACGATCCATCTTTATTTATCCTTAAAAATTCAAATAAGAGGATGTTTTATGCACCAATGACTGTCTCAGCCATTGGCTACTGATTTATAAAATTAAGGAGTAGAATGTTAGGACAATCCCAGGTGACCATGTAATTATTTTTCTCTTCCTCAGGGAGCAAAAGGAAGTTAACAGAGTGTAACCATTGTTTGTGCCTCTTTTCCAGAAGGTAAATACACTGAGAGAGAAGAAAATGTAACACCTGTCTAAGAAGCTGCTCAAAGTTCTCTGTTAGATTGTACTGACTCACTCTCTACTGTTCTTATAGAGGAGAGAGAGAATCTCATTTCTCATGGTCCTGAATGAGTTAAAAGAATTATTTTTTTAAATATATGTTATTGATTTTTTTTCTTTTCTTTTTTTTTTTTTTTTACAGAGAGGAAGGGAGAGGAATAGAGAGTTAGAACATCAATGAGAGAGAAACATCAATCAGCTGCCTCCTGCCCACTCACTACTGGGGATGTGCCTGCAACCAAGATACACGCCCTTGACCGGAATTGAACCTGGGACCCTTTAGTCCGCAGGTAACGATCTATCCACTGAGCCAAACCGGTTAGGGCGAGTTAAAAGAATTATTATTGACAGACACAACTGACCCCAAATTTCTGCTCTAAAGGTCTGCCTCCCCATTACTTCTATTCGCTACTGGATCAGCCACTGCATTTCTACCAAAGACCTATGAGCAAAACCTCTCTATTACATCCCATTACCGAGCGAGCTCTGTCTTGGGATCCAGACTATGCGGATCTTCAAATTTCACATTTAGCAGAAAGCTGGAAGCAAAAGAGATAATATATGACTATTTCTTAGCATTGTGTTTGAGTATAAAAACGGGGAAAACAGACCCTTTCACTTAGCATCCTAAAATAGCCATCCAACTGCAAGGCAACCAATAGCAATAACTACAAACCTTGGCTTTAGAGGCATCCTCTAATTTAGGAGAAGACCTATGACACTTTATTCAGTGGTTGACTGTCCAATAACTACTATGTTTCCTCGCAACACCAGGACATTGACACATGTGCTTATGTGGTGAGCGGTATACATTAGCCAGTGAAATAATCTCATGCAAATGTTCAGACAATAGTAAATGAAATGCAATGAGAACAGCTTTAGCATTTTCACAAAGGATAAGTCACGGGGGTGTAAAGTACAGCATAGGAAACATAATAACTATATACAGTGCCAGGTGGGTACTAGACCTATTGGAAAATCACTTGTTATATGAATTTCTAACTACGATGCTGTATACCCAAAAGTAATATAATACTGAATGTCAACTGTAATTGAAAATAATTTTTCAATCCTCCTTCCCCCCCCAAAAAACGCTTATCATGTTTATCTGGAAAAATAAATCTTAATTTGATGTTTAAGGGCTGCCACTACAGTGGATGGTTTTAATTCCTCTTTTAAAATATGTCTAGAACTTGGTTAGGTAATACAAACCTAAAAACAATTTGAAAAATACTTCAGCTGTGTGTGTGCTATGGGGTGTTAAGCAGTTCCAATGAAATAAATAGGGGGAAATGCATCTAGCTCATTAGCTTTATTCAGCCATCCCCTTTATGACCAAAAATTCTTCAGGAAAATAATACAATACTGAAAGCAAGTTTGAAATTAATGTCTCAGAGGGAAATGGTCCTAAACCCTAAGTAAGTTGAGTTTTAAAAGAAAAATAACAAAACCACTAGCTTGAAAGCAAAACAATTTTTTTAAAAGGAATGCAGTAGGGACTATTTCGCATTTTAAGTGATGAAACTATTTCATTTCATGCAAGCCAGGTATGATGTTTACACAAACCATTAGAAGTTGCTGGAATTTATGAAATCCTAAGGAATCTTATAACACAGGCTGTATGATGGGTCACACAATGCTGAATATAAACTAGCAGAGATAGCACAAATTGAGATTTTGAATTCCCAAAAATGAGATCTGACATGTTTAATGGGAGTGCTTATATTAATTATGGCACTTGGGAGCCTGTATTAGAAAGACACTAAGCAAATCAATGTTCTCTTGGAATGCGGCTGCCCACATAGGAGAACCTAACAAGTCAACTGGGGTATAAATGGTCCTGTCTCAAAGCCAGTCCAGGAGAGCCCAGAGCTGATGACTTCCTGTCTCCCAGCCATGCGCAGTTGCCTTGGTGACTTTCTCCCTCGTCCTGGTGCGCTCTCCAAAAATACAACAAGCCAGATGCCTGCGGGTTCGCATGTGCCTAATGGAGCCACGCGGAGCAACAAATGACCTGGAAATATTTAATGCAGCTTTTGTCAGAACTAATTACTGGGATGTTCTCATACCCACTCAGGGACTAATTTACTAGTTTGGGTATCATTTCGGGTGCAAAGCTATGGGCCAAGGCTGCTCCCCACTTCACCGCTGCATGCAGAGTCTCTGGATATGTGCCCGGACCCGAGAGGAACCACTCTCAATGGTGGGACTAAGGAGAACACAGCCCATATAGAATATTGCAGAGGTGCTGGCCTGAGGCATGCCTTCAGGGCCTTAGGTTCTCAAGGAGCTCTCTTTTTCTGGGAAGAGAGGCCTGGTATGTTTTCTACAAGTTGTCCTGTGACATGTTGCCACTGCATCTATATACCATGTGTTATGGACTAAATATTTGTGACACCCCAGATTTGTATGCTGAAATCCTACCCTCAATGTGATGGTATTAGGAGATGAGCCTTTGGAGGTCATTAGAGTTAGATGAGGTCATGGAGGTAGAGCCCAAGGGAGATCAAGTGTGGGCAGACAGAAATTTTCCCTCCCTCTGTCTGTTCTCTAAGCTGTGAGGATTCAAAAGGAGAAGTCTGCCTCTGTAACCCCATAGAGGGCTCTCACCAGAACCTGGCCATGCTGGCAAACTGACCTTGGATTTCCAGCCTCCAAATTTTAAGAAATAGCTTTGTGTTGTTTATCAGATACCAAGTCTTTGTTGTTTGTTAAAACAGCCTTAACTAGCATACCGCCCCATAGCAGTGAGCACTAACACAGCAATTGTAATATGCTTCATATCAAATTATTCCCATTTTATATGCATATCACTAGGGTACAGGGCTCACAGAAACGTGAAAATCAGGCTTAAGCTTGGGTTACATCGATGTCTAGTGGGATAGGCTCAGCCCCTTAGAGCACTCTATCCACTTGCCACCCTGCCATGGGCCTGAAAAGGGCCCAGGATGCCAGTGCTAAGGACTCCAGGGAGTCTCTCTAGATGGCACATTCTACTTCATTCAACTCCTCACTCAGCCTCAGGGACTCATATGCACACCCCTCACTTTGTTTCATCGTTGTTCTCCTTGGAGACTTTGGAAGGAGAGAGTTGAGTACAATATTCTTCTGTTTCTGGCTGTCATCATCAATCCTTGCTAAGCCCTTCTCTTGTATTATTTCTGTATTTTCTTCATTATAGCCCAACCACACGCTTAATTCCTTCCCTCCTACCCCATTGGCATTTATTTTAATGTGTTTAATATATATCCTTGCGTCTAAATGTATCTTGGAAAGACATGTAAATATGATCTCAATTGATATAAGTACTAGTATATTGAGTTATATATATCATTCAGTTTCCAAGAGGAAATTACTCCTTACTGGATATAATATTCCCCATGACTGCTTTGTGCAAGTCCATTATTTGCACCCACTATTTATTACCAAGTACAGCTATGTGGTGCTTCAGAGATGGCTCCTTGAGGTTCTCAACAGGGAGGCCTGACAATTCCTGCTCCTCCACATGGTATCATCCAACTTTCTAACTTTTGGCTGTCTGATGGTTGTAAGCTGAGTCTTTTTATTATTTTCATTTGCATTTCTCTGATTTCTACTAAAATTGGACATCTCTTCACATAGTTGTTACCCATTTAGATTTCTCTTTCTGATGATTGCTTATTCTTTTGACCATTTTATGTCTCTTATAAGGTTTAAAAAATTTTTTTTTTATTATAACACTTTTCTGCATCCCTCATAGGTAAATTCTAACTACAATACTTTGTTATATTTGTTGTTAGAAAGTGTCTCTATAGTATTTTCTAGAAAATTATTGCTATGGTACACTTTTCTAAATTTAACTAGAAAACTTCTAAACACTCTTATTAAACTAAGAGTTTGTTTATTAAGCTCCTTTTCTATGTGAATTCATATATCATCTGCAAAAAAACAAAAATAAAAATGATGAGCTTGCTCTTCATTACAATTGTTCTAGCTCTCATTTCTATTTCTTATCTTTCCGCATGAGCAAGGACCTTCAGTTATTTGTAGAATAGTGAGCAGTACTGATATGCCATATTCTTCTTTTGTTCCTAATCTAAAAAGAAGTAAAGTAAATTTAAAGTCTCTCCATTAAACATGATATTTTCTATAGAGTTTTGTACATAATATTTACCAGGTTAAGAAATTTTTCTTCATGTCTTAGTTTACTGTGAGGTACTATTGTCCATTAAGAGAAGTTAAAATTTATCAGTTTTTCTCTATCTATTAATGTGATGGGTTTTAATTATAGATTTTCTGATTTTATGTTAGTCTTGCATTTCTGGGATAGATACTACTAGATCATATTATCCAGATATATAAAAGCCTAAGTGACCATCCAGCCAGTAGCTATGACACGCAATGACCACCAGAGGGCAGATTCTCAGTGCAGGGGCTACTGAGCTGCGGTGATTGGCAGCTGTGGTTCTCAGGTAATGCATCTGGAACCAGAGAGGAGGGAGCCCGATTCCAGGGTACATCACACAAGAACTGCCCTCTCACAATCTGGGACCCCTCAGGGGATATTGGAGAGCTGTTTCAGCCCATCCCCACAGGCCAGGCTGAGGACCCCACAAGTGCATGAATCTGTGCACTGGGCCTCTGGTATTTCTATAATATGTAATTGTCTTTCATTATCTAATATTTTGCCTAGAAATTTTCTTTCTCTGTCATAAATACAATGTACTTAATTTTTTCTTTTGTTTTACTGACTCTGTTTTAGGAATAAAAATCATGCCAGCCTCAAAAACAGCTATGGTTGCTGTTAATCTTTTCAATTTTCTGGAACAATTTACTTAGATGACAATTATTTGCTCCTTAAAATTTTGTTAGAATCCAACAACAAGACCGAAACTTCTTTTTGAAGGTCGGATAATTCCCCTTTCAATTCCTTTAGTAGCCTTTGGTCCAATTGGAATTTCTGTGTTTAGATCTGAGAGTGATGGTTGCTTATAATTTTATTATTTAAAACCTCTTTTAGCTGTAATTATTTTCCCCTTTTCATTGAGTGTCTTATTTGCATGTTCTCTTTCATCCTTTATCAGTTTTCTAAAAGATTTGTCTAATCTTCTTATTTTTAAAACTAGTATTTTGAAAGTTTTCAATATGTTATTCTCTATTTTTATTACTCTTTATATTTTTGCTCTAAGACTTATTCTTTCCTTTCTTCATTTTTCTTGCATTTTTATGGTATAACTTTTTCTATCTTCTTAGACAAAACACTTTATTTTCTATTATATAAGTGAAAGCTATAAATTTTCCTTCACAAATTGATTTAGCTCTACTCAACACATCTTGACATGAAATGCTTTTATTTTCAGTTTCCTTTCTGCAGTTTTTCTTAAATACTTCTCTTCTAGAAACTTCCAATCAGAGAGTCTTTTATTGATTTAGTCCATTTACAATTCTGTTACATCGGATTTTTTTGTAACTTTATTTCATATTTTCATCATCATGTTTTCAATTTATCATATATTTGTGGAGAGGCAAGTCCTTCATTACTAATTTCTATTAGATAAATTAATATATTTTTCTGCTAGTTTGACAGTTACACATTCTATTTTTATTCTTCTGTTCATTCTTAATTTAATAAGATCTATATTTTTATTGTTTCCTATCAATTTCTTAAAATTCATATTTATATATTCTGCTCAAACAAGTCAAGGGTGAGAGATACTATAGATATGCCCATTCAACAACTGCTTAAACTTCATACCGAAATATGGTAGCAATCATACTTGGATAAAAACTACTGTTTGAATTTTAACCCTACTATTCTGACTTCGACCTTCACTTACTTACTTTGTTCATTGAGCGATGGGCTTAGGGAGGATGAGTTCAAGTTCTGGACAAGGTTACAGGCAGAACTTTCTTTTTCATTAAAGAGCCAGCCCTATGTACACTTATTGGTTATCTCGATGCTGGCCTCGAAAACAATGCTGTTCTGTCCAATTAAGAAAAGTGCACCTGCCATGGTATTGAGATTGTGGACATGTCTGGTCTCTGGCCTGCAAGGTCAGACAGCTAGGTTTGTCTTCATCGTTCTTCAAATGGGCTAAAGCAAACTAGAAAGCAAAATTTTATCTAGGAAGAACAGCAGAAAATTCCAAACAGTTTGTTATAGAATGGGGGTTCTCCTTCTCAGAACCTTTAAAAATAACTACCTGCCCCTAAAGCCTCGCAGTCCACCTGCGTGTGGTATTCCTGTGGCTGCCCTGGCCAGTCAATAAATTCTTGTTTGCTTTTTTAATAAATTATCAGCCTCCGGTGGTCTTATTTTGAACCCAGGGTTCGACCCCACAACACATACAAGCATATGGAGGCTAGAAAACTGAAAAATGCAGTTCTAAGATTTCTGTGCAACTAGAGTGCCAGATATGGCTTATGCTTCTTCTATTCATTGCATACACACCAGATCTTGAATTTCACTCCTTGAAATGTCTAGGAGTACCTTTGCCATATGTTTCATTTGAACGTTTATTGATGTGAATCTACAATAAAAAAAATTTCACAATTGGAATCTATTCTACTAGTACATTTTCAACTGGAATCTACAATGTGTAGATTAAGAGAACATTCTTAATCACCACATTAGAAATAGTTTCTCCCCCACTTAGCTGAGCTTTTGAAAAAATTCTCTCTCTCTCTCTCTCTCTCTCTCTCTCTCTCTCTCTCTCTCTCTCTCTCTTCTCTTCTCTTCTCTTCTCTTCTCTTCTCTTCTCTTCTCTTCTCTTCTCTTCTCTTCTCTTTCTCTCTTTCCCTTCAGAAAAATTTTTAAGAGTTTATTTGAGCCAAATTGACATCATATGCCGGGGAACAAGAACTCAATTGCTCTGGAGATACTATAGATTTGTCACTCAACAACTGCTTAAACTTCATACCAGCATATGGAGGTATGAAGCTTTTTTTGTGCATTTGAAACTAAGGGGAGGTGGGGAGCGCTAAATGAACTTCTTAAGTACAAATTTTGAAAGGAATCTTAAAAAGCAATGGAGTAGTTGATGATTGTTATATTCCTTATGTATTCCTTCAATTTTTGAATTGTTTTCTTGCTCTTTGAAATATTTGGATGGCTTAAGAGATATTTTTTTTATTCAGATCAAAGTATAACAACTGTTTCTAAAAGATGTCATTTGGGACACATTTAGATTTGTTGGAGGTTCAGTCAGAAGTGATATTGAGTTCAGTAAATTGCTACTTAATTTATAGTCTGTGGAACTGGCATTTTTTTCTTGGGCATTTTCTTCCTTGGCACTGAAAATACTGGAAACGGTATGTAAGGGTTGTTTTTTTTTAATTTATTTTTATTTTATTTTGCTTTTAAAACAAATTTGGAAGCCTTTTTTCTATAGGGCCCCACATGTGTCCTAAAAATATAATTCCTCTAGCAGGGGGCCAAACTCTACTCAATGATAGCCCTCTGCCCAACCACCACAAAACCTGGTGTGAGCAGTCCATCCCACTCTGCGGCATGGATGCAACCAGGCCCTCTGGGGCCAGCAAAGTCATGGGGTGGGCCCAGCCTACCCAGCCCCTGTTGGATTTATTGCTTTCTCCAGATGGTTTTGGTTCTGGAGCCCACTTTCACGCTTAGCTCCCTGCTTGCTACCCTCCTGACCTCAGCCACACCCACTCCATTTCCATATTTCATTTTCACTCCTGGAAAACCAGCCATGCCCCAGCTCTGTGCCCTGCCCAGGAGGGAGGTAACTGAGCAATGTGAAGTGTAGCCATTGTGCTCTCACAAATAGCTGAGTATAAAAATGCTTACCGCATGGGGGAAGATGGGAGAGAGGAGAGTTGTCTTACAAAGAAGACAGCATGGCTAAGGTCTGCAATGCCATGGTTAAACGGAGGTGGGAGGAACCATCTGTTTACTGTGCTAAGTAAGCAAAAAGCAGACATCAGGGGAGACAAGTGACGGAGTGGAAGTAGAGTTGAACTGAAATTCAGGAGGCTGGTGTGATAGCCCCAGCTTTGCAGCAAGATGATCCTGGGGAAGGTCAATTAACCCCTGAGGACCTCAGTAGCACATCAACAGTCTGGGACTAGATGACATCAAAGCATTTTAAACCAACATATTTTTTTCTTGACCCCAATTGACCGCTGCTACTACTGCAGGCATATATCAAACACAGCCGTTTGTTCATAATAGGGATTCAATATGCTAAATGGAATGTCCACAGAAAACCTAATTCGGTAGGCTGTTCCTGATGTGACTCCAATGCCTTTGAAAAGTGTACTTTGGTCTGCCCAGCCATGACCCCAGCTGACTGAGAGAACAGTAGCTATATCTGTATTAAAAAATGCTTTGTCACCCACACAGTAGTTAATATAGTTGATTCTGTGGCAGAAAGTTTCAGTTTTCAGTTTGTTTGTTTGTAAGCTAAAACGGAGTCACTTTTCACAAAATTCTTTTCTATACATTTTGGTAATAAGCAAGACAGTGGCTGACAGGCAAAGAGGAAAGGTCATATCTTGAATGGTGACAAGCATCGCTATTCTCACCTCAGATGGCAAGATAGGCAGGTTACTCCTAACATTTCCTTGGCTCCTTTCATTAGCTTGGACATTTACATAAATAAGAATTATTTTCTCCCAAATAGAAAGGCATTTAAGTACCATAAATTCACGTGTCTTTTTCAGAAGTTGACTTAGGATTAACTCCTCATGTAGAAAAACCGCTGTTAATTTGTAGGGCAAAGAACATAACTATGACCCAAGGCACAGGTTCAGATATTTTGTACACATTGCAAAAAAATAAAATATTGAATTAGAACATTAGGCTCATCTCATTTTTCATTGATCCAAATGGCTGGTGCAAAGAAAACAGTATGATTTGTATACTATACCAATAATTGAATAGTCTGAAGTGACATTAGAATGAAAGCATTAATGTTGTTAAATTGTTTTACAGAAAAAAGCATGGAACAAAATCAAAGTAAAAAGAGAATATCCTATGAAGAAGAGTTTACTGGGTTGAGACTATTGTATATAAATAATCCACTAAAATAACTCCCTATTTAAAAGAGTAGCATCATCTTTTTCCCTCTGTATTTGACTCTCACACTGATATTAAGGGCTAACTTGGTTCTATATTAGAATGATCAAAGATATGTAGTATTTTTGAGACATTATAAAAATTTTTTTAGTTTTTAATGGTTATTCATATTATATATATATATATATATATATATATATATATATATATATATATATATATATATATATATTATCAGAGAGGAAGAGAGAGAGAGAGAGAGAGAGAGAGAGAGAGAGAGAGAGAGAGAGAGAGAAAGAGACAGAAACATCAGTGATGAGAGAGAATTATCAATTGGCTGCCTCCTGTACTGGGGATAGAGCCTGCAACCCAGACATGTGCCCTGACCAGAAATCAAACCCTGGCCTCCTCGTTCATAGGTCGATGCTTAACCACTGTGCAACACCAGCCAAGCTTAATGGTTATTCTTAATTAAAGTATGATTTTTCTATCAAATATACTCTTAAAAATCCCTTGTATCTATACTTTAGTGTGCTTTTGCAAAAGTCTTTTTATCAGAACTCTTTCACTTAATCAATAGATATTTAATTGACACTGCTGTGTGCTGGGATGATTAAATATCCTTTAAAGTATTAATTAAGGTTAAGTTTAATGATGAGGGTGAGTTTCTAGTCCAATAGGACTGGCATCCATATGGGAAAAGGAAGAGGCACCAAGGATGTTTGCACACAGAGGCAAGACCATGTGAGGACACAGTGAGGAGTGAGCCAACCATCTGCAAGCCAAGGAGAGGGACCACATGAAAAACCAAATCTGTGACACCTTAACCTTGGACTTCCAGCCTCCAGAACTGTGAGAAATAAATTCTTACTGTTCAAACCACTCCATCTGTTACATTTTGCTATGATAGGCATAGCAGACTAATATATATATAATGGGAACTATCTCAATCCAAAAATATATATATTCAGAAAATATTAATACTTTGTTAAAAAAACAATTTACATGTAATTTCAGAATCTGAAGCCCACCTCCACATCACGTAGTATATAACTTAACGTCAGTGCACCCAAGCTCTCCCAGGGCCAAGGCTTGGAGAACGGGGGGTGAAGGCCCTATCTGGCCTTTGAGCCTTATGACATCCTTTGTCGACATTAGTCCTTCAGGTTGGGATATCTGTGAAGCTGAAATGGTCCCATTGGCCTGGATGCATCATTACATTATTTTTCTTTTCTGAGGTCACGTCACCTCCTCTTACACTGTATTACTCTTAGACTTGATCATGTTGAGTCCTGTTCTGTGTCCTTTGCTTTAAAGGGCCCCATTCTGTTCCTTCTCTGGCTTCACCTCTCCCCATGGGCAAGGAGTCCATGAAGCAAAGTGGCATGCCACTGTGGAGTCTGTGTTTCCCTACCAGACCCATTTCTCTGGGTTCCTGGGATACTGGAATTCCCTAATCAGAAGGCCCTGAGCCCATTTCTTGAGCCTTTTCCCAGGATGGGGTTTATGGGGGGGGGGAGGGCAGGTCTATATAAGGATAGGTATGGAATTCTGAGAATCCTGAGAATTCTACCTTTGCACCTGATCTTCCACATTATCATAAAAGCTTTACGATCCATCTTGCAAATGTTTGGACTTGAATGGGACCCATCATCCCTTTTTCCTTCCAATTTCTCACTTTTAGAATGAGAATGTCTATCCCAGATCCACAGTTGAGAGGAATTTTGGGATGGAATGAATGTATTCTGCATGCAAGAAGGGCATGAATTTGGGGAAGCCAGGGACAGCATGTTATAGACAAAAGGTGTCCCTCCTAAAATCTATACATAGAAGCCATAACCCTTAATCTGATGATACTTGAAGACAGGGCCTTTCAGGAAGTAACAGAGGTTAGATGAGGTCATATATGGGTGTGTCCTCATGATGGAATTGGTGCCTGTATGAGAAGACATATGAGAGTGCTTGTTGTGTATTCTCTCCCTCTCTTCCCTGTGGGGCACTGCAAGAAGGCAGCTGCTTGCAAGCCAGAAATAGAGTCCTTGCTAAATCAGTCAGCACCTTGATCTTAAACTTCCCAACCTTAAGAACTGTGAGAAAATAAATTCCAATATTTAGATCATTCCATCTATGGTGTTTTGTTATGGCAGCCCTGGCAACACCTGGAGCCCTGTCAGAAATGCAAATCTCTGGGCTCCGCCCCAGACCTACTGACTCAGAAACTCTAGGTCTGGGGCCCAGCAGTCTGTATTTGAACAAGCACTCCAGGGGATCCTAATGCTTGCTTTTACTGCTCCAGGTACCATTTCTATTCTTTTATATTCCTCCACCAGAACAACTTAGAGAATATTTTTTATGAGAACTTAGCTTTAGACTTTTTAGAGCTAAAAGTGCTCCTTATTCCATTATCAGCAGGATCTCAGATACCCCATCAAGTTTTTGAATACAAAATGCAACTGCTGATATAATGTATGTTACATTGATGTGCCTGGTTAAAAATACCCCAAAAATCAATCAGTATGCTCTATCTCCAAGAATTTTCAGATGCATCCTTTTGTTTCAAAGCAGATTGCCCCCCCCCCTTTATTTTATCTTCTTTAAAATCTTGGTGGTAAGGTCTTAGAAAGTACATTTTGGAAACACATATCTCCTTATATGTATATAGGCATTAAAATCACAAGGAGAGCCTGGCTGGTGTTGCTCAGTTCAATTCCTGGTCAAGGCATATACATGGGTTTCAGGCTTGATCCTGAGTGAGGGGCATGCAGGAGGCAGCCAATCAATGTTTCTCTCTCATCGATGTTTCTCTTTCCCTCTTCCTTCCTCTCTCTCTCAAATCAATAAAAACATATTTTTAAAAAGATTTTTTAAGTCACAAGGGTATATGACAATTGCTTATTGCTTCAACCTCTTTCCTGAGATTCTTGAAAGAGTTATGTCTTCATAGCAATATTTAAATAGGAGGGAATTTGGTGTAAAAAATAATTAATACTTGGATTTAGGTAAGCACAGCATGCCAAATTTTTGTATGTGCCCCGGGAGAAGAACAGAGAAAGGAAGTCATATGTCTTAATGTACTTGTAAGACACCCTTTACATACCTCCTGCTTTATTCAACCATCACAGCATATTGAGGTTGGTAACATTATCTCCAATTATAAGGGAGCAAAATGTAGACTCAGATAGCAGGCATGTGTATCTTACTAGAGGAAACTTGGTCAGCCATTAGAAGTCTTGGGATTTGAACACAAGGTTGTCTGTGTCTAGGAAAGCTGCCACATTCCCAGATTATCACAATGCCTGTGGAAATTGCATGACAACCTTACAATCTGATCATCTTTGCAAAAAACACCTGCAATATTGCAACTGGTTTGTTCAGGCTCTCATAACTTTTGCTGTATTTGCTAGAAGAACCTCCTAATGAATCTTTTCTTCTCTAATTGTTTTACCCATGTACCTTGGCTAGAAGTGGTTCTCTGAAAAGTAAATTTAATTACATCACTCTCCCAACTAAAAATTCTCAACCTCAGCCTTCAAGACTAGGCCCAAACTCCTTGACATGCCATCCAAGGACCTTCCCAACTAATCATTGGGCTACATAACCAATGCTCTCCATGTCATCTCCCACCACTCCACTCCAGGAAGTCTATATGCTCTACCTTTACCACTTACAATCCCTGCTCACATCATGTCTCTTGCCTCTCTTCCCTGACAGATATTCTTCTTTCCACTCAGAATGCTCTTCGTGGCCCACTTTTACTTAACCAGCTTCTACTTGCTTTTCCAAGCCAAGTTGCAGATTCACCTGTTTTCAGAAGCATCTCTCAATCTGCACTGTCTGATTGGAGTGTGTCTCTTCTGTCTCGCTGTTCCCTCTGTCACGGCACTTGCCATGGTGTATTAGAACTATACACTTATACGATGCTTTGTCCCAGGGCCTGCCAGCCCAGGACCACTAACTAAGTGAGCTATGGTTTCCTGGTGCAAGCCCACTCTGCCTGGGCTTTGTGCACCCTTGAAATTGCCCTTCCACGTGTGTGGGAGTCCTCGTGTGAAGTCTCAGTTTGCTCATGATTAATTCCCTGTGCCTCCACAGCCACAGAAGACCTATCTGGAGACTATTTCCAGTCGGTCTCCAGTTTCCCCTTCAGGACTACTTTCCCTTCCACTGTCTACTGCTGCTACTGAGTGTGCTGCGTCCATTTAACGTTCCAGGTCCTTCCTCAACTGTGACAGAATCCACGTGGTGCCAAAGCAACTACATTGCTTCGTCAGAGATTTTTGTGTGAAAACAATTACTTCTGTTTTATTTTGTGTTTCACTTACAGTTCCCACACTCTGCCAAAGCTTCGGACAAAGGAGGTGTGGGCCCCATTCCATTCTCAAAGCTAGTTTGATAACGAAGACCATAAATTTCAGCTTAGCTTGTCCTGACTATTTCCCAGGAGAAATTCTTCTCCTGGAGGCTCCTTATTTTCACATGCAGATAGATTCCTAGTAGTTCTGTCCTCTCAGTAATCTAGATTTTTTCCCCCAGAAAGTTCCATTCCCAGAAATAAACTCAATTTAGGCTTAAACTGATTGTCCCCATTACTCTCTCACTCAAAATGTGAGGTAATGGTATTAAAAATAAAATAGGGCATGGCTATTATTTCTCTAAACTGAAAATACTATTGTAACCGAATACTTCACGGAAAGAAAAAAAAAATGCATACTTTCCAGAGTCCTAACTTCAGTAAAAGAGAAAACTTAAGGTGTTCTTCACAGGGGTGGTCTCTGGCCTTGGTGTTTGTTCATTTGCTTTCTTGGTTCTTCTAGCCCTGGGAGCCTACCTTGCTAGGAAAGGAACAATAGATGAGGCTGATTGAAGCCAGAGCTGAACAGAAGGAGCCACTATGGTGGTTTATGATTAAACCTCCCCTGGGGAAAAAGTTGCATACATACTTTGTAGTTTCCAAACATTCTCACACAGCTACAAATTCCCCAGAATCCAGTATTTTATGGAGAGTGTTTTATAGCCTGGCAGAGCTGATTTGGTCTCCTACAAGAGACAGATGAGAATTTGGCCAATGGGCTCCAAAGAAGTCTCTCTTTTAAAGAAGGAGATAATTATCATCAAATTTCTTTCTTTTCCTTTGGAAGTGACACTTTGCTAGATTCAACACATTTTTACCTTGATGAGTGCTTACCTAGGAAAGTCCCAACCCAGAAACTTCTAGTTCAAAAACAGCTTGTGTGGCCAGCCAATTTGAGGAAGTCTAGTTGCGGGAAAACACACTAGTTAAAAGTGAGGCTACAGAGCTGTGTGGCAGGATTCAGAAAGAGAAAGCTTATTTCCCCCCAAATTGGAAGGCCAATGCCTGGCTCTTAGAAAAACAAGCACATCCCTAGTGCTAGAAGTGTAGCTGTTGCCATGACACCCATCCAGCTAAAGCTTCAAATGCTACAGAGGCTCCACAGAGGCCAGATTCTCAGAGCTGACGGTGACAGTAAGAAGCAGCTGCTAAGTATATCTTAAAGCAACAAGAAAACCCCTCTGACAGGCTGCAGAGGGTCTCATGTTTAAGGTAAGCTCTGGGCAAGAACAGAGCTGCTATGGATAAATTCCTTGTCTGCTCTTTTAAAATGCACTATACTAGGGCAACAAAACCCAATCTATAGAACACTGAGAGTATCTACCTCCTTTAGTTTTCTCTGCACTATACATTGAATTCTGTCCCTCTTTTTTTTCCCCTTTAGCACATTAGGGAACTTTTTTTTTAATTTAATTTTCATGGTTTGATTTTAGCATCCATTTGTCCAATTTCTTCACTTAACACATGAGGAAATTCATGTTCCAAGATGTTTAATACCTAGCTCAATCAAGTTCATATCCTTGGTAAATAATTGAGCCAGGTCTGTCTAATTCAAAACAAGATCTATACTTTTTCTCATTGGTTTATATTGCTTCCCTAAAACTACTGGCAACTATAATATATCCTCTATTAATTAAGAATGATTTGGGCTTCAAGTAACAATAATAACAAAAAAACTGAGTGTCTTAAACTATAAAGAAAAGAAATCTGGAACCTGGGTAGTTACAAAACCCACTCAAAGTCAACCTAGGGTCAGGACTCTGAGGCGGCATCTCTGCAATTTTCATGTTCTTCCTCACGTGATCACAACATAGTCATTGCAAATGCAAGCATAAAGTCTAAATAATCATATCCAAGATCAGGACAAGTGGACAGCTGCATAATAGAAGGAGGAAGATGAATTAGAATCATCATGATGGTCTTTCCTTTTATCAGGGAGTAAAATTCCGCCTAGATTTCTCCCAGTTGACTTTCTCTTGTTTCACTGGACAGAACCTTGGACAATGGTATCTGCAAGGGAGACTAAAAAGTGAGCATTTGGCTTTTCACTGCTGCTACTACAGGAGGCAGTTAATAGAAGTGCATTGGGATGGCCATTAAGTAGCCAACCAAAAGTGTTTGTCCCATGTCCTCACGGCTTCCAGGGAACCATTGTTTTATGGCACACTTCCTTGATTCAGTGCTCATAATCTTTTTCTAGAATTATTCTAAGAGCCTCTTAACTGAGAGTCCCTAATCTATAATCTATCCATTTAGTGGTAGAATTTGACTGAATCTTGAGTTGTCTTCTTTATACTTTCAACCCTTTCCATCACCGGACCTAACAAACCAGCCTTGTATTTAATACATAAGCATTTTGAGAACAGTTATTTAGATTTTCTATGTGGAAAATATTTACAACAAAAACACAGCAGAAGAACCCACTGTCTTTCCTTTCCCCCATAAGCAGTCTCACCCTGCTTAGTCCCGGTGTCAATCACACAACTTTCTACATGACAGAAATCCCAGATGAGCTTGAAATGTTGTACCGTGTCTAGAGGAAAAAAGAAGCGCACACACTCAGATGCCAAAATCAAAAATGGGACTTACAATCCTTACATATTTATAAATTGAATGGAAATTTACCGTTTTTTTTTTTTTTTTTTTTTTTTTTTTTTAATTTTTATGTTTAACCCAACCATTGCAGTCTTAGTGCTGGTTTTCAGATTTATTGACTTGGAAAATTAAGACTTTCGTAGGGGATGTTTTATGCTTGCCATTTAGTAAATTCACTAACGAGTTGACTTAAGGCCCCAGACTCAAGAAAACTTTATCCGAAAAGCCACAGAGAACATCTGAACTTATTTTCTGTTTCCATAAACAAGGGCTGAAATGGTGCATCAATACACAGCAGCAATGCCTAAGCACCTAAGCATGTAAGCACTGCAGATTCCAGGAGGGGTCATTAGCATTGTATTCCATGTAAATGGGCCCTCTCTGGAGCTTGACAACAGCAGCCAACCAGTAGCTGCTACAAAACCCAGCAAACAGCACACCTATTAGCCTGAGAAATTGTCCTCAGAAGATCTGTGCTCACAGCAATGAGACACTTTTTTTTTCTGCTTGGACTTTCCCTGTAAGATTATGCATAAAAATTGTTCTGCTCAGAGCCCAGGCTGATTGAAATCTGAGCTGTTCAGTTGTCTTTCAATCTTCATACCAGGATGCACAGCTCCAGCTTTTAAATGACAGGAGAGAGGGCACCTAGGTTCTTCAAATCCTCTCGAGGGAATGAAGACAAAGGACATGATGAGGGAACAGAGGTTTGGTGAGGGTCAGAGGTAGGTGCCAGGCAGAGACTGAGCAGAACTGAAGGCACACAAGCTATTAGGTCTCTGAAAAAAAAGATGAAGACTACTATTTTTTCAGGCAGAAACTATGCCAATTTGGGAGAGCCTGAGTAAAGTGTACAGGAACAGAGAATATAGATTAAACCACGGGAATCAGATTTAGTAGAAGAAAGCAGGTATGGGGTTTTTAATGGTGCTTTTCATTCATTCAGCAATGGTAGATGTTGTGTCTATTGTGCAGGCACCCTGCTATGCCGGGCACTAGGGTGGGATTCAGCAGCGGAGGTAGATACCATCCTTGCCCCAGGTAGTTTACAGTCTGGTAAGCAAGGCAGACATTAAAAAATTATCATACTAATAAGTATTCAATTTGAATTGTGATAAATGACAGGGTTCAGGATACAGTACCCCAAAACATGGCAATTTGGCATTTTGAATATTTCAAGCTAAAGAAATTTGAATAACAAAAAACAGCATATGCAGGTAGAACTTTTGACTTGCCACTAAAGCAAGTCACAAAACCTTCATTCAAGAGGTACCCTCACTACACCTGATGGAGTGTCCTATCTACTTCAGTCTATCTCCTTGGGCAGAGAGAAATCTGAAACAAGGCCTTGCTCAGTTCTCTCCCCACCCCTCTCAACCCTCCCCCACCCCATTTACTACACTGAGCTCACTGCTGTCCTAACTCCTCTTCTATAACTTTCTACCCTTCATCAAACATAACATAAAAGCACTCAGGATTAACCATTTCTTTGGGTCTTCAAGTCCTTATGAAGGCTCCCATGTCACATAAAACATAAATGAATTTGTATGTTTTTCTTTGTTAATTTTCAGACCCAGCCAGAAATCCTAAGAGGATCCAGTAAAACTATTTTCTCCCCTCCACAAGCATTTCAAAGGAAAAATACAGCACAGCCGAAGAGTGAAAAAACACAGGAACATACCCAGACTGAGGCGGAGTGTGCACAGGTGGAACAGGAACTTTTAGGTATAAAATACGACAGGTTTAGGAAATTTCAGAAGTTTTAGAGGACCTTGGAGGAAGCACAGGGCTGCAGAGCAGCAGAAGGTATATTTCCATAGACTAAGGGAGCTAGCTGAAAAGCTGCAACAGGTACATTTTCCATGGAATGAGGGAACTGGGAACAGCAAAAGGTCTACATTTACAAAGTAAAGAGAAGAAAGTCCTTCATCCAGAAGAAGAAAGCCCAAAGAGAATAGGAAAGCAATAAAGAAGGAGGAGGCAGAACTTCACATGTCTCATATGATGTTCAACCTTTGAGCCCAGGAGTTACTATAGTAACCAGTCCAAGGGAACAGTGACCAATCAGAGGGAATATCAAGGCACCAGGATCTGCAGCCGTTATAAGCCATAGGGAAAAGGAATTCAGTGGGATCCTTTCCCCCTCCCCACATGGGAGTCCATTCTGTGGGACTCTTTCCTTCTCCCCTTATGGGAGTTGTACTTGTTCTTTAATTAGCACCTTTGCTATACTGTTACAGAAAACCTAAGAAGAACAAAGCAATACTTAGAGAGATGGAGTTACATATATTACGCACGGGTCCAGAGGAAAATGTCTCTCAAATTCTGGGACCCAACATGCAGGAATTTTCCCTATTTATATGTTTTTACCTTCTTTGTCTCCCAAATATGGAGTGTTTCCAGCCCCTTTTGCAAGTTCTTAAAGAGCCCATATGTACTGGGACCTTGAGATCTCAACCAGAGGCCTGGCCTGGCACCAGCACTGATAACCTTGTCTGGGGAAGGTTTAATAGTCTCTCTGAAGTGGGAGTAGTCTTAGCAAGCAAGAGTTTACGGAAGCCAAAATAGCAGGGTTAAAATTTCAAACAGCAGTTTTTATATAAGATGGATGTTTCAATACCATCTTCTGACCATGGATTCATTCTTCGACTCCGGCGGACAAAGAATCCGGGTTCCAGTCCAAAAATTCTGTTTCACTGGGAAGTGATGATTAAGCTCATGACCGATGAGGAGGGTCCAGCCTAGTGAAGAAGCCACTGGGTGCTGGAGGCAGAGGGAACAGCAGGCCGGGAGGCCCTGTGTGCAGAAGAACTTGGCACATTTGAGGACAGAAAGGAGACTAGTGTGAGCCCTCTGGGCACTGCAAAGCCCAGAGCTCAGATTGGCTACAGGGAGCAGAGGCTTTTCTAGAAAACCCCTTTCAGGTCCTGAACTTCAAATCACATCTAACAAAAGAGTCCCACTGGTCAGCTTGTCAACAACTGTGCAAGAGGCCACCTTGCTCTGAACCATTGTTATCTGCACTGAACCTTCAGCAGAGCATAAATGTGTGCCCTATAGCGATTCAGAGGTATTAGTAGAGGAAGAACCAGGTCCAAAAAAGGCCAATGGCTATCCAAATCACTGATATTGGGATACTGGGTCAGGTTACTGAGGCCTTCCTTCAATCACACATTAACAACAGCCAACTATTCAAGGTAGGCTTCAGACCAAAGCACCAGCTCCTCTGCAAAAAGCTCCCTCCCCTTCCTGTCGCTTCTGCTGCACAATATTGACAGGCAGGCAGCCTGGCCAGTGACTTCAAGGTCCCTTTATTTCCTAGCATTTGGAAAGGGAAGAATTACTATAATATGAGGTTTCAGGGTTCATTTATTCCAGTTGCCTGTTATCTGTTGCAATCACAATGGAAGCCAACTAAAGCAATCCCACCCGGCGGACAGGAGGAGAGAGAAGAGCTACATGAGTTCAAGGAGGCTGCCTGCCATCCAGGATGGTTTGAGGGACAGCTTGTCACCCCACAGCCTTCTGCAGCCCCTCATTTGCATAGCAAACTCACATCCTGTGGCTCAAGCAGCTAATTAGAAGACAAGTTTCTCCCTCAACTGGAGGTTATCTTCCTCCATCGTGCAATTAAGGGCAGAAGTTGTTCATTCCTTGCATTCTAATCCAGGCACAGGCTTGGCCAAAAATAAAAAATAAAAAAACCTTCCCACACTAACTTCCACTAAAATGCTAATGTGGAACTAGCTTGAGCTCTTTAGACCTGTGCGCCCAGAAAGAGCCAGCTCCTACCCCCTCCAGAATGGACTTGGGCAAAATAGCAAGGTGGAGGGCATCATTCTGTTTTGTTTTTATTAAAGTCTAAAGGGACTCAGTAGTGAGAGACTAACTATGCAATGAGACAACAGCCAGACAGTATATAAAATAGACCTCTGACCCACAGCCTACGGCAAGAAACCCAGGAAAACAATCCATTATCTACCTTAGCCAGGCCCGGAAGCTGACCCACTGTCTAAATCAGACTTGTAGGAAGTCAGACATTATCTCTAGCAAAATCCAGGAAACCAAACAAAAGCCCATGTAACAATCATCCCCAAAAGGCCAGGACTTGATTAATAACTGATAGCTTTCCTGCCTCCAATATAGGACCAATTAGAGAGGACCAGGTATGCACCCTGAATCAATCACAATGGAACCCAACTAAAGCTCCCCCATGCCAACCGCCTCCAAGCAGTCATACCTCAAGCCTTCCCTCTTCCCAATGGAATGCTGTCCCGCTCCTCCACCAGCCTCAGCGTGTCTGCCAAAAGCTAAATGACAATAGTTGGCTCCCTTGTTGTAACAAAGTAGACAACACAGCCTTTGCTTGTTTTCATTTGATCAGTCTCCAATTCTCTCCACACTAGGATTCCACCACTTGCTGGGTACCTGGCACATCACTGGTCATCACCTCTGGACCTCAGTTTCCATCTCTGTACAAGTGAGTTAGTATTGCTACCCCTGTCCCTGCTGTAGTATTATGAGGAAGAAATAAATGCTTTGTAGACTAAAGCACTAAAGCAACTAAATTCTTCTATTAGCAGAGGCAGCTGGGAGTTAACAAGAGAGGGGAGCTAGACTGGCTGGGCCTGATTGAGTCTGGAAATTATACTTAATCAGGTTTAGGTCTAGAAGTTACAGCTTCACACGCCCCAGGGAATAGCTGAATCTCTGCCAAGAGACTTAACATCCCTTAGTCCCCATAAGAGGAGAAAGGACTGGCTTTCCAATCTCCACAGGGAACCACTGTCTGCCCTGATTACTGAGGACGAGAACCTGAGGGGAAGAAAGAAGGGTAGAAAAGAAGAAATTCCTGTGTTGAGGCCTACACAGTAGAAGCCAAGATGATGGCAACCATAAAGGGGAGATGTCTAGCCTGAGAGAAGGATTGGACTGGATGAGGACATGGAACCCAGAGGGTCCAAGAAAGGTATAGAATAGGGAGAGGACTCCACACAAGCCCACGAAAAGCCAGGAAAGAAATTGGTGAGCTTGAAAGAAAGCTTAGCCCTTCCCAAGCATGAGAGAATGAATACAATCAAAGCTTAACAAACAGCCGAAACCGGTTTGGCTCAGTGGATAGAGCAACAGCCTGTGGACTGAAAGGTCACTGGTTCGATTCTGGTCAAGGGCATGTACATTGGTTGCAGGCACATCCCCAGTAGGGGGTGTGTAAGAGGCAGCTGGTCGATGTTTCTCTCTCGTTGACGTTTCTAACTTCTGACCCTCTCATTCCTCTCTGTGTAAAATCAATAAAATATATTAAAAAAAAAAAAAAAACAAAAAACAAAGCTTAACAAAGGCCCTGCTTAGGAGCAAGCCTTTGCCCCTTCCTTTGGGAGTGTCCGCTCTCTGCAGCAGCCCCATGGCTCCAAGCTTGGCCCCAAGCACAGACCTGGTTACGGGGCAGTCGGTCAGGAACAGAGACTAAGCTAACTGGATGGGGACAGAGACTGAGCTGGATTAAGCTTTGGCATGTTCTGAACTACAAAAGGTCTGGTGCCCTGCAGATGCCAGGCCAATGGTACAGAATCTCTGGACCCCGGCCTTTCTCCTCAGCTTGTGCAGACAAGGCTGGACTTCTTTCACAGCAGGACGGAGCTGACCACCTATCGCAGATGAGACTCTGAATTTCTATTCCAAAACATCTTACCACCACTCTTCATTCTCTCATGTGTGGGTCCCTGACATGCTTTTCTCATGACTGTGGAAGAGCCCTATTTCCACTGGCCACACTTCCTACTCTGGGTGTCCACACTGTCCTTCCACCACTTTCCTCTGATTTTACCCTTCCTTCTCTCATTTCACAACTCTTGGCCTTAGTTCAGCATTTTGACTTTACGATATAAAACATGTGAAAAAATCATGTAAATGTCCATTGATACAGAATTTTAGAAACCGAGACGTGTATTTTTCTCCACTGACAATGATTTACCCATGGTTGGCAAACTGTGGCTCACGGGCCACATGCTCTTTTGCCCCTTGAATGTGGCTCTTCCACAAAATACCAAGGCCTGGGAGAGTCTATTTTGAAGAAGTGACCTTAGAAGAAGTTGAAGTTTAAAAAATATGGCTCTCAAAAGAAATTTCAATGATTGTACTGTTGATATTTGGCTCTGTTAACTAATGAGTTTGCCGACCACTGCCCTAGCCTCTCTACCATCCTTTCTTCTCTCTCTCCTACCCTTGACCCCATCCATGTGAGTTTCTCTTCCCTAGGTATGCCTTTTATCCTGCCAGCTTCTCTGTTTCTTTTTCTCTCTTCTTCTTCTGTTGTTATTGGTCGCTTCTGTTCTCTGATGCTAGATTTGGGGATTTTTAAACATAAAATCCTGCAAGTTTTCCCTATTCAAGTACAAATGTTGCTCTGGTGGGTCTGAGAGCATTTTAAAAGAAATACAGTTTCATTACTTCGAAGGACAAAACGATAACACTGGTTAAAAAGGGAATAACAAAGCCTTGAAGGACTCAGAGTTGCAATTAGCCTATTCATTGTGTGAATGCAAATTCAGGTTAACGATAGATAAGCATTTTCCTTGTTTGTGCTCTTAATTCCATTAGCAAATCTTATTCTCTTAGTTGCATAAAAGCCCATTACAAAGTAATGTTCAGCGCAAAAATTAATCCCAGGGTCTCCTATAATTGCAAATATGAATCCCTGTTATAGCTCAGTGCTTTGCTCACATGATTGCAGGCAATTCTCCACACAACATAACTGTGTACCACACACTCTGTTGCAGCAACCAGGCCTGTCTTGCATGTGTGTGCCTAGAATAGTGATTCCTGGGGAAAATGGTTCTCAAATTTGAGGATGACCCTGTATGCTGCTGTCAGGGCCAGGAAACCTTTTCCCTTACCCCTCTCGTCTTTCTGCTGGTAAAATAATTTAAACGACATACTGCAGATTAACTGGAGAAAATAAAATTTTAATACATGCATAGGGAATTCACATAAGCATGAAAATTCCAAAGACAGTGAAGTTGCTTGAAAAGTAGGTTCCTCATGCCTGGCTTGGATGGCTCAGTGATTGAGCATTGACCTATGAAACAGGAGGTCATGATTCTGTTCTCAGACAGCGCACATACCCAGGCTGTGGGCTCAATCCCCAATGTGGGAGTGCAGAAGGCAGCTGATCAATGATTCTCTCTCATCATTGATGTTTCAGTCTCTTTTTCTCTCCCTTCTTTTCTAAAACCAATAATATATACATATATATAAAAGAAAAGTAGGCTCCTCATCAATAAATTAATACATAAAAGAATAATCAGTTGACATCCACAAAGAGTCAGCATCAGATGGCAACTTTAAACCTACAGTGCTGATGATATATGAAGTGAAATTTGAGTTGATGCAGAAAGCATATGATTAGGAGTCCCCTATCAATCATTCCATGTAATCCATGCCTTACTCTTTCTTTAAAAAATGGTGCAAGATAAATCCTCCAGAAACAGTGATTATTTTCCATAATATTCTGAAGCTTATAATAATGTAAACTCTTTGAGAAATGGTAATAAACACTGGTGATAATAGTTGTGATTTCCTTCTGTTAGACAGTGGGAGGTTCACATACTAAGAATGCCAGAAGTTGGGAAAATAATGTGTTAAATAAAGGACACTTCTAGTAGATGTTGTAGGTAAATACCAATTATTGGTCTACGTCTGTCAAAGCAGGTACATTTGAGAAAACTCAACATAATCCAGAATTTTTTAAAAAAATGTTTCTGACAGAATGAAGAGGACTTTTTATATCCAAAACATCTTATACAACTGATATGCAACAATCTTGTGAAATATACAATGTCTGTACAATGTCTCATCATCATTATAATACTATTGCTAATGCAATGGTTAATGATCCTAGTTTTAATAGAATTGATGAGTTGAAATGGAATCATATCATCAATCCTGGGATTATTAATAGGTAATAAGATCAATACTGCTCCTGTTACTGGCCAAGGGTTTGAGCTTCCTATATGGTAAGTATATATTTGGCAGGTCTTGATATACAGATTTCTTAGGAGAGAAGATATATGGGAATTAAGGCAACAACTACCTCTAAAACTGTAAGAAATACTAAAATAATATATTCAATTGAGAGCACCAAAGAGCTAGTTGACAACAGGGCTAACATCCCATCTCTGATGAGGAGAATTACTACATGGCTGTCACATTTGCTGTAAGCTGCATGGCAAGGGCTATTGGTTGACTATTAATATGGTTCAGAGATAAGTGAAACAGATGTTCCGTAGGGTAGAAAATGTACTTTTGATTATCAAGAAAACCAATAATAACTGTCCCTGATAGTTGCAGTTTTTTAGATTTGAGTGATTGTGGTAAATGTCTGGTATATCACCCCTAACAGTTTTATAAAATAAATAAAATAAGTATAGAATAAATAAAATAAAATAAAGATTAGAGATCAAGTTTGTTCTTAGTGGCTGCAGACTAATCATCGCTGGAATGTAATGAATTATGAAAAATGGTTTGGTGGGAGAAACAGGATTGTTGGAAATATCAACAAGATGACAATAAGTAACCCTAATAATGTGGAATACTAAAAAAGACAAATATATTTTGCTCCTTTTTGTTTCTCAAGGGGCTGTTTCAAGTGTTTTGAGCAAGTATAATAGTGTAAAAAATTGAATTAGAATTTTTAAATTGAAAATTGCTGTGATGTTAGAATTTCTGATAAGACAGTAATGTTTCCTGGTGCTGTATCTAATTGGGGTATGTCATCAAGGAACAACTTATATTCTCAATGTTTAACCAAAATTTAACAATACAAGTTCCTTAAATAGTTTATAGTAAAGCTACAATTCATCTTTTGAAATATTCTACAGGTGCCATTTCAAGTGCTACAGTTGAGTCACAATTTTGAAGCACCGCTCTTAACAAATACTAGGTCTTGTGAATCTTACCACTTTTTTATTTAAAACTTCTGAAATAGCATCTCTTTTTGTTTGTTTCTTTGTTTTGCCTGCAGCTGCATAGCTCATGAGTAGAGCACATCTTTTTATAAGATTAATATACTGATTAGAAGTTCTATGGGTGGTATTATTTATCAAGTTCTGGGAGACAAAATGTCCCAGGTTTTGAATCTGCTGCTGAAGTTATGTATGAATCAAAGTTAATCATAGTCTGTATAATTTCAACATCATTGATATCCTTTATGTTGTTTTTGTGGTTATGAATAGGCTATTAATTTTATCCACTAAGTGCAGAATTCAGCAAAGAATTCATAAAGATTAAAAAAAGAATTAAAGTAATTGCAGGTAACATGGTTCAAACTCTTTCTACTTCATGAGTATCTATTGTGTTTAGGAAAGATAATTTTGCACATAATGAGATGCAATTATAAGGGCATAGTCACAGAAAGGTAGCTATTTTTTTTTAATAATAAAAGCTCCATTTTGAAACTATAGTTGGAATGGGTATACCATCATGATATAAGGACTTATAACTAATAAATAACTTTGACAGATGAGTATAACAATTTTTACTTATAATTTATCTGTGAGAAAAATCTTAGCTATAATGAGATTAAAGCTAATTTTGAGGAATTTGATTTTCCAGGAGATGGTTACTTTAATGTTTCCAGTGTTTTCAGTACTTAAGATTGTGTAAAAGTTGATTTTTCAAATGTTTGATATAATGGAGGGCATACTTCTGTTTTAAGGCAAATGTTTTTCTAATTATAAACGTTATTAGTATTACTGTTCTCAATGAGATAAATGACCCTCAATGTGAGAGTGTTTGATGCTTTGTAAGCATGTAGAACCTAGATAGTATGAGTATTGTCATAGCATACCAGAAAGACTACAACTATGTTGGGGGTTGTTAAATTAACATTTGGGGATACTATTGTAAAGTGGACTTTTGGCTCCTGTAACATATGATGATTATCCTGAAATAATAGGCATCAGTCTGCAAAGCCACCTGCTGCTACAGACGACATGATGGGAAAGGGGCAAAATCAAAATATACATTGTTGGGATGGTTAATTTTATGTGTTAACTTGACTAGACAATGGTAACCAGATATTTGATCAAGTAGACTGGGATGATGCTGTGAAAGTACATTTCAGATGAGATTAACATTTAAATCAGTAGAGTTTGAGTAAAGTGGATTATTGTTGATAATGCGCATGGGCCTTGTCCAATCAGTTGAGGGCCTTAAGAAAAAAGATTGCTCTCCTGAAGGAAAAGAGAATTCTGAGAGAATTCTGCCAGGCTTTGAACTCAAGCTGCAACATCAATTCTTCCCTTGGTCTCCTGTCAGCCTATCTTATAGGTTTGGAATTTGCCAGCCTTCATAATTGTGTAAGTCAATTCCTTAAAATAATCCCTCCCCTTCCTCTCTCCTCTCTCTCTCTCTCTTCTTCACCCTTCATATCTCTCTCTTGTCAGGCCTATTTCAAATTTAGTTCTTAGAGAGGAAATATCTCAGCTCATTCAAAATAAAACTAAAGGGCAATTCACTCAAAGAATACTAATGAATGACAGATATTGTCAGAGAAAAGTTAACTACTCAAATGATTTTTCCTTGCTTTTGGTAAGAAATTATCTTTCCCTTAAAGAAAAAAGAAAAGGCCTGTTCTTGGCAAAGTTGAAATGATTCATCTTATTCCTCCAAGGTGAAGTGACCCACATGCTATTTCATCATTTCAGACTAGCATTCATGTTAGGTTTCAAAGAAAATGTGATTGCTCATAGGTAAAAACTAAGCACACCACAAGGGAAAGTCATAATATTCAACCTTTCCATCCTTCTAGTTTGCCTTTTTCCTCCTTCCAGCTTACATCTCTTTACAGCTTGTCAAAATGAGACTCATTTATAAAACCAAGTATTTAGATGAGAAACTTTCTGCCTCAGTTTCACTGTATGTGGAAGACAGTTACTGGGAAAAATCTCAAATATTTTCTTTCATCTCCCTATTTATCTCAGGTCCTTGATCCTGCTCTTTTATGAATGCCCACAGTCTAAATCTTATTTTCTTAAGAATCATAACCCTAACATTAGGAAGGAGAATGATAAATTTGTTTACTTCCAAGGGACATGGATTCTCCCAAAACATTCCCCCTAATTAATTGGATTTTCTAGCTTTCTTGCACAGACAACATGGAACTTTGCATGTATTTGTTTTGTCCCTCCCCTTTGGTTCCTGGATAACTCCGAAAGATTTAGTTTAGATGTAATCTCTGAGCTTCTCTCCTTCTTCCTCTAAGACAGGTGCCCCTCTTTTCTGTTCCCACAGAGAGCTAGGCATGGTGTCTAAAATATCCAAAGGCCAAGATTTGAATCCTAGTTTTCCATTAATTAACTTTTTTCCCCCTCTCCTCTAGTATTTTGGTTTTGATGCTCTTCATGCAATATAATCCCTTTATGGACCTGCTTCTAAAACCAAGAACAGATGTTCACCACCAGCATGAGGGACTCTTTTATAACCAATGCAGAGCCTGGATTGAGATAGGCAGAAAGCTGGAAACTTTTCTAGTGTGCTCTAGAGCTATAGTAGGACACTCAGACAACAACAAAACAGAACACGTATTCTCCTTTCTGAGAATGGTGAGAAAGAGCAAATGTAGCCTGAAAGAAGAATGGGACATCACATGAGAATTAACAGACATCTTGAGCTTGAAACACTCCCCAGTGTTTGTTAGAAGAAACTAAAAACCTAGAATGCTCTGTGCTTTTAAAAATGTAACAATGGTGCGTCCAAATATCATTAAATTCTTTTGGAAGAGGAACCTTTACCATATTCAAGACATGAGACAATATAAAACCAGCATTTTGGGGTTATGCATATTCTGAATGGAAATGCATAAATAGATTTATTCCAGGCGAATAAGCACAAGGAGGCAGCTACTGATTATTTAAGTAATTATTCTCCCTTAAGAAAAATATTTTACAACCATACAAAGCAGTGAGGAGAAATTAAGCAAGTCAAAATGCCTTCAGATACAACCAAAGGCCTGGGAACTGCAGAGAAGGACGCCATGTGTGAAGAACCCACTCAACTTGGCAGCTCTTAGGAAATAATTCAGGATCAAGAATTTATGGCCCCTTCAACTGCTCTAACAAGGAATTCTAGGGTACCAACCCGCACCTAACCTGTCAAAACATAGTAGATTCTGAGGAGGAACTAGATTTTATCCTTAAAACTAGAGGTAGAATTGACAGGGAGGTGGGAAATGATCAGAAATGCCTACATGGAGAAAAATATGAGTAAATATATTATAGTATAATTCTCTCATCATCAGCTCATCAAGAACCAAAAATAATTTTCCCTCTGGTTATTTCTTGTTAGTTGTCTGCAAAGCCCCTTGAATATTAATTTAATCATCTCCTCAGATGATATATTAAAAGAAAATAATTTGTTTCAGAATTCTTGGGAAATTTTTTCTGGGTTTCAGACATCATCTACTGCATTCCCTGTTTTTTTTTTTTGCCATTAAATAAAGCATGTGAAGCATTCACTGAGAAATGAGAAAAGCTCCCTCAAGCATTTTCAACACAGTGCTAGGACTAAATTCAGCTTTGTAAAATCAATAGATTTGGTAACACTTACAAATCCAAAAGAATGTCAATGTCTTCACTGATATAAGTGGTCAGTGTTGACATCAAGAAAAAGAAAAATTACTGAGAACCAGCTTGATAAATATGTTCTTAAGAAAAGCATAAAATGGACAAGCAAATGAAGGTCTGACCTCCTCATCAAACAGAGGCAAGAACGTCTACATTTAGATTTTTTTTTCTCTGATGGTAAGACCTCTGAGAAATAACATTTTCAAAGGCTTTTTTTTTCTTACCACTGTTGACTACAGGATATTTTGAAAAGTGCAGTCATCGAAAAAAGCTAAACGGCACCATATCAACTTCATCATCTGTAGCCATTTGGATTTTAATTTTCACTAAAGGTTATTCCATTCTCCCCCCAACCCCAACTTCCACTCTACAGACCTGGAACTGTCACCTTCAGCTCTTTCTTTGCTCTTTGATGCCTTGAAATTAGTTGTTTCCAGAATATGTTGCATGACAGAGAAGAAAGGGATTTAATAATATATTATAATTTACAAATCTCACTTGACAAAATATGTGCATATAAATCAACATTTCTGCTGAAAGGCCCCAAATCTTTTTAGTCTCCCACTGAATACACTCAGTGTTCCACATGTGAATACATTCAGAGGAATAATGCATAATGAAAGTGCATTACTTGATAAAGGTGGCTAAAAAAAAATAAATAAATCAACAAGACAAACCTAACTTTAAGCCTCATTCAAGCCTTTAAGATAAAGGTGGGAATAAGTCATATAGTTTTGTCCTAAAGCTGCCAAGGTGAAGGCCTGAGGGACTGAGGGACAAAAGCATCTAGCCTCTAGCCACAATAGTAGTTATCATACTACAAAAAAAAAAAAAAGAACTTTCACACATACACACACACACACTCATATACATCCTAAGAGAGTTTGGTAAAATAAACAAACTGGGCAGAGATTTTGGAATAGGGCAGAACTAAATTTGAATCCAACGTTCTCATCATGGTCAAACTACTCTTGATCTTGGTCAAATCATTTAATCTTCTTGAGCTTTAAGTCCTTCATATGGAAAATGGAGGAAATTAAATCTACTTTCCAGATTTTGTGAGGATTAGTAAGATATTACGTGTACATGAACTTGACAAATAGTAGGTCCACATCCGATGGTGGTCATCACACCTTTCATGTTCCCCACTCCCCAGATGAAACAGGCTGGCAAGAAACAATAAAGGAACCATAACTCTCTACCTAGTGAAGAAAAACCTCACCTATGTTTCTGAAACCCTAGTATTATTGGCTTCTCCTAGAAAGGGTGAGGTAGTAAAGTCTAGATTTAAATTATCTTACTGTTAGCTCCTCAGATACATAGAGTCAAAAAATATATAAAACAGTACATTTCCTTAGATTTGACTTATTACTGGGGTAAGATCTTAGTTCTTAACTATTAACTCACCTACACAGCCATCACCTTACAGAGAACAGAGAAATCTCCTTGCCTACTTCAGCATTATCCCTCAGGTTCCTTGGACATTGAAGAGGCTTCTCTTTGACTTTGTGCCTTTAGAATATTTTTTTTTGTGTGTGTGTGTGTATCCAGATAATCATCCCTTCATTCTACCAAATGCCATCTACATGGTTCTTAGGCAGATAATTCTGGGAGGTAGAAGAGGTAAGAGAGAGAGGGGAAAAGTCCTTTATATGGATGTCCTAGTTTAAGGTGTGATAACTTCCCAGTGATGAGCGCTTACACACTATACAGAAATCCTGTCGGCCTCTCCAGAGTGTTCTTATATGTTTTTCTACCAACGAGAAAGAAAAAAGGAGAAAACAGACCCATCCTGCTATCCCTCCCTTCCATGGAAGCTTCCCATTTCTCACAAAGACCAGTGTCCTCAATCCCTTCTGTAGGTGAAAAGATACTGAGTTTTCTTCATTCATACTTTGACAACACCGAGTCTCCAGATTTATTGTAGCTGGTCTCTCAGGGCAGTCTCCCTCTTAGAGTAACAACATCCCATTTGGCTTAAGGTAACCACTGAAGCAGACATGTCCATTCCCTGACGATGTTTTCTCAGTATTCACTTCTACTCCCAGAAGGCAGCTCACTGCAAAAATCCCATGACTCCTTGCCCAAGAAGTTTTGTCTAGTTACAATAACATGATCAATTCATACACAGGACAAGCCAGAAGTACCCAAGAATTGATGTCCCAGAAGCCCTCAACAAATCATGTAAAGGATACAGTGAGAAAATATCTTAGCTTTCTCATCTTTCAGTTGAGTTAACTCCGGTGTGTGTTCTAAGCTGTTTTCCTGAGATTAAATTCCAGTTGCCTCCAGTGGGAACTGCTTTGATAACACCTCCTTTATTGGCTTCCTTCCTTTTGCTGCCTCTCTTTCCCACTCCCAAATAAACCTCCCTGGGATTTGCTCCAAATAAACCACTTGCTCTTGAACCCTTGTCTTAGAGTCAAACTCTGGGGGAATCTGAACCAAAACACTATCCCTGCCCAAGCAGACCCCATCTTTGGGGGACTGGCAATCATGGTACATTACATGCTCTGTCTCTGACAGTTGGACCTTGAGTGGAATCGCACAAAGACTATTTCAGGAAGGCCAAGGCTATTCAAAGGGTGTGCTCATTAGTTCTTTATGGACTGCTGCAGCCCCCTACCCCAACATGGGTCATTCTTGAGCCAGGTTCCTTAGTTGTTCTGCTCAATTCTATGAATTACCCTATATAATTTCAATAAATTCATTTTGGTATAAAATAGCTACAGTTGCTTTCTATGACTTGCAGTCAAAGAAACCAATGAACATAAATGGGATGATATGGTAAGCCTCTTACAGCTATAAAGATTTTGTGATAAAAATAAATGAGTTATTAAAAATATTAGAACACTAAATGCTATATATTTATTATTCATAAAATCAAATCAATAGAAGTCACATTAAAATGTCAGTGTTTGTATGTGTTGTTTTTTTTCACATTTTACTTGAAATAGCATCTTCAGCTGGTGAGAATGTCTCTCTAACATTTCTACTCAATTCCCATGAATGGTGATTGATCTGGAAGAGTAAAATAACTGGGGGTAGGGGGGTCATTGCTGTTGTTTTGTTTTTTATCTGGGGTGGCTATTAAATTCCCATTTCCTAGTGTAGATATTTAATTAAATGTTCCTAAGAGTAAAACTCTTTTTTTTGTATATTTTTCTATACAAATAATCCATAATGCTCTAATCATAGAGAAACCTACTAATGCTAATTTTACATAATTGAGCAGGATAATTCATAGAGAAAAGCTATTTAAATATGATTTAAAGAGAGGCTCCTAATACCCAAATCTAGGAAAAGTTGAGAAACAAAACAAAGGTCATGAAAGACAAAAACAAAAAACAAAACAAACAGGTTAAGGAACTTTCACAGATTAAAGGAGACCAAAAAGGTATGCAACTAAATGCAATGTGGAATTCTAGTGTGGAATCTGGTTCAGAAAAAAGATCATTAGTGTGATAATTGATAAAATTTGAATGAAGACTGTAGATTAGTTAATAGTATTGTATCAGTATTGACTTCCTGTTTCTGACCATTGTACTGTGGTTATTATAAGATGTGAACATTTGGGGAAGCTGGGTGAAGGCTGTGCAAGAATTCTTTGTGCTATTTTTATAACAGTTTTATCAGTCTTAAATGATCTCAAAATGAAAAAAGTTCAGAAATGAAAAAAAAAGTTCAAAACATTACTTAAAGTAAATTACACAAATGAGAACTGAAATAGCAACTGGAGGTGGAGGATACATGGAAGGAGTAAGTGTGAGAAACCCGGCACATTGATTATGCCCTCTGACACTGTACTGTGGTCTCGCTGTGAAAAGCAAAATGGAAATAAGGAACTAGCTTTAAAAATAAATCACACCATAGCCTGAAGAATAATGCCAAATGATGACTTATTCAATGCATAAATGTCAAGGGAATACAGAGTAAAAACAAATTGAAGAGCTTGGAAGTCTTAAGAAAAATGTGACTATAAACAAGTGATGAATTTTGATATATGAGTGATTTCTTTCTTCTATAAGTTTTTATAATAAAATATAAACATGTGCCTGGCTGAGATAGCTCAGTGGTTGAGCATCGACCTATAAACCTGGAGGGTATGGTTTGATTCCTGTTTGGGGGACATGCTTGGTTTGTGGGCTCAACCCCAGTGAGGGGATGTGCAGGAGGCAGCCGATTAATGATTCTCATCATTGAAGTTTGTGTTTCCCTTTTCTCTTTCACTCGTCCTTCCTCTCTGAAATCAACAAAAATCTTTTTTTTTTTTTTAAAGAAGAAGATAAGAAAATGGACTTTCGGGTAGAATTTGATTTGAACTGGCAATGTCAGGCTTTATCACAAGTACCATTTTGCTCCAAATTGGCAGCTGGGAGAATCAGCAGAGGGCAGGAGACAGATGCTCCTAAGTGTGAATTTCTATTTGAGAAACATCCTCAGTCAGTTCATATATTCTGTGTTTCGAAAACATGGACACCAACACTCTGGACTCACGGAGGTTAATTGAGTAGGAAAAATAACATGATGAAACCATTTGAGAAAGATCTATCCTGGGAACTGAATTTGCAAATGAATTTCAAGTAGGATCAACTCAAAAGCCAAGGAGATAATGAATTACAATCGAATAAGACAGGCAGGGCCCCTTCTTTGAAGAGGCAGTGTTTCCTTATTAAAATACACACACTATTCTTCCCTTCCACAAAGAAAAGCATTCTCTCAGAGTTTGCTTTTATTTATTTATTTTTTAATCCTCACCCGAGGATATTTTTCCATCAGTTTTTAGAGAGAGTGGAAGGGAGGGGAAAAGACAGAGAAAGAGAAACATGGATGTGAGAGAGACACCCCACCCCCACCCCAAACAGAGTCAGGGATAGAGCCTGCAACTGAGGTACACAGCCTTGACCAGAATCAAACTGGGACCCTTCAGTCCATGGGCTGACGTTGTATCCACTGAGCCAAACTGGCTAGAGCTCCAAGTTTGCTTTTAAACCCATGGCTTTTGGGGGCCATTTCCTGTTTTCCAGGATATGGTGGAGAGAGGTATGCACAGAGAAACAGTTCTCTCCTGCGGACATTTGATGATGGGAGCATGATGATAAATGAGGACTGACAGGCCCTAGCAATCAGGGAGACAAGAGGGAGAAGGGATGGGGGAAGCTGGAGATTGCAGGAGTTTACCCTGCAGAATGTGAGCCCCGTTCTGTTGTCAGACCTGCCAATTATTCATGAAAGGCCAATAGCTTGACCTTGCAAATTTACCTAATTTTTTTAAAACTATGTGCAGAACTCCTTCAAATGCTGTCATCTTTTCCCTCTGTGACACTCTCCTAATTTCTTCCTTCGTTACTGCATGTTTCTCATTTCCTTTCCTTGGCCTTCTCTTCTGCTCACCATCTAAAAACCTTCCCTGCTCTCTCTCTACATCCTCTACCTGGGCAACAGCACCTGATCTACCTGTGCCGGACATTCCCAAACCCATATCCAGCCCTGATCTCTACCTGACACTCCATCCTTTTCTCCTGGAAATTTACTATTTAGCCTTCAAAAATCAGTTCCAGCATCATCAGCCCCAGGCAGGGCTAAGCACATAATGTTATGGACCTAAGACATAATGAAAACATTCGTGGAGAAGTCAAGATTGATTGCCACCCAACCCAAGCAAAGAGCCTCTACACAGGGGCACACCTGGTACCTGAACTGAGGGTGCAAGAGAGGTCTCCACCCAGTTGCCTGCCAAACATGCCTGTGGTGCTGCCTGCCCAGGTGGGGACATCTGACACCTTGCCTACCCCAAACACTGCAGGGTCCAAGCCTAATGGAAGGCAATGAAGCAAGTAGCCACCGCCTCCCCCACCCACCCCTACTGCCTGCCTCTCTGCCCCAGGGCTGCTGAGAACCCCTCCTGGGAAGATAGGGAAGCAGCAGAAGGTAAATCTGAATTAAGCCTCTGGCATATGCTCTACGGCCCATTGGACTTTATTTGCAAAACATATTCTCAAAGATAAAACTAGTAAAAGTTTCAAAGAAGGGACCACAAAGCATTAAACCCACAGTATGGGCACTTGTGAGCATGGGCCCTAAGCTACTGATTGTAAGCCAGTAATGTCTGAGATTGTCCTTGACCAGCCCCACTCCACCCCCCAAACTGAGCTAGCTGCCCCTTGCTGTGCTCTCTGCTCACCCCATGTTTGCCTTTGTCAGATTATGTTAATATTATCTATTTATATGTATGTTTCACAAAATCTTTTGTAAAATTTATAAGGTTAGGGAATTCGGCTAAATTTTTTAAAATTAATTTCTAGATCTTGGTATTAAAACTGCTTCTAATGGGCCTTAGAGAAAATGTTAAAATGACCAGGCAAATCACTAACTGGCTGAGCTGGACCAAGAGTATGCACTGTTGTTACTTGGCCCTGCCACCACCACTTGCACCGTGACAGCTGTCTGCTCACCTCCCAGAACATCCTCAGCAATGGATCACACCTGACCTACAGTTTTACATCCCAACTACTATGCCCACTGCCACCACCACTATTTGGGGAGTTCCCATGTACAGCTCTAGCTGACAAAGAGAGTTCACCATGTCTGACACCTGCCAGACTACACCCACGGAGGCTCTGGCTTCCTCAGGTAGCTGGAAAAGGCTAGGTAACACAGCTGGGAAAGTGGAGAAGATAATACTCTAAGAAAGCAGATGTCAACAATGAAAGGCAGGAGACAGGTATTTGTCCTTCATTTTTACCCTAATAGACAGAGCTGAAATGCAGTAATTTCATTTGGCCTCTCTGGAAATGTCTTACAAGACTGAGCAACCATCTATGTTAGCTCTTAATCCATGACCAGCTTGGTAATTCTTCTTGTCATTTCCCTCCCTCATTCCTTGCCTGGTTCCTTTCCCCCTTACTCTTGCTTCCCTGGGACTGTACCTCCATAAAACATTAGTATAAAAGCTGTCCCTCAGATTGTCTTCTGTAAAAAGCCAGCCTGAGGCAACTGGTAGCAGAAGTGGGATAGTGATAATGGCTGGCATGCTGTGGCATCAGAATTACTAATGCTCTTCCCTATGGTTGAGTGGGATAAGGTGGAGGTTTAGTGTAAGCCTTAGGGATATCAAGTTGCCACTGCAATTAATCAATATAAGGGTAATGATAATTATGGGACTACTGCCATGGTTGGCTACTTATGATGGTATTGAATTCCTTGACAGGCTCAGGGCAGCTGATTGTCCTTTTAAGACATTCTGTGAAAGGTATAGATAGCTCTAAGGCAAATGGTAAAACCAGATTATAAATATATCAAGAAAGAACCAGAGAAACATCAATTGGGGAAGGTATTGAGGGTGTTAGATCAAGAATCTGGAATTTAAGATGGACAGGAGAATTCATTCAAATGGACAACTCATCCATAATTTGGAACTTAATGTCTAGCAAGTCTTAATGAAGTCCCAATAATGTTTAGTGTCTACCAGTCCTAATGTTATCTGGTATCACTGCTGAAAGCCTGCATTCACAATGGCTTTGGAATTGTGTTGGAATTTACTTGGCAGAATAATGAGGAAGGGGTCAGAAGGCTCAAGAAAAAAGGGAGAATTAGAATAAAGACATGCAAACTCACCACCTGAGTATATTCTCCAGGGGGGACTAGGGCAAAATGCACTGATCATGGGGGCACAGACATTGCTGAGAAACTCACTGTTGGGTGTCTTTTTTCAGGCCAGGGTTGACAGTGGAAGATCCTGGCATACCACTGGGCTTCTTAATATCATTGGGAATATTGGGGTTCTGGAAAAATCAGAGGCCAGGTCAGTATAATTGTCATACTAAGCAGAATGGCTTAGAATGGCAATTAAGGTGTTTTGGCCCCAAATGCCAAATGATCTACTATTACAGCTAATCAATGCTGTTTTCCCCAAAGTTAAATAACAGACAAATAACTCTCTAGAATAGTGGTTGTCAGAGCATGATCTAAAGAGCAGCAGCTTTAGCATCATCTTGGAACTTGTCAGAAAAAAAATTCTCAAGCCCACTCCATTTGGTGACATGGCCCAGCAATTCTTTTTAACTAGCCCTCTGCTTGATTGGATACATGTAAATGCTTGAGAACCATTAAACTAAGGTTTGATTTTTAAAGCCAAAAAGAATTGGCCACTGATGAGCATAGGCTGATGTTAAACACTATAATGGGAAATTGCAATTTCTAGTTACTAAATATAAGTCACTTCACAGATCCAAAGCCCATTGTTGGAAGGGAAATCTGTGTCCCCACAATGACACCAAAAAAAATAGCAAATAATTCTCCAACTCTTCCAAATTGGCCAGGATAATTGTGCACTGAAAAAAGGGAATAGCCCTGGCTGGTGTGGCTCAGTTGGTTGGGCATCATCGCATGCATTGAAAGGTCACTGGTTTGACTCCCAATCAGGGCACACACCAAGTTGCTGGCTCAAACCCTGATCAGGGTGTGTGTGGGAGGTAGCTGATCCATGTTTCTCTCTCACCTCAATGTTTCTCTCTCTCTCTCTTTCTCTAGGAGCAATAATAACACATTTTTTTAAAAAGAAAGAAAGGGAATATCCAGACTTTTTGAGAATGGTGTGAATGTGGTAACACCTGACACTGACATCAAAACATGGTCCTCCAGTTAAAATGGAACCTTGTAGATACCAGACTACAAATAGTGTTCGAGCTCAAGTCCATCTTACGTGGATTTAATAGATTCAAGGACTCACTCTGTCGCTCTTTCTTTAGTCTCTGAATGCCTAATGGGATAAATATGCTTAGAAGTTGTCATTTGGTTTTCTGACCTGTGAATTAAGGAACCTTATGATAAAAAGGTGCAATGCATCTTCCCTCCAGGCCAAAACATTAAATCATCAGTATCACCTCCCTGAAAAAAATTTCAGAAACTTGTTGCAACAAAGATTTAAAAGATTCAGGGATGGAGGTTCCCATAATATACCTATCTGGCATATTATTTCACCCATCTGGCCTCTGCAACAAAAGGCATATGGCTCTTGGTGGGTTGCAGTGGATTATTATAAACAAAGCAGAATCCCAAATGACAGTCTCTATGCTTAGATATGAATTTTATTGGAGTAAGTCAAATCAACCTCTGGCATATCCTTTGAGGCTTTTGCTCTACTGAATCTTTATATCTGATTATTTTTTAAATATATGTATATTATTGATTTTTTACAGAGAGGAAGGGAGAGTCATAGTTAGAAAAATCAATGAAAGAGAAACATTGATCAGCTGCCTCCTGCATACTCCCTACTGGGTATGTGCCAGCAGCCAAGGTACGTACATGCCCTTGACAGGAATTGAACTTGGGACCCTTGAGTCCACAGGTCGATGCTCTATCCACAAGCCAAACTGGTTAAAGCTTTATTTCTGATTCTTATTAACAGAGAGGGCCAAAGGCAGTTAACCTTTATATTGCAAGGAGGGCAGTACATCTTCACTCTCTTGCCGGAGGTCTGTGTTAATTTTCCTGCTGTCTGTAATGGTCTATTCCAGAGTGGTATCAATCATCCTGATATTCCGCAGTCCATCATGCTAGGCTTCTATACTAACTGACATTTTACTAATTGGACCTACTAAGGAAAATGGGTCAAGAACTTTGAATGCCCTACTAAAACACATAGATGTCAGAGGGTAGGTGGTAAGTCCTTGATAATTAAGGAGCCTGACACATCAGTGAACTTTTTAGGAATCCAGTGGTCTGGAACATGAAGGGACACACCCTCTGAAGTAAAGACTGATCACGGCACAAGTAACTGTGCAATGGGAGTTGCCTGATATAAGCTTGGTGTTAACACAAACTCCCAGAAAAAGATTGAAAGGCATAGAAACAAATTACTGTGTTAAGGAAATGGTATCCTATATAATAAAAGCCTAATATGCTAAGTGCCTGGTTGTCCGGTTGGCCATCCAACCAATCAAAGCATAATATGCTAATGATATGCTAAGGCTGCTCAACTGCTCACTATGATATGCACTGACCACCAGGGGGCAGACGCTCTGACCAGTAGTTAGCTTGCTGCTGAAGTCTGCCGAGATTGGAACTGAGCGAGATGGGCTGGACACACTCTGGAGCCCTCAATGGTCCCTCCCCAGCCTTGATCATACACCAATGTGTCCCTTGGCCTGCCCTGCACCCTCTTGCAATCCAGGCTGAGGGATCCCCTCCCCCTCATGCTCGAATTTTGTGCACCAAGCTTTAATCTTTTAAAAAAGGACACAAGTAACTCAGAAGATGCAAAAACTATGACTTGTTGGCTTAGAACTCCATATTACCTGTCCCTGTTGCACAGGTGCCATTTCCTAAGCTCATACCTATAGCCTCATGGGAAGTTACCTATAACCAACTGATGGATAAAGAAAAGTCTTGAACCTAAGTCTTGATCAAAGACAGTTTCAATGCCATATTGGAGTTCTATAGAAATGAATCACTGTCACAATACAGTCTCTCTCAGGAGTGACTCTGAAAATATGGGAATAGCCACAGGAGGTTCAAGAGTGTCAACTAGCTTCTCTTTGGCCAACACACTGCTTACACAATAGGGAAATGAACCAAGAGGCCCTGGTGAGAAGCTCAGAACCTATACATGGATCCAAAAGCAGGCGCTCCAGAAACCAAGAGATAGAACTCGGCTTACCCTCTCTCACCATCACTCTCAATGACCCAGGTGCAGAATTTGTACTTTCTGTCCCTACAACCTTGTATCTGCTGGGTTTGGAGATCTTGATTCCCACGGGAGCATTGCTTCCCAGAAAACACAGTATTTTATTGAACTGGAATTGAACTATTTTTAACTCAGCATGCCAATGGATAATAAAAGAATTTCTATACATAATGGTTTGATTGTGATTCCAGTGGTTGCTACCCAATGGGGACAAATACAAGTATATCTACATTGCAGGACTCATTGAGGCACCTCTTAGAGATTCTGTGCCCAATGATAGTTGTAAATCTACACCCACAGCAACTATTGCCTGACTATGGAAAACAACCGAGAGTTCATGTATACTAGGGATGAGGGACTGTGCAACATACCAAGCAAGCAACCTAGAGCAGCTGATATACTGACTAAAGGTGAGAGATACTAGGATGAGTGACAGACAAGGGACTTGATAAATATCAGCTTTGACCCTGGGTCCCACTGCAGCAGTGAAAACTATTGTTTGGTTTCTAATCCTCTTTAAATCTCAGGTGATTGAAACTTACCACTACTTGGAAGGATTGGCCTTGCACCTCCATTTTTAAGAAGTAGAGAAAGCAATCTGTTTTCAGACAACATCTAGGATATCATAACAGGATGCAAGTGAATCTGATTGGTGTAAGGATGTAGTATAGGAAACTCAGTCTATGAGTTTCCACCACTCCCTGTCTACCCCATTCCACCCAGACAGCAACCATTTGCAATGCTTCTAGCTATTTGAAATATACTCAGTGTTTAAGTCCCAGTCACTGCCACTGAATACTGAAGGCCCCCACATTTAGCCCCAAATGACAGGGAATGACTGCTATGCTACAGACCAGAGGCTCTGACTGCCCCCGGGGCTGCCTGGAAGGGCTTCATAATACAACCTGGACATATAGGAAATTAATGCCTTGTAAGGCAAACTTTACTACTGAAAGATAGTAGAACGACACCAGGAGATACATTTCTCACCCTTCCTTCTCTCCAATAGACTGCTCTGACGCGTGGTATTTCCATATGGCTTCTCAGGAGACATCCTGCAAATCTCAGCATCTGGCTGATTGTGTTAGGAAGATGTGGTGATCATATTAGCTCATCCTCTTGAATTTTTTTTTTTTGTGTGTGTGTGTGTGCCTCAATTGCCTTAAACCTCATTCCTGCTTCCCTAGGAATGCACCCACCTCACCACCCCCAATACAATGTTAGCATGTTAGATTTTGCTGTAGATACTGAGCAAGAAGTCAACTATTTTAGTTTCTTTTAAAGAGTGGGTGATTCAGGACTCTGTTTCCAATCTGACATTAAGGAGCTTGAAGTCTCCACTCCATTCTAACAGCAATTATAAAGCAGAACAAAATGAAAAATTAACTTTTTTTTTAAAGATCTGTCACAGATATAAGGTCACAGGGCAAACGCCTGCTCCAAAAATTGGAGAGAATTTTTATATTTGAATATAGAAAATCACAATTTACCAGAGCAGAAACCCAGGAACAGTCACCTCCATGGAAACCAATGCCAGAGTAGGAAAATCTGTAATGGATGAATTACTGGAGGCTCTGTGTGGACAATCTGAGAATTAAAAACTCCAGGGTGAACCAGTCACAGGGCCCCCACACCTTTGTGAGTTTTGCCTCTGAGAGCTCCACTAGATCCTCACAGTGAATAGAAAATTTCCCACAAGTTTCCAGCAGCGGCAGGACAAAAGGAACCATGTTAAAATATGCCAGAGGATTTTGTTCTGAACAAGCCTGGTACCTATTTGCTGCCAGTAAACATTTGATAAATTGATAAGCGAACACGGGCAAATGTGAGAGAAAACATTTGTCCAATGTCTCAGTTTGTTGTGTGTGTGGAAGGAGAAAAAAGCATGGAATCTTGTTCTAGGCCTTGAGCTAGGAAAAGGGCACAGGTCTAATTACTGCCCTCAGAGAAGTCAAAGTCCAGTGTAGAAGGCAGACATGTGAACCGATTGATACAATGGAGGGGAATTGGAGACCCCCAAATTGAATCAAGTAATTCTAGATGGATTGGGTACAACCAGAGAAGAGAAGACGACAATTAGAGAAGACTCTCTAGAGAACAGGATCTTCCAGGATACATCTTGGAAAACGCAGTGTGCAAAGAAGGAAAGGGTATTCTCAGGCAGAGGAAACCAGGTTGTAGAAAAAGACAAGGACACCAAATCAAAGAAGACCTTGTGTGCAATAATATGGAACCTCATTTTACAAATATGGGCATCCACTAAAGGCTTTTAAGCAGGAAGATGGCTTGATCAGACTTATGTAAAGAAACTTTACTCTGTCTTCTGTGGATATTGTCACTGCTGTAGACAACTCTCCCAGCCACCTGTCACTGCTCAGCCTTAGAATATTCCATCTAGCTTGTAAGAAATAAGTCAAATGAGAAAACTTTGAAATTGCATAGTCAGAGATTCCTAGACTTGCTAGCTCACAAAAGGAAGAAAAAAATTGTAAGCCTGTTACTATCTTGCTGGAGATCTCACCTGCTATTTGATTTCCTTGTGACTATGTAAGTTTCTGATCCATTCTACTAAAAAGTGAAAGAAACCATGGTTTGGAATCTAATCTGAGCACTGGAAGTTTGTGGTAAAAGTGAAGATGTATTGCCTCCTTTGCATTATTAGGCCATCCCCAAACAGCAATTATGAAGTTGCTTTCTCTTCTCTTCATAAGTTCTATTAGTAGAAGAAGATTGCATGTATGGGCAACAAACACACATGGACACCAAGGGGTTGGTCTGATAACCCATCACTTGGCACCAAACATATTTTACTACTTTGTGACAGGATTGACACCCAAATGTAAACTCCTGGGTTTCCGTAAGAACACAAATTCTGTCAAATTACAATAGGCAGGCAGCCATAGTCTATCCCTTTGCAAATGAATTTCAACACAATTACATCTTGCCAAACTCTTTTAAGACAAGGACACTTCAAAAACAAGCCAAAGTCTAAAGATGAAATTTTGTGGGTTCAGAACTCCCAAGAAGACAAAAACATCTCAAGTTCACTAAGGGAATGAAGAGGAGTAACTCTCCCTCCGACCATTGCATCTCCATCCCATCCAGCATCCCAGTGTTTGTCCAAAGAGAGGAGGACCCTCAGCATTGGGGAAGATCAGAACTGGGGACTGAGGATAACCAGTTTGCTTTTTTTCCCACTCCTCCCTCACACAACAAAGCTTCACGTAGTCTGATTTGCCAAACAAAGCATCTTGCCTGCTTCCCCCCACCCCTGGCCCTAGGATTTGGGAAGGATTTTTTTTTTAAATCTTTATTGTTTAAAGTATTACATAGGTCCTCCTCCTCCCCCCCCCCTCCCCACTAACCTCTTCCAGCCCATTCCTGTCCTCCCCACATTCCCTCACCCAGGCCCTCACCACCCCATTGTCCACGGGTTATGCCTATATGCATACAAGTTCACTGGTTGATCTCTTCTTAACCACCCTCCCCTGCAGGAAGGAATATTTTTAAACCAGCAATATCAACACCAACTGCAAGGAACTCATTATATTTGACTTCTTTTCAAGTCACCTTACAAATATGGCCTTTGAAGCATAATGAAAACACCCAGAGACATAAATTGCTGCTTAAAACTGTCCCCTATAGAACTTATCCCTTCTGCTGCAAAAAGATGAAAAGGAAATACTTCCAAGTGTTCTGAGTTCTGAACTTAATGGTCATCATATGAACTTTAATTGGGGGGGAAAAAGGGGGGGGAGGGGTCACCAAGTGTTTAAAAATCTGCTTTAATTATATTTTCATGAATTCGCAAAGAACATCGTTGCAGTGAATGTTACAAAAAAGCAGAGAGAGACATCTGAACATGCAATAAAAAAATGGATTCACAGTGAAAATAATGTAGGTTGGTACTAAAATATAGTTACTTGGCTCCCTGAAGGAAAAGGTTCCTTCTAATTATCTGTTCACTTGGGTTTTATTAGGAGAAAGTTTTGTGGGTTGTTTTTTTGTTTTGTTTTGTTTTTTTCCTCAAAAGCTTTGGGGGAAGTTTTCAATTTCTGCTACAACTATTGGCTTCTGGAAGTCCCTCATTCTGAAAGCCATTATTTGCAGCCTATTATTCAATCAGAAAATTCAAAAGTACAGCAAACAGCTCAGCAACTGTGTTCTTGTTACATATAAAGCCATTAGCAAAAATATGTAACAAATTTTAGGTCAAACAAACAAGTTTGACCTTATCCTAGCATACAGAAGTTTGCTTTATTCCACACCCTCACCGCCTGCTGTAAAATGAGAGGGTGTGAGGGGGAAGTAGCTACCAGAATTCTTATTCTGGTTGGGGGAGAGAAATCTTAAAAGGTAAGGTAACAATTTTAATCACCTTTTAACCGAGTTGTAAAAACGCATCCGGGCTTCTCAACAAAGGAGGAAAAATAGGAACGATGATAATGGCTTTAAAAATAAAGAATGCATCCCTTCGTCCTTTGCAAAGTCTCTTAGCTAACTCAAGTTGGAGAGTGAAAATGACTGCGTTGGTGACTGTGATCTGAGGTGAAACATACGTACACGGTCACCCAAGCTGCTGAGAAGGTTCGCATGGAGGGCATGCACATATTTCATACCGACAGAGTTCACACCACAGGGGAGAAAGATCATACAGGTACGTGGGGGAATGCCACCCAAGTCTATACATAATCGCATACACAGGAAGAACTCATGGAGTCAAAGGGAGACCAAAATACAAGTTTAAAAAATACATGTCCAAATCATTTCAAAAGCCAAGGACCCTGCTTGCTTACTGAAAGCTCTCGACAGTGCCACAGAATACCTTGTAAACATTGGAAATGCAGCGTTATGCAATTCACAGTCTCAAAAGAAAATAAATTTCTGGTTTATCATCGCTGCTTGGCTCTGTCTGCAAAACAGAATGATCCGAACAGAGCTGGTCGGCGTGGCCCGCGTGCAGGGCCGCGCATGCCCCCTCGGGGATGCCCCGGCCCTCCAGGCCGCCGGCCTTGGCGTTGCTCAGGTAGCCGGCTATGTAGGAGCCTGTGGAGTGCCGGTTCCCCACAGGAGCGGGCGCCGTGGGCTTGTTTCGAAGAACCACCCCACCCACGTGGGTGGTGGGGTTCCCACCCCTTTGCCTGTTGGCTTCCTGCTTCTCCTTGGCGCGGCTGGCGATATTGCGCACCCTGCTCTGGCTTCTGGACGACAGCTTTCTGACCAGCGCCCTGGGGAGCTGATGGGCATCCTGCTTGGCGTACAGCACCTGGCAGCCGTCTTCCTGGTCCAGGGACACGAGTCTCCGCAGCTGCTCGGTCAGGGCATCCATAGGCTCTAACGATTGTGTCTTCACAGCCACCCCCTTTCTGTCCCGGATGCCCGTGGTGACAAAACTCTTGCTGATACACTGGTACTTGCTTTCGAAATTGCAGGCGATGTCCTCCGAGGTCAAGTCCCCCAGGCTTTTGGATTTGCAAGGACTGGGCAGCTTCAGAGCAGGCAGGGCAGGCTGCTGCGGCTGCTTGGGGGCAGGGGCATGCAAGTCGTGGGCACCAGACGGGGGCACGCAGGTCTGGTTCGTCTTTGCATCGGAACCGGAGAAGTGCTTGTGCATAAAACCAGCACCCTGGTAGGCTAAACAAGAACGACTCTGACTTTTGACATCTTGACCACCGGTGTTGAATGTTTCAGAGACAGGAGGCGGGAGCGTCGCTTTGCAGTAGCCATTTCTCGGGCCTCTTTGAAAGTGGTCCACCACGTCCCGGCTGTACTTCAGTTTGAAAGGAGACACAAGGGGACTGGTGCCTTCTCGCATGTAATCATGGGTGGTTATGGACAGGTTTTCTGAGTCTCCTTCGATTTCCACGAGACTGCTCCCCCCAGAAATTAAACAGAGTGTGGGGTCGGCGATTCCGTCCCCCAGGGTCACGTCGGTGGAAGAGGCGAGGCTGTTGTTCGTCAGGGTTCCCCAGTCTTTCCCATGGGTGGGACTTTTTGGTAGCCAGCAGTGAGACGTGTGAGAGGAACAAGGCAGGTTGCTGTCCGCGCCCCCTGTCTTGGCCTTGGCTGAAAGGTCATCATCTAGTTTGGTTTTGGAGCTGTTAGGAGTTTCACAAACCACTGTGTGTGTTGAGTGTTCAGAGGTCTCAGGACTTAATGCAATCCTCTCAGGAGTTGAGCAGAATAAGGATGCCTTGGGTTTTCCCTTGGGAAAGTCATGCTTGAAGGGCATTTTTAGGTCCATGATGGGCAAGGGAGGATGGTCTGACCTCACACGGGAGCCGTGAAGAGGAGAAACCACCGTGAGGTTAGCCTGATCCCTGGTCTCCTCAAACTGGCCAATCAGCGCTGAGATGGAGCTGCCCGGCTCATTCTCCTTCGTTAAGGTGACGTTGTCGATAAGACGGGAAATGTCGCTCTCCTGCAGAATCTCGGTAGAATGTAAGTCAGGTGTGTCAGGACAGAGCGTTGAGACGTCTGACAAAGAAAAGGATGTTGCAGCTCTACCCTTACCGCCATTGCCATCCACGCTTTTAATCTCCAGAGCGCTCTGAGAAAGGATGCTTCCTGACAATGTGCCTTTCCCTTCCCCAGAGCCCCCAGCATTCCCATTCTCCTTAGCTTTCACCCTGTACGGATCTTGCGTGAGGTTCACTGCAGGGTTAAGAGCCAAATGCTTCTTTGGGGAGAGGGGTTTGTTGGGGCAGCGGTGTTCCTGGCCTTCGCCTGACACGGTTGGTTTGGTCCTCCCACCCTTGGGACCGGGCACTCCCTCCTGTTCTGTGATTGGCGTCTGGGTGGTAGATGCAGCAGAGCCCCCTCGGCTGATGTCTTTGTGGAGGAGAGCGCTGGAGGAAGAGGATAACTTTTTGCTGAAATGTGGAAAACGTTGGTCTTTTATGCTTGCCTTCCCATTTCTGCTGCCATCCTCGTCCTCTGCTGAATGAAACAAACAACATTTTAGGTGACATGTGGCACTTTATGTAGAAGCTGCACACACTCATGTTTGTCTCCAGACAGACAAATGGAGAATGTAAATCTGTCACATCGTGAGAGGATATAATCATGGGTTGCATAGATTTTCGACAAAGTATCTGTGTGATGGAATGGTAAAATATATGTATAGGAATTTCATTGAAGTTTCCTTTGAATATTGATTACATCAGTTAAGAATGTAATATTCATTATCCAAAAAAATAATAATAATGTCAATGAGTTACCATACTTTTACAGTGTGGATTACCTTTAGTTGTTTCCTATTCAGATTTGTACTACACAGAAGCATGGCAATAAAAACAGAACAAGACAGCTCTGTTAAACAATGTATTGTGGTACCTGTAAGCAAGATACTATAAGTTTTCAGAGTTAAACATGTATTAACAGTACAAATCATATTATTTTTAGAAAAATTGTTCTGGCAAAAAATATAATTAATTTCTAAAACAAAAGGGAAGGTGCAATAAATATATTAAAATGTCAATATATTGGCTTTAAAATGTAAAATTGAAGAATCAGTCAATAATTCTATGCCACTGTGAATGCCTAATTTTCTGTTATCATATTTTTGTTTCTAGTAAACACACTTTATATTGCAATCTCCCCTACAAGAGGCAGCAAAATATCAAGCACAGTAAGGAAAACTGTAAAAACGCACAAATCACAGCAATTAGGGGTACCCCACCATGCTTATTATAGTGCTAAGACAATATTGGGTGTTTAAGTATTCTTGATCAGATTCTTTTAATACTATTTCAATGCTTTCAGTCATGATCTATAAAAAATAATTTAATTATTATATATTTTCCAAACTAAAAATATTCATCATAAATCTTTGATAAACCCTAAAATTATAAAGAAAATAATTAAATTTCCAATGATGTTACCACTCAGAGTTAGACACTGTATGTTTTTGTGGAGGAATAGAACTATGTATAGAATTTTATATTCAACATTTTCACCAATTAATATTTTTTCTACATTATAACTTGAATCATTCCATGGCTATATATTGCTCCACATTTGCCACAAACTTTATATATACATATACATATATATATACATATACATATACATATACATATACTAAAGACTAACTTACATTATTGTTTTTTAAATGGAAAAAAGAAAATCACCTCAATATTGCTTTCTAACTCACCTTAATGCTATTAACATCTTAATTTTGGCATTGACAAAATTTTTTGGCATTGACTACCAATTTTTATGAAATGTAGTTTTATTTTCTCCCAAACGGAATGCTAACATAAAATTTGAAGCATGTATTTCATTTCTCCCCTGATATTCCTCTTAGCAAAAGTTTAAGACTTTTAAACTCCTTTTTCTTATTCAAATAAGCCATTCAAAAATTGGTGTGTCTCCCTAGAATATCTTTAAAATAAAAAAATTAATATAAGTAAAATGGTGCTTGTGAGAAAGTCGATTATTGAAATTAGATTGTATGATTCAAAGGAGAATTTCCTAAAAGAAATAGGTATCACATTCGACTTGTCTGAAATTATCCTGATTTAATTAGAACATGTTTCAGAGACATGAAATGAACACAGTTTTGGTGCTAAATTATTCTAGAATAAGTCAGGAGAAGGAGTCACCGACACAAACCAAGAAGTCTTTGGTACATTGCAAGGCAAGCCTCACTGCTTATCAAGTTCTTGATATGAGGGAAGTATTCTGCTCAAATCAGGGGAACAGCTGGGTAACAGGCTGGAGGAAACTATAACCCGGAAGGAGCTGCAGCCAGGCTGCCTTCCCAGCAGCATCCAGGGATCGGGGAAATGAGGCCACAGGAAAACAGCGCCTGAGCCACCTCTTGAGGAATCAGAGATGTTTAAGTGAGGATAGCAACTTGCTTTAACATTTGGTTTTTCCTCTTTCTCCATGAACATTCCCAATCACAGAAATGTTTTATACGTTGGGGAGAGAAATATAACTATATTCAACTTCAGAAAAATCAACACATTCCTATTCAACCTGGGAACAATCAGTATATAAGGTACCCACCGAGAAAACCAAGGTCTTTGCTCGTTTTCTGCAGGTGTCCCCTCTCCCTTCCAGACCCAGCAGATCCCTGCAATCGCCCCTGCTGGTGTCTCTTCCCTCCCTGTCACTTTCAGATGGCAGTGTGAGTTTAGGCTTAAGCTCTTCTACCGCCCTCTCCCCAAAGTTTAAAATCTGGTCTAAAAAAAATAATAACTTTAGTGCAGCCGATGTTGCTCAGTGGTTAGTCTGGCCGGTGTGGCTCAGTGTTGACCTATGAACAAGGAAGTTATCCTTTGATTCCCGGTCAGGCACATGCCAGTGGTTGCAGGCTCAATCCCCAGTAGGGGGCATGCAGGAGGCAGCGGATCAATGAGTCTCGTCATTGGTGTCTCTCTCTCTCCCTCTCCCTATCCTTTCCTCTCTGAAATCAATACAAATATATATATTATATTTATCTATACATATACATATATATTATATATTCATATCTATATTCACATATATTCATATATATTCATATCTATATTCATATATAGTCATATATATTCTTTTTTTTTAATAACTTTAACAACTACTTATTTTTCAGTGTGTTTGACTACAAATGTCAATCACACATTGTAATAACTAGAGACCACAATGCCGCTCACAGGGCTTTCTTTGCAGAGAAACGTAAAGCATCTTACCCAGAGAGCTTTCTCTGCCGTCGGGGTCCTTTGCCGTCTCGGATACCGGCAGCGACAGAGCGCCCAGGAAGCACTTGTCCACGGGCATGGAGGCCGGGCGCGCCTGCAGGCTCCTGGCGGTCCTCCTCACCACGCCATCCGGAGCCCGGGCGGCCTCGGGCGCGGGCTCCCTCACCTCCACCACCTCCTGGAAGCCCACTTTGCTCTTCTTCCTGCCCTTGGCCGGCGCGCTGGCCGTGCGGCGCAGGATCCGCTCCCCGATGGACCGCTTCCGCACGTAGTGGGCATTGCCCTCCGAAGAGCAGTGCCTGGGGTTCTTATTGAACAGGCCCTTCAGGCCCTGGAGCTGTCTGTTCTGCAAATACAAAAAGGACCCACCGCAAAGTCAGCGCAGGCAGGGGTGTCCACAGCGTGCCCTTTTTAAGATGACAGCTCCATGAAGAAAAAAAAAAAATGGAATATAAAATGGACATTTTCAGCCATTGCAAGATATTCGGACCAAGGCAACGGCAGCTCACAGCATGTTTGCACAGCGTCATGCACGTCTTATCCACCTTACTTCGTGAGGAAGGCAGCCAGCCTTCCAGAAGTTCCCTACCGGGAGGAGGTGACAAGGAGGGGGCAGGAAAAGCTTTCACAGTTAACGGACTGTTAAAAACTTCGGCTGCCTTAAAGCAAACAGATGTGTGTTTCAAACTGGGAAGCAGGGAAATGGAGTGACATGAGAGAGCATGAGGCCATAACGGTTTAAAGAGAGACGTATGTCAGCAAGAACAAAACATCACCATGCGGAGCAAACTACCTTGGTAGCTCCTAGAAAGTGCAAGATAGTGTAACTGGGGTTGAGTATCAAAGGGCTCCACTGCAAGGGGAGAGACAAACAGACAAAACACAGTTTGGGCTCAGTTCACCGTGGCACAAGTGAAAACGAAAGGAAAAAAAAATGCATAGAGGCTTCTCTAAACACTGCCTTGGGGTTTCAGTGATATCAGCCACAGGTTCATTCATGACTCCACTCACCACCACCGCATGGAGGTTTGTGCATCCCAACGCAAATAGACCTTCAAAGTAATAAATTATATGGCGTCTAAGTGGACACTGTTTAGGAGAGAGGAGTCCTGCGGAACATGTTCCTTTTCATGTTTTTATTTATTTCTGGATTAAGTTTTTAAACAGCTTCTGAATTTTATTATTTCCCATCAAGTGTGATAAATGCTAGGAAAAAAACTACTTAATTACCCTGGGATTCCTAGAAATCCAAGAGTCATTTTTCGATCATTTATGTCTGTGTGTATTTAGGCCAGAGGAAAAAAATATCAACAAGCTGCACAAACAGAAACCTAGGACGAGGCGTAGAGAGTCAAGGAATAAAACTGCATCACTCTTAGAGATTAGATTTTCAGACATCGCATCACCTAAGACTGATGTGAGAAACATACACCCCTAATTGGGGCTGAGCCCATCCACTCCCTAGAAATTGCCTTTTGTCGTGGTAAGATTAATATCAGTCAACATTTTTGAGCATTTGTTATGTGCCAGGCAGATTTCTAAGGATAACAGTTATTTATTTATGAGGTAGGCACTATTTTTACTCCACACTTACAGGTGAGAAAGCTGAGGCACGGAGGATGTACGTATATGCCTCTGCAGCGAAGCCCCATGCTACACATTCTTTCTGGGAAAGAACACTGTATTCCTGGGCCTTACTCAGTGCTCTCAGAATCCCTCCAAATCCCAGCTGGTTCTGCAAACACATTCCAGTGGCCAAGTCTCCAATTACTTGGCACGACCAGAGGACAGCCTATTGATTTATAAACCTCGAGGGAGTCGTACCGTGAAGTGAGCGGTGTCAGGAGAGAACTAGAATACATTTTTGTGGTCTTTTTCTTAAGCCCTGTGGGTGGCTTTAAATTTCATTCTTGAGTTTTAGGTTTTCTATTAAATATAAATGGCATCCAATGAAGGCAGCCTGCCTAAAACTGGTTGGAATCACAGCTTGGTTAGGACAAGTAATTCATCACACATCTGAGGCACACACATTTACCATTGCAGCCAGCTGGGATTTTTTAAGAATTAAAATTTAAAAAAATCAACATTTAGCTGAAACCGGTTTGGCTTAATGGGTAGAGTGTCAACTTGGGGACTGAAGGGTCCCAGGTTCGATTCCGGTCAAGGGCATGTACCTTGGTTGCGGGCATATCCCCAGTAGGGGGTGTGCAAGAGGCAGCTAATCGATGACTCTCTCTCATTTATGTTTCTAACTCTGTATCTCTCTTCCTTCCTCTCTCTACAAAATCAATAAAATATATATATTTTTTAAAAATCAACATTTAACTCCATCTCCACTGTGTTAACCAATGATCACCTGAGAGAATAGTTTTCTGTCAAGCCCAGAGGGACCTGCTGGGAGGAAGGAGTGGGTACACACCCCTAGGAGCAAAAGGAGCACAGGTGGATGGGGACCTAAGCACAGGACAGCACAGGGCTCCCTGAGTTTCCCTACAATTTTCTGCTCAGGAGGTACAGTCCTTTGATGCAGATAGTCAGTAAGTAACTTGGTTAAGGACCATCTGATTGTTGCATGTAGCTTTAACCCCTGTAATCTTGCTCACCTTTCCATAGATTTCATTGATGGTTATGTGAACAAATATGGATGCCTCTGTCAGCCCTTCCAAATAGACATGCCGGTAGCCTGATAAGAGAAGAGAAAGCAGTTTTCTTTCATTGAACTTGCATTTAGCTCCCCCCCGGTACAATCAAATTAGGATTTTGACTTTACACTTCACAAAGCACATCAACACACATATTGCCGCACAACGCGTTTAACATGTCACACATTGTGTATATCAACACCCTATATTAAATCTTCCGAAGAAAATGGAATGGCCAGAGGAAAGCCAGGCCGTACCTACCAGGCACTAAGCTGCTGAAGGTCACGGTTCGTTGTCCAACGAAGTCTCGTCCAATAGGATCGTGATCCCACACAAGGAACCGAACCAAAGCTATTTCTGGCATGTGTACTGTAAATGTCAGAGTTTCTTCCCACACAGGGTTAAATCCTCCGAGAAACAGAAAAAGAAAAATCAGAAAAGCAAAGGGGTTGGCTAAAAATGAATTGGCCACAACATCTGCAAAGCAGGCAGTGAAAATTGCTTGCAATGGTTATTAAACTCATACAGAAGACCAAGCCGCCCCATGATGCCTTACTGAAATAAAGCCTCGGAATTTACCCCATTGCTGGAAAATAATTGGTAAGAAAATTGCCTGTAAATGATTACATTTATTCTAATAATCTTTGATGCCAAATTGCACTGCAGAGAAAGTTCTATCACACAATATTCAGGATGCTTCAATGATGTCAAAATAGCTATAGTAGGGATCTAACAATGTTTTAGCATAAAATTATAAAGGATGATTCCCACCCCCATCCCCACAAGAGAATTATGCCTCTCGCTCATCAAAAATTCTGCTACTGCAATAATCACTAGCAAGTGTTTCATAAGGAAGGTGTCTTGCTTAGATATCATGCTATTTAATTCTTAAGGCAATCTTCTAAGGGTGGTAGATCAGGGTTTGTTTTTTGTTTTCTTCTATTGAAGAAAAAAGAAATGTGTATTACCAACATTCAAAAATTACACAGGTAACACATACTCCTTTTTTTTTAAGTAGGAAAATAATTTTATAGTTGAAAACTTGATGTTCAGAGAAAATAATGTGCCTAGGGGCACACAATTAGTAACATTGCCTAATTAGACTATTTATTAATGATTACTCCTGGCTTCTTGTGAAGCAAGACCTTACTACATAAAGATGAAGTATTTTTATAGCTACTAAAAATAAATAGAAAGGTCTATAATCCAATTCAAATTCTATATGAAAAAAAACTCGATTTATTTTTTGGTAAGATTCTCTCAGATAAAATAATTATTTAAATTGATAAAAATTTAAGTACTCTATAAGTTTTTCCTTTCTGAAAAGGAATATAGATTTTATTATAATGTATGCACTTGGGGCATCAGCATTTAACCCTGTTAAACACCTTCGCTAATGGCGTAATTATGGACTGAAAAGCATTGAAACACAGTCCCTCCTGAACAAAAGAAGAAATTTTCTTTGTCTTGACTTAGTGATGACCTCTCAATTACTTCTGGGTGAAAAAAAACTTTGAACACTGATAGGAAAATGCAATATAGGAAGTTCTTAAGCATGGTACTTAATAAGTCCGTGCTACTCTTCTACCCCCAGATTCCTATCCTTAAAGTAGTGCTTAGAAAAACTCCCCTTCAGGACTCTCTTTGAATTTCTCATCTCTCCAATGTTCTGAGAATTGAGAAGAACAAGCATGCAATAATGTTTATCAAACATATGAACAAGCACTATTTTAGATGATTGCGAAGGAAAAGACACGAAGGTTGGGTAGAGAAAGTGGTCTTTACATTAGAGCCAAAAATACAAGGATGCTGCCCATTCGCCACATGTGCATATTCAAGAAGAAGGCTTGCCAGAGCATGCTGCCTGCGCCTTAGAGTCTCACATGCTCCAGAAAACAGGAGAAATCATCAGGACATAGATGTCCATAATAAAAACACAATATAAAAGCAGGACGGAGGCATTTTCCTAAGTGGAGTTTTAACTCAGCCCTTTAAAAATAGAATTTATTCTTTTCATGAGGAAAAAAAAAATTTGGTTTGAAAGCAAAAATCTCGAGAGCCTACATTGCAATATCCATCAAAACATCTCATTCATTCATTAATTCCACGTTTACTTAGTTTTATGTGTTGAATAGCTCTTAACAAACTCAGGTGGCAGTTATGGACTTTAGGAATTTCTGTTCTACATAGACACATTTTTTCTGTTTCAGTGTAAATTCTATTTCTAGACCACCCTGATTAAAGTGAATACAGATTATCATCTTACCATTGTCATCCACCACACGGGTTTGATCTTTACAACAATCTACTGGCAATCCAATAATTTCAACTTCAACAAAAGGATCGATGATCTATAAAGAGAGTGTATTATAATGATCCATACATTTCTATGCAAGTGTTAATTAATATGAGAATATTGGCCCAAATGTCTACATTTCAGCAGTAACCCATTTTATTAGGTGCTTAACAAGAAAAAGAAACTGTACTAGATGCAATAGATACAGCTACATGGGACAGAAATTTTAAAAATTGGATTAAATTTTTGTTTGCCAATATCTATTAATGCTATACAAACTTTACTCAATGGTCTACAACTTCAGTTCAGGCTATACACCCAACATATATGTGAGCTTTTGTCTCTGTACAAATGCTCAGAGTAGCTGTATTCATAATAGTGACACTGGAAACAACCTAAATGTATGTTATGAGTGGGATGGATAAATTATGAAATATCCATTTAATGAATACTATACAACAATGAAAAAGAAAAATTTCCACCATCCTATCTACAATAATAAAGACAGAATATGCTAATTGTCTTCCCTGCCCTCAAAGATGGTGGCACCCACAGCCACAAGATGGCAGCGCCCAGTTCCCTCAGCCCCCCAGCCACCTAGGGCTGACCCAAGGCACTGGCAAGCTTCTGATGGTGGCTTCCCAGCCTCCCAGGGCCACCTGAAGCTCAGGTAACCAGGGCCAGCCAAGGCTTGCTCTGCCAGCAGTGGCAGCAGCAGAGGTGTGATGGGGCATCGCCTTCCCCTGATCGCCAGGTCACCTCCCACCCCTGAGTGCTCCCAGACTGTGAAAGGAGACAGGCCCGGATGAGGGATCCCCACTCCAGTGCATGAATTTTTATGCACCAGGCCTCTAGTATAGACATAATGTTGAGCAAGCCAGACACAAAGAGTAAATACTGTAAAAAGTAATTTATAAAAAGTTTGAGCACAGACAAAATTATTATGATAGGAGTTGGTGTTTGATGAGGTAGCAGCACTGACAAGGATGGACAGAAGCTTTCTGAGAATTCTGTCTTTGAATTGGGTTATATAATAATTAATAGAGGTTATCCTCATTGATCTGTGAATTTTAATGTAGTTAAATCAGTGGTACTAGAATATAAAATTAAATACTATAATATAAAATTAAAAAGATTTTAAAAGATTTAAAAATAATAAAAAGAAAAAACATGAGTGTTTAGTCTTCCTCCCACTCCCTCCACATCACCCCTCCTCTAGGAGAAGGCATCCTGCTTTGCTGACCATCTGGAAGCTCATTGCCTAGTGCAGGTTCCAGATAATGAGCAATGAAGGACTCAAACCCAAAGGGAACTGAGAGAGCAGAGAGAATGTTTGAAGTCCAAGAAAATAACATTTTTAGGAGCTTAGCGAGTAAAGAGAATGTAGATCCCTCATCTGTGAGCCAGAGATAACTGTGTCTGCTTCACCTCACCGTGACCCAGGTGAGACACGAGAAGAATAGAATCAGACAGTAGCAGCAAGTCCAGGGAGATATTGGGAGGTAGGGCACCTGGCAGATGGTAATTTACTAGATGTGGAAAGCAACAACGACGAAAAGGAAAAAAAAAAAAAAGTGAAAATTAAAGATGACAATTTCTGATTGGGAGCAAGAAAAATTGTCATTTCATTCTCAGAAATATGAATAATATGAGAGGATAATGTAAGCCAGAGTGGGAAGAAAAACCTCTATCTTTATTTTCATTACCCTTTGGCTAAAGGACAACATAGTAGTATTAGTACTGCAGTTTTGTCTCTCATAGAAATCACAGATGTTCTCATGTCATGCTTTGGTTGTTGAAGAAATCTTCATGAATCAGCTATACTCATCACAACTTAAAATTCTAATAGTCTTTAGACCACCTCTAATCTTGCTATTTACTTACTGCATTAATAAACATGTATATTTGTATGTCACAATTTGTTTATAATATTTTGATAATTGAATTTTAATGTAACTGGTTTCTGTGTGGCCCTATTTTATACATTTAAAAACATTATTCTGAGAAAGACCTCATCAGATACCAAAGGGTTCCATGGCTCAAAAAAGTTATAATATCCTAATAAAAAACCTTATAAGCCAAGATAAGGAGGTTGGATATTGTTTTAATTACAAAGAAAGATGGTCCCTATACATTTAAAAGATTACTCTAACTCCACAGACTCTGTATTAATTTCAAAGGTAAAGAGATGCCTATTTAATAAAGACAAAGAGTTTATGGTAATACTAAACTGTAGAGCTGCATGGTTTCCCATAGCATTCACAATCCAGAAATGATGGTTTAACAGGTAGGAGTGGCAAAGAGCCTGATGGGCCACTCCTGAGAGGATGGGCATGAACATAAATAGGAGGGGCTGACAGGTCGGGAGAAAATTGTGGCCAAGAAGGTCAAGACTAGGTGTAATGGGAACAATTCAATAAAAGCTCTGTAAAGACAGGGTGCTGTGGTCATAGAGAAGAAATTTTTTAAAATATATTTTATTGATTTTTTTTTTTTACAGAAAAGAAGGGAGAGGTATAAAGAGTTAGAAACATCAATGAGAGAGAAACATCAATCAGCTGCCTCCTGTACACCCCCCACTGGGGATGTTCCCACAACCAAGGTACATGCCCTTGACTGGAATCAAACCTGGGACCCTTCACTCCACAGGCCTATGATCTATCCACTGATCCAAACTGGTTAGGGCTAGAGGAGACATTTTAAAACCATGCTACAGAGGAGAAGCAAGTAATGGCAAGGTTCAGCATGTGGCCAAGAGCAGGTGGTTGATGTGCAGCAGAGAGGAGGGGATGAGGAAGGTGGGTGGAAAATTACTCTTATGCAATGCTTCTATTAATAATAAAGTTGTTTTTTGTACCCCAATGTTAGCATTTCCTATGTCGGTCTTGAATAATGAATTTAATCATATGAACTCATGCCTCCAAGGACTGGGTGTGCTTTGCCCATAAGAGCTGGTTAATATCCAGTGAGCTGAGTTCATTGGCTCATTTATAAACACACACACACACACACACACACACACACACACACACACACACACAGTACCTGATATTTTGGATGAAGTGTGAACCCAATAAGATAGTCACAAAATTAACCACTGGGTCACACGTGGCTTACCTCTCCTCGGTCTCCAAACATGGAGTCTGGAGGTTTGGGAAGCTGTTGTCCACTGATCACTTTCAGGATGAGCTGCTTTTTGGGGTTGGCAGGAAGTGGGTCACCAGAGAAAGGGTTGAAAGTACCTAAGCCAAGTAAGCAAATGTTAAAATATAACATTAGTAGCATGGAAACACACACACATACACGCACAGCTAAAGCTTGTAGAAAAAAAGAAATGACAAGTGCTGAGTTACTAGATTGTGTCTTAGAGCCAAGAAATTATCAGATAACTATCAGTGTGGCCTCTGCATGAAAGCAATAGCAGCTGGCATTTCCATAGCTGTGGCTTTTGGTAGAATCCATGCTCCCAAATGCAAAGGAATGGGCCAATTTAAAGCATGTGTCTGCAACGCAATTATCAACTGTGGCATGGGGGCAATAGTATAGGGAAGGGGAACAGTTATGTCAGATTTAAATAATTTCCTAACCTAAACTATACTGGCTATAGAGTGAATATAACAAACAGAAAGACGATCTGAAATTAAGTAAATAGCAGAGAAAAAAAAAGTACATACAAGGTAAAGAATCCTGAAGATACACCTGTCAACACATTTTAACCTGAATTATCAAAAATCCAATTTGGAGAATTTTAATAAGCAGAACCAAAAAGCATCTTTTTCCCCCCCATCTAAAATGACATTATCTTTATTTCTTATTAGCACTATTTTGTACTGGAAATCCAATTTGGAGAATTTTAATAAGCATGTTTGTTTTTTTTAATCTAACACTACATTATCTTTCCTCTTAGCACTGTTTTGTAATTGGACCATATTGACTAAAGAGCTAGATAAGCCCAGCAGGTGTGGCTCAGTGGTTGAGCAACAACCTATAAAGCGGGAGGGTCAGAGTTCGATTCCTGGTCAGGGCATATTCCCGGGTTGTGGGCTTGAGCCCCACTGTGGGGCGTACAGAAGACAGCCAATCAATGATTCTTTCTCATTATTGATGTTTCTCTCTCTTGCTCACTCTCTCTCCCTTCCTCTCTGAAATCAATACAAATATATTTTAAAAACTACAAAAATAAAGGGCTTGATAAAATTGTTTCGGGTGGTATTTTAATTTTGCCACCAGATTTCCAACTCATACACCCTAAGAAAGCTTCTGAGATGGCTCAGACCTTAGTAATGGTAGACAGTCCAATTTAGAAGGAATTCCCAATGAATGAATGTCATGCTGGGCACTGGATTTCAGATGACAATCCATTGCTACCCCTGTCCTCTTTCACATGCAAAACCTCAGGAGGGAACATTCTAGACATCATAGCGTGACAAGAGTTTTAATTTACACTCCAACCTGAACCTACCTCTTTTTTTAAATCATGTTGCTAAATACTGGACATCACACTTTCTAGAGAGCTCCTTCAATAGAGGTCACCTGCCTTCAGATAACGACTAGGAAATTAACACATACCTTTGCACATTTGCTGGGGTTTGAGGACATAGCCACAGTTTCCATTTGTCTTGAATTTGGCTCGGTTTAACTGCATGATTCGCCCTTCAGACTGGTAGTTCAGTGCCACTGCGCAAGTTCAAAGTTTGAGAGAATGAGGCAAACTGTCAGCATAGATTCAAGACATGCAGAAGACCACACCTTCCCGAGGGGTACATACCTAGCTGGCAGCCTGCGTTCCAGTAGGGTAGTGGGTTGAAGTTGCTGGAGTCAATACGGTAGGCAGAGGGGTAAATCCTTGTGAGTTGCTTTTGGTTATAAATCATGAACTGCTCTGATTTCTGCTGAACCACCTGGTGTGCTCTTGTTTCACTGAATGACAAAACGTTTCCTGTGGTTCCTGAAGTTTTTAATAAAGAAAAGACAAAAGTGAGAACTACAGCAAAACAACAACAAAACAAACAAAACAAACAAACAAACAAACAAAACCCAACCACTTACCAAAGACCTAATAACATATCAGATTATACCCACAGTAAAAATGTGGAGGCAGCTCTTGAGCAAGAAAGAACCATATAATCCCATCCTGGGACTGTTTTGACATTTTGAGACCAAAAATGAACTGTGCTGAGATAACTGCCGGTTTTGAGGTCCCATGTTCTCCCAAGACTTAGTCTTAGACCATCTCACTAGTTCTCCTCTATCTAGCTAGTGGGCAGGAGAAAAAATTTCGGTGCATAATTCAAAAAGAATGTCTTTGCCAAAGATATAGACAGCATGGATAAATAAAACTATCTGTGTAACTTAGTCTTGACAACAGGGAGACATTCATTGAAGGCATTCATCTAAAAAGGCATACATGGGAATCATGTATTAACTAATAGCATTCAGAAATAAAGGGGAAAAAATTACAATTCCAAAAAAGCTAAATTTGAGTTTTTAGGTTAATTTGAATAGAATGATAGAACTAATCAAAACCTATTTGGGAGATAAAAATTACAATGGAGAAAGAGTTCAAAAAGCATTATAAAGAAATAATGTTTCATAAATAAGAATAAACATCCACCGCCCCAAGTTTATAAGCAATGGAAAAATAACAGGAGGTAAACAAGCAGGAAGCTTATATTAAAATGCTTGTTTGGACATCAGGACGGGTCAGTCCAGGGCCAAGGATACTGCAGGTTTGGGGTAATGATGGGGTAAACCTCCAAATATTTAATATCTTACCCTTTCCCCAATTCCATCTTTTGCTCCTTGTCTACAATATCCCCACTACTACCACCTCTTCCCCAAACATCCACACCTCACCCCCAAAATGACCACCATTTGTCTCCTGGACCTGCTGGGAAAGGTCAGTCTAGATAAAGAGCCAAACTTGCCCAGAGCCTCATTTTTATTCCAATGTGTTCTGTGACAGCCGAGTGTGTCTGAACCCACACTGAGTGACATGGCCCATGAAACCAAGGAGTAGAGCTATCGTCCAGCCGGGCCACTGACCCGAATTATATCCTGATTGTGCATGTTTATTAGAGCACAGTCTCCCAGGGCCCCATTGTCCTTGGGGGTTGTGCAGCCTTAGATAGGAAATACTGGCCAGAGCTGGAGCTCAAAATAGTCATAAATACAGGTGGGAAGCAAAGCAATTAGAGAATTCATTTTTCATCTGATGATGTGCTTCAGATGAACTCTTTCCCTATCATATATAGTTTCTTGACATTAACTTATTAACATAGTTCACAGCACAAGTATTCCAAAAATGATGTTATTTGAGGATTTTGATGAATACTTTGAACATGATGGGAGAAAAATATAGTCTTTTTGACAATTTAATGCAGATAATATAGTACTGTAATCAGTGTCACCGTTTGCTGTTTCTCCACATAAATATGCATACCACATTGTCATCAAGATGACCCTGATAGGCATATGTCAATTAATACATTAACGCAGTTGAGTTGCTTTGCATCAGAATAAGCCATTCGCTCATTGTCTATTGCTCATTTTAAGGCTGAAAAGAAAACCCACAAAAGAGAAAAATAGCTGAAGTTCAAGAGCTAAACAGTACTCAATACTATTTTCTTTTAAGCTAATAGAATTATGATTTCCTAAGGCATTTGTTAGAAATTATATTCCTCCAAACCAAAACACCTTCAATTCCATTGAACCACTCCAGATTTATTTTCTAGCTGTGGGCAGTTATTACAAGAATGTGTTTGTTGCCGAAACTGGTTTGGCTCAGTGTTGTTGTTCACATGCTGAGAATTCTACAGGTTATTATGTTCTCACATGAAATTAATTTAAAAATGTTATGTCACTACTTGAAGAAGAAATCAATATAAAAGGAAAGAAAATCTACAGATAGAAAAAGATACACTTGTGAGTTAGAAGTGGGGAAAAGAGATCTGAGGAAAAATCCTAGAGGTTTGTGAGGACATAAGTCACCACAATGTCATTTCCCTTCTCTAAGACTTACTGAGAAAATGGGAGATTTTGATTTACATTTAACTTCCACTCAATTCAAAGTAGATTGAAAAGCCACATGACCATAGTTTATGTCTATAAACATTCATTAACTGGACAAAATAGAAATGAGAAGGGCTGAGAATAAAGGGGGAAAGAGCAACTAACAGGAAAGCCCAGGATAAGAACAGTAGTGACTAGAATTTCTCAACCCAATTTGTGGCAATTAATAGGTGAAAATTCAGTGAAGAGTCAGCACTTCTGAAATTTTTCTTTCTTTCTTTCTTTTGTTTTTGTTTTTGTTTTGTTTTGTTTTGTTGTTGAAACCTCAATCTTTGGATTAAATTGTTTTCATCAAAGTCAAAATTTCCAGTGAGAAAATAGGAGGCTTTTCAACGTGTTCTTTAAGCCAATTAAATTTCTTCTTTTCTCCTGGCTGTTCACATTGGGAATGGCCATCAAACCAGGGCAGGTCTCTATAGTTCAAGTGTGGGGGAAGCCCTACTCTGACACATACGTCTTTTTTATAACAAAGTCCTCTTCTGCCCTGAAGGAAGTTTCTCTGGCCTCTAGACAATCATGCAACCCCAGTAGTCAACAGAGGCCTCCCTGTGAGCTAAAAGCTTGGTACTGGTAATCAGTTTCCTGACAACTCAAGTTGGATTTTACCCAGTTCCAAAAATGTGTGCTGATGATCTGATTAACAAAAGATTAATTAACTGTTGACAAAGAAAGGTCAAGGATATTTATCCAGAAGAAAAAACACTCAGTCCTTACCATCGTCCACAATGTCTTGGGCTGCCACAGAGTTTGTGTACACCACCAGATCAGAGAGCTCTCTGCAGAGCTTCATGGTTTTCCTCCTGCGACCCAACCTGTAAAATACACAAGGGACTCATGATACTTTAGACCTGGAAGAAGTGTGGGCCTTTGTTGACTCTACCTTGCTTACCTGCTCCTCATGGAGTCAGGATTAGAACCCAGCGTGTTTCCTAGTTCAATATTCTTTCTATTACAAAACCTTACTTATATGGTGAATTCACAGCTCATTCAGAATCAGTCTCATATCCAGTTATCTTTACAGGCCTCTCTGCACTGAGCACTTTACCTTGTGATCCAGTTCTCAAGACACAAACAACTAAAACAGCCAAGGTGATGGGGATAGAGAGGCCCAGAGAGACTGAGCAAGAAACATGGAGACACCTTCTTACCTGTACAGCTGGCCTATCTCCTTGCCAGGATTCTGCTGTGCATCCTCCTCATCATCAGTACTGCAAGATTTAGACTGTGGTTTTGTGGTTTTCTGCTGGAAAAACAATCAGTAAACTTAAGAACAAACTTACTGCATCAGGTAGATCTACAATATTCATGGGCTTTCACACACACACACATACACACACAGACACACACACACACACTAACTTGGAGGGAGAATAAATGCCCAGATATTGCAGATTGCCTGACCATTAATAACAAGCATGGCCATGGCCATAATTATAATACTAAGGCAAAACTGAGGATTTCATGCTCTAAAATTGACTTGCAAGCCAAATAAAATGTAAGTCTTAGAAAGACCTTATTAGTCATGCATTGACAGTCTCAATAAAGAATGATAGTCAAAGAAGTAACATCTATTTAAATACTATTAAGGAATAACATATCATCTTTATAGGAAGCTCACTATTGATGTTGGCTTTTAAAAGGCAGATTTGATTTTTAAAAAATCCAGAAATATTATTTTTAACTAGAGGCCAGGTGCATGAAATTCATGCATTGGGGTAGAGGGTGTCCCTCAGACCAGCCTGTACCTTCTCCAATCTTCGACATCCCTCTCACAATCCAGGACTGCTGGCTCCCAACCGCTTGCCTGCCTATCTGCCTGATTGCCCCTAATCACTCTGCCTGTCAGCCTGATCACCCTCTAACCATGTCCCTGCCAGCATGATCGATGCCTAAATGCTCCACTTCCAGCCTAATTGCTCCTAACTGCCCTCCCCTGCCAGCCTAGTCGCTCCCAACTTCCCTCCCCTGCTGACCTGGTCACCCCTAACTGCCTTCCCTTGCCAGCCTGGTTGTCCCTAACTGCCCTCCACTGATGGACTGATTGTCCCTAACTGTCCACCCCTGCCAACCTGTTCACCCCTAACTGCCCTCTCCTGCCAGCCTGGTCACCCCTAACTTTCCTCCCCTGCAGGCCTGGTCGCCCACAACTTCCCTCCCCTGCTGGCCATCTTGTGGCAGCCATCTTGTGTCCACATGAGGGCGGCCATCTTGTGTGTTGGAGTGATGATCAATTTGCATATTACCTCTTTATTATATAGGATTATTAACTACCATGCCTTCTTTTAATCAGTATGCATTCAAATAACCATCTATATCAAACTGCTCTATTGAGGTTTTTTTGTTTGTTTGTTTTTTGTTTGTTTGTTTGGGTTTTTTTTTTTTGTGTGTGTGTGTTTGTGTGTGTGTGGTTTTTCTGTTGAGATTTTGACCTCTTAATTTCCAGCAGCAGAATGAAATTGTTACTCATAGGAATCAGGCTGAAAGGCTTCAGGACTAATCTGGTGTTATCTGGACACATTCACTGTTAGACATAAAACCTTTTTGAAATGATGAGGTTTCGTTCCCATCACATTGGAGAGAACCCCAATATTTGGCAACACATACCTTCACAATACAAATGATGGGAAGGAAATTACAGAAAACCTTGCCATCAAAACAGTTTTCACAAACAAAGGCAAGACCTTCACACAGAGTGCCCTGGACATCTGGGGAATGTAGGTTTAAAAAGGAAAGGGACTCCATACTCACATTTCCATTAGACCACATCACTTTCAGATCGTCTCATACTCAACAAATAAAAAACCAGCTATACTGTTGGCACACACACTCAACTGTGTAGTACTCCCAGTGAACCATCAATTTGTTCTAGAATCTTCTTAGGTGTTAGTTATGACTCACAATCCTTGGTGCACATGGTGTGGGAGCCCTAGCCTCTGAGGATCTCATGTGCAAGCTGATCAACCTATCTAACTTCCTATTGTGTTTTCTTTTCTTCTTCTTTTTTAAAATATATTTTATTGATTTTTACAGAGAGGAATGGAGAGGGATAGAGAGTTGTAAACATCGATGAGAGAGATACATTGATCATCCCACTGGAGATGTGCCCGCAACTAAGGTACATTCTCTTGACTGAAATCGAACCTGGGACCCTTCAGTCTGCAGGCTGACACTCTATCCACTGAGCCAAACTTGTTACGGCCCTATTGTGTTTCTTAAAAGAAAAGGACAATAACATCTATTTTAAAGAATTATTATTGTGGTGGTGATTAAATAAGATGGCATGGGAAGTCATCCTCTAAGCTACATAATATTAACTTTCAATTTTAAATGCTATTAATATTTATTAAAATAATATATAACTAATCTGTGGGCATTCATTTTTATGGCTTGAAACATAATAAATTCTATTTCTATGGTAGCACAAGTACAACATAAAAAGGTATACTTTGGGAAAGAACTTTAATTTAAATCAGTAGCTGTAATCAAGAAATGAAATATTCTCTAATTCTACATATAATTAATACCTTGAGGTGTTAAAATAAGTGTCTTTTTGAAGTTCATTTTTAACATAAAAGGTAAAAAGAATTTAGAAATGAATCACCAATGGCAGATTATATTTGGGGAAATGATGATATATTTTCTTTAAATAAAGTTTGAACACTTTTCATCATGCTTAATGTACCATGTAATCCATTTTTCATTTTACTTTTTTGCTTAATGCTTTGCATGATGAGTTCTTTAGAGTGATCATCTTTTAGTGGCTGCATAATTGTCCATTGTGTGAATGAATCATGATTCACTTAAGAAGCGCTTATGGGTGAACATTTTGGTTGTTTTCAGTTTTTTGTTATAATGACTAATTTGGGGACCTTTTAAGAAATTATCCTACTGATGGGGCAGGAAATTCCAGATACAATATTCCTTAACACAAGAACTGTCCTTAAGAAACCTCATGCACAAAGTTCACCATCCAATAATTGATTAATTATATAACCTTTTCATTGAGGAAAGTACAAGAATTATAAGCACCCAGCATGATGACATGCACAAAATGAAACCACCAAATGAGGAAATGGATTATTATCTACACTCCAAGGCCTTTTGATTCTTCCCAAAGGTAACTACTAATCTGATTTTTACCCTATAGATTTGGTTTTGCCTGTGTTTAAACTTCATATAAATGGAATCAAATTGCATGTACTCTCTGGCTTCTTTTGCTCAATATCATCTTTATAAAAATCTTATTATTGTTTATAATTGCAATTTTGTCCTTTTTGCTGATAAATACTACTTGTGTGAAAATAATTTTTATTCATTCTATTATTGATGGACATTTAAACTATTTCCTATTTGTACTATAATATTACAAATGCATATTCTCAATAGCATTGTATGAGAGTTTAACTTCCTCACTATCACTGGGTGTTGTCAATCTTTTTATGTTTACTATCATGGTGGGTGTGTATGGAATCTCAATCGCATGTTAATTTACATTTCCCAGATAAGGGTGAGCACCTTTTCCAGATTAGCCATTTCAAGTCTTTTGTTAAGTGCCATTTAAATCTTTTGCCCAGTTTATTATTATTATTATTATTATTATTATTATTATTATTATTATTTAGGGTACCTGTCTTTTTTACTAATTTGCAGGTATTCTTTATATTGCCAGGATACAAGACCTCTAGTGGATGTATGTATTGAAAATATTCTTTCCTGGTATTACTTGCTTTTTGATACTATTGATGAAGAGCAATTCCTAAATTTCCAAGTAGTTTAATTATCAATATTTTCCTTTTCTGGGGTCCTATTTAAGCAATCTTCAGTTATTCCAAGGTCATGATGATATTCTCCAGTTACCTTCCTGACTTAATTTAACTTAGTGGATTTCACTCATTTTTCAATCTCAATTAGTACCTTATGTTTTCCAAAGTTGGTCATGAGAGATCGTCCATGTGATTTCTTTCCACTCTCCGTCACATCTGGATGCTGAGAAAATAAAGCATAATATAACTATTTTTCTTCTTTACTTTTATTTTTTCCTTAGTTTTGACGAAATGGCAGGCAAACCTCTCTGTCTGCCTCTAGGTGGGAAGCATGAGGTCACTTCCTCCTGCTACGCCCCTCCAGTACAAGGTGGCAGAGTCTGCCAGGGGGGCACTGATATGGAGAGGCCCGGGTACCAGCCAGGAGATAGGAACAGTCAGCAGCTGCCCAAAGCTGGAGTCAAAGGCCTCTCAGTGGCCCATCCAGTACCTGATCACAAGGCTCTCCACAGCATAGGATATAGTCTTTAGAATGCCATGAGTGGGGATAAAACATCTTTAGTTAAAATAGATTTCATTTTGAAAGATGGCAAAAAACAAATCATTAAGAGTCAATTCTACAAAAAAAAAAAAAAAAAAAAAAAAATCACATTGATCAAACACTTATTTGGAATTTTGAAAACATGAAATATAAATAAAATCCAAGCATATGTATGAGGTAATAAAATTATTTTTATTTCAGTAAACCAGAGCAAAGCTTAGCTATTCATTGAAATAATTCCCTCTGTGGTGAGCATTGGAAAGATATTATTGTGGTCTCTGAATTTTCCTCACGTGGGTTAATTTTCTAGGCTAGAGATCTCCTTGCTCAAGCCTCTCTCGCATTAGGATGCAGGAAGGCCACTCTGCTAAAAAGATTTAGACTTTTCTTAAGTTATCAACCCTAAAAATGTGTTCACTACTAATGACATGGTTTAAGGAGAGACCAGCACAGCAGGCCATGCCCTCCCAAAACTTCCTGCTAGACCGAGAAGAAACAGAGATAACCTCATACATGGAATACATGTGGGTAAGCAAAACTATTTAAAACCAAACAGCCAGGGAGGGCATCTATATGGACTAATCAGAGATGCCATTTAGAATGGGGAGTGGGAAAGACTATTAATTGGAGAAAGAGGCAGTTCAGAAAATACTAGTGGTAAAATATGGTAATTTTAGTTGACAGTTTATATATGTGGACTGCCTTTGAAGATCTATTAAAGCTGATCACTATCTGTTCAAAAATCCTGAAATTAAGAAGGTAGCAGATGTGGTCATAAAAGCAACACTGCTCTCTAAGATAGGAGACCTAGTCCTGCCACCAAGTGGCTACATTGTCCTTTGGCAAGCCTCTTCTCCTGACCTGTTTTCTTATCTATTGTATGAAATGGAGGAGGAATAGCCCAATTAACTTCTAAGCTCCTTTCAACTTCTAATAGCTCATCTATAGGGAGATCATGTCACTTACTGTCCCAAACAGGATCCATTTAAGAGTGAAGTGGGGTACTTTTAATAATTACACTAGGACAATAGGTATAAATCAGGGCGGTCCCAGGCAAGTTAAGGTAAATGGGTGTCCTATTTAGTAGGCAACTACTAAGCCCCAAGGATTATGCTAAGTGCATTACATATATTCTCGTTTAATATATATTGTACAACCATTGTTTGAGACAAGTATTATTAAAACATCAATTTTACAGATTAAAAAAAAAATCTGAAATATAGTGAGGTTAAAGAATATATCCAAAGTTACAAAGCTAGCGCTAGTGATCAAATAGGGATTCTTCTTGCCAGGCTCACCCCCCTCCCACTCCTTTCTTATATAGAAGTGCAATATAAAATATATCCCTCCATTCATTCAACAACTATTTATGAAGGTCTTGCTAAGTCCCAAGCACTAGAGAGCAGCACAACAATGGTTATCAAGAATGAAATGGTTCTGGTCTTCATGGAATCTATAGTCTAGTTAGGCAGACAGACACTCAACAAGTAGTTGCCAATGTTCTTTTAAAACTTCAGAAAAGAGAAGATAAAATAGGCTACTGTGGGCAATATAAAGGGGATAGCTAACCCAATCTAGCACTCAAGTCAGGACTCTTTTACGATATCACATTGAACCTGGAATTTAAAGACTAAGCAGTACTTAGAGCAAATGTCAGAATGGGGTGTTCCAGGCAGAGGAGACGTAATGTAAGGAAGACAGTGGCATAAACATGGCTGGTATGACAATTGTGAGAAGTGGTATGACAAGGAAAATGAGGAGATCTGAGACTGGAAAAGTAGGCAAGGATGCAATGATGCAGGTCCTTGGAAAGCCTCATCAAAGAATTTGTTAGTTATCCCCAGCGTAATGGGAAGCCACCAAAGAATTGTGAACAATAGAGTAACATGACCAGATTTGCATTTTTAAAGAACCAGACTGATTTCAGAGTGGAGATTCTATTGAAGAAGGGCAAGAGAAGTCTAGGTGAGAGCTGACATTGGCCTAGATTGGGACACAGCCACAAAGACGACGGAAAGTGGACACATGGGAGACACATCCAGGAAATACAATCAACAGGGCATGGAGGCTGACCAAACCCAGACAGAAGGAAGGCTGCAGTATGTGGTGGGCTCAAGCTTCTCTGCTCATCCGCACATGCGTGAGGAAGGTGAGTCCAGGGGTGCTGGGCTTTCTCCTGTCATTTTCAGTTCCACCCATCCAACTTTTAAACTATTTCTCACATTATTTTGCAATAGGAGATTTTTATTTCTCAAGCAATAGGAAGATAGAAATGGATGAAACTGGAGAAGCATTTCCCAAATGACAAATGTTCAGAAACAACACATGTGATATGCTTTCTTTTTCCTGTAGAAGGTCAAGTACCAGAGGGCATCTTATACCTGCTTCAGGTGTGCATGCAAGCCTTCATGCGTGGCCTTCAGTAGAGCCCTCACTGTGAAACTATCAGGATCTTCTTTGTCTCGAATTTGAGATTCTTTTAACAGTGACTCCAGTTTTTTCCTTATGAAAGACTCCACCTGGTGCTCAGTGGTCCCGTTATTCTGCAAAGAATGAAGTGATGGAAATGATTTTCCTTAAGAAACACAAAATCTATTAGAATACCCCCTTCATTCAAGCCAACATTGCTTTTATAATTTGATTCTCTCTCAATTCACTGTAATAAGTTAACCTCATTGTACCATGTCGGTCCTCCCTCTCCCCCCACCAATCCCATTTATTTTAAAATTTATTATCTTGACTACATTCAACCCTCTTACAAAGTCTTATTTTGTCATTTCCATTTCAGAGATGCAAAATCTGATGCTTAGAGAAATTAAATAAGCTGCTCAAGTTTCCAGAGCTGGCAAACAATTGACATAGAATTCAAACTCAGGTCTCTGCATCCTTCCCACTGTGCTACTTTATGCTTTCAAATGAGGGAAAGCCAGTAAGAATTTTTGGAGACTAAATTTTCCATATCCACATAGGTAAATCTGAGCAAAAATATGCTATTTAAAACACACCGCTTTCTTCACTGAAGGGAAAAGAATGTTATGGAAATCTCTGCATGATAATTAAGATTTCAACAGTGATGAGGAGAAGGGCTTTCCTGCCATCCATAGTTCTAGCAAAGGTAAAGCATGTTCTATAAACACAAGAATGGATTAGTTTTCCTACAGCAGAAATTTATAAAGGAGGGTAGTGACAGATAAAGCTGGAAGATAGTAGAGGCACTTGAAAGCAGGAGTGGAGTCACTGACAGTCTCTGGGTAGATAAGTGCCTGAATAGCATTTTAGACATATTATTAACAGGTAGTGTGTCTGAGAGAGGAAAGGTGCGTGAGGTGCATGCAGATGAAAATCCAGAACCATGGGCCCCACCACAGCACTGAGAGCCTAGGCCAAAGTACTGGTGGGCGACAGAATAAAGAGAAGACCTGAGAGCAAAATTCATTTTGCACAAAACAAATACACATCAAGCTGCTGTATGCCAGGTGAGAAACATTAACAAGGCACAACCCCACCGAATCCTTGCTGTCACAGAGACAGACAGCCTCATCAATGGATAATTATAGAAGCAGGTGCAAGGAGAATGACAGATGTAAGGGGTATCACAGGCACACAGAGGAGAGGGATGTAGGAGAGACTTGGGAATGTAGGAGAGACTTCCAGGAGCAGAGGACGCCAGAGCCAAGCTGTAAAAATATGAGTGTATTGGTTTTCTGAGGCTTCTGCAACAAACCACGACAAACCTGGTTGTTCAAAACAACAGAACGTTATTCTCATACAGTTCCAAAGGCCAGAGTAAAGAAAACCAAGGTTTACAGAGTTGCACTCCCTCCCAAAGATGCTAGCTTTCTTGCTCCCTTCAGTGTACAGTGGCACCAAGCATTTATTGACTTGTGGCAGAATAACTCCTGTCTCTGCCCCAGTCATCACATGGCCTTTTCCTGGGTGTTCCCCTCCTGTCGGTGTCCTCTCCTTTTCTTTTGAGGACACTTGACATTAGATTTTTAAGTCCCACCCCGTCAATCCAAGATCCTTAATTACACCAGCAAATACCCTTTTCCCAAATCAGGTCATATTCACAGGTATGAGAGATTTGGACTTGGACAAATCCTTTGGTGGCAATAAATAAATCTACTAATGACTAAGAGCTGATAATCTGGCAAAGTAGGGTGAGAGCATCCAACATGAGCAAAACAATGTCCAGGAGAACTAGTAACCATCTGAACATGGAGAAAAGAGCACAGGGAAATATAGAAAAAAAAACAAACAACAACAACAACTATATTGTGCCAAGACTCACAAAGCACACTCATCCTATATAATGAAAGCCTAATATGCAAATAGATCAAATGGTGGAATAATTGGTGGAACAACCAGTTGCTATGATGCACACTGGCCACTAGGGGGCAGATGCTCAATGTAGGAACTTTCCATAGTCGGCAGGCCCCAAGCCAGTCAAGGTAGGTGCCAGCGCCCACCCCACCCCAATCACCCTGCTGGTTGCCCTGCAGAGGGAGGCAACTGACAGCAGCGGTTTGAGGTGGGGCCAATGAGCAGGTGGTGCCAGGCTGTCCAAGGCAGGTGCCAGTGGTGGCCCCCTGATCACCCTGCTGGTCACCCCACAGATTGGCCTGATTGCCAGCCAGGCCTAGAGACCCTACCTGTGCACGAATTTCGTGCACCAGGCCTCTAATATAACAATATTTCATTTGAGCTGCCAGACACCCTTTAAGGTAGCACTAAGGTTAGAAAAACTTTACTCATAATGATATAGAGGCAGAAAGATTCAAAAACTTGTCCAAACACACATGCCTATGAAGTGGCTGAACTGGGACTTGAACCTAAATCTTCCAACATGAAATTGTGCCTATTTTACCATACAGTGCATACATATTTCAGCCATTTCTTTTATACTGTTCCAAATAAAGATAAATTCTTGAGTCAAGTCAATCATGAGCAGGCTCATATTTTAAACAAGCATTATTCCCTTTTGACACCTGGAAAATATATGGCCAGTATTCCTCATTGGAAAATACTAGGTTTCACTTAAGGTCGGAAGGGAATCCAAGAAAAGAACTCCAGGAAGCAAACCCACAATGCATTTGATCAAATGCCCCAGAGCCTAGCAGGGGCCATGCTTGGTAGGAAGACACAAAGAGAAAGCCTGCAAGAGCTCCTGGTGTGCCCAGGTCATACAGAATTCCCCCAGTTCCCCTCCCTTTCCTTCTCTGGATCAGGGCACACAGAGTCAGAGACAGTGGGGAGATGAACTGTGGCCATTATGCCCAGACACAGCAAGGCTAACCATACAAAGCCAAGCCAACTGGTGCTGGTGAAATCATGAATGATTAATGCAAAGACTGTACTTATTCACTTCGCAGCCTCTAAACATGGAGAGTTGTTGCTGAAGGAATGATATGCTATGATTTTGTTTTCTGTGATTTACATTTTGCCATAGGATAAATAAATAAAAATATATTAACAAATAATATATTTTCATTAATATATTATCACTGGGTCTGGGAGCCCAACAGCACTGCTTAAAGGAAGCCGAGACAGACACAGGGCCTCACAACCTGCCAGCCATTGTGCAGTGGCACCAGGGACCACAAGCTGAACACCACGTGCTTCTTGCTCTTTTGTTCCCTGAGCCAGTGGGAAAGAGAGGATGCATGGTGATGAGGGGAAGGGGAAGGCAGCCCTTTAGTATGGCAAGGAATAGTTTCCCCAAGGGAAGTAATCACCATTGCGAATCCCTTTTCTGAGAAGTACATATGATCAGGAATACCTACTACAAATAAATAAATCAAACTTATAAACACATTCATGCTTTGTCTCCAGGTGAAAAAAAAGGATCGCTGAAAAAAAGTGAAGGGCTACCAAGAATCTTGGCCACTGCTCCAGGCTGGGAAGCATCAGGAAAAGGGAAAGATTGGGGTAGAGGGGCTGACCCTTAAAGGCCGACCTTCTCAAACAGTGGTGCTCTACACTGAACACTGGAATCACCAGAGGAGCATTTCTAAACCACAGGCCACACCCAGACCATTGGCAGGGGACTCTCTGGGCAGGGACCTTGCACTGGGATTTTTGAAAGCTCCTCTGTCATTCCAATGTGCAGCCAAAGTTGAGCATCTTTGCTTTAAACCAAACAAGCAAACAAAACACTGGACTATCTCACCATCCCTAAATGTCTTCTGGCTCTCTGGGCTTGAGTCTGGAGGCAGAAGGAACAATGTCATAGATGCGCTTACTAAGTGAGTGCTCTACAGCTTTGCAAACCCATAACCTGAAAGCCTTAGGCTGAAGAGCAGATGCTACTCAGCCATGCATTTCCATCCTCCACTGTTTCCTGCCTGCTCCTTAGCTCCCTTAAAACACCTTCTTCTGTTCAAGGACCAGGTGAGGACTTCTTTGAACAATAATCATGCTGCTGCTGTCATTCTTGTTACTGATGATGTCTAGCATATACTGAGCACAAATCATGTGTCAGGCATTTTTCTGAGTTCTTTGCAGGGAATGAACTTAGCCCTCATTTTAAAGTTAAATTATTTTATTCTCCTAGCACATAAAGAGTCAAATTTTGCAAACAGGCAGAGAATGAGAGTGACTTATATTTCCAACAGGGAGAAATCACTTATTCTTATAATAACAGAGCCTATTGATTTGATTTGCTTTCAGTGCAAATCAGACAGAATATAGAATTCTTATTTTTTTCTGTTTGTCTCAAGTTGCTTTCAAATAGTAACAGGTCTTTCAAAAGCACAGATTCTCAGGAGGATTCGGAGGTAATTTCAGACTGCAGAACTCTCAAGATTTGATTGCTTGTCACCCAATGTCATGGACCCCTAGGATTATAGATCTGCTCCTTCTCCAGCTCAGATGTCAATTTTGGCCAGGAGAGGATACTACTGCCATAGTTCAAAACCAAGAGGGACAGTCACTTTCCAGGAGTGTGAATGCAACTTATAAAATGGGTAGTCAGGCAGAGAGTGAGAGAGAGAGAGAGAGAGAGAGAGAGAGAGAGAGAGAGAAAGAGAGAGAGAGAGAGAGAGCGCTTCAATAACATTTTGAAATGTTATGATGTCCATTTAGAAAAAGAAGATAAAGAAACTCAGGTTTAGAAAGGTGGGTGAGCTCCTCAAGGTCATACAGTTAGCAAGTGGTAGAGCCAGCTTGGAACTCAGGTAGCCTGGCTCCAGAGTCTGTGTGTTTAACAATTGCAATAATCTCTCTCTAATCTCTGGGTGTCTCAGCCTGTCCTGAGCTCTCTTTCCTATGAAGCCACTTCCACTAAATCAAAACCAAATGACCTATCAGTTTAAATTTGTAATTCATTTCTTCTTGCTCAAAAATGTGATTGTGCCTCTACAGTTAGATGGACTCAACTTTGAGGGGGTCATACACAATTAATGTCACTCTGAAAGTCAAGGATAACCCATGTATTTCTCCTTATCTGAATTAATCACATTGAAATGAATAATTTTGTAGTTCTAAGAATCTTCTAGAAAAGCTTCATGTGATCCTACTTATGTAATATGAAATGAGGGGGGATCTCAGGAGGAGGCAGTTCCCAAATCACTAGATAAGAAGGGTGAATACAGAGTGAAAGAGGGCGAAAGGGGAAAATCCCACTCAAAATAAAGCCTTTAACTAAAAACTCTAAAACCAATGGGGAAAAGGAATGCCCAGACAGAGAGGTAAAAACATCAACGCCAGGTACAGGAATTCACTCTTTCACTTTATAATTAGTAGTGCATTTGGATGCTCAACAATATGAAGAAATAGCTCCACAAAAACACACAAAAGAAACTAAGAAGTCAAATAATTAAATAAGAGCAAGTGTCTATAAAAAAGAACCAATAAATTTTGAAAATAAAGAGTATAGTACTGAAATGAAAAGAGCAATAACTAAATAAACTCTAGGCCAGTAGTTGGCAAACTCATTAGTCAACTGAGCCAAATATCAACAGTACAACAATTGAAATTTCTTTTGAGAGCAAAATTTTTTAAACTTAAATTATATAGGTAGGTACATTGTTATTAAATTAATTAGGGTACTCCTAAGCTGGTCTTTGCTAAAAACTCAAGGGGCCAAAGAACCGCATGTGGCTTGCAAGCCACAGTTTGCCGACCACTGCTCTAGACCAAAGTCAGAGAGATAATTAATGAATTGAAAAATAATATTGTAATGGCACCCAGAAGTCAGCACAAAGATAAAAATATATATATGATGTCTAAATTAGAGGCCCGGTGCATGAAATCTGTGTAGTGTGTGTGTGTGTGTGGGGGGGGGGGGGGGGGAGAATAACGGTGTCCCTCAGCCCAGCCTGCACCCTCTCCAATCTGGGACCACTCGAGGGATGTCCAACTGCTCATTTAAACCCAATCCTACTGGAATTGGGCCTAAACGGGCAGTCGGACATCCCTCTCACAATCCAGGACTGTTGGCTCCCAACTGCTTCCTGCTTGCTCCTAACCATTTCTGCCTGCCAGCCTGATCACCCCCTAACCATTCCCATGCCAGCCTGATTAATGCCTAACTGCTCCCCTGCCAGCCTGTTTGCCCCTAACTACCCAACCCTGCAGGCCTGGTCACCCCTAACTGCCCTCCCCTGCAGGCCTAGTATGCCCCCAACTGCTTTTCCCTGCTGACCTGGGTCCCTCCCAACTGCCCTTTGGTGCAGGCCCAGTCGCCCCCAACTTCCCTCCTCTGCCGGCCTGGTCACCCCTAACTGCCCTCCCCTATAGGCTTGATTGCCAACTGTCTTCTCTTGTAGGCCTGGTCCCTCCCAACTGCCCTCCCCTGCTGGCCATCTTGTGTCCACATGGGGCAGTCATCTTTGACCACATGGGGACAGCCATCTTATGTGTTGGAGTGATGGTCAATTTGCATATTCTTCTTTTATTAGATAGGATAGAGGCCTAGTGCGTGGGTGGGGCCAACTGGTTTGCCTTGAAGGGTGTCCTGAATCAGGGTGGGGGTTCCCTTGGGGCATGGGGCGGCCTGGGCAAGGGGCCTATGGTGGTTTGCAGCCCTGCAACACACATACCCCTCCCCTCATGAACCAAGCAGAGGCCCTGGTATCTGGGACTTATTTATCTTCTATAATTGAAACTTTGTAGCCTTGAGTGGAACCAAGCCACCTGCTCCCTCCTTGGCTGCAGCCATTTTTGTTGGGATTAATTTATCTTCTATCATTGAAACTTTGTAACCTTAAGCAGAGGCCAAGGCAGGCCAGGGCTGAAGAAACTTGGCTTCTTCCATGAACAGGGGCAACTCAAGCCTTCTGCTCTCTCCAGCTCCATGGCTGTTGCCATTTTTGTTGGGATTTATTTATCTTCTACAATTGAAACTTTGTAGCTTTAAGCAAAGGCCAAGGCAGGCCAGGGCAGGTGGAAAGCTTGGCTTCCTCATTGCCAGGCAAACCCAAACCTCCTGCTCTCTCCGTGGCTGCAGCAGTCTTGGTTGGGTTAATTTGCATACTCACTCCTGGCTAGTGAGTGTAGCGTAGGTATGGTCAATTTGCATATTACCCTTTTATTAAATAAATAAATCTAACATAACTTCCATAGAAAAAGGACTGAAAAAGTGGCATAGAAACAATATTTAAAAAAAAAAACAAAAAAAAACAGGTTGATTTACAGAATGAAAGAAAATATGAGCTAATAGGAAATGAATCCTGAAGGCTAAGAAAATAGCTAAATAAATCCACTGCTAGTCATTTAACAGTGAAAATACAGAACAATGAGATGGAAAGGGAAGACAGATTACCAACAAGAAAAGAAAAATTAGACTATTAAGAGACTTCTCCTCAGCAATTGTAGTTCCCAAAAGACAATACTTTTGAAACACAAGGAATATATATATATATATATATATATATATATATATATATATATAGTCACACACTGCTTAACAATGGGGATGCATTTTGAGAAATGTGTTAGGAGATTTTGTCATTGTGTGAACATCAGAGTGAACTCAGACAAACCTAGATGACATGGCTTACTAAACACCTAAGCTCCATGGTATAGCCACTGCTCTTTGGCCACAAGCCTGTACAGCATGTGACTGTACAAAACAACAGTAGATTAAATCAAACACAAGAGAAAATGATAAAATCAAAAGACACAGTGAACATGAGATGTATGAGGCTACTGCCGGTGTAACACAGCATACTGTAATTTTTTTTCATAATTAGAAAAATACACTCTAAAATAATGATAAAATGTATGGTACATACATAAACCAATAACATAGTCATTAATTATCATCATTGAAGATTATGTGCTGTACATAGTTGTATGTGCTATATTATATACAACTGGCAGTAGGTTTGTTTACACCAGCATCGTTACAAACATGTGAGCTATGTGTTGTGTTATGATGTTACCATGGCTATGACATCACTAGACGATAGATAAGAATATTTCAGCTCCATTATAAATCTGAAGGAACCATTGTCTTTATAATCTTAAGGAACCATTGTCATATATGGGGTCCGTGGCTGACCAAAGTGCCATTATGCAGTACAAGACTGTAATATATACACTATGTTAGACCTTAAATGTTCACTACCTTAACTCTTTGACAGGATTGCAAAGTGTAACAGGTAGTAGAAACCACTGGAATTTTCCAGGGATCTTCCAGGCCACTTTGCCCATTCCCCACTCCTTGCTGCCAGGATACAACAGCATGTCCAGCATGTAGGCATTTAGTCTCTGTGTGAATACTTTCTGTAGCAAGACCTCACCACCTCATGAGGTAACTCATCCCCTTTATGAGTGTTGACAACTCTTAGCCCAACGAGACCGATAGGCCTTATAATAGCTCGTTTATAAAACAAATCGCTTAGGAGAAAAGATGAATTTGTGGTGAAAGGAGTAGGAAGAGAGGAAAACAGTGGCTATCTTAGGGTGAGATGCAGACTCAGATTGCATAATGTTTTTAGGACAGTAGTGTAATAAAAAGTTGTTACATATTACTATACTAGGATTCATTTAAAACTGGTTGGAAGGCTTGGTGTTTATGAGATGAACTTCACAGAGGATTTTAGAAGAGGAGGAAAAAATCAGTGAAGTTGAACTTTAGTGGTGGAAAGTCTATAAGGCACCTTGACATTAGAAGGCCCCATGAAGATGAATAATGGTGAGTGGGCTTGCTGAATCCTATCTGGAAACTGCTGTGGTTGAAAGGAAACTGCTCCCTGTGCCTTTGAGCTGTGTGATTCTCGGATCATTGAACACACTGCTATACCTCGTGGCTAAACCATCACGAGCCAGAGTTTCTCTATGGCTAAAGCCACAAAACAGTAGGAGGCAGAAACTTGAAGGATTCAATTAATTCAACAGAAAGAAATTATGACATGAGAAATACACTGTCTGTGTTATTTGAATCCCTTAGTTAGAAATAGCAGTAGACTAACAGGAATAGGAAGCCTGTGTGAGGGCTCTGCTTAGCACGAGGGTAATGCTGGGCAAGCCACAATCCTGCTTCTGACCTTTGCATTCACTGTTCCCTCCGCCTGGAACATTCTTCCCCAGATACCAGCATGGCTAACTCTTCACTTCCTTCAGGTCTTTGTTCACATGTGACCTCCCCTCTGAGACCTTTGCTGCCCAATTTAAAACTTCAATAGGCCCTTCACATACACACACTTTTCCACTTTTTCTCTCGTTTCATCCCTTTAGCACTTATCACTGCCAAGTACACTATAGATGTTACTTGGTTATTTTAATTCTTGTCTATCTTCTCCTTCTCTCAATAATGTATAAACTTCATAAAAGCAAAGATTGTTTACTGTTTTGCTTACCAATAGATGCCCCAACTCCTATAGCATGATGGTGGCATCTCCAATAAGAGATGCTAAATAAAAATTGGTTGAATGTGCAAATGCATCTGTTTAAGCCTCAGGAATTAATATTGCAATGCTCATGAATGCTAAGTTAAAATATTTATTGCAATAATTCAGATATAACATAAATCTGACCCATACCCTGTTGCATTACAACTGAGGTTAAGAACTTTCTCTAAGGTTTCACATAGTTATGCACAGTCCATCCTCTTTTGCAGAAATATGATCAGGCATTCAGGGTAAGATCAGGCAATTTACATTTGACATTCAGATAATGCATTTGAGCCCTCTGCTGACAATAGGAGTATAAATTGACTGATTACAGGATAACACTTTGGTTTCCAAAAGACAACAGCCCTATTTCTTAGAAGTGTTCAAAATTAGAGAAAAAAGATTTGGAAAAGTGAAGTAAAATTACAAACTTCCACTAGAATGCTGATTTCGTTTTTCTTTTTGAGTGTATTTTTATTGATTCCAGAGAAGAACGGAGAGGAAGAAAGAGATAGAAACATCAATGATAAAAGAGAATCTGTGATCTGCTGCCTCCCACATACTCTCCACTGGGGAACAAGCCTGAAACACGGACACATGCCCTGACCATAAATCAAACCGTGACTTCCTAGTTCCATAGTTGGCAAACTGCGGCTCGAGAGCCACATAAGGCTCTTTTGCCCTTTGAGTGTGGCTCTTCCACAATATACCATGGCCTGGGTGAGTCAATTTTGAAGAAGTGGCATTAGATGAAGTTTAAGTTTAAAAATTTTGGCTCTCAAAAGAAATTTCAATCGTTGTAATGTTGATATTTGGCTCTGTTGACTAATGAGTTTGCCGACCACTGTGACCTAGTTCATAGGTTGATGCTCAACCACTGAGCAACACCGGCCAGGCTAGAATGTTGATTTCTTTATGTATTTTCTCTCTGAACGTATAACAAAACATGCCTGTAAAATTTCACAATTAAGGTGTTTTCCACTTTCACTTAGGGCCCAAATCAAAGGATCTAAATTAAAAATCATAACTATCTTTATGAATCATGTTTGAAACTATCTTAGAAAGCAACTAAGAAGCTTTGAAGATAAGAGAAGCTCAGTTGGATTTTTAAAAAATATATTTTGTTGATTTTTTTATGGAGAGTTAGAAACATTGACTAGCTGCCTCCTGCACACTCCCTACTGGGGATGTGCCCACAAGCAAGGTACATGCCCTTGACCAGAATATAACCTGGGATCCTTCAGTCTGCAGCCAACACTCTATCCACTGAGCCCAAGTGGTTAGGGCTCAGTTGGATATTTTTACAGGTGAAGTTACTGATCTTTCCCTATTAAGAAAAAAACTATAGCTACTTAATTTTATAATTATAGATATTTAATTTAGAAAGTTAAAAGGCTCCCTGGCATAAAAGAAAAAATTATATAAGTGGGTGGATGTAGAAACCAGACAACTTGGATTTTACTCAGAGCAAAAAATGACTACATTGTAATAATAGCTAAATTTTCATCATCATTTTCACTAAAAACAGCATCATTCCCTAAACCCACAACTCAGTCAAACCTCTCTGTTCCCTGTTTCAAATGATAGATTCCTCTGAGGCTAGCAACCAAGAGATCTTGGAAACAGGATGCAAAGATAATGAAAATCAGAGACAAAAATCTGGTTTGTAAAACAAAGCTAAAAAACATTTGAACCACATTACCTGTAATCACAAGTGATTAATCACAATATGTAAATATCTGGTAGAGTAAAAAGGAAACTACTTAAAATATTAAGTGTATTTTCACTTATGTAAATAGGTTTAGATTAATTTTCTAAAACCAGAAGCCCCATTAGCAAGTGGTAATAAACTGAGCCAAGATAAACTATCAAAAGGCGAGAGATGAATATAGATGGTGATTTTTCCTTTTCTCTTCAAGCTGAATCTTTTAAAGTGTACCAAAGCCGAGAAAGAAGTGTCTACTGAGACTTCAGCTGTCATTCAGCTCTTGCCTCCTTTCAGAATGCTGCTGGCTCCCTTTGGTACCTACAGGGAGGTAGCACAGTTACTACCGTCTAGAAGGGAGCAGACCTGTTTTTAACAATGTAATAGATAAACTCAGGGCAATGATGCAAATTAGAAGAACTTATACAAAACTTCTGTTTTATTGAGAGCAGAGTAATACAGTAGTCCTGATATCTAGAGCAATACTACTTTCCTACATAGGTGAAATTGTAAGCCCTATACCAAATTAACATGAGCAAATGGTACTCTCAGGGTGTCATGCAATCCTGACAATCACATGAGTTGCAGAAGATGAGGGTGGCGGGGTGAGGTCGAGAAATTCTAGTCCCCCAGGTGGGAGGGAGTGTCCCTTTTAGCCTTACATTTCCCTCTGGCTTGCATTTCCCTCGGATGACCTGGCTGAATAATGCTTTATATATATATATATATATATATATATATATATATATATATATATATATATATATATATAATTGATTTTTTTACAGAGAGGAAGGGATGGGGAGAGAGTCAGAAACATTGATGAGAAAAAAAACATCAATCAGCTGCCTCCTGCACACCTCCCACTGGGGATGTGTCTGCAACCAAGGCACACGCCCTTGACCAGAATCGAACCTGGGACCCTTGAGTCTGCAGGCCAATGTTCTATCCACTGAGCCAAAGTAGTCAGGGCTGAAGGGTGCTTTTTTAGAAATGCAGCTCCTTGATGTAGGACAGGGGTCTGAAGCACCATGCGGGCAAAAAACTATTCCATGCCCTTTTATTTAAGACGTGGCGACTTAAAGAGCAAGCCAAGAGTCCTATGTCTGAAGGAGCTGGGAAATCCTCTGGCCCATGATCCATTTTCTTAGTGTGGGGATGTGCATCCTAAAGCCCCCGTGCAGCAAGGTGCTATGAGTCTGCCATGACAGGCAGCATACGGGGCTGCTAGCAGGAGGCAGAGAGACAATAGGAAAGCCAGTCTATTTCAATAAAGACAGTAACATTTGGAACTGCAATTTGAGTTTTGCTCAAGTTGTAATAGCAGAGGATTTGTCCCTGGAGAAAGGGTCATATGGGTTAATCACTAACATTCAATCCAACTCGAAGACACAAGACTCCTTGACACATTCACTCAATAAACATTTGAGTGTCTGTGTGCAAGCACACAAAGTAACTTTCAACAAATATCCTTTTTTTTTTTAATCCAATAAATATCCTTATCTTGGTGAGGATTCCAACACAGCTGCAAGTTTAACTGCAGCATTTTATTGCAGCACATAGCAGGTAAGAATTATGGCCAACTCTGTCACTTACATAATGGAGCTTAAACTTGCACTCATCTTCAATTTCATCTGCACTGTCTTCATCTGAAACATCTCCTTCCTCTGCATCGTCTCCAAGGTGATAAGGCAGCTTCTTACCCTGAAATGAAAATAAAACACTTAATATAAAGATGAAAATCAATTCACAATAGCCAAAAGATGGAAGCAATTCAAGTGAGTCAGTAAACAAAATGTGATATGCATACAATGGCATATCTTTCAGCCAAAAAAAGGAAGAAAATTAGGACACTTGCTATAGCATGGATAAACCTTGAGGACATTAGGCTAAGTAAAATACCCATGACAAAAAGCAAACTATATGATGCCAGTTACATGAGGCACCCAGAGAAGTCACATTCATAGAGACAGAAAATAGGATAGTGGTTAACAGGGCTGTGGGGAAGGGGAGATGGGGATTTGTTTAAGCAGTGTGGCATTTCAGTTTTACAGGAGGAAAAGAGGTCTGGGGATTAGTTCCATAGCAGAGTGAATGTACTTCACACTACTGAAATGGACATTTGAAAGGGAAGAGATGGCAGGTAAATAGTAATATTGCATTTTACTACAATTTAAAAAAAAATTTAATGCGAAAATAAAAATGTGTAATCCTTTGTCCAATCATTACTTCATACTGACGAGTAAGCAGACAGTTTGAGTTATAGGCAAAACAAGGAAGAAGAGACTTTCAAGAAAAGGTAGGTTAATTACTTCCAACTAATTATACATTAATTAGAGATGTCATATTTACAAATAAAAATCAGGCTTACTTTTGAGAATATTTGGCTCCTTATAACAAGCATAACCTCATTCTACATCCTTAAGAGAAGCTATATATAGGGTTGAAAAGTGTGTATGTGTTTTACTTATCCTACCTAATAAAAGAGTAATATGCAAATTAACCACCACTCAGCTACACCACAAGCCATTCCCACCAGCCAATCAGAGCAAGTAGGCAAATAAACCCAACCAAGATGTCTAAAGCCACAGAGAGCAGGAGGAAGGCTTGGGTTTCCCAGGCAATGGAGGAAGCCAAGCTTTCTGCTTTGCCCTTGCCGGCCTAGGCCTTCACTCAAGGCTACAAAGTTTCAATTATAGAAGGTAAACAAACCCAAACAGAAATGGCTGCCAGCCATGGAGCAAGCAGGAGGCTTGGCTCCACTCCAGGCTACAAAGTTTCAATTGTAGAAGGTAAATAAATTCCAGATACCAGGGCCTCTGCTTGGGTCGCCAGGGGGTGTGGCTGGCCTGCAAACTACCACAGGCCCCTCACTCAGGCAGCCCCACACCCCAAGGGAACCCCCACCCTGATCTGGGACACCCTTTAGGGCAAACCAGCTGGTCCCCACACATGCACCAGGCCTCTATCCTCTCTAATAAAAGAGTAAAATGCAATTGACCATCACTCCAACACACAAGCTGGCTGCCCCCATTTGGTCAAAGTTGGCTGCCCCCATATGGACACAAGATGGCCACCAACACAAGATGGCCAACAGGGGAGGGCAGTTGGGAGGCACCCAGCCTGCAAGGGAGGGCAGTTAAGAGGGACCAGGCCTGCAAGGAAGGGCTGTTGGAGGTGATCAACCCTGCAGGGGAGGGCAGTTAGGGATAACTAGGCTGGCAGAGGAAGGAAATTGGGGCAAACAGGCTGGCAGGGGAGCAGTTAGACATCAATCAGGCTGGCATGGGAGTGGTTAGGGGGTGACCAGGCTGGCAGGCAAAAGTGGTTAGGGGCAATCAGGAAGGCAGGCAGGCGAGCAGTTGGGAGCCAGTAGTCCTGGATTGTGAGAGGGATGTCTGGTTTCCCATTATCAGGATTGAGCCTAAATGGGCAGTCAGACATCCCTTGAGGGGTCCCAGATTGGAGAGGGTGCAGGCTGGACTGAGGGACACCACCACCACCCCCGACCCTCTCCAGACCCCATGCACAAATTTTGTGCACCGGGCCTCTAGTTATTATAATAATAAATAACTTGCCTATCTCCAAAGTGGTACATAGCCATTCAAATGATACCTTTTGGATCAGAAATCTCTTTGATGCTAAAGGATCATAGGAAAATCAGTTCCCTTGTTTTTGCTTTAAATAGGAGCATGATGGTTTATAGTTCTAGAAAACCTCCTTAAAGTCTAAGGAATGACCCTATTAGCAAATAGACCTTGGCTGCCTTGCAATACTTCACTCCTAGTCCACATTTCCCACCACTCTTTCCATTGAGTTCCTCAGATTCCCAGCTCTGACTCCTTCTGATACCTATCAGCCCTGGGATATCCTGTGTCAAATGACCAAAGTCCAGGGATTCAGTCCATATCAATATTTACCTTAAGTTTCACTGTCTAAAATGCAAAGATTTCAATCAAATGGCCTTAGTCTGCATTGAACCTTCTGATTGCTGGCTAAAGATAATTCAAGAAATATGGAAGCATTTACAAGCTGATAAAGGTAACAGCTAGCTTACTAACCCAGCCATCAGTATTCATCACAAGAGTTTACTTTAAAAAGATTTCAAGAAAATTGACAGTGTTATCCCTGGCATTATTTGGAGTTTGTATTTAAATGCTACCTTACAACAGCTTTTTGATGGAGTCAGTCTATAATTTTCACTTAAGGACAGAAAAACAGGTTTGACCAATTCCAAAGATGAATACATCTTTCTCATCCGCTGCCCTCCCTTAAGGTTTTGCTATGACACCACAGTTTCTTTGACTTTTTTTGCACCTCGTATGTGATGCCTGGCTTCTCTGTACACACCCATTTTAGGCAACATATAATCCAGTTTGAATATTCATACCCTACTGCTCTTCCTTAGGTTTTTAGTCTCAAAACAATACAACTATCCGAGATGATTTTAATCCAAACACAAAATGAACTGGAATTAAGTCAAGTCACAAAGCAATCTGCTATCTCAAGGAACTGTCTTTCTGGCTATTTCTTGCATTAATAATATTCGTTGCAGGGATTAAGTTTCCCTTCTCACAAAAATCAGCATAGGAAATGTCAGTCTAGTCATCAACTGCTCCTTCACATACACGCGAGTCCTGTGGGTGCTATGTCCATGCTCTGCTCTGCTGGGATAAGAGCTCTTCTCATTTAACCAGGGCAGAGCAACTGTGAAGACCCTCTTCTCTTCCCCCACCTTCCTGCCCCCAACAGAAATTGGAGAGAAGAACCTGAAAGAAAAGCTTTCAGATATGGACAGAGGAACCCTGTACCCCACACAGTTCTCCATTATGAACCAATATAAGACTAACGTATTAAGCCTTTGGCTTACAGTATTGATGTTCTCACTTCATAAAAATAAATTCCAGAATCTGTGATCACTCGATAGCTAGCTTTTTCTTAAGGTATGACTATAAATAATTTGGAGCAAGGTGCATACACAAATCAAGACAACCCTTCATGTACGAGCTGTAATTATTATTCTCCTGAGAAACCAGTCTGTAGGGAGGGAGGGAGGGCTGAGTTAGTCATTCATGCCTTTAAATGTGCTCCTTTGGGTAGTTACCTTCACTAGGATTTTGCCTTTCAGGCTTTGAGGGCTTGGAAGCTGCTTGGATTCTCCTGGGTCTATAGATGACAGGTCCAGCTTGTCCTGAAATATTCCTTTCAGGTACTGAGCAATCTTCCTTTGCTGCTGGACACTGCAGTGGTTCTCGATCGACAGTATGACCGGGAACCTGCGAGAACAGCAACACATTCTAAAGGCAGAGCACAGCAACTCAGGGATTTCAGCAATCATTCTGTGTCCATTATGTTCCTGAAATCCTAGTAACTTGTGAGAATGTGACTATTAAAGTGTTTCAAATGAGGACAATGAGAGATGTATTAAAAAAAAAAAAAAAAAAAAAAAAAAAAAAAAAAAACCTCCTCTGGGTATATTTTGCTAGATATAATGGATGAAATACCAATCTTTATGGGATTGCTTAGTTTGATATTTTGTATCATGGAAAAAAATAACCATATCTCTCTAAGGATAGATAGATGATTGATAGATAGATAGATAGATAGATAATAGATAGATATAAAGATATATAAATATATGTAGATATAGCTATATATAGAGAGATTGATTTAAATGAAGGAGAAAATTTTAAGAGAGATAAGAAACCTAAAGAAATAAAATTCATATAATGTAATTTTGTCTTATTCAAATGTCCAGAAACATCTCAGAGACCCCTGAATATTATAAAATGCATCTGTCTACATTTAATATATCATATATATTAAAAATAAAACATACAAATAAAATACATAATCAGGCCCCAGCTTGGATACTACTCTTGAAGATAAAATAATGGAATTTATCAGATCCCATGCAAGGCATTTCAGTCATTTGTAGATAATTATATACTAGTCTTTGCTTTCAGAAAAAAAGAAAAGGAAAGCTCAAGCACCCCATCTCCAACAGCACTCAGGCTTCTGCGCAGAGAACTTGGGACCAGAGTGAAGTGATCAGCAAAGGCAACCTGAGAGGTGGCACCCAAGCCAGCAAAAGAGCAGAACTGATTGTGTGATATTCCTCCTCTTCTGGTATTTTTCCCCCCTAAGATGGAGAAATTATTTCAAATTCAGATTATTTATTTTTTTCAGTTTTCTATCACTATCTTCAAAAGTAGTAGGTAATATATAGGGTGTCACAAAAAAATGTATACACATACTTTGAATAATTTAAAGGCAGTGTTTATTAAAATACATTTCATTTTCAAAATTGAGCTATCAGCTATTAAAGTATGTATACATTTTCTGAGATACTGTATTTTTTCCAGTTACAAATCAATATTTAAATTGTCTAATATATCTATGTAGAGAAAGTTGTTGGGTTTTTTTTTAATTTCTGGGCTTGTATAACAAGCATAAGCTCCACCATATATGTTGTGACCTCCTGAAATTACATTCTATCCTCATTAGTAAAACATGAGGATAGAATATAATTTAAGAGCTGATCTCTGTGGCTGAAGCTGGATTGGTTATTTGACTAAATCTCTTTGCTCTGGTGTCCTCACATGGATTTTACATAGAGCAGTAGAAAACGAGATAAAAAACAAACTAGCAACCCTTAGTGGTCTATGCAATCACATCATGGAATCCTAACAATGAGTGTTTAAATGATCGACCTATTTATACAAAGCCTATTTGTGTCTAAAGATGCTTGATATAAAGCAGTGTTTTTTCAAAAGGGGAGGAGGGCAACTGTCTGCACCCACCCTCCTGGGCAAGGGGACATCTATCAATCTCTGAAGACAAGTTTGGTGGTCACAATACGAGGGCTGCTACTCGCATTGACTGGGTAGAAGTCAAGGATGCTGCTAACCATCCCCCATGCAACAGACAATCCCACAACAGCAGTTACCTAGCCCCAAATGTTAACAGTGCAAAGGTTGATAAACCCTGGTTTAAACATGCAACTAAAATTTAAGAAGGCAAAGAAGAATGGACTTTTAAAGTGTGCTAAATAGGCTTGTGAGTTGTTTTAATTTGAAGTGCTCTTCTTAAGAATTCCAGAACTTGAAGCAAGCACTGTCAAGTCACCAGAAACTCCCTTGAGGTACACAGATAACAGGTCTTCTCAACAGGCTACTTCACATATTGGGAATGGAGTAGTAAAGTCCCTTCTTCAACTCAGCTAAGACTAGCAGTAATGGTACATCCGAAATCAGTACTTGAGGTTCTTCCAGGAAGAACATACTGTAAACTAAACCTGCTACGCAGTAAGTGCCTCTTATTAGAACAGCATTTTAACCTCATGGTTCATTAATGATAAGACCAAATATTAAAAATTTTAAAGGCTACTAACTTTCATAAGATGAATTTTATACAATTCTAATTTGAATTTGCTTCTTTAAATTCAAAAATCATTTCTTGAGTGTCTGTATATTGCAGGTACCTGCCAGGCAATAAAGAATGAATAAGACATAGCCTCATATTTTCAATGAGTTCCTGATCTTAAAGACTTAAAAGAGAAAGCAAGTAACCAACAATTATAAGAAAGTGCTATATGACATAATAGAAATATGCTCAGGCACTAAGAAGAGAAAAAGGGAGCATTTAATTCAGCTGGAGGCATCAGTAAGCAGTAAGTCTGCCAGAGGGACACTGCTTAAACAGTATGGTAGGATGAGTAACAGTTAGGCAGGTGGAATAATGGGGAAAGGTGTTGCAGAGAATAGCATATGCCAGAGTAGGGAGTTGTGAAAAATCCAGGATCACTGGGGAATCCTAAAGACAGTCTGTGAAGGCAGAATCCTAAGTCTCGTGGAAGAAGACACTGGAAGAGAAGGAAGAAGCCAGGCTTTGAAGGGCATGGAAGACACATCTGTGTACTAGAGGGAGCTTTTGGGTGGGACTTTAAGGCAAGAAAGACAACTTGCTTGTATTCCCAGAGAGAGAAATATTGCACCAGTGTGGAGATGAGCAAAAGGGGAAGTGAAAATAAAGAGAAGGCAATAGAGTCAAAGGGTTATTTAGGAAGTAGAATTGAACAGAATTGGCTGAATTGAGAATGACTCCCAATTTCTGGCTAAAGCCACTGATAGATAGGGCTACCACTGGAAAAAAAAAATACAGAGCCAGAGTAGGTTTGGCAGAGTGAGATAGTAAGTTAAGTTTAGGGGATAAGCTGCCTGATGTTAGAAGTGTTATTTTTTTTTTTCAGTGTTGTGGCTCCTTTCTTAGAGTAGACACCATTAAATATCTAAATAAATACTTGAATAAATAATGGCATATACTAATTTTGAGGTACCTATAGAATGGATATGCAGATTAATGTTTACTAAGAATTTTTTCTACATAGTTCTGATACTTGGGGGGGAAGTTCTGGATGTATGATTAGGCAAGTAACCAAAAAAGTGGGCTAAGGGCAACAACTTGGGAAATAATGACTATTAAAGAAATGATGAAATGAAATAGAAGACCACATAGGCCAAAAAAGGAGAGTGAGAAATAATGACAGCAATGGAGGAGAGAATGCTATACTAGAAACCAAAAAAAGCAAGTATTAGGGAGAAAATAGTCAACAGTATCATATACCAAGGAGGGGTCTGCTAACGTAAGCTAGACACTGCATATTTGGATATCCAGCAAGTCTGGAACCTAGATATTATTTTACTGAAATTTAATAAAATATCAATAAACTACTATGTATAGTAACCCATGTTTCCAGACTTTATAAACACTCTTGTACACCCTGGTTTAGAAATTTTGAGATCACTCTTTGCAAGATCACACTTTGAAGAGGCAATGTCTAGAGACAGGATGGGGTGCAGAATAAATGGAGCATGAGAAAGTATGTACATAGAGCCCATATATTTGTTTTATGTTTTGTTGGGTTGGAAGGAGAGAACCAGGGTAGCAGAAAAGAGATGACTAGCCCTAGCTGATTTGGCTCCGTGGATAGAGCGTCGGCCTGTGGACTGAAGGGTCCAAGGTTCAATTCCAGCCAAGGGCAAAATGTCTGGATTGCAGGTTGGGGCCAATCAATGCTTCTCTCTCATCATTGATGTTTCTATTTCTTTCTTCCTCTCCCTTCCTCTCTGAAATCAATAAAGAAATATATAAAAAATAATAAAAAGAGATGACTATTCCAAGGATAAGTGTGTGCTTTTGTAGTCACATTACATTGGACGATGCTCCATGTGTCTCCTTAGTTTCCCTCCCGGGTGTTGCTACACTTACTCATTCTTCACAAAGGCATGTTTGTTGATGGTCTCCACAACATCTCTGAAGGGGATTTTTGAAGTGAGAGTATAACCGTGGTGAACGACTGGCTCTCCATCTGGGCCATCCCAACAGTCAACTGCCAAAAACAGAACTTCACATCAACAACCAAAAGTTTCTGACATTTACTAATATTGCTGGAAACATCAGACAAATGTTATTTTATTTTTTGAGATTATACATATACCATGTTATGATCATGAGGATGTCAAACAGAGAAATAGGTGTTTATTAGAATAAGGAATTAAAGATAATTTGTGAGTGCTTATACGTGAACAAAAGCGTCATATTCACAATCAGCTTAGCATGTACTATAAACTCTCATTAGAAATTGATCTGATTCACCCTGGCCAGTGTGGCTCAGTTGTTTGAGCAGTGTTTCATTCTCCAAAAGTTCTCTGATTGATTCCTGGTCAGGGCACATGATAGGGTTGCAGGCTTGATCCCCAGTAGGGGGTATGCAGGAGACAGCTGATTGATACTTCTCTCTCATATCAATGTTTTCCTCTGTAACTATCCCTTTCTCTCTTTCTAAAATCAATAAAAACATTTTTTTTAAGAAAATGAAATTGATCTGAATCCAATCAAGTGTTCCAAGGACAGTGATATTTCTTAACAGGTTGTTTCTTTAATTTCATTTCTTCAGTTTACTAAGGTCTTTCAAAAAGTCACAGTGACTACCTCAATAACAAGGATTTTCACTATTGTTTATTTAAAACCATTACATTTCCTTTAGATTTATTTCTATTTTATTAATTCTACAGTAGTTACAAAATAGCATCAACTTCTTAAGTTCAAATCCCCAGGTCCTGCCAAGATTTATGTGAATTTGGGCAAATGATTGAATCATTTAAAGTCTTACTTTTCTCATCTATAAAAGGAAAATAGCAATAGCACTTGGTCATAAGCCTTAGTGGTGATTAAGTACATACAAAGTTACTTAGAATATGGCACATAGTAACTGATATGGTTATTGATAAACTGATATTGTTATGTGTATAGACAATCTCATTGGCTCCAAACTGGACAGACACTGGCTTCCTCACCATCCTCCCTGACTTAGAGTTTGCCTTCTCTTGTTTTATCAGACTCATTTCTCAAAACACTGCTCCTTTTGCTCAAAAGCCTGCCAGGTACATAACACAGCATCCAACACATATTATATACCCAGTAGATATATGCTAAATATCCTACAGCAGCCCCTGCCTGCTTAACCCCAAGGCCCCTAAATCTGGTGCTAGGGACTGGCTAGCCATTCACTCAGCCTGCTTTCTCTTTCACCCAGGCTGGACCAACTAACCAGTCTTCCTTGCAATGGGATGTGGTCATCAAAACGTAGGCAGAAATGGTGGGTACCACACCTAGGTCTGGTCTACAAAACCTTGCCCTACACCAAGCATGTCAAACTTTTGGCCCTTGTGGCATGTGGCCCACAACAAATATTTTTGTGGCCAATATAATGGTATATAAGAAACGTTTTAATAAAAATTTTGTAACTTAATTTTTACAATATCCTGTTATACATAATTATTAATAACGAACTACATTTGCTAATGACTGATGATTATAATCGTGTTGCATTCATTTCCCTTACTCGCCTAACATGCAGGCACATCATTTCTCTCCACGAATACTTTAGCAGCCAATTGCCAGATCATTTGTCTTGTACTGAATTATTTGGTGTGTGCAACAGGAAATATTTTGCTTTCAGAAAAGAAGAAAAAATAGCTTTATTCGCGTTACACTTATTAATTTGTGCAGTTATTTAGTGTCTGGTAAGTTAATGTTCAAAAAGTATTAATTTTTATTAAAATGTTCTATTATTTTATGTTAATGATTTTTCATTTATTTCAGCCCTTTGTATTCAGCATGTCTCTATCAAAATAAAACTACTAGGTTTCTATGAAAATTGAAGCTTTTGTTTTTTTGCGGCCCACGTAAATTTAAACCTTGTTTACTTGGCCCGTGTTAGCCTTTGAGTTTGATATGCTTGCCCTACACAATCATTCCTGCTCTCTCTTCTCCTGTGACTTAGAAGCCATTGTTGAAGGTGGCACAGCCACAGGATAGAAAAAGCCTGGCCACTAAGATTCACCCATTAGGAGCAACCGTTTTGAATTTCATATAAGCAAGAAATGAACTTCAGTTGTTTTAGGGAAACAGACTTTAGCTTTGACAGTTAAAGGATCTAGTATTGTCTTAATTAGTATCCTAGCTCCTATCTGACAAGTCAACCTTATTTCTCCTACACCCAAACTCACGGACTTGTTCTTCCAGGTAGGCAAGTTTCCTCACATACAAATCCTGCCTCATGCCCTCCCTTCTTTCATTGATGGTCATTGAATTGCCTCCTTTCACTTTCACTCTGTTTATCTAAATCCCAATCCAGGTTAAGCAGGATTCTCTGTAGAACCTTGACAGTTCTCATGACATTGGCCCCCCTGATGGAAGGGGGTCACAAGCTCAGATGCCAACAAGAGCCTAGCAGGTAACACAAATGAGACTAGTAGGTCAACAGCAAACGTATGTCTAATGAGAAAATGACTTCTCACTCTGGTTACCAAATCTGAGAAAAATCCAAAACCTAGGTGCTATTGCTGTGAAATTTTCCATAGTTTAGCTATTGACAATTAATCTATTTTTAAAAATACAATGTGAACCAAACGTAATTCTGCTGGATCTGGCTTAAGGGTATGCCAATTGACACTGCCTTTTGATTAAAGCCACACAGTTCAGGACCAAAGCTATTCTCTATTTTAGTAACACATTTCCTATATGTGTGGTTTTCTTTTTATATTATCTCAAAATAATATCTCCATTTCCTTCTAAAACATGTTCACCATAACCATAATGTAATTTGATGGTTTATGTCATATGTCAGCTTGGCAGCATTTTGGTCAAACACCAGTCTAAATGTTGCTATAAAGATATTTTTGTATGTAATTAACATATACATCAATAAGTTTTTGGTAAAGCAGATAATTCTTCATAATGAGAGAGGTGGGTCTCAGCCAATCAACTGGAGACCTTAAAAGCAAATTCTGATGTTTCCTAAAGAAACAATAAACACACACACACACACACACACACACACACACACACACACACACAAAGAGAGAGAGGGAGAGAGAGAGAGAGAGAGAGAGAGAGAGAGAGAGAGAGAGAGAGAGAGAGAGAGAGAGATCTCCTATTGGTTCTGTTACCTAATATAGTTACCTATATTAATCAATTAAGCATTAGTTGTTAAAATATTTTTAGGAGAAAACATTGAGAAAATAAAAGAAAAAAAGAACATTCCAAGTTAATAGCATAAAAATACTGGAAACAAAGTTTAAAAATAAATATGCTATTGAGAAGACCAAAGGTTTTAGAACACACTATGCAGGTGATAATATATCAAAAACATCTTCTCAGAAAAGAAGTTCCATCCATCCTTTGACATACACTTGGCATTCTTTCATTGCTCTTTGGATATAGGTGTTGAAAGAATAAACAGGTGTTTCAAAAATACAGAATTTTAACAATTTATACTCTGATTTATAGTCTCATTTTGGATGAGAAAGGGCATAACAGGGTTCCTCACAAATAAACTAATCTTTTCAAAAAAAAATGCAACATAGACAAGGCAATGCCATCCCTGACCTGACTATCATGGACACATACAAATGGCTCTTAGAACTACACTGATCATAAAAGGTGCTCTTTGCTGAGAGTTTCATACAGGCAGAATATCCATTGCCAATGATGGTTCGCCTAATGTTTAAATTTTAGGTCTGATTTCTTGACTGTCTGTTATCTATAGTAATCTATAACAATAAAAGTGTAATATTTTAATTGAGCCAGATGTTCTTGTGGATTCTTCCAGATGAAGCCGAGACTATGAGGGAAGCCTTTGTCCCAGGTGCCAGAGGAAAGCTGGTGCTGGCAGCCGGGGGAAGGAAGGCCTACTCTTGCACAAATTTTGTGCATCAGGCCTCTAGTATGAAGATAACAACACTCCCAATGGTGCTGGCATCCTAACAGGTGGTATCAGTAACCATGTTCAAATGGCAGTAATTCAGATTTGCTGTAAAAGCTCATGCTGTCATGAGAATGCTGGCAAGGTCAAATTCTTCTAACCAATCCCTGTAGCCACAAAACAGCCAAGGCCCATTTTTCAACCAGATCATAAAATAGAGGCCCCTGAAAGCACTCTGACAGGATTGGTCAATTCTAAAGGCCGAGCAGCAGCTAACACGACATCTCTTTATGTCACTTAAAAACGTTCCACCTGATAGAGCTCCCAGTGATAACAGGAAAGGTTGTAAACCGATTATACCAGCGATGCAACATCACTTCTGTAATGAGAGTGAAAATCTCCTGGGCAGAAGATGCATATTTATTAAGCAATTCAGGCTGAAAATCAGGGGAATAAAAGGCCATGTAAAAAAATGTTATCAATTTGATTTTCTGACAAGCCCACTTTACCAAGAAAGTCTGACTGATTACTCTTCCCTAAGACACCATATACATCCTAACCAAGAATGTTACTGCAGCTGAACACTAGGATGGAGTGTGCCATCTTCCCCCATCCCCACCCCTGCCCTGTATCTCTATGCTTGTCAGACATGTATAACTTGTTGAGCACTGAGGGAACAAAGGGTAGAGTAATGGCTAGGAGCAGAATGCCACCTCAAGACCTTTTGTTGCTCGAAAGCTTTTTCTTTATGTTAATATTGTATGATCATCTCCATTATTTAGTTGCTTAAGTTACTCACTTGTCAATCACTGTTGTCTGGAGATGAACTCTGAATCCACAGCAAAAATGCTATGTCTTAAAGCATTATTTCCAGAGTGCTAAATCTGTAGTGAGCTTAATGGTTCTGTACACAAATAGTTATAATGACTATACACTTTTTAAATATGCTAATTTACTTTTGTAACTTTACTACTGTTTTATATATAACATTACATCTTACACTTTTACAGCAGAAAAATCTCCAAGCCAGAAACTATCTGACAAAGGAAGGCCCATCCAGTTAACAGGCTTGCCTTACTGCCTTACTGCTTCATTCATTTCCCTAGGCTACTCCAACACCCAAAGAACAACCTCTTGTCCATGTTGACTCCCAGTGTATCCCCATCAAAAAGCAATTTCCATTTGATCCATGAAATCTTCATTCCATCAAGACAAACTCTTTTTTATTATCAGGCTCTTTTTGGAATTCTCCCTCAACCTCCTTATCTCAGTTAATAACTAGCTTAGCTAGAAGGACACTACTTCCTTTCTCCACAGATTCATTTTTGTATAAATCAAAGAACCAGAATGCATTCTTTAGGACTTTATTGCTACATTTAAACAATTATTCTTCTACTAGAGGCCTGGTGCACGAAATTTGTGCAAGGGGCTCAGCCCTTGCAGCTCCCGCTTCATCTGGATGGTCATTCTGCTGTTCTGTCTAATTAGCATATTACGCTTTTATTATTATAGATATCTGGATTACAGTTTTTTTATCTCTAACTTTTCATCTTTTAATATTTTAACTTTTAATCTCCTAGTCAGCATCATTTGTGAGTTAAAACATCCACGTGGGCAATCTACTCAATCTCTTAGCTTTGATCTCCTCAACTCCAACAATCTCTGGCTTCACTCCATTCATGCTAGCCCCTGGCATGCCCAGGATATAGTTGGCCTCACTTTTAACTGCATCCAAAATCCTACCTGGTGATTATAACTCTCTGTTCTTGTTTTTTGTGTGATGACAACTTTCTCCTTATTTCTCTTTGAGTCTTCTAGTCTCATAACCTCATTTTGTAGCCCTTTATTCACTTCACTTCCTTTCTTAGACCCATGGGCTTACTGTCAATTATTTAAAAGAGCTCTAACCAACACCTTGAAGACATTTCATCAGACCTAAAAATCCAGAAGCTTGGATCAATTCTATAATCTGTCCACACTGCTCCTGTATCTAATCTGCCGGGGAGAGGGTGGAAGGTGTACAAGCATGCTGATTTTTTTAAAGACTATTTTTGAAATTAGTTGGGGCTTTCCCAACTGATCTTGACAACTCCTTACACATTACCTGATGACGTCTGCAAGTTTCTGATCTTTCTAAGCCCCCAAGCCAACCTCCACCCATTTTATACTTAGTAGATGATTCTCTCTCCTAGTTCCTTAAAGAAAGAGAGAAATTCAGACATGAACCCCTTTTTTAAAAAAAATCCCTGTCCTTTTTATTCCCTCTAAAAACAAACCTCTATCTACAGTTTATCCTCTTTCATATCTCAAAATCTTCCCAGCCCTGTATCATCCACTCCTTCTCTAATGCAGAAAAATGCTAAGACACTAACCTAGTTTAGCTGCTCCCTTCTTCTGATTAACACACCACCCAAACTATAACATCCCAGCTCTCAAACACCAGATTGGCCACTTAAGTCTTTACCTTATTTTACTTTCTGTTGATTGGGACATCTTTGACCATTCCTTTCTGATATTTTAATCCCTTAGGTCCAAGTGTTAGTTGTCCCCACTGGATCCCCTTGCTCTTCCTACTTCTAAGTGTTGGTTTAAGTCCTCAGGCCTCATTCTCCTGCCCACTCTTCTTAGTGATCCTGTATACTTTTATAATTTTTAACTACCACAGATACAGCTCAGAATTATGGAACCTTTATCTTGCCTGGATGCTCCTACTGAGTTCAGATATTGTTATCCAACTGACTGATGAAAATGTCCACAAAAATGTGACAAAGCCACTATGAATTCAACAATTGGAAAACTGAACCAGTTAATGCTCTTCCCCTTAGATTCCCCATAGTATGTGGTGGTGCTATCCATTCATTCTAGTTCTCCCTTTCATTCCTTACATCCTTTACTTCTCTCACCAGGTCCTATTAAGTTTATTTTTTAAAATATCCATATAATAGTCTTTCTCACTTAGTTCATGGTTTTATAACTCTTCCTTTGAATCTTTGCAATAGCCTTCCCATCATTTTATTTGCTCTAACTTCATACCCTTCTTCCAAACACACATCCGAAAAAAGTTTCCTCCTACACTGTTGACCAAGAAATCTTTCTAAACTTCAAGCCTAATTATATCACTATAAGTATTAAAACTCTCTCTTGGACCCTAGATACCAAAAGCTGAAGTTGAAATTCCTCTCTACAGCACTCATAACCCTTTATGACTAACCCAAGTCTATCTTCTCAGCCTACATGATTTGTCATACTTTTCTACCACGTATATGATTCAACTGCTGGAATTCTCATACTGTACTATTGCTTTTAACTTCCACCCTTCTACTAGACTACAGAGTCTTGGAGATAGAAACCATGTCTTACATCTGTGTACTCACCCCCAGGAACCCACTATAAATCGAAAAAAATTGGGCTGATTGATAGACCATGAAGTATTCTGAAAACAAATAGCAATCTTGAACTATTTTCCCCACTATTGAATTAAAAATACCTAACTAGAAAAATTTTCATTGTTAGTACAATTTTTCAGCAACCAAAGGTGTTTTTCCCAACTGCAAGCACTGATCTCTCTCCCTCCTGACTGACAGTAGGGAGAAGCCAGAGAAGATTATGAGTTAAGAAAGATTTTACAGTATAATAGAAGGAAAATTATTGTCATTAATGTGCATACATTTTTAAGGTCTCCATTATTTATAGTAGACTTGACAGATAACTAAGGACGTGTTCAACAACACAAACCAGAGCTCAGGCAAAGAACATACCTTCCACACAGCGACAGCCCTCTTGTAGCACCCGAGCGTACATGTCCACCTTGGACTGAGAAAGGAGCTGGTCCCCAGTCAGGTACGTGTTGTGAGAAGATGCGATGTAGTAGTTACACAGGGGCTGATCCATGTCCTGGTACACTTCATGGTGCAATGGGTTAAATATGTCACAAGCAGGACTTCGCATGAAGCTGGTGAAGCCTTTGGAAGAGAGAGTGCAGTACTATAGCTTTAAAGTATATGTACTAGTACTTGACTGATTGTAATAGGAACAAGAGAGATCAAAATATGTTCATAGTGATTATCTTCGTGATTACCCTCAGAATGGCCTTGGCAGGTAACACTGAAGCAATGAGAAGATTTGTTGAGTGAAGTAATGCCAAACGCTTGAATATGACTTTTGGGAGTAGCAGTTTAAATATAACCTACAGAAAAACAGACTTTTTAAGAATTTTGATTGAGTGTGTTTCCTACAAAGCCATTCAGTAACTATGAGCTAAAGCTAGGATTATGCTGTGTGACCTAATTGGTGACTGACACGATGTTAAAGCATTATTTATACTAAGCAGTAGAATGCTGTACTAACAATTTGATAGATTATTAAATAAATTTGAAAAATAAGCATGGCCAAATTTAGGGTGTGATTATTTAACTATGAATTGGATTACAAAGATGTTGCTAATTGCCAGAACATTTAATAACTCTGAAATAATGCTTAAAGGTTATGTAGAAAACCCTATCAGTTTTTCTACAGTTTTTCAAAACACAATGTCTAAGTAGAAGAGGCATTCATTAATATACAAATAAACGCGTGAATGACTCACAAGTACTTAAGTGGAATGGTTATTAGGGTAAATTGTTTCAAGGCTTCAAGAATCATATAGTAAAACTCTATCTGTAAATATCCTCTGAGACTCTGGAGAATTTCTTCATGCCTTTCCTTATGGACAAAACTTAGAAGTCATGTTTAATCCATCTTCTAGGGGCCACACCAAGGAAAAGATTCACTTCTTAGCAAATGTCCAAATCAGTTTATTTTTTTTTTCTGGCTGTCTTTAAATGGTTTTTGATTATTCCTCTTCATTTTAATTACTCTCAACCTCAGGAAGTAAGTACATGGCACCAAAAACCCCTTGTCCACACAGCCTGGGAGCAAGGGGACTAGGCCAATGATAAAAATGGTGAGATGAATCATGGCTCTGCAGGCTCTTCAAGGCAGCAAATGGCCCAGTGGTCTTTCACTAAGATATCTGTTCTGTCTGCAAGATTCTCTCCTCCTCCTCCTCCTCCTCCTCCTCCTCCTCCTCCTCTTCCTTCTTCTTCTTCTTCTTCTTTTCTTCTTCTTCTTCTTCTTCTTCTTCTTCTTCTTCTTCTTCTTCTTCTTCTTCTTCTTCCTTCTTCTTCTTCTTCTTTTTCTTATTTTTTCTTCTTCTTCTTCTTTTTCTTCTTCTTCTTCTTCTTCTTCTTCTTCTTCTTCTTCTTCTTCTTCTTCTTCTTCTTCTTCTTCTTCTTCCTTCTTCTTCTTCTTCTTCTTCTTCCTTCTTCTTCTTCTTCTTTTTCTTATTTTTTCTTCTTCTTCTTCTTTCTTCTTCTTCTTCTTCTTCTTCTTCTTCTTCTTCTTCTTCTTCTTCTTCTTCTTCCTTCTTCTTCTTCTTCTTTTTCTTATTTTTTGAAAAGTTTCATAATCAGAACTTTACAATGTTTTTAAGAAATGTTTAAATAAACACTTCAAACATCAGAAAAATACAAAATGCCATTGAGTTTAACTTAGTTATTATATTGAACCCTAGTTCATTTATTTTGTTATTGAAATTCTTTTTTTATATAAAAAATAATAAAAATAAAGATTCTCTTCTTTAGTAGAAGCTTGCAATTGATTTTCTTACATACTTTGCATACACACAATTTAGACACGCATGTAGCTAGTAGCTACGTTCATATCATACTATTTATATATAAGATCCTTGGATCTAGATTCTGAGTATCTGTCTGTCGGCAAATTACTTAACTTCATTGAGCTTCACTTTTCTCGATGATAAAATGAGATGGTTGTATTAAAGAGATTTCTGGTTCCAACAAACCTCTCCACTGCTACCAACTGGGTAAAACTGGCTCATTGTCAACGTTTTTAAGAAACATGTTTACTTTCAAGTCCCTAGTTTTCTAGATTACTTATTTTAGGGCCTAATTTCCCTTCATAAAATTATCAGGTTGAGGCTATTCCCCAAAATTAGCTATTTGAAAAAAGGCCAAATATTTCTTAGTATCTTCATACATAGTGGCTTGAAATTGACTTGCGAGGAATAAAACATGTAAATTGTCATTGCAAAAGTAAAAGAAATGGCAATATGATGGCATCTGCTTTGTAGGAAAATAGGTATTGGAATCTTCAGTAATCCCAGAGATCTCTCTGGTTTCTTTTCCTAAAATTTTTGCAAGAATTTAACTTAGTGAAATAAATTCAAAAATGCAAAATTAAGAATTTTTGTTATTTTACCTTCTATGCCAAGAACGTTTTTCGCCTTATTTTCTTCTGAAACTTCAAATTTTCTTATGATGTCAAGGCAATAGTCTGTTGTCACATTATTCATCTAAACAAAACAGAACATTAGTCAAGTACCTGAAATTTCATGATACGTGTTCCTCTATACCAGTGGTCAGCAAACTCATTAGTCAATAGAGCCAAATATCAACAATACAGTGATTGCAATTTCTTTTGAGAGCCAAATTTTTTAAACTTAAACTTCTTCTAATGCCACTTCTTCAAAATAGACGACTGGCCCAAGCTGTGGTATTTTGTGGAAGAGCCACACTCAAGGGGCCAAAGCCGCATGTGGCTCATGAGCCAGTTTGCCGACCACAGCTCTACACTAAAAAAGCATAGTGCAAAGTGGGTTAATGAAGGTGTTTGTAGTGTTTGTAGTTACTAATGTACATCCACTTTATCTCTGCAGAAGATCATGATCTCAATCTTCCTTGTATCTTTCACATTCAATCAGTGAAAATAACCCTTCCACTACTAGAAAAATGTGCTCTATGAAGCAATAAAATTAATTAAATAGAATTAATAATCAATGTAAATCCATTGCCAAAAATCCACTCACTGTGAGCTAGTAGCTATGTGCAAAAGCAGACACTGAAGTTTGCTAACCATAAATTTATGTTGAAAGAAAATTATTCTTTACCAAAACAGAGTGTTGTAGGTAAATCTACCCGTGCATTATCTGTATATATCCTTCCACTGAATCATGAGAGCAGCCTGTCATATTGATTCAGGAACACAAAGGTTAGCAAGAAAAAACAAACAAAAAGCTAGGTGAGATGGCTAGGCTTCTGTAACAGAAAGCTCTGGAGCTGGACTGCTTGTCATTGACGGTGTGATCTTGAATGAGTCACTTGCTTTCTCTGTGGCTTCCTTATAAGGTAGCTGTGATGATTAAGTGAATTAATATTTGTAAGAATATTAATGGGAGGCACCAAAAGGCTGAGTCGGCCTCAAGGTTGCTGCATGAACCTTACATACTTAGTGTCACTGGGAAAAGTAAACTCTTCAGGAATAATTTCTTTAATTAAGTAGCAAACAAAGGATGTGATATTTGATCAAAACTCCATTAAGCCCCATAGTTTAACAGTGATCTTTAAAATGAAGAGTGATAGAGGAGGCTAATCTTGTGAGCCAGTATTTCATATTACAGTGGTACCTCTCAGAAATTATATTATCTCTTAGCAAAATCTAATTTTTCTAAACAGTCTATTTAGTAGCATTTAATTTTTTTTCATGGGGGAAAAAGTTCTGGTATGTGGCTTTTTTTTTTTTTTTCCTATTTGAAGGACACAGAATACTTCTTTCCCCCCCAAACTAGCTACATAATATATAATTCATCCTTTGCATAAAATTTATAATTCTTACTTTATTCAGAGGCCTACATTACCAGACACCATTTGAAATTGCCATAAATAAACGAAGCCATGCTATCTGCAAGGAACTCTACTGACCAAGGCAGGCTTTGAGCATCATTAATTTGTCTGCTGCCCACTAAGTAGATTCATCACATACAGTCCACAAGATAAATAACCTCTCACAAAGTAAAAAGACTGAGTTTATATTGCAATTATTTGGAATGGAGCTAACTGCAGATGAGCAAGAACATGTTACTAGTTCAAAACTCAAAGCAAAATATGCTAGCAAAAAAAAATCATATTCCCAGACCCTTTGCAAGTTTTCTAGCAAAGCTTTTCCAGTGACCTCTCTGAAATCAATAAAAATATTTTTTAATGAACAACATAAACTGGTGAACAAAAATAGATTCAGAGACAGAGAACTAACGAACAGACCATCAAAACTCAGAGGGAAAGCAGGGGAGATCAACCAAAGGACTTCTATGCATGCGTATAAGCATAACCAATGGATACGGACACTAGGGGGGTGAGGTCATGTGCTGGGGGGTGGGAGTGGCCATGAGAGGTCAATAAGGGGGAAAGGAGAGATATGTAATACTATATGCAATACTTTAAACAAAGAATTAAATATCTATGTGTAGATATTTAAAGTATCACATCCTTAATTTAAAAAGTCAAAACAAAAATACTTAGATTAAAAGCAGACACACACACACACCCATACCCAAAAGTACATTGCAGAGCTAAAAATGCCAACATTCCTAGCTTTCCTTGTGGAATGAGTCTTCATATTCCTAATATACTCTTAATAGTTATGTAAATGATGCTATTTTTTATTTTATATACTTTACACATTATCTATTAACTATTTATGTGTTAGGTAAAAACTTAGCTCTTTTGACCAACAAAACTGGCTTTCTCCCTCTGCCCATCTTCCCAATATGATTATATCTTAATTTTTATTAAATTACTATTCACTGTGTAAACTGTTTGTCTATGCAAATGTTGAACACTGAGTGTGTTATATGATTGTTTCTTTTCTTATAGAATACTTTTTTAAAATTTAATTGCTGCAATTCATCTACATTTGGTTAAGACCCTATCACAAATATTTACTTTATCCTTGGCCTTGCAAAATTTCTCTATGATTTGGCACTCAGCAAGCCCTGCCTATCTAGAGATTACTATCTTTTGGTGCTTATCATTTTTTGTACTATTTATTTGATAATTTCCTCCTTTTTATTTCTTATTGTTTTTTATAATTCCCGTTATTCAGAAAGTGCACCTTCTGGATCAATCTACTAATTTCCTTCTCTTTCCTCTTTATTCTCTATTTCTTTACAGGCAATGTTCTCAACTTTATGTTCTAAAACATTTATTGCTCTTTTCTTCCTCTGTATCTTCTGTCCATTTTAAAAATGTCCTCCAAGTTTCTTGATTCTATTTGCTTGCCTTAGACTCTTCACTTTATAGTAGAGATTTTTCTCAAATATGTCATAAGCCTTGGCTATTTAAAACCTATTTTTTAAATTGGCTATTTAAATACATATTTAGCCCTGGCCAGTTTGATTCAGTGGATAGAGCCCTGGCCAGCGGACTGAAGGGCACATGCCCGGGTTGTGAGCTGAGGCAGCTGATCAGTGATTCTCTCTCATCATTGATGATTCTGTCTCTCTCTCCCTCTCTCTTCCTCTCTGAAATCAACAAACATATATTTTTTAAAAATAAAAACATATTTAAACTATGGCAATAAAAACTAGTTGGATGCTCTATATTCATGAATAGAGCTTCCTGACTCGTGGGCTTCACTGTGGCATTCTCTGGCCAGACTATTTTATTAAGAGACTTTTGATGTAAATATCTTTAGGTCTCGCTTTCATGGATTGGTGTGTTCATTTCCTAGGGCTGCTGTAACAGACTACCACAAATTTGGTGGCTTAAAACAACAGAAACTTATTCTCTCTCAGAACAAAGAAGAAAAGGGAGCAACTGGTAGAACAACCACAAAAACATGATGTACAAGTTTATGTCAGATAAACAAAGTTACAGAAGAGAAGGACCCTCTAGTACAGGATCAGAAAAGCCCTGAAAATGCCCCTGGAATTAACACCCCCATGCATATTTCAGATGAAAGAAATGCATGAAAAGAAATCTGCTTTTGTCTTACACATGCAGTTAGCCTTTGCTCTTAATTACTAACTAGGAGGTTTTTCAAACTATAAGGATGCTTCAACATTTCTGCCCTCCCTTCCTCTCTTCTTAGTCCTTAGGGGGAAAAAAAAAAAAAAAAACCATTGTCAAGGAGGATGGGAGAATTCAATCAAATGATCACTCCTGAACCAAAAATCTCAAAAGGATTGAACACAAAACATATGCACCCCCAGTGCCAAGAAACCGAACTCTGGAGAGACAGGTTGGTTATGTTTTGGCAAACACGGGGGAGGGGAAGTGGAAAATGAAATGAATAAACTCAAACAGCTCTAGTACTTTGAAAACACAGACTGGTAGGTGTCCATGATCCTTATCTGTAGATGCAAGAAAAACCTCAGCCAGGTAGCTTATTGCTTAACTAGCACTTCTCCAAGGATATAAAAGAGTAAAAATTTCCTTTAATACATGCACATTTTACAGATGAAAGTCCTAATCAAATAGCACTTAGAACTGTCAAAGACATAAACTCAATTTTCAGGGAGCCTCAGTAAAATAAAAATCTGACCCATGGGTGAATGATTTCACATAATCCTTGATGGCATATGTGGCCAGCAGTAGATTTTATTTCCAACAGAGTAAATTTAATACTGTGGTGTCTACACCAATCTCATGCCACCAGAAATGAATGAATGACATATTGTCATATGAATCAAATTGGCTCAGATGTGTTTCATTGTGAAAATCCTGTTTTAAAACTCAAAACCCCACAAGATTCTGGATTAATGTCTCTCTTGCCTCAGATTTAGATCACATTCAATTTTTCTCTATTTTAAAGAATGCTGAAATGCACAACTTTATAAGTTTTTCTCTATACACAATTATTTCTTTAGGATAAATTAATAAAAGTAAAATGGAGTGGTCAAAGTATAATAAATTATGTAAAATTTGATAAGTAAACTGATCTGTAAAAAGATTATATGAGTCTATAACTTCACCAAAAATATAAGAAATGGACATAATTTTGGGTAGTACTTTTTCAAACCTTTACTAATTTGATGAGTAAAATCTGCTCTCTTGGTCTTATTTCGCATTTCTAAATAACTTATGAAGTGTGAACATTTTCCATAGGTTTATTGACTTTTTGTGAAATTTTTATAACTTGCAAATATTTTGTCCATTTTTCTATTGGATTTTTTTCCTCAATAACCTATGATAGACCTATCCATATTACAGAAGTTCACTATTTCTCTCTTTTATATATTAGAAATATTTTCCCAGTTTGTACTTCATATTTTATAATATTTGATATATTTGACCACATATAAATTTAAAGTTTCAGGACATTAATATTTTCATTTATGGTTTATGCCTCTTGATGTATTTTTTTTTTCAGGTTATGCCCATATGCAGCTTCTAGCTAATTTAGAAAATTAAACTGGATACATCCGCAAGGGGCAGATGTCACAGAACACTGGCTTCTATTTTCCCCAAATAAAATTCACTGGTTGAATGTCACTATAACCAAATGGAGGGAAGACACACGGGCCCAATAGCAAATGACATCCACTATTGCTATTCGAATGGATTAGGTTGATTCCACTAACCCAACTGAAATGAAAGTCAGTAGCTTTAAACATTTTAATTTTAATTTCTCACATTGCTGAGCTTGTGAATATCTGTCAAAGGGTTTTCACAGTCATCGTTCCAATCAGTTTTCAATTTGACATTGTGAGATAGGGAAGGGAGATGTCAGCTCCCCTTTGTGCAGATCAAGAAACCAGACTCAGAAACCATATTGATTTATCTGCCTAAGAGTTTCCAACCAATAAAGTTTACAGGGCGTGGAATGCAGGCCTTGTGGGCTCCCGGTCTAATGATCATTCCACTTTGCTATGAAGTGCTCTTCAGATGAGAATGGAGAGTAGTTATAATTGCAGGAAACAGAGAAGTAGAAATGTAGAAAGGCCACATTATCTTAGTGTTGTTGTTTTTTAAATTACGCCTTTCCCAATTTCTTTTTTTTTTTTTAATCTTTATTATTGAAAGTAAGACAATGTACCCCTTTTCACCCTCATTGGCCCCTTTTAGCCCAGCCCTCCCCCCACCCCAGGCCTTTACCATACTACTATCTGTGTTCATGAGTTATGCATGTATGCATATAAATTCTTTGGTTAATCTCTTCCCATCCTCACCTTCCCTCTGAGATTCATCAGTCTGTTCCCATTTTCTACCTGTCTTATTGCTGACATTAATAGGGCATCTCTGCCTTTGCCAAATTACCAAACTAATTAAAATTATTGATTTAGATAAAACATTTTGCTATTACTATCTGGTTTCATCCTTTAAAAAGCAACAACAAAATTACAAAATCTGAATCTGTTATTCCTAAAATGTATGAGATTGAGGTAATGGAGCAAAGTAAAATATTACCAGGTCTAGTGTCTTTTCCTACACCAACCAACTCCCTGATTGTCTGACATTAACCGGGCGCACTAACTATGGAGAGTTACCATTAGGCCCACAGGTTAAGAGCTTAGTCCATGGTCTGCTCCCAGGTCAGACACCAGCCACAAATGAGGTGTCAGGTTATCCCCTTTTCTACCTACCCTACTACAATTTGGGGGTTCTGTCAAGGAAAAACCAGTAGTTAGAGCAGTAAAAGAAGATTTTAATCACTGTGTACTACAATAAGGGAAAGCTCAGTATACAACTGATTCAATTCCAAATACAGGATGGACCCGTGGGGATTTGTAACCAAGGAGCAGGGTGGGGTTTGGTGGAGAAAACATCAGGGATAAGAGGGATCCTTGCTGAATTGACCAAATCAAGTTCTTGCTGGAGGCAGGCAAGTAACACCTTGTGGAGAACATAGATCAGGAATTTTTTCAGATGTGGAGGGTGATCAGATGGTTCTGGTTTAACTGATTTTTGTTTCAGGATTCTTGTTTCAGCTGAGTTTTGGGGACAAGGTGCAAGGACAGGGCCTGGTTTTTTAAAAAAGCGCTCACAAGAGGCTGCCTAAAGTTTAATCAAAGGGAAAGTCTTTGTCCTTTCCTATGGCTTTGTTTCCTAAATTCACTAGAATGACTCACAGAATTCAGAAAGTGCTTCACTTATTATTACTTGTTTATTATAAAGTGTATCACTCAGGAGCAGACAAACGGAAGGATGCATAGGGCACAGAGGGGGATATGTGAAGACTCCTTGCCGCTAAGCATTTCTATGTGTTCACCAAGTGGGGACTCTCCAGCCTGCTTCCCCCACCCCACTAGTTTAGGGTTTCTTTTTATAGAGGTTCCACTGATCAAACCATTCCTGCTATTTGTGACATGTTTAAATCCTAAAGGAATGATGCTAAGTGAAATGTGAGACACAGAAAGATAATTGATTTAGATAAAACTTTTTGCTATTACTATCTGGTTTATATATGAAATGTAAAAAAGTCAATATGATAGAAGCAGAGAGTAGAATGTTGGTTGCCAGGACTGGAGGGTTGGGAGTGTAGGAGGACAATGTTGAATGATTGAATAAGATCTGGAGACCTTATGGACAACATGGTAACTATAGCTAATAATATTGTATTATATACTTAAAATTTGCTAAGAGAGCTGATCTTAAGTATTTTTGCTACACACACACACACACACACACACACACACACACAATCATAGCTATATGAGGTGTTGAATACTATTACGTTAATTTGCATTGAGATCATCATTTCACAATGTATGCATATATATCAAAACCTCATATTGTACACCTTTACTATTTTTATTCATCAAGTAAACCTCAGTAAAGCTGGGAAAAACAGAAAAAATTAATGAGAAACAGAGTTTAAGGTAATATATATATATATATATATATATATATATATATGCAATAAAACAAGACTTGGCCACAATTCAGCTGACACAATATTAAAAGATCTTATTTAAATATATTTAGGAATTCCCTTTGCTAATCAGGACTTAATTTACTTAACCTTCTCATATGGTCAAATGCCAATTTCCCATCAGAATTATCAATATTTAGGAATTCCCTTTGCTAATCAGGACTTAATTTACTTAACCTTCTCATATGGTCAAATGCCAATTTCCCATCAGAATTACCAATTATCATGGATCAGTTTAAAAATTATCAATTATCAATTTATTAACTATGACATAAATCCTAACTATCAATTATATTGGTAGTTAGGATTTATGTCATAGTTAATAAATACTTAGCTACATTGTTATTATAAAGAAAATTACTATTGTGACTAAAATGAAATGTGTAAGTTACCATTGTTTACTTTGTGTAAAAATATACATATCTATGCTCAACATCTTTAAGGTAAAAAATTATATGTGTTCAATTTATCATTCCCTCTTTAAAAAGCTGATGAAACACGTTTTAAATAACTCATAGAAAGATTTTTTTTGGAATTGTGATGTTTCTACTTCTACCCTAAATTTAAACTATATCTACATCCAACCCGAAAAAAAAAAACCTTGCATCTTTCACAAATATTTTTAAGTAAACATTCAACTCAGTAGTCTAATAATACCTTTTGTTCCACCTTCAAAAACTGAGCCAGTTCTTCCACAGTTAGGTGATCTTTCTTGTCACTGTAGCTCAAGAGCAACAAATAAAGGTCCCGCCTCAATGACATCATTTTGTAAAAAACACAGAACTCTTCAAATGTCAAAGTTCCCTGATTCTCATCTGTATCAGCTTCCTGAAAGAGGCACATTAAAATCACGTCAGGGTGAGAGTTTGAAACAGGAAATTCAGTGCTGGTAAATATTTACTATGAAAAAGAGAGTGCACATTTTACAAATGGTAAACATTCTTTCCTAGCACACATGGATCAGTTTTAAAATTAGCTATCTATTAGGCCACAAGCAACATCACAAATTATAAAGAATCAAGATTATTTTAAAAACTAATTTCTCTCAGAACTGTAAATTTATAAATCAACAAAGAAAGTTAAAAAAAAACCACTGTGTGTCAGAACAACATAATACCCTTCTAAACAGAAACTAAAACATATAGAAGTGAACCACATATTAAAATATGCATCACGTATTAAAATTTGTGTGAAGTGAAAGCAATAGAGGAAACTTGAAGTTTTCAATTTATTTGAAAGCAAAGTAAATTAAACAATAGAGAAGTTAATAATTCAACTTAAAATCTAGAAAAAAATAAGCTAAAGAAAAATAGAAATAAATTATAAGCAAAAGCAGAAAGCAATGACATAGAAAACAAATGGACAGAACAAAGGTGAACAATTAAACCAAAAGCTGATCTTTTGAAGAAACTAATGAAAAAGCTATCATATGTCCAAGCTATCATAAACAAAAGAGAGAAGACACACTAAACACATAAAAAAAAAATGCCAGTCTCTCATCACTTTCTGAGCTGCTTTTCAATCATGTATAAATTTATCTATGACAGAAGCTCTGCTGATTCTGCATCATTCACTTACAGCTCTTACAGCCATCAGCATCATGGGTATCTCCCTGCCTTTATTCCACAGAAATCTGAAAAATCCATCTGCGCGGATTGGTAGTTCAAATTATTTGTTTCTAGCAATTATTAAGAAAGAATCTTTCACCATGTATCTTCCTTCTGATTGAATGATTTTGTCATAAAACCATAAAACTGTTGGGAATATATCATGAAAAATCAATCCATTTACATGCTCTTCTTCATTCTACATGTACATAATTGCAACTGAACAAAAACTGACAAGGAATCAATGGCATTTTGAAATACTAGATTTTGTGAAGCACAGGCAGCTGTGATATGATTTTAAACATAGATTTGAAAGTCAAAGCTTTTATGAGCAAACGCTTTGACTAATATTTAATCATACACAAGTTTCTTTGTGAGGCTGATTGCCATTGCCTTCTGTCACTTTAAAGGTAGAGATAGACTGGTCCATGGAATATCAATTTGGGTGTTTGAGGCTCCTGGTTGTAGAGTTTTTGGATCCTAAGAAATTAGGTCTAATGGTCATGTTTCTTCCATAATTTTGTTTCAAAATATCTAACCCTGGCTACAGAGATGAAATATTTTTCAAGACTTCCTTATATATGCCTAAGAAATTAAGAATAGTAAAATTCTGATGTTTAATTCATAGCATCAAAGACTTCAAAAGAAGCTATCTATACATTAAATGATTGGCTCAGTGGATAGAGCATTGGCCTATGGACCAGAGCCCTGGGTTCAATTCTGGTTGCAGACCCAATCCCCAGTAGGGGGCATGCAGGAGGCAGCTGATCAATGATTCTCTCTCATCATTGATGTTTCTATCTCTCTCTCTCCCTCTCCCTTCTACTCTGAAATCAGTAAGAATATATTTTTTAAATAAATAAATAAATATTAAAAATCACTTGAATCTTGCATTGGAATAAATAATCAAAGAAAATGTTAGGGAGGCTTTAATGTCTTTATTAACAAAATTCAGTAAAAATTAAGAGAGAGAATGTTCCTGAAATAATACTAAGATCCTTGATTCTCCCACCATAAGTACTTACAGAACCCTACAAGAAGCAAGGCCCAGCAGCAATGTTCTACATGCAGCAGCAGGCTCAACAGCTTCTCCACTCACTTCTGGCCTGATCAGTTCTTTAAATCAAATGTCATAAAAAGAGACCTTTAATGTTTTCTTAAAACTTCTCTAAAGGGTTTACTGTGAGCCCAGAGACCTTTGACATACACATTTCCTGATTCACCCTCTAAACTGCTTGATGCATTAAACATAAAAGGTGTCTGAAGTGGAAAAATACAGAAGTAAAAATAGATCAATATCTCATGTTTCTTCCCTATCTTCCAAAAAGTACCAAGAAAATTATTATTTTTGTAGACATAAACTTTACCCTCCTTTTTTTAAGCTTGGCCGCTCTGATTCAATCAGCAGCTACCTCTTCAGTACTATGAACACCTCCTACGGAAAGGTTCAGATGGGGATGTGGAGTTCACAACAGGACAAAAGTGAGATGTCACAGAGAGAGCCAGGAACATGGCAAATCTTTTTACACAGTTTAAAGAGAAATCACAAAATACATGACAACCCATTCCAAAGTCCCTCACTCTATCTCTGGGATTTCTTCTACAGCATATCTCATTCCTTCCTCTCAGGTTGTTCTCTGGTGCACTGGGACCAAGTTCCCCACAATGCAGACCATATCCAGCCTAGAGTTTCAAATGACAGGACCACTGTAGAGATCACAGATGGAAGCCAGCCTCCACCTTCTATTCATTGTTTCTGCCCTAACCCCCTCTAAGGACAAGTGGTTAGAAAACAAAGCACAAAACATCATAAAATACTTACCCCCTATACTTCTTTTTAGAGGTACAAAATACCACCTATGTAGTCAATGAGAAAACCATTGCAAATCATGGATTATGCATGTGACTTACCTCCAAAGAAGAGCCTTTCCTGAATTCATATCCCAGTAATCTACACTAATAAAAGAGAAAGTTGCAAATTGACCATACCTTTGCAATGCCCACCAGCCAATCAGGAATAAATATGCAAATTAACCCAACAAAGATGGCAGGTTGTATTGCATACACAGGCACCGAGTGGCCAGAGGCGGGATGCTTGTGTCATTGCCATGGCAGCGACACAGGCGTTCTGCTGCTCGGGGCCTCTGGGCATCATGGAAAGGTGGCTTCAATCAAAGCAAAGGTGGTGCTGGCAGCCAGGGGAAGGAAGGCCCATTCTTGCACGAATCTTCGTGTATGGGGCCTCTAGTTACTAATAATCTAACATTGTCTTCACACTAACTCAAACTTAGCAGAGCTGACATCTACACATTATATGGAGGGCTAAGTTTGGTCCCAAGGATTTTTTTTCTCAAGGAATTACCAACAGGAAAGGAGCATCTCATCTAATACCAACAGGCAGTTGAAGAAACTTGGGGAGAGCTCCCTAAAGAGTAGCAGTGATACAGCACTTCTAAGTCCTATGGATTCTGAATTTTAAACTCATCTAAAACAAAACAGAGGAAGGACTCTTGGGGATTTCAACAAGTGCAATTGTTTTTTCATGTCTTTATTCTGATCCTCACAACAGTCTGTGAGGTGGACAGGTGAGATATTGCCACCCTCTCTAGGAGACTTGATCACATTTACTCTGTTATTTGTCAGGTCAGATGCTTATGATCACTCTCTGAAAACAGCAACAAGGCAGTTTAGGAAGTGAAATTATAAATGAAAGTGTGTTTTTCCCTTGAAGGAACAAAATGTCTCTCTTCATCAAAGAAAAACAAAGCAATACACAGCAGGTAATATTAGCTTCCCCAAAAAATAGCCCTTTAAAATAGCCCTTTAAAAAGTACATATACTTTCCAGGTAGCATATTTTAAGAATATGAAATCACTCAGTTATTAACTAGTTAATTCAAATATGGAAACTTTCTACTGCCGGTAAATATGGACAAACAAATAACCACTCATGTGCATTTTAGCTAAGGCCAACTTGATTGTCAAAAACGTACCTGAAACATTTGTCTGACTTTTCTTCGGGGTAGGTTGACATTTAGTTTATGCATCAATTGGTGTATCTCTTCAATATTCAATAAGCCATCACCATTCTTATCAGCTTCCTCAAAGGTCTGCTTCACCCACATGGAGCAATGTCAAGAAAAACACTTGTGTTTTCACAAAATTAAAGCTGGTCTCTAACAGAACACTCAGAAGAAATTCCTTTGGGGAGGCTCTTAGTGAGCTACTAATAGTGACAACAGAAGAAATGGGGGGAGGAGAACATAAACGGATGATTCCCTTCTCTAAAATGAGTCGAGCCATGCTATTGTGAGGGCTTCTCCAATGCCAACATTGTTATTCAATCTGTTAAAGTATCTCTACTGTGATGAAACCCCAACTATTCCAAGCTTAGGCCTTCTCTGTCTATAACCTCGCTTTAGTATCTTTTTTACCTTTACAATACTCCATGGGACACAATCTTTTCAATTCCCTTTTCTGAGTTCCACTCCTACACTTAGAAATTTAGACCATCTAGTTCAATCTCCTAATTCACATGAGGATATAAATGAAAGGAGAAGGAGAAATTTAGTAAGGATTAGTAAGGGAATCAAGTACATATGGTAGGTGCTATCATTAACATCATCACCTTTTACAGATAACAACTCTGAGGCAAAAGAGTTTAAGTAACTCACCCATGTGGAGTTGGGGCTGGAACCCAGCACCAGTCTGAGTCTTCAACCACAACACCATATTGCTTCTAATAGATATGAGTACTGCATCTGCTTCCAATTCAACATGTTCATACTGCAGAAATAGCTTGAATTACACTTTACACTGGATGATTTTTTTTTTTTTTGTATAGCCAATTAAGATTCATTATTCTCATTATTCATTCACAGTTGAAGTTTTCAGGCCTAATTGAAATGTAATAATCATGAACATTCCAAATCTGTTCCCTCAATTAACGTAATTAAATGTGAGTCCAATTAAGGATGTCATACTATTATTAAGACATTATCTAAAACCCTATCACATTATGACAAAACCACATGAGAATGGTTCCCTAACTCAAATAATGTTCCCTATTTTGGCATCAGCTTCTTTTTTATCATTCATTAATTTCCTCTTTCCTTTTCTCTCCTCATTTAAACAATATTATCTGCTTCTGATTTTTTTAACTGTTCTGTGCAATTCTTGGGTACATATACTTTCCAGGTAGCATATTTTAAGAATATGAAATCACTCAGTTATTAACTAGTTAATTCAAATATGGAAACTTTCTATTGCCGGTAAATATGGACAAACAAATCAGGTTGAAGAACTATTACCTAAGCTTGTATAAATTCTATTTAGAATATATAACTTTAAGATGTTAAAAGTAATTCACATGGTAACTACACAAAATATAGCCATAGGATATATGCAAAAGAGAATGAGAAATGACTTAAATATTACACTGCAAAAAAAAAAAATCAACTAAACACAAAAGAAGACAGGAATGCAGAAAATGAGGGACAAAACCATAAGGCATACAGATAAGAAATGGCACAATTACAGAACTCCCTTCTTATCAGTAATTACTTCAAATATAAATGGACTAAACTTTTTGGTCAAAAGTCAGAGACTGGCATTGGTGAAAACACATAGCCGAACTATATGTTGTCTTAAGAGATGCACTTGAGATTCAGGGGCACAAACAGGTTGAAAAAGAAAAGATGGGGAAAAAGACTTTCTATGTAAATTAGGGGTGACTATACTAGTGAAAAAAGGTTATAAGAGACAAAGAATGACATTACAGATTTATAAAAGGTTTGATACAGCAATAAGATACCAATATTATAAGCATTTATGCATCTAATGACAGATCATCAAAATATATAAAGCAATACCTGAAAAAATGAAAAAGGGAATAGTTCTATAATAATAGTTGGAGGAATCAAAATACCCTACTCATAAGAATGGAACAACCAGCCGAAACCGGTTTGGCTCAATGGATAGAGCGTTGGCTTGGGGACTAAAAGGTCCTGGGTTCGATTTCGGTCAAGGCATGTACTTTGGTTGCGGGCATATCCCCAGTAGGGGGTGTGCAAGAGGCAGCTGATCGATGACTCTCTCCCATCGATGTTTCTAACTCTCTATCTCTCTCCCTTTCTCTCTGTACAAAAATCAATAAAATATATTAAAAAAAAAAAAAAGAATGGAACAACCAGATAGAAGATAAGTAAAGAAATAGAGGACTCAGCACCATAAACCACCTAGATCTCACAGACTCACACACAACAACCTATACAACAATAACATACAAATTCTACTCAAGTGTGATAGGACACTTTCTAGAACAGACCATCTTTTAGGCCACAAATTAAGTCTTTAGAGTCACAAAGATAGATATACAAAGTGACTTTTCTGATCACAATGGGATAAAGTTAGAAGTCAATTACAAAAGAAAATCTGAAAAATTCACAAAACTGTGAAATTTAAACAATACATTCTTAAACAGTCAATAGATTGAAGAATAAATCACAAGAGAAATTAGAAAATACTTTCAAATGAATGAAAATTAAAGCACAACATATAAAACCTTATGAGATGCAGTGAAAGCATTGTTAAGGAGGGGATATAAAGCTATAAATTCTTACATTAAAAAAAAAAAAAAAAGAACTCAAGTCAACAACCTAAAAAACTAGGGGGGAGAAAAAAAACTTAACCCAAAACTAGCAAAAGGAAGGATATAAGAAAAGTTAGTACAAAGATAAGTGAAATAGAGAATAGAAAAACAATAGAAAAAATAATCAATGAAACCAAAAGTTAGTTATTCAAAAAGATCAACGAAATTGATAAACCTTAAGCTAGATAGCCTAAGAAAAAAACAGAGAAGACTCAAATTACAAATATCAGGAATGAAAATGAGATCATTACTATTGATTCTACCGAAATACGATAAAAATATAATGAGAGTAGTAATTACAACCATACACCAACAAATTGGATACAGATGAAATGAACAAATTTCTAAAAAAAAAACACAAAACCTACCAAATCTAATCAGAAAGGAATAAAAAATCTGAATATATCTATAACTAATATTGAGATTGAATCAGTAATAAAAAATTAAAAAAAAGTCTCTCAACGAAGTAAAGCCCTGGTCTTGATTGCTTCACTAGTGAATTCTACCAAACATCTAAAAAACTAATACCAACATATCTTAAATTTCTCCAAAAAAAATTAAAGAGGGAACATTTCCTCACTCATTCTGTGAGGCCAGTATTACTCTGATATCAAAGCCAGACAAGGACACAAGAAAACTACAGACCAATTTCTCTTATGAACATTGATTTTTTTTTTTTTTAAATACTCAGCAGCCCTAGCCGATTTGGCTCAGTGGATAGAGTGTCGGACTAAAGGATCCCCGGTTCGATTCCTGTCAAGACTACATACCTCAGTTGCAGGCTCAATTCCTGGCCCCAGTCAGGGTGTGTCCAGGAGGCAATCAATCGATGTGTCTCTCTCACATTGATGTTTCTTTCTCTCTCTCTCTCTCTCTCTCTCTCTCTCTCTCTCTCTCTCTCTCTCTCTCTCTCTCTCTCTCTCTCTCTCTCTCTCTCTCTCTCTCTCTCTCTCTCTCTCTCTCTCTCCTACCCCCTCTCTCTGATTCTTTTATTCTCTCTCTTAAAAATATTATTTTTTAAAAAACTTTAAAAAGAAGAATAAAACTGGAGAACTAAAACTTCCTGATTTCAAAACTTACTACAAAACTACAGCAATCAAAACAGTGTGATACTGGCATAAAGACAAATATATACACTATTGGAATAAAATACACAGCCCAGAAAGAAACTCTCATATATATGATTGAACGATCATTGACAAGGATGGCAAGACAATTTGATTAGAAAATAAGTCTTTTCAACAAATGGTACCAAAAGAAACTGAACGTCAATATTCAAAAGAATGAAGCTGGTCGCTTTACCTAACACCATTTACAAAAATTAACTCAAAATGAATTAAGGACCTAAATGTAAGAGCTAAAACAATAAAACTCTTTGAAAAAACATAGAACAAAAGCTTCATAACAATTTATTTGATGATGATTTCTTATATAGGATATCAAAGGTACAGGAAACAAATGGAACTTCATGAAAATTTTAAAATGTTATGCATCAAATGACACTGTCAACAGAGTAAAAAGACAGCTCACAGAATGAAAGCAAATATTTTAGAATTATCTGACAAGGGATTCATATCCAGACTATATAGAGAACTCCTAAAAGTTAATGACCAAACAAACAAAAAATGCCAACCTGCTTCAAAACTGGGCACAGGACTAAAGTAGCCATTTCTCCAAAGAAGTTATATGAATGGCCAACAAGCACATGAAAAGATGCTCAACATCACCAATATTAGGAAAATGCAATCAAAAGCCCTGGCTGGTTTGGGTCAGTGACTAGAGCGTCAGCCTGTGGACTGAAGGGTCCCGGGTTCGATTCTGATTAAGGGCATATGCCTGGTTGCGGGGCTCAATCCCCAGAAGGGGGTGTGCAGAAGGCAGCCAACTAATGGTTCTCTCTCCCTCTCCCTTCCTCTCTGAAATCAATAAAAATATATATTTTTAAAAACTGCCACCTCACACTCATTAAAATGACCACTATCAAAAAAATAGAAAACAGGTGTGGTGAGGATGTGGAGAAATCGGAACCCTTGTGCACTGTTGGTGGGAATGCAAAATGGTACAGCTGCTGTGGAAAACAGTATGGCAGGTCCTCAAAATATTAAATATATAATTAACAAAGGGAAGCCAACACACTGAAGATGGCAGAACCTAGGTCTCTGTGACATCTCCGGGTCACTGATTAACCAACCCTAGAACTGCCCCCATTTCAGATCTGTTGTTCATGAAAAAGAATTACTCCTTATTCAATAAATATTGCCTTACACAATATTAGTATGGTTGTGTGGCTTGCACCAAAAAGCATTCTTACTGGGTCAGTATTTTTGTTTGTTTTTACCAAAGGTTAGGAAGTTAAGAAGGAAACTAACAGACTAGAGCAGCAAAAGCTGTCCCTATGTTTGTGCTTTCTTCCTGTGTTTGTGTGTTTTCTTCTCTTATGTATCCCAGTTGCATTTATCTTCATGCTGAGAATAATGGTGAAAGCATCATGGCTCCCCAGCTTAAGAGGTCACACTGTCAAAACCCTTTCCTGGGCTGAGTATTTCCACTCTGCTCCAACAATACACCAGGTGAGGTATTACAGATAGAATAATGTACATCTATCACCACTCTTGGCAAAAATCAAGGCGCACATTCCAATGACAGCAAGGAAATGCTATTACTCCCTACACAAGGACAGGAGGCACCTGTACTCTAAGGCCATTCAAAACGCGCAGAAGAAACAAAAAAGCAGTCTTAGACCCTCACTTCACAGCTAAGAAAACTGAGGCCAGAACCACCATGTCGCATGCCCAGCTGGATCCCAGCAGGAGAGGTACCTTTCAGACCAAGTGCCTCAATCGTTTAACTTGTCGGCACCGCAGAACCACAGGAATGGGTTTAACCAATAATGAAAACTCAGCCTCCAGTCTCTCAAGCAATTTACAGAGGATAAACGTTATTAAGTAAAAAGAAAGTTCCCCTGGAGTGTCAATCAGTTCTGTTTCCAAACTGTATGTTAGAAAAGGGAGAAAGAAAGTAGAAAGGAGCTAAGTCCTAAGTACATAATTGAAACTCAAAAAAAAAATTATTTGTTAAACTAAACTGGCTCTAACAAAGCAGGGTTTTTCTCTAATACAAATAAATGCTTTCCTGGTTGCCTCCTCTCTCTGGGGAAACTTCATTTTGGATATTTCTTAGAGTTAAATTCAGTCTCTTCTAAAGAAGTCTGTTCTGACTTTATATACGCTTGTCTTTATGTGTTTCACACATTCACTTACTTTCTGTGAGAGTGAGGAGGTAATTGTGAGGGCTAGGGGTAAAGAAAGAAAAAAATTGGGGGGACAATAAGCATACACACACACACACACACACACACACACACACACACACACACTATTCCACACTGAACTCAAAAACAACACTTTAGGAAGGATATTGGTCATGAGTCCTTTGCCTTTTGGCAAGGGAATCTTCATCACTGATGCCGGCCATCAGGTACTTGAGGCCTGTGATCCAGGTGCGGGCCTCCTCGGGGTTGGAGGTGATGAGGTCCAGGGACTCCATGTGGTTACCATGGTAGATGGTAAAGCAGCAGCTGGGGTCAAAGTTCCCCTCCGCTTGTCTGTGGAATATTTCAGACTGCCGACCCTCGGTGACTTTGTAAATGGAGTCGATAAGTACTGTGAGGCAAGTGAAACACATGACGGGTGAAGATAGGGATACGGACTAAGAAAAAGGAAAGGCAAAATCACTTTAAACTTTCAAAAATAAGCATGAACAAATGCATTGCCTGTGAGCTGTGGTTTTTAAGTCTAACTGTGGAACACAAGCTGTGTCCCTTACTGCTGGGAACCTTCTCTACATGAGACCTGACCTTCCTGGGCAGACTGGACAATGCCCTCCCAGGCATTGAGTCAAGATGGGTTGAAATTTATGATAAAATGATATGTATGCCCAGCAGGGCAAGAAGCCTGGTAGAAAATGAAGCTGATAAATATGCCAAATTTATAGTTCACCTATTTATGCAGGGAAAACATACAAAGACTTAGAGTCAACTTTAGTGTTTTAAATATGCATGAGAAGATAGAAAATTGGAAGGAAAAACAGTGTAATGGTAACCAAATAGCATAGTGAAAAGTGATTGTTATTTATGGTAAGGATTCCACTAGGAGAAGTTAGAGTAGGGCTTAGAGAGGTGGAAAGGAAGAAAGTGGCATCCCAGGGAAAAAGGCATAACGATATAGAAGCAAAGGCCCACTCCAGGGACACAGAGCAGGCCATTCATGATGGACTGCAAAGCTCAAGAGGGGAATCCAGGAGTGAAAACTGGAGGGGTGGTTAGAGGCTGGATCATGCAGAGCCTAGAACGGTAGATGAGAGACTAGCACTATGTATGCAGTGGGGCAGCACGGAACATGTGTATCAGAAAAGCACTACAGGGAATATGATGTACTTTAAACTGAAACAATATGTCTTCTTTGCCTCTCTATTGATAAGCACAAATCAGAAGAGTTACATATCCTGTTCATTGCCTACATATACCATCCTTTTCTTCCCCCCTCCTCCCCCCCACCTCTGCCTTAATAGCAGATTTTCTTCTGGTATCAACTCATGGTCGCTACATGATTCAGGAAAATGAGTATGTGCCCAGCCCCAGGGCAAATCCTGGTGGGGCTCAGCCATGGGGTGTCCCATTCATATTTCTTATGATGGATTTAGGTGTGGGAATGCATCCCAGCTCTAACCAAGGAGACTTGGGGCAATGTGCCATGAGTGAAAGGTCTAGAAAGAGGTTCTTCTCTTTTAAAAAGGAAGTAAACAAAGAAAAGGTCCCTTCCTGCCTCTTCACCATTATGTTGTGAGGCCCAGAACAGCTGAATCCTTGGTTACAAAGCCAATGTACCAGGGGCAGAGCCAAGAGCACTCAGCAAAACAGAACTAGATTGGCCTGCCAATCTCTGGGTTTCTTGTCATGTGAGGTAATAAGTTTGTTTGTTGTGTAAGCCTAATTTGGTCCGGGTCTTCTGCTACTGGAAGGGGAAAGCATCAGAACTGATCAAAGCAGAAAAAAAAAACTGGCAAAATGGAAATTGGTTAGGAGACTTCGCAATAGGCCACTGGAAAGATGACGAGACCCGGGACAAGGTTCCTGTGACAACAGGATGGAAGGAGCATATGAGAGAGGCATTACAGGAGACCACCGGACTTGGTGCTGAGTAGAAGGTGTGAGAGACAGGCCTTAACAAGGATACAGATCAAAGCTATTTTACTTGATTTCATTAAAACAATTTCCTTAACGTATTATTGAGTCAACTGTGCTCAGAAAATGGCAAAACACTTTAACTGATCTACATTCATAACATCCATTGGAATTATGATACCCATAAACTTTCATAGGAAAATGAAAGACCTCAGGCTATAAAATCTCATATGCCAAATAAAATATATTGTATATACATATACATGTGCATGTGTGTGTGTGTGTGTGTGTGTGTGTGTGTGTGTAATATCTCCAACTCAGGGGAAATATTAACATTTACAGCATTCATGAACAAGAAAATTTTTATGGATTTAAATTCCCCAAATAATTTAAAAAGCAAAAATGGTTATAACTTATTCCTCCTCTCCATATCCTTTAATAGCTGACCCCCAAACTTGCAAAAATATGGATGTTCCAGAGGTCTGAAGCTTCCACAGAACCCACCCAATATAGCCCATGTGTTACTGTGTCAGGCCACACACAAAATTCAGAGATGGATCTTACTTTTCGCCTTCTCACTCTTCCTGGAGGGTCTCCATCGGAGGCGGGTCCGGTGCTCATCCAGGTAAAAGAGGCGGACGAGCCCTTTGGTCCCACGCTTTAGTTTGATCATCTGTGTCCCCGACTGCATTACACTCATGCATCTTTCAACTGTAAGAGATCAAAAGCATATTCAGCTGTCAGACAATGCACAAGGGTACTGATGTTCAGAAACTTCACTGTCAAATAAAACCTCTGATTCACCCCTGAAGACACTCAGCACCAGACGGCAAGTTTGCTACAGATACTCTGGAAAAGGCTGTTAAGCAATTGATTCATCAGGCTTAAGCCAGGAAAAAAATTATACTTACTGAAATAAAATTGTACTTCCAGGTACACAATGCATTGCTGCTGCACAAAGTCATCTTTTGTTCAAGGGGGCAACACATTGTTTTTTGGTGTGAGTCTGATGACCATTTGATACTTGGATCTATATTCATAAAGCAAGGTCTCAGGTTTCATGTTAGATCTTCTAAGTTCTTACATAGCCAGTTGTAAAAGCATCTTATGATAATGCTTTAAAAAGCAATAAACAGAAACATAATTGGCAAAAATCTTTCAACAACTGCTGAATTGTATGATGGCCACATATGGGTTCATCTATACTGAGTGGCCAGATTATTTGATCTCTGAATGCATAATAATCTGGCCACGCAGTGTGTGTGTGTGTGTGTGTGTGTGTGTGTGTAATATTATATATATATATATATATATATATATATATATATATATATATATATATAATTTATCATATGTCATATGTCATGTCATATGTCATATATCATATATCATCTATCATATATTATATAGTAGAGACCCAATTCATGAATTTGTGCATGGGTGGGGTCCAGCAAGCCTAGCCAGGGGGAGGGAACATGGGTAGTTGGCTGGCCTACCTGCTGGTCGAACTCCTGGTGGAGGGGACAATTTGCATATTAACCTTTTATTATATAGGATATACACTGAGTGGCCAGATTATTATGCGTTCAGAGATCATAATAATCTGGCCACTCAATGTATATCTATATATCTATATATCTATATATCTATATATCTATATATCATCTATATATCTATATCTATATATCTATATCTATATCTATATCTATATCTATATCTATATCTATATCTATATCTATATCTATATCTATATCTATCTATATATAAGCCTAAGCAACCACAACTGGTTGACTGAATGACTGGTTGACCAGTCGCTATGACAACACACTGACCACCAGGGGGCAGACGCTCAATGCAGGAGCTGACCCCTGATATCAGTGCATTCCCACAGCCAACCTCAGTGCATTTCCACAGCCAACCTCCCTTAGACTTTTATATATAAACTAGAAGCCTAGTGCATGAATTCATGCACAGGTGGGGTCCCTTGGCCTGGCCGGTGATGGGGGCTAATTGGGGCCAACTGGGGAGAGGGACCATGAGAGATTGGCCAGTCGGCCCCTCTCCCCCCACAGTGTGTATCAACCCGATGTTCCAGTAACTTAGGGTTTTTATATATATAGATGTATGTTTTAAATTACCTAAATATCATTTTAAATATAATTTAAAAATCAAGTTTTCACAATTCAACATATTCTCCCCCCAACCCCCCCAGCATCATAACCCTCTTTCTTTCCTGCCAAAAACTTTCTGGTTATTCTTTGAGTCATTAATTTTTCCCTCCATTTTCAGTCATGTGAACTGTTTAAAATTTATCTACCCTTCAGCTCCAGGGTATCTCATCACTGTGGTTACAGTAATTGGTTCAGAAATAGGCATGAGTTTGAATCTAAGACAACTGGGACTTCGGGGGGGCGGGGGGGAATGGATTTTAACCCCTCTATAATTAAATTTTGCAGCCCAGGGCTTCCAGCTTCCATCTGGGATCCATGAAAAGCAAGTCTGCTTGAAACAGAACCCAAAGCTGAGCTGATAAATAGGAAGGGAGAAAAATGCCCCAGTCCTGCTATTTGAGCCCTGTATTGAGCCTCTCATGAAACTGGAGACATATCCCTGAACTATTTCATTTCTGCTCAAATAGATTCAATTTGAGTTTTCTGGCACTTGCAACACAGAGTTTTAACCAATACACTCAATAATACTTCTATTTCAGCTTGAGCAGGCTAATTAACCTGTCAGGTTCTGATTCCACCTTTAGGATTTTATGAGGCTAAACTGAAAGTTGCTAACTTCCAGAGATAGAACCTAGTGACAGCTCCTCTGAAGAAAACCCTTGTTGAGCTAAAAGGAAGGCTTATCCTAAAAGAAGAGGCCTGGTGTATAATAGAGGGAAATAAGGATCTAGACATAAAAAGACGTGTTGATGAATTAAACTGCAAGGATTTTCCAAATAGAGAATAACTTGGTGATTGAATTCTAGTAATATCCAAATAGCCTCTTGTACAAGTGAAAGCTATCATTTAATTCTCTCTGCTTTGAGATGAACCTTGTTGGGAGAGACCATTGGTCTTTTCCCATCACAGGTAAATGGAAATACTCTTTTCCCATTTCATATGCCTTTGGTGGCCTGTCAATCACCAACTAAGACATGGGCACCTGGCTTAAGCTTCCAACAAATCTGTCTCCCTCCACAGCAGCAGAGCACTAAATAAAAACAGCACTGAGCCGTTGCAATGGCCACGACTTAAGAGACGCTCCTGGTTGGCCACTCCAAGATGCCATAGTCGTCAGAGTTATTCTTCCTGAGGGTGACAAATTATTCCATTTTCCCCTTGATTCTGCAACTTATGCAATATTCCTCCAAATGTTCTTTTATCATATCAGCCAGAAACAGCTTTTAATTCATCAACAAATACACAGGGACATATATAAAACCTTGGAGCACTGGAAGCATCTGGCTGAGTACCCACAAATAGTAGGATGCTAAAAATAGGTCAAAGTAACACCGTAAATAAACTTTAACAACGTTAGACTTCAACTTGGCTGGCTGAGTATCTTATCTTTACTAAGAAATATTATTTGACTCCCACAGCTTAACATTGCATGTGCAAGGTTCTCTTTAAAAGTTCCTATAACCAACATTCACTATATCCTCCACGAAGAGCCTTTGTTTCACCCCAAAAATTAAGGGAGAACAACATAAAGTTAAGTATGATTTTAAGAACTGATATTATAAGGCAATGTATCAATAAGTGTAGCTTGCTCTTACTCACCTTACCTAATATATCAAATACCCAAGGAATAAACATAATGCTTCTTAAAATGTTTACTTTGAAGCACAGAACAAAATTTGAGATTTAGTTTCACACTAGTAAATTTACCCATCACTGAGCACCATTCATTTAAGTAATGAGAGCCACGAATTTCAATTCTTGACCGTTACATTGAGCATCCCATACCAATAATTAAAGGGAGAACAGAAGAGAGTATGTCATCGTATCAAGAAAAATCAAATAAAACTAACCAAGCCAAAACACCCCAAAAAAACCTCTATTAGAACTTCAATAAACAGATGTGCACAGAGCAACTCCTAGTTCTAGGCACAGGGCTATGTAATGAGGGAAAGCAAAAAGACTTCTCTTTACCTTAAAGAGATTGAATTTTAAGAGAATGAAGCATCTGAAGAGATTATTATGGTAGTTCAGAGCTGTGATTAAGAACAAGTTTGGATCTAGACAGCCTTGGGTAGAACTCCAGGTCTGCCACTTAGTAGCTATATGACCTTGGGCAATATAGTATTTAATCCCTCTGTGTCTCCATTTGCTTATCTATAAAATGGGGGATAATATTACCTAACTCTTGAATTGCTGTTAATTGAATGAGTTTATTCCAGTGGAGTACTGAAAATGGTACCTAGCATATCATAACCACTGTAAATGGTAGTTATTATGGTTTTATTATTGAAATGTTTTAAAAATAAGTGCCAAGTCAGAAGTAAAGACATAACTGCCATGGGGGTTTATAGAAAAAGAAGTTTACAGTGAGCTGGAATGGGGATAAGTATAGCAATAAAACAGAATCAGTGAAGACTTGGGGGCAGGAAAGAGGAGAAGTATGATCACAGGGTAGGGAAAGACTGGCCTCCATTTCTGGAAGAGTGACTCAAAGGGCACTGACAGAATCCACGGGCCTGATAAGACTGGGCTGTAGAAGGTTAGAGGTGCTGTTATAACATTGACAATGAGAGATTCACTGGATATTTCTGAGCGAATGAATGACAGGATAAAAGACATAATTTAGGACTGTATGTCTCTGTGGAGAGAGAATAAAATAAATTGTTTAAGCCAGAGTAAAGAAGTTGAAGTAACTGAACCGTCACAGATCTTTAAGAAAGGACTGTAAATCCATAGACTGTCCACATACCCAAGGATGCCCTCTGCTTTGCTCACACTGCCTTTCATTCCCCTTTTATCACAGTCCCATTTTTTTCCCTGAAATGGAATTGCTATGGCTACAATAGCTCGACAATTTAACAGGAAAAGCATAGTGATATAAACGGATAATCAGCTACTTGAGCTAATAAATACCACCTACCACTAAGCAAATACCATCCAGAGAAACAAAAACATTTTAGAAAATGGGATCTAATCCCTTAGAGGGGGAGTATGTTTACACAAAATATTAAACATTCACTAGCTTCACGTTTATCCCACCAACTCAGCCGTGGGCTAAGACTCCAGCACCATCCAGGAGAGTGGGCAAGCATACATGATCCAAATATTCTTGCAGACCTGGCTTTGAAACAATACGCTGCCTAAATTGTTTATGGAGCTGCTTCCCACTTTGTCCGTGATCCTTCCCTGTCACAATGAAAAGCCATTCGGTTAGAGTGAAATGGAAAAATCAAGTCCAACGTAGTCCTGAGAGTCAATCTAACCCACTTCTCCCTTCCTCAAACAGGCCATTGAGTTTTCCAGTGAACCAGAGAAAGAAAACCCTCAAATCATTCCTTGTAATTCAACCCAGGAGGTAATGATCACCAACTTTGGAGACAAAATATTCTTCCAGAGTCCTCTAAGTCACTTGTGGCAGCATAAGCGAATTTCTTCATGCTCTGACCTCAGTAGAGAAATTAATAGTAGTTACTACCCCCCTTAAAAGTCATTCTCCAACCATTCTGGGTTGGTCAATTCCATTAAATGGATGAGAAACAAGGGAACAAAGGAGTTCCAGAAGCAGGTCAACAAGTTCAGAGTCCCAGTGGCTTAGAATGGTATACTCTCATCCCACACATTTCCAGTGCTGGAAGGTGTCTGGGGAAAGTCTGCAAATGTGGGCTATAAATTCAGGCAGCTACCCACACATGCATAATCCCTTTGAGCCTACATCATTCTCCCTATGATAGCCTTAATATTTTTAGAAAACACGTTATGTGAATATAATGCAGCAACGTTCAAGAATACTAAGGGAGAAATGCCATTCAACCCATCACATAATACACATTATGGTCCAGATCTTAACTATGTACATAATTTGACACACTGGTTGCAATCATGATACTTAAGCCATTTGGCCCTCTGCTTTACTTCATTTGTATTATAAACATTTTTCAATGTTTCTACACAGTCTTAATAATTATCAATTTAATGGCTGCCTTATAGTATAGCATAAATATTTAAAGAGCAGAAGAGAAGCGTAGAGAACTATATTCTAACTTTATTACATAATTAGAGTTTAAAGCCTAACAGAGTCTCATCTATAAAATGAAAGGGCTAACAAAATTGCCTACAAAGTCCTTTAGAATTCAACTCTATCAGGTTTAAATCAATCATTTTGCTACAAACAGTTTAAATAAGTAAATTTCCTTAGAGGTGATCAGTTCAATAAATCCTTCAAGCAGAAAATATTGTAAATATATATATATGAAGTATCCTAATACAACATATGTATCCTTTGCAGGGAGAGTCCCAACATTTCCACTACGTCATATGATATCAAGAGGGTCAATTCTTTCAGCCATGTTTGAACCAGAGGTAGTCACAGTCTGTTAGGAATGCCAAACATGCCATCCAATGCTGATTTTTATAACAGCTTTAAGATATAAGTTATATACATTAACATTCACCTGTCTTAAATGTACGTTCAATAGCTTATTGATCTGTATATTAACAGTTGTGTGATGATCTACTTTTAGGACAGTTCCATCACCCTAACTCTATTCTTTAAAAAGCCAAGAGGCAAAGTCATCTCCAACAGTAATAAGCACAGCTGGGACCCTGCTCCTTCTCTGCTGTAAACGTCACCTGGAGACTGCATCGCAATATAGGGTTACAGCCATGCCTGCGTTAGGCCATGTAATTATATCACTTGCACTTTTTTATGAGCAGGCCTATTACCAGACTGCTATCCCAATCAAAACAAAAGTCCACATCGTCTGCAGGAGAGTCTTTTCAGCAAAAAGATTCATGAAAAAAATGTGAATTGATTTCTTGCCAGCTTCCACCGATCAGAGTAAATCTGAGTGAGTGAAAGGGATTAGCTTCTGAAAACAATTTCATTTCCAGTGGAAAAAGTGTCAAATGCTACAGGTAATGTTCCTCTCAGAGGAAGAAAAGGGAGAGTTCCTAAAATCTCCAGAGAAGTAAAGGGTATGTGTAATTCTCAGCACAGACCAAAAACAGATCCGGGGCCTACTGCACAGTGAGTGTAAGACACCTTGCTGAGGGCAGTGCAGTTGGAGGGGTGTCAGCCCACAGGCTCAGGGCCAGAGAGCTGGGAGCGAAAGACAGTTCTGGTTATTCCCTCGACCTAAAATTGCATTTTCCTCCAAGTCCTGAGTCCATGAAACAACTGACGTGCTTTCCATAAATATTTTATCTTTCAGGAAGACAAAATTCCTGTTCATCCAAAAGCCTTTAAAGAATAACTTTAAAGAAAAGAAAAAAAACTGATTCACATCTGAACATTTGACTATGGACATGAATGTTTTGGATGACATTTATATAAAATATAACTGCTCTTCACAGAAAATGGCTTCACCTGAAAAGCTCTCCCTCACCAACAGTCGGGCTTTAAAATAATATCAGCTTATGAATAAATGTGTTTCCAAACAACCAGGGAAAACTCCACTCCTATTAAGTCATGATTCTTCCCAGTAAAGAGCAAACAATGTGGAGATCGCTGTGGTTTTTTTTAATTTTATTTGTTTGTTTGTTTTTTATGCCATTGCTTAAATCACTCCTATGGCAAAGATGAGATTATTTGAAAGGTTTTAGAAACTAATTGGTTAGCAGTAACATTTTGGAACTTGTTTGCAAACCTATAGGCACACACTCAATATAGGTACATTTGGGGGAATTTAAGTCAGAGTGAAAGAAATTAATCCGTAATTTTTTAAAATGTCAGAACCTTTTTTTTTTCTTCTATTTTACTAAAGCCTTACATAACACTTTTGTTTTTAATGAAATCTATATTATATTCAACAATTGTTTCTGTTCCATAATTGTTAGCTCTGGAAATACAAATAAGAATTCATAACAATAAAGTTTTGTTGGATTTATTTAATGTCCTATTGGGGAAGGGGACATGAATTAATTTTAAATTTAGTTTCATCTAATATGTAAAGAGTTTTCTACTTCAACATAAGATCAAAAATGACAGTGTCATCAACATTCTCCAATATGGTGGGGGTTTTTTTTAATATTTTTTTATTGATTTTTTACAGAGAGGAAGAGCGGGAGATAGAGAGTTAGAAACATTGATGAGATCGTTTGCAGCAACCTGGATGGAATTGGAGAACATCATGCTGAGTGAAACAAGCCAGTCAATGAAAGAGAGACACCACATGACCTCACTTATATATGGATGATAAAGAACATTATAAACTGAAGAACCAAAAGATAGATATAGAGACAGTAAAGCAACAAGCAGACTGTCAAATTACAGCGGGGAGGCTGGGGAGATCTGGGGAAGATAAGAGATCAACTGAAGGACTTGTATAGATGCATATAAGTACAACCAATGGACACAAAACTCTGGGGAGGAAGGGCATGTACGGGAGGGGGGGGGCATTGGTATATGTACAAAAATAATAACTTTATATATATAAAGAAACATTGATGAGAGAGAAACATGGATCAGCTGCCTCTTGCACACCCCCTACTGGGGATGTGCCCACAACCAAGGTATATCCCCTTGATCGGAACTGAACCTAGAACCTTTCAGTCTGCAGGCCAATGCTCTATGCACTGAGCCAAATCGGTTAGGGCAGGTTTATTTTTGTTTGTTTGTTTTTTTAATCCTTTAAAACAAACAAATCAAGTACAGACTCAGAAGCAGAGGAATAACTTTTGGTTGGCAGAGCAAAGGAGGGTGAGGGAGGAGTAAAAAAGGGAAATAAGAGGTACAAACTTCCAGCTATAAACCATGGAGATGTAGTGTATGACACAGGGAATATAGTCAACATGCTATAATGACTTACACAGTGACAGATGGTTACTAGACTTGCAGTGATTACATCATAAGGTATATAAATATTGAATCATGTTATATGCCTGAAACTAATACTAACATTATATGTCAATTATACTTTAATTTAAAATAAAATAAAATTCATACATGTGTGAAATATGTATATATTAAGACCACAGACCCTGTTTCGTCATTTCTTCAGTAATATGACACTGGACTAGATATTTGGGGCAAAATTCCTAAGCCATATTAAGTAATGGCCTTTATTGATAGAGTACATTGTTATCTATTAAGTCTATTCCATAGTCTGCCACCCTGAATGTACATTAAAATCAACTGGGGACCTTCTTAAAGTTTTGATCACACAGCCCCACTACAGAGCAATTAATTCAGCATCTATTGGGGTTGGGCTGGACTGACATCTGTTATATTTTATTACTAGAGGCCCGGTACAAGAAATTCATGCACTGGATGGGGGATCCCTCAGCCCAGCCTGCACCCTCTCCAATCCAGGATCCTTTGGGGAATGTCTGATTGCCAGCAGTTGGACATCCTTCTCACAATCCGGGATCACTGGCTCCTAACTGCTCACCTCCCTGCCTGCCTGATCTCCCCTAACCACCTCTGCCTGCTGGCCTGATTGCCCCATAACTACCTCCCCTGCCAACCTGATCACCCACCCCCTAACTGCTCTCCCCTACCAGCCTGATCACCCCTAACTGCTCTCTCCTGCTGGCCTGATCATCCCCTAACCTCTTTCCCCTGCTATCCTGATAACCCCCTAACTGCTCTCTCCTGTGTCTTGATCACCCACCCCCTAACTCTCTCCCCTGCTGTCCTGATAACCCCCTAACTGCTCTCTCCTGCTGGGCCTTATCACCCACCCCCTAACTCTCTTCCCTGCCAGCCTGATAACCCCCTAACTGTTCTCTCCTGCCTCTCCCTCGGCCCTAACTGCCTCTGCTTTGGCTGCTGCCACCATCGCTTTGTCCGGAAGGATATCTGGAAGATGTCCAGTCTAATTAGCATATTACCCTTTTATTAGTATAGATGCTGCCGAGGGAGTCTGCTGTACATCCAGAGTTAACATTATTGATATATATATTCTCTTATATATATTCTTATTCTCTTAAGATCTCTGAAGTTAGTAAAACAATTGTCTCTGTAGAGCAGATGAACAAAGAACTTGGCTGGGGTCATAAATCTAGTAAGTGGCAGAGTCAGATTTGAAACTAGGTGGCCTGAATCCCAGGACAATTCTCTCCATTTCACCATGTGGAAAATCTGCCTGCAGGTCCTGTCTGGGCCAGTAACTGGCTGATCACTGATAAGTCCTTTAAACAGCCTCAACTCCAATTTTCTGAAAATAAAGAATCCGTTTGCTTGTTCTTAAGATCTTTCTTGCCAAGCACTGGGAATCTATAATATGCCAGGTCTAGCTTTTGGAAATGTTATGTATCATAGTGATAATAGGGGTGGGATACAAAACATATGAACAATAAGGATTTGGGTGGGGGAAGAGGGGTGACAGTACACAAATATTAGGTGAACTCCAGAGGCGACAGAATTTGAGCCTGACTCTTGAGGATCATAATAAGAATACGTGGTAGATTTTTTTTTAATTGTACTTATTCTAAGGTTGTGTAAATTTTTTTATCCTCAGAGTGTATAAATGGCGGCTATAATTATTTAAAATGAATTATAACTTCATACCTGTAAGAGTGGCCATTATCAAAAAACTAGCAGTAACGAGTGTTGGAGAGGTTGTGGAGAAAAGGGAACCCTCATTCACTGCTGGTGGGAATGGAGACTAGTACAACCACTATGGAAAGCAGTGATGCAATTCCTCCAAAAATTAAGAATAGAAACCTGCCGGCATGGCTCAGTGATTGAGTGTCGACCTTTGAACCAAGAGGTCATGGTTTGATTCCCAGTCAGGACACATGCCCAGGTAGTGGACTCAATCCCCAGTGTAGGCCATGCAGGCGGCAGCAATCAATGATTCTCTCTCATCATTGATGTTTCTTGCTCTCTCTCCCTCTCCTTTCCCCTCTGAAATTAATAAAAATTGATTTTAAAAAATTTAAGAATAGATCTACCATATGACCTGGCAATCCCTCTCCTGGATATATACCTGAAAAACTTGAAAACATATTCACAAAGATATATGCACCCCTATGTTCATTGCAGCATTATTCACAGTGGCCAAGACATGGAAACAACCAAAGTGTTACACAATAGAGGATTTGATAAAGAAGATGTGTTATATATATAATGGAATACTACTCAGCCACAAGAAAGGATGAAATACTGCCATTTGTAACAACATGGATGGATCTTGAGAATATTATGCTTGGTGAAATAAGTCAGAAAAAACTAAGAACCATATGATTTTACTCATATGTGGGATATAAACTGAAACTCGTGAATACAAACAATAAATTGGTGGCTGCCAGAAGGAAGAGAGTAGGGGGTGAAGGGGGTCCTAATATATTGTGATTGGAGAAGATTTGACTTCAGGTGGTAGGCACATAGTGCAATATACAGATCTTGTAACAGGAACCACACCTGAAATCTATATGCTCATTTTAAAAATACATAGAAAAATAAAATAAAATGAATTAAAAATACTCTGTTCACCACATTAAAAAATATGCCTTGATGTTTATTCTTATCCTATATAATAAAAAGCAAATATGCAAATCAACCGAACAGCATAACAACCAGGCACTATGATGTGCACTGCCACCAGGGGGCAGATGCTCAATGCAGGAGCTGCCCCCTGGTGGTCAGTGCACTCCCACAGGGGGAACACCACTCAGCCAAAAGCCCTGAGCCAAGCGGGCTCACAGCTGGCAAGTGCAGAGGCTGCCATCTCCACAATAGCGCTAAGAATGTCTGACTGATGGCTTAGGGGAGTAGGCTTAAGCCATCAGTCAGACATCCCCTGAGGGCTCCTGAACAGCAAGAGGGCACAGGCCAAGCTAAGGGAACCTCCCCCCACCCTCTGAGTGCACAAATTTCATGCACCAGGCCTCTAGAGTTAAGGTAAATTTTTTTTACACAGTCTTAGTAATTACCATTTTAATGGCTATGTTTCATTTATTGGTTACTCCTAATCTTGGCTGTTTCTTGGGTGACATTGGGCAAGGGCGATGTCCTTGCCTAAAACCAGTAAAATATTTTCTCTTAGTTCTATAAGATATAAAAAGTATCTCTACTAGGCAAATATTTTTAAAGTTTACCATACCACACATTAATTTTAAAGTACTAGCTTATTATTTGATTGCTGTTTGGGGAGTGTACATTATTGATAGGAGGCAGAAGTTAAATGCAATCCTTGGACAAATCTAATTTCTCCTAAGGCAGCAACTGGATCCCAATCTTGGCTTTCTTTAGTATAGACTCCTATGGACCATATCTCCAGATATCCTTGTTGCTTACGAATCTGCATTTAAAAGTTCTCCCTGGTAATTCTGAGGCATGCGTAAGTTTGCACACCACATCTCCAGATACCATTACATCCTACCTACTTAGTATGTGGTCATTGGGAGCCAGCCAGTTTCCTTCATTGGACCTTAATTCAGAGTCATTTGAGTGACAGAAGCAAAGGCTTACTGCTCAGTTGCATATTAGCTCAAGGTCTCACCCCATACTTATAAAATATGAAATATCCAGTTAAAGTGAGGATTAAAAGATGAAATGCTGATGGTCAAATAATCATTAATGCTTGTTTCTCTATAATCTCTTGTTCTGTTGGGGGCTGCTCAATACCTCACAATTTTATATGTGTCCTAACTTGAACATAGGTGCTTCCTTAGTTTTGATCCATAATGACCAGTAGCATTTTATCTGACCTCACACACACCATCTCATGTCTTTGAAAAGCAAGATACCTCTATAGCAGTGATTTTCAACTGGTGTGATGCAATACCTGACTATTTAGTCAGGGACACTGACCTCTTAGATAGTCAAGTTTTTAAAAAATGATGACAGCCAACACAATAGCTATCCAGTATAAATAAGTCAAAATTATAACCAAGTTTTATAATATCAGCAAAAAATATATTTGTGTGTATACTACAGAATTTCAGTAATTAGTTTATGTGTGTCATGAGATGAAAAAGGTTAAAAATCACTGCTCTATAGAATATCTATACAGTGTGCTACATACACTGACATAAAATAAATATTTGTTGAGGTAGTTATTATCTCATACATTTCTTAAAGTCACTGTACACAGTTTCTACTTGGGTTTAATTCCATTTTAAAGAAGAATACCTATTCTGTATTCCAAGAATTCATATGCAGAATGCCTGTTCTGTATTCCAAAAATTCATATGCTCCCAGCAATTTCCAGTTCTTACACTCAAATTCTTACTTCCTCCACCAATTATTGTTTTTTAGTTTCCTTTCATTATTATAGTGTCTCTGTTACTGGTTTTAAATGCTTGTTTATGACTAAGCATTGCAAATGAAATACCACGTGTTTTGTTACTATTTTACTCTGGTGTTTTACTTTTTGGTTATATCAAACTTATGCATTAAATGTAATAATGTTCTGTTTTAAAAAATAAAAATATTTTTTTTAAAAAATAGAGAGCGGAGGGGAAAATCAAGAAAGCTTAATTGATTTCATGTAAACTGTCCTAATTTTATCCACTCAGGTTTCACTTCTATGTCTTTCTTTAAATATATATATTATCATTGATAATATTACAGTTGTCTCCCATTCTTCCCCCCCTTTACTCCCCTCCTCCCAACCTGTACCCACCCACACCCAGGTCTTCATCCCCTATTGCCCATGTTCATGGGCTATGCATATAAGTATATACGTTCTTTGGTTTCTCTCTTGTGTGTCTTTAAGGCTCTCCATCTAAGAGTCAAAAACAGAAAATGGAAGAGGTGATCATATTTTCTCTAGAAAACAAGTGCCTCTCCACCCACAGGCCTGCGATGCTCTCGGCAACTGGTCTCCCAGGACTGAAGACTGCAGAGCCCACCTCCTGCATGAGCAGGCCTGGTACCTGCCAGCCACAGCCAGTAGGAAATCCAGTTGTATAGTATTTAAAAAGCAGGCACTTTATTTCTGTGGTTTTTGTGGGGAAAAAAGAATCTATGCTAAACAACAACAACAAAAAAAATATTTTCATGTGGTAAGGAAAATGCCTGGGAGAATCCCCTCAGGTTTATTTTTCAAAAATCATTTGTCTTCACCAAATCCTGGTCCTAATATTACAAGTTTCCCTTTTAAAAACTGTAGTATCGCCGAAACCGGTTTAGTTCAGTGGATTGAGTGTCAGCCTGCGGACTGAAAGGTCCCAGGTTCGATTCTGGTCAAGGGCATGTACCTTGGTTGCGGGCACATCCCCAGTGGGGGAGGGGGGGTGGGTGGTAAAAAAAATCAATAAAATATATATATTTTTTAAATGTAGTATCACATAAACATCACTAAATAACCAAGAATCCATCACAGCTAATGTGTAGCATTTTGATTGGAGTTACTATTCCAAATCACTAAACTATAGGTCTTAAATTTAAAAAAAAAAAAAAAAAAGTCTAAAAATGGAAGATAAAAAACTGAAATTTTCTTTTAAGCCATGTTTGCATATATAATCAGAACAGATGTGCTAAAAAGTTTTCTAAACAGTCAATCCCAGAGAAAAGGCCTACATTAAACCATAATTGCCTGGATATAAGATTTCTTGAGTCTTTCTGAATTCAGAAGTAATTATACTAATCACTCACATGCACATGAATACAGACGTACACATTCTTCTTCAGTAGAGCCCGGCTGACCACTGAGCAAGAATCAACAAGGCTGAGCCGTGTACATGATTAAGCTGTGCTTGGTGGGATATTTCAAGTAAGTCATTGGAAACATACAAGAATTGATGAGGGATAGGGAAAAAAAATGTCTTGGAGGACAGGAGAGTGTTAGGGATGAAGCAAAAGAGAATGTAGGAAAAATATTAAACACAACAGTGCCAGGGACAAGAATGAGCAACTTGAAGTAAAAGTTTAGATGGTGAAGAAGAGAGTCAGCAAGAAAGACACAAAATATAAGAAAGAGTTGTGGTTCCAGGAAAAGAAGTAGGAGGTAGGTAGGGAAGGTGACAAACACCTGACAGCCATGTTAATATCAGAAACACAGGACACTGGGAGAGTCACATATGACACTGAGAGGTCAGTGAAATGCAGGGCATATCGTCCCAAACAAAGGACTAAGGCAACAGTGTAAGTCAATACTCCATACGTGTGCAGCCTTCCCAGGATGGCTGCGCTCCCTGCCAGGGCCACAACATTCAGTACAGAAGTGAACAATATCTAGCCCCCATCATTTTGTCTCCAAGTTTGTTTAATCTGTACGTAGAACAGATCATAAAAAAAAATAAATAAATAAAAATAAAAAAAAATAAAAAAAAAAAAACTGGGCTAGACTCAGAGGAAAGAGGAATGGCACTTGGTGGAAGAAACATCAATAACAAGAGTTGCAAATGACACCATCTTACTGGCAGAAAGTGGCCATGATTTAAACAACTTCTGGATAAAAGTGAAAAAAGAGGTGCTGAAGCAGGACTGCATTAGAACATCAACAAAGACAAGCATTGTGACTATAGCAGAAACACACAACTTCAACATAGACAAAAAAGACTGAAATCATTAGAGATGTTGCTTACCTAGATTCAGTCATCGTTTCAGATGAACACTGCGGCCAAGAACTCAGGAGAAGGCTGAGACTAGGAAGGGCAGCCATGAAGAATTAAGGAAAGATCGCCAAGAGCAAAGCTGTGTCATGAGAGACCAAGGCCAAGATCATCCACACCCTCGATTCTTGATTACCAAGTTAAATGAGGAGTGGGGGGAAGGGAGGGAATGATGCACTTGAAATATGGTGCTGGAAAAAAAGGGACATATATCATACTTTCAACAATAAAGAATTAAATAAAAAGAAAGAAAGAAATATGATGTGGGAAGGAGAGCTCCACAGATACCCTGGACTGCCAGAAAGAGGAACAAGTAGGTCCTAGAGCAAATTAAGCCTGAAGCATCGCTGGTGGTGACAATGACAAAAAATAAAGCTATCCTACTCCAGGCATGTCATGAGACAGCAGGGTTCTAAAGAAAAGATACTAATGCTGGGAAAAATAGAAGGCAACAAGAAAAGAGGAAGACCACATACTAGATGATTGACTCCATAGCAGAAGCCAGAGGCATGAGTCTACAGGAGCTGAGCGGGGCTGCTGAGGACAAGACATAGGAGACATCACTCATCCAAGGGTGGTCAGGAGTCGGAGCTGACTCAAAGGCTCATAATACACAGAGATCCTCATCTCATAAGGCTGCTTTCCTGAAGATCTATTCCAGGACAATTATGTCACAGTCTCGCATGCTATTTTGAATTTTTGCAACTGATTCAGCACTGTAATTTGCTGGTAAGTACTATAATCAGAAATTCTTTTCCTCTCGCAGAGCAAGGGCAATGCCATCATCAGCGTTTATCCCCACAATCCTGATCTGAAAGACAAGAGAGCACCAACTAATCCTGCATCCTCCTGCAATCTCAGAAGAACACTTGCAGCACTGTGAAAGCAGTGTGACGCTAGTGACAGAGAAACGTTCAGTTGAATGATACAAAAGCATCTGTCAGCATTTAGGAAACAGTTACCACTACTGACCATTTCAATGAGCCCATCCTAGGTGAACAGTGACCAGAAGGACAGTTTTGTTGTTAAGCACTTATCTCAGCAACAGAAAAACAAACAAGGTTCATTTAACTAAAATCCTATTTCTGACCAATGTACCATTCCTTCTGTTCTTGACATGTGGGACCCAAGGTTACACCACCCTGGCCAGCTTGACTCATCTAAAACATCTTTCCGTTTCACAGTGACCATCAGCTCGGCCAGATGGTGGCTGTAGCTTGAGAGAGCAGGCCATCTCAGCAAATGGTAACTACTGTACTGGAAAAGAGCCGCGCTCAGTGGCAGAAATATTCCAACTACCGAATGCTCCAAGCGGAAACCCCACTAAACCAGTTGGTGTGCAGTCACAAAGTGCTCTATTCCAACCCACCTTACACACACTACTTCTATTGCAACAAAAAGCCATGTCTTCTTTAAATTACCTGCCATGCTTTCATCCAGAATTTGAAACTATTCAGGGCAACTCAATCAAGTATCTACTGCCTTCTAGAGACACCATTATAATCATGAACAAATCGGCTACAAAGCAGTTTAATGATGGGGATTATATATTTCCCAATCCAAAATGCAGTTTTTAAAATACAGTTTCGGCCTTTCTCTTCTGTATTCTGAGATGATTAGGCCCAAGTCAATTAACTGTGCCTCTGTAAAGCCATGCCCATGTAGGCACTTTAAAATGCTCAATCATCCCTGAAAAAAAAAAAAAATATATATATATATATATATATATATAAAATTCTGAATCACAAAATATTATTTTAATATATTTTATTGATTTTTTACAGAGAGGAAGAGAGAGGGATAGAGAGTTAGAAACATCAATGAGAGAGAATCATCGATCAGCTTCCTTCTACACACTCCCCACTTGGGATGCGCCCGCAACGAACGTACATGCCCTTGACTGGTATCGAACCCAGGACTCTTCAGTCCACAGGCTGACGCTCTATCCACTGAGCCAAACCGGTTTCGGCACACAAAAGATTTTTAAGGGCACTGTTTAAAGCAGGAGTGGGGGAATCTTTTTTTCTGTCAAGAGCCATTTGGATATTTATGTCATTCACAGGCCATACAGAATTGTCAACTTAAAAATTAGTCTGCTATATTTGGTCAAACATTTAATTAACTCACCCCTAATGCCTTAGTAGGGCAAGGCCAAATGATTTCGGGCCATAAGTTTCCTAACCCTGACTTAAAGAAAGATCTCATAAACAAAAAATACTGGTGGTTTATTTAAAATTGAAAGAAAAAAAAAAAAAAGGAAAAATGGACAGGAAAGAAGAGAGGGGAAAAAAGAACAGAAAAGAAAGGCTTTCTTAAAAATTTATCTCATTTATGAGAGTCCTTTATTAGTGAACTAAAGAGGAAGTCTTCACCTGATCTCTAATATTAATGCTATGAATACTCATGGCAATCACATTAGGGAAGTGATTGCCACTTGAATTTTTGATATTAATAAAAAGCTCATTTCTGCCTTGACAGATTCCTAGGCTAACCTTTGTCCTATTTCACTTAGACACACATGCAGCAAAATTCTTTTCTGAAAAAGAAAAATTACTTTCATTTCTACTGCTAACTTTGTCAATGATGGCAATGGGCTACCATAAAATATTTCCAGACGCAGCATTTTCTTCTCCTTGACTGTGAAGAGCTCCTAAGTATCTCCTTTGTACAATAGTAGTTAGTTCTACTGACATAGGAAGAGGGGAGAAGGGGTAGGAGATACTGAAGAACATGAAGAGTGTCACCCTGGACAAGAGAGAGGGGTCGATAGCTCCCTGTGGTGTAGAAACAAAGGTTGCCTACTATTCAGAGGCCCAACTTCTCAAATATATTATAGTTCAAAAATGTAAATGCCCTAAGGTAGTGGTCAGCAAACTCATTAGTCAACAGAGCCCAATATCAACAGTACAATGATTGAAATTTCTTTTGAGAGCCTAATTTTTTAAACAAACTATATAGGTACATACATTGTTATTAACTTAATTAGGGTACGTGGCATTTTGTGGAAGAGCCACATTCAAGGGGCCAAAGAGCTGCATGTGGCTCAAGAGCCGTAGTTTGACAACCACTGCCCTAACGCTACATATTTTGCATCTCATAATCTTATTCTACTTATTGTCTGTCTCTCCCAGTAGAATATGTATCCATGATGTTAAGAATTTTTTTGTTTTTATTATTGCTATATTCCTCATATCTGCGAGGAACAATGAAAATACAGTTGATGAATAAATGAAAGGATAAATCTTAACAGAGGACATCATACTGTTGCATTCCTGACTACTTTTTTTTAAAACTTCAGATAAACATACATTTAAGGGATTATGTGCTAAAATCCATGCCTTCTCCAAATTTCTTTAAACCTTTCTAAGAGTTTCAATAACTAAGCCTAACTGACCTATAACTCTACTGATTATAGGGTGACAGGAAAATTTGATTTCAATATCAAATTAATTTAACTTAAAAATGTTCAACCCAGCCAGCATGGCTCAGTGATTGTGCTTTGCCCTATAAACCAAGAGGTCACAGTTCAATTCTGGGTCAGGGCACATGCCCAGGCTGTGCTCAATCTCCAGTGGGGTGTGCGCAGGAGGCAGCCAACTAATGATTCTCTCTCATCATTGATGTTTCTGGCTCTCTCTCCCTCTCCCTTCCTCTCTGAAATCAGGAGGCAGCCATTCATTGATTCTCATCATTGATGTTTCTATCTCTCTCTCCCTCTCCCTTCCTCTCTGAAATTAATAAAAATATATTTTTTAAAAACGTTCACATATCCTTCTGAAAGGATCAATCTAATTTCTTGAAATCATGACTAAGAGAGGGATGTATTGTAAGTCAAAGAGATTGGCCATTATCCAATGAAGAAACACAGTGTGCTGTGCAAGTATGGTATGCCGGCACTGTAAGAGGAAAAAACTACAAACAATGCTCAATTGTGCCTCCTACCCATGACTGGCAAATAAGAAATAAACACTGCCCAGAGTAGCACTGAACTAAATAAGCCTCCTTTTCATGAATCACAAGATCAGAAAAGTTGTCTGACCCTTCTCTTTCCCATAAGGCTCACAGAGGTAAGAAGGGCTGAACCTGTGGGGCAGCAGGTCACCAAGACCAACAGGGGGCAGTAGAGCACTTGCAGGGAAATGAGGACTAAATGAAGACTAAAAGGATGCGCCCTATGTTTGGGGGCCAGAGGTAGGCTCACTAAGATGCAGAGCAAAGGTGTGATTCTGGGCTCCAGAACCGAGACTGAAGAGAACTGCTTCCGATGGCTTCTGCTGCTTCAGTAAGCAGAGCCCAGGAGGAATGAGAAAGCAGACTGAGCTTCTCCATCAAAAACAGAGCCATACCTCATGCCAGAGAGAGAACGATCACAAAATGAAAGAGGGGTGGGAGCAGAGAGAGGTGCTCAGGAACCAACTACACTGAGTGGCCAGATTATTATGACCACCCCATCAGTACTTCGTTGGGCCACCTTTTGCCTTCAATGCTGTGGCGATTTTTCTTGGCATTGACTCCACGAGATGTTAAAAGGTGATGGGAGGAATCTGACCACATGCCTGTTGAATAGCACTGTCCAGTTCTGTGAGATTTGATGGTTGTGGAACCAGGTACCTGATGACTCTTTTAACTTCATCCCACAAGTGCTCAATTGGATTGAGATCTGGAGATTGTGGGGGCCACCTAAGCAAGGTAAAGTTTCCCTCATGTTCTTGAAACCACTCCTGCACAATACGAGCACCGTAGCATGGCTCATTGTCTTGTTGGAAGAAGCCATCTCCATTGGGATACACCATCAACATGATAGGATGAACTTGATCAGCAACGATACTTAGGTATGTTGTGCTATTCAGACGTTGTTCTACACGAATTAAAGGGCCCAAATCATGCCAGGAAAACATGCCCTAAACCATAACACTGCCCCACCAGCTTGAAAGGTTGTACTCATGCATGTGGGCTGCATGCTTTCATGCTGTTTCTGTGAAATTCTCACTCTGCCATCTGCATGATGCAACTGGAAATGTGATTCATTGGACCACATGACTTTTTTCCAATGCTCCACTGTCCAATCCTTGTGTTCCTGTGTGAATTGGAGATGTTTTATCTTGGTAACTGCAGACAGCAAAGGTGTTCAAACAGACTTCGGCTTCCATAACCCACATGATGCAGTGTATGGCTAATTTGCCTACAAACGTCAGGTGGTCAAATAATCTGGCCACTCAGTGTATGTCCCTAATGTATCTCTTTAAAGACAGAGTGGAGATAGTACAGTTCAATGGTACGAGCCTGGACTCTGGCTGGGCACCTCGAGCGAGTTAGTCATTTCTCTAGACTCACTTCCTTCATTTGTAACATGGTATGATAAAGTATCTGCTTCGTTCAAGACTAAATAAATTGACATAAGCAAAGTGCTATCAGCAATGCCTAATACATAATAATGCCAGACTCCTAAAATGCCATTTATTTAATATTTTAAAATTAAGATTTCCCTGCTCTATTCCTAGCTACAGTTACATGGCCCATTTGGCCTCCATCTCCTTTTTCCTTGCCATCCACTTCTCCAATACTCCAACTACCAAAATGCTTAGTAATAGTTCCTTTTACACCACTAGGCATTTCTGCAGCTTCTATCACCTCCATCTGTTATTTCAGTCAACTTGAAAGTCTGGGAGCAGAGTGCCCAGTTGGAAAAGAAGAAAGTTCAACCCTTCCATCAGAGCTTCCAGCAGTCGTTGATAAGCTAAGTTCCTCAGCCTGCTCTGAGAGCTTTATGTATACTATGTACTTTCATGCAATATTCAAAACAAGATTCAGACTTGGTTTTTAACCTATTCCACCTCAAAGGTTAGACAGGCCCTTTATCCCGAACAAAGACAGTCTTTATGGCTGCAGTACACCCTGTTTTTCTGACATGTGCCCAAATGTTTGGCTTGCAAAGCAAATTCTACAGAGATCCATGTGTTTCTTGCCTGCCAGTCTAGCGGTACCACCTGATGAAAAGCCATGCCTTCAGGCAAAACCCAGCATAGAAAATGGATTTTTAAACATTTAATAAATTGTTGCTTTTCCTTAAAAATTGAACTCATTACGATAATATGTTGAACTACTCCTGAATTGCTACCTATTAAATGCTTTGGACTGCAAGTAAAAAAAAAAAAAAAAAAAAAAAAAAAAAAAAAAAATTGATTAAAAAAAAGACCAATTATAAGCTGCCTAAGTAATGAAGAGAGTTTTTTAAATTTCCCATAAGAAGTTTGAAAAGAAGCAACATGGGTAATTTATGTCCAAGAATTCACCAAAAGTCCAAGTTTCTTCCTAAACTGATAGGCTGCCAGATGGCTGCAGCAGCTTCAGGCACCATGTCCCTGGGTCATTTCATGCAGCTTTTTTCAAAAGAAAACTTTCCCAGAAGTGCCCTGGTTTTCTTCGCACCTCATTGGCCAGAATTGGTCAGGTGTCCCTGCCTACACAAAGCATTCAGAGGAAACTAAAATAACCAATCTGATCAAGACTCCCCCAGACAGCAGATGCTCAGACCTCCCTGGAATAGGATTACCCTGATTGAGGCTCTGTTAGGGGAAAAAAAAGGAAGCTGTTGTTATTATTATAATAAGTTTAAATCAAGATAACTTTCTGGGAAAGTTTTTAAGTGGAAGCTTCTAGGTATGATTTGACTTTTTCAATTTCAACTAAATAATTAGATTTGGTGTCTTAAAGTGTAATCTCAAGGCCCATGCCAGTCTGCAAACTGGTTGTGGCATGTGCAAAATGAGATAAGAATAGAAACTGAAAAAACTTAAGAGACTTTTATCACAATAAATAGATAATTTTATAGTTAAATCTAATAAAAAGTTTGGAGCTTGTCTTTTTTTTAATATATATTTTATTGATTTTTTACAGCGAGGAAGAGAGAGGGATAGAGAGCTAGAAACATCGATGAGAGAGAAACATTGACCAGCTGCCTCCTGCACACTCCCTACTGGGTATGTGCCAGAAACCAATGTACATGCCCTTGACCGGAATCAAACCCAGGACCCTTCAGTCCGCAGGCCAACACTCCATCCACTGAGCCAAACCGGTTTCGGCAGCTTGTCTTTTTTTTTTTTTTTTTTTAATCTTTGTTTTTATGAGCAGTATTTGATTTTTATTGTATTCTACAATACAAAATGATCAGTCCACGGTGGCCTCAAAATTGGGATAGGGCCCTAGTCATTCACCAGTGATAGACTGCCCTATGCAATTTGTCTAACTTTAGTTTACATGTTATACATAAAACCAGTTAAATTCTACCTTTTACTGTCGTAATACATCCAAGCAGCTTTTTCCACTCAAACTCACTAAGGTCTAGGACTTTTAGAGGTAAATGTGTGATTTGAATATTGTAAAATATACTTGGATTTAAAAATTACATTACTAACTAAAACTAGGACTAATGAGCCTTAGTCCCAAATTCCATTCACCAGTGGAACTAGTCCATTCCAGAAGAGACTCAACCTTTAACTTGGGCCAGCCCCTGGACACATCATGTAAAAAGCAAGTAAGAGACAGTTGTGCATGAATTTGACCAGGCCAGCATTAATGGGAAAAACTTGTTAGGTCTGTGGTAACACAACATGAGAAAAGTCCTTAGGATGAAAAAAATGTTACTATCATTAAGAATTGGATTTAAGTGACCTGTTTGGCTCAGTGGATCGAGTGTCAGCCTGCAGACTGAAAGGTCCCAGGTTCAATTGCTATCAAGGGCATATGTCCGGGTTGCAGGATCCATCCCCACTATGGGGGCATGCAGGAGGCAGCCAATCCATGGTTCCCTTTCATCATTGATGTTTCTCTCTCTCTCTCTCTCCCTCTCCCTTCCTCTCTGAAATCAATAAAAAATTTTAAAATAACTGGATTTAAAGTTAATATCACTTTTTCCTTCAAAGGAGAATAACACCTACATTCAATTAGCACTTTAGGTCTTCTGCTATAGAAAATGTGTTTTGTAATTAGTCTCATATCTTATCATATGTAGTTTTTCAGACAGAAATTGTATTAATTAATTGAACCTCTTCATAAAGTACTGGACATACCTATAGTTAATACTGAACATTAGGTGGTAATTTTTGCTAGTTATGATGCTTCATAATTAGCATACATCAATTACACATATTCATAACCAAACAAAGAACCTCTCACCTACCTGGCCATGTTTTGTGTAGGTTTTTTTTTTTTTCAGTAGATTTCAAATCACCAATTGCTGAGATAATATTCATCTCAAAATGTATTCAATTTGGGTCTTTAACAGGGCTTTTATGAAATTACTGGCGGCCTGATGCATGAAATTAGTGCACGGGGTGGGTGTCCCTTAGCTCAGCCTGCACTCTCTTGCAATCTGGGACCTCTCAGGTAGGGTCCCTAGGCCTGGATGACAATCAGGGCCTATTGGAGCCTTCCTCCCCCCAGCTGCCGGCAACTGGCTCCACCCCTGCCACTGCCACTGCCTGCCATCTGTGAAGCGCTGCCCCCCTCGCCCCTGACACCAGTCGCCTTCCTCTGCAGGCAACAGGCGTGTGGTGCGATCACTTGCCTGGCCTGGGCCTCCCTCTGTGGGGTGCTCATGGGGTGATGAAGGGGTCCCCTGACCAATAACATCGTACCCGCCTTGGCTGACCTGGTGCCAGTGCATGTCATAGCGTGGTCATCCAGAAGGTTGTCAGGACACTTGTTCTGCTGTTTGGTCATTCAGTCGAAGGCTAATATGCAAGTCAACCAAACAGCAAAACAACCAGTCGCTATGATGCACACTGACCCACCAGGGGGCAAATGCTCAACACAGGAGCTGCCCCCCTGGTGGTCAGCGCACTCTCACAGGGGAGTGTTGCTCAACCAGAACCCCAATGGCAAATACAGCAGTGATAGTGGGAGAGCCTCTTCCACCCCTGCAGTCTGTCGGACATCCCTCGAGGGCTCTCAGACTGCGAGAGGGTGCAGGCTGAGCTGAGGAATCCACCCCTCCCCCAAGTGTACAAATTTTGTGCACCTGGCCTCTGGTCATGGATTAACGTACCATCTTCACATGAAAAGCTCCCCTGACATCCCTGAGAGCAACAGCCAAGGTACTCACAAAGGAGTCAAGAGGCTCAGCAGTTAAGAATTTTAAACTGATTCTTGAATGGAAGCTGGATAGCAAAGCTCACTCTGAGAGTTAACACATCTCTGATGGCATTTGTTAGTGTTACGCTTTCTCCTCCTTATTTATTTCCCACTGGTTATAGTGACATAGCTCTCTTTAATTTAGGTATTCAATTTTTAAGAACAAAAGTTCAATTACGCTCCCTCCATCACTACAGGATAATTTGATTTCATATATTTAACAAATAGGCTCATCTACAAGTCTCTTTGTGGGAGTCTCTTACTGTTCACTATCACCCTAAAAAATGCTCAAGAGATAGAATTCTTCAACAGTTCCCTTTGCTGAACTTAAAAAATATAATGCAGCCGGCCACTGTGGCACAGTGGTTGAGTGTTGACCTATGATCCAGAAGGTCACAGTTCAATTCCCCATCAGGGCAAATGCCCATGTTGTTGGCTCGATTCCCAATGTGGGGCATAAAGGAGGCAGCTGATCAATGATACTCATCATTGATGATTCTTTCTCTCTCCTCCTCTCCCTTCCTCTCTGAAATCAATAAAAATATATTTTTAAAAAATACAATGCTGTACTTCCCACCAGCGCAAATCCCTCACCACTACCAGTTCCCACAAAGAGCTAAACTGAAGCCCGACAGAAGAGAGAGACAACGCTGCATTTTTGCGAGGCTCTCCTCCCTTGACTATGGACACACCGAACAGCTGACTTGGCCATCAAAGCTCACTCTCCTCTTCCCGAAGCAGCCAGCTGTAACTTCATTTCAGACTTAGGCTATGATTTTTTTCTATGCACATTAATGTTTATTTGTAAAAATCTTGACTTTGAGCTATCTCCTACTCTAAAAATAACGTGGGCAAGTTTTATCATCTTAAAGCTTCAGCTTCCCAGATTATGCCAGATCTATCTCTTGCTATTTAATTAATGTCAAAAGCATAATGTGGTACAATGTTCCTGTTGGAAAATTTCTATTTTTCCAACATGTCTATTCTCATACACATAACTAGAATGAGTAAAACTTCTGACTAAATCATAGGCACATGTACAAGCAATGATTAAAGGGTTTGACTGCCTGCCATAATATTGGAACAAGATCTGGGGACAAGTACTAATGAATGAAAGGTTATAACCCTGGACAAGCAAGTAAATGCAGCTTACATATATAACATTATTTTCCTCAAGTTTAGTTTAAATTACATATGATTACATTCCATAAATTTTATTATAGCACCTTAAACAATCTAGATAATCTAGACTAATAAAAAATAAATAAATAAGATGCAAATTGACCATACCTTCACAACACCCACCAGCTAATCAGAAGTGAGCATGCAAATTAACCCAACAAAGATGTCAGGTTAATTTGTTTATGCAGGCACCGAGCAGCCAGGGGCAGGATGGGATGCAGGCGTTCTGCACAGCCCCAGCCACTCAGGGCCTCTGGGCAGCATGGGAAAATGGAAGGTGGCTCTGGGCAGGAGCACAAAGGCGGCTCCAGCTGCAGTAAAGGAGGTGCCAGCAGCCAGGGGAAGGAAGGCCCATTATTGCACGAATCTTCATGCATCAGGCCTCTACTTAATAAATATTTGTTAAACAAATGAATGAATAAAATTAAAAAACAACAACAACAACAAGATATCACCTGGTTGGAAAGGTAAATTCTTCATTGCATTAGCTTCTCACAAATAAACCATGTAGATGGCAATCAGTCCATAGTACCAAAGAAAAAACCCAAGTCCATTTGAAGACATTTGAGAGTAATGAGAAGAGGGGTATGCACAGATCACAGGCTGAAAATCTAAAAGCACTCCCTGGGTTTTTACCTGGGAGCATTGTAAACACTCCCACTCTTAAAAATGGCAGCCCATGTTCATAGCCAGTGCTACCCATGTGACCATCCCCAGGCTCAAGGGAGGGAGTGCTGGAGCATCTATCAGATTCACATTCCCAGGAACTTGTAACAGAGTCTGAGAAACTAGTCTCCATCTCTGATGATCACTTGCAAGCAAGTGAGCTAAACCAGGGAGCCATGAAGTGGTCCTTTCTGAGCACACCAAGGCAGAGAAAGGCAGTGTGCAGACAAAGAGAGGGCAGATGGCAGGGAGAGCCACGGAGATCACGGGTAGGTACCAAAGAGCCTATGTTCCTAGCTCGAGTCTCTTGTGAAACCTGGCCATCCTTGGTTCCTGGAAAAGACAATATCCAAGTTATGTGGGGAATAAAATGGTGGAGTAGGGCCCTGATCGGTTTGGCTCAGTGGATGGAGCATCAGCCTGCGGGCTGGAGGGTTCTGGGTCCGATTCCTGTTGGGGGCATGTACCTGGGTTGTGGCCACATCCCGGGGGGGGGGGGGTGCAGGAGGCAATTGATTGATGTTTCTCTCTCATCGATGTTTCTGTCTCTCTCCCTTCCTCTCTGTAAAAAAATCAATAAAATATATTTTTTAAATGAATGAATTAATGAATTAATGAATTAATTAATTACAATGATGAAGTGGGATAAAAATAAAGACTAGGAGAAAGGATGCAATACAGTTTGACTTCCTTTGCGGGCTCTGGGAGCCACTGAAGGGTTTTATAAGCAGAGAGTGACCCATGATCAGAAATCATCTTTACCAACACGACCCTGGCTCAGAGCAGAGAATGAGTTGGAATAGAGCAAGAGCGCAATGAGGAGGCTTTTGTGGTAATTCAAGAGCCCATGTCCCAGGGCAGTGTCTGTTGCTTGTGTGCGCTGCTGCCTGCAGGCATAATTTAAACAGATGGGCTCTTTGTCTTCAAAGGCGCATGTTTTATGTAAGATTTCTAAACAGTACATGAAGACTCATCCTTTGGCACCCCGGCACAATAAATTATTAGACTGTTGGTCTAAAATCTCCATGATTATGTAATTAAATCATTAGGACTAGAGATTAAGTCACCAGGGAGCTCCCATTATTTAACGTAGCGGTATTTCAGGATCGCCTAGAGAGAATATCACGCCACTGCTCTTCTAGCACGTCTTTAACATTCCTTCCTGACTGCTGTAGCTCCTTCCAAACCCTCTCAAAGAAAATGTCAACAAATGCATTTGTAAGGTAACTCTTGGTAGCAGATACTTTTGCTAATTTCACAAAATCTTTCTAAATCCCTTAAGATTTGGGGCTCTCTGTGCTTCCTCTAAACATAATTGAATATTAAAACTGACTCAGGAGAGTGGTAGAATGCAAGTCAGATTTTGAAATGCAGGCCATGGTGGCTGTGTATTTAGAATGAACTTAGCTTTGTATAGCTATTCTGTCTCTACAACATGTGCAGCTACTGAAATACATTTTTCAAACTGATTTTCAATCTGAAAATAAGCCACAAAAATAAGTGGCTTTCAGATTATTTCATTGACCCTGACATTTATTATTTCTTTAACTTAAAAATCTTGAGACTATAGACCGAGAAGCTATTATGCTAAGGGAAATAAGTCAGTCAGAGAAAGACAACCATATGACTTCACCGATAAGTGGAATCTAAAGAACAATACAAACAAACAAAACAAAACAGAAACAGATTCATAGATATAAAGAACAGAGTGACAGCTGCCAGACGGAAGGGAGGTTGGGGGACTGAGTGAAATAGGTGAAGGGACTGACAAGTACAAATTGGTGATTACAAAATAGTCATGAGGATGTAAAGTACAGCACAGCGTAGTCAATAATGTTATAATAACTATGTATAGTGCCAATTGGGTACTGGAAATACCAAGCGGACAATTTTTAAAGTATATGATTGTCTAACCACTATGCTGTACAAGGAATATAAATAATATTGAATCTAAACTGTAATTTAAATCTTTAAATTAAATTTTTTTCATCTTGAGAATTCAATTCAGTGTTTCCTGTAACCTGCCTTTGTATATCTTTTCCTACACTTAAATGGTCATAAACATATACTGCCTTGTATATCTACCTATATAATAAGCCCCCAAACCCCCTAACTATTCTTGATCCATTTTCTGGTCAAAATTGTGGGAGGGGATTTTCATCAAAGCTACTTTAGAGCACCTGAATCCTGCCATTGAAAATTCATACTAAACACCACACCACCACCCGAAAAAAAAAAAAAAAAAAAAAAAATCTGGCAGGAAAGTCATGAAACACTAGGCCAGAAGTTAATTCTGTTTAGATCAGCCAAAAAAAAATCTTAATAAAACTGCTAATTCAAAGACTCACCAGCTGCTGAAGGGTGGCATGCTAAAAAATAGGTCAAGGGCAACTTGCCCAACAAGAAGAGCAAAATCATTAATATGAGAATAAAAAGAACAGCTAAAATTTATCGAGCACATAATATGTCCTCATCCCAGTATTCACTGCGCTTGGCATGCTTGGAGTCGCTTAATAATCCTGTGTGCAGCACTATTACCATCCCTACATTACGGCAGAGACATAAATAAGCTAAGTAGCTTCGCCCAAGGTCACTGAGCCAACAAGCGGTGGAATACGATTCCAGCATCCACACTGAACTACCTCCCAAGGCCAAGATGTGACTTCAGATTTTCTAGAAATCACTACATTCTTTGGCACAATGACAGCAGAAAGGAAAGAAAAATTTTTTTTTTACTCAGGGTGCACTGCAGGCTCTTCCACGCTGCCTCCACCATCACTTTCATCGAAAGAAATCTAAGGGACTCCATTTTGCAGTCGTTTCTCATTTTAAAAAGACAGGTCTATAAATAAACGGCACCCTCAAGACTTCCGTTTTAAAATGGCATTCAGTGGGCCGAAACCAGTTTGGCTCAGTGGATAGAGTGTCAGCCTGCGGACTGAAGGATCCCAGGTTCGATTCCGGTCAAGGGCATGTACCTTAGTTGCAGGCACATCCCCAGTATGGGGTGTGCAAGAGGCAGCTAATTGATGATTCTCTCTCTCATCAATGTTTCTAACTCTCTATCCCTCTCTCTTCCTCTCTGTAAAAAATAAATAAAAAATATATATTTTTAAAACTTTAAAAATAAATAAATAAATAAATAAATAAATAAAATGATATTCAGTGGAACAGTCCTGCGACATCCAGAGGTGAAATATATTTCCCAGTTCAGGATTGCAGGAACCCCCTTACAGGTGAGGGGGACTATCAGTGCATTAGGGCTCAAAGCACCCGCAGGTCACAGAGTTCCCCGGGGAACACAGCCCAGGCTCTTCCAAAAGGACTCACACCCTCAGCTCCGTCACACACACCAGGGACAGGGACACTACAGACAAAGGGCTGGAATATCAACAAAGAAGTCATCCAAGCATATTCAGCAATTTGGATTGCACCCATTAATATTGTTGCTCCTTTTAGAGCAAGTGCTCTGTTGCCAAGGGTCTACCATTCAAGTGGAAACAGTTACAATTTTTTTCCCCATGGAATGTCTGTCCTTCTTTAGCTGCCGTTCACCAAATTTTAACTAGCTGACCTTCGTGATTTTGTGGAAATATAGGTTATGAATCGCTGATCTAAAATAAAAGCCCTGGTGGTTAATCTAACACTTTATTCTAAATAGCTGCCTGTCTTCCACGCTAACTAGTATAGAATTTTTGTCTTTTCCCTCATCTTTCCAAGACATTAAGCTTATGATTGGGGTTTTTAAGTAAGCAGCAATTAGAACTCAATATAGAACTAAAACCGAACATCCCTATTTTCTGGTTCTGAGAGATAAGGCTGTAGGCGAACAAGCAAAAAAGGCTATGATGATTAGCTAGTCCAATTACAAAATACAGAACAAGAATGCACACCTATTCTCTGTCCATTATGAATGATGTCAGGCACGGGATTGGACAAATGGCAGAAAATTCATATAGATAGCTGCTCGTATTGGAACATTACCTGAAGTATTTAAATGTCCATGGGCATATATGGAAAACAAATTCTCAAACATTGGAGCCTATATTTCCTTGGATAATATTTTTCAAATATTTTTCAAATATTATCCAGAGAAACACAGATTTGGCTTAATTTTGTTATTTGTTTTCCTAAAAATAATGGCCCATGTGATTGGATACACACGATTGCATGTTCTGTTAGTTATTGAAAGCAAGGTAGGTTTAGGAGTCCATAACAGTCTACACCAGGTGAACAGTGACCTACATATGAGAGCGAATCATTGATCAGTTGCCTCCTGCACACCCCATACTGGGGATCAAGCCTGCAACCTGGGCATATGCCCTGACCAGGAATCCAGCTGGGGACTTCTTGGTTCCTGGGTCAATGCTCAACCACTGAGCCATGCTGGTTGGGCTGGATTGGTTAGTTTTTTTATATGAAAGGTGTGCTCATGGGTGAGTTGTTTATCATCTCTAGGATTAGCTAACCCTGGGAGGGGTAGTCCCCCAGGTTAAGGCCCCAAATCTGAAAGCATCAGAATACAGAAAATAAAAATAAATCGTTAATATAGGTGCCTACACATTATCCTCCCCCCCACTCCTAGTTTAGTTTCAGGAATAGGTAGCATCACCAGCCACCCACTGGCCCAAGCCGGACACCTTGTCACTGCTCTTTTCTCCATTCTCCTACACTACACCCTAGCTTCTCCCTCTTGGGTATCTCCCCTGTCCCCCTACTGCTCAGTCCTTCATCTCTCAACTTGGCTGTCACACCATAACCTTTCAGTATATTTGACATTTTGGAGGCTACCTAGTGGCATGATCCTACCTCACCCTCTCCTCATTTCAACACTGACAACAATAGTAGCCTTTTTAATGTGCAGCTCTAACCTCTTAACTCCCATGCTGAAATCCTTTGAAGACCTTTATCTTTAAAAAGTGAAATCGCATCTCAACTTCATAATAAGAGGCCCCTAAGACCCTTAGTAAAAGTGGCCTTCTAAGAATAGTTCCCATTTTAACCTGATGCTCCTTCGAGTGACCTAAAGGATAAAATCACCACAATTTGGAAAACACAGGTCCAAGTAGAGAGCCTACACCAAGTCTCTCCTGGAGCAGCGCTCCTAACCAGCCTCCTGCCCCAAGCTCTTGCCCTTGGCAATCCACTAATTCTGAAACTGCAAATCCATGAACACACTGTGCTGCTGATAATGTCTTTGACATGATTTTTCTGGGCTGCCTTTCCATGAAACAGCTCAATGAAGCAGTGGAGTACAGAAGACATTACAATACTTGTATACCTGTTAGGGCTTAAAATACTGGTATATCCACAAAATCTTGGACACTCCTGCCATTGAAAGATCAAGTCCAGTTCTCCCACCTCTTTGATCTAGGCTGGCCTTGGTGACTCATAGGTAACGAGCAGAATTCATCCCAGGAACAAAAGCTGACAGTATAGTCAACCTGTTTGCAGCTGAGCAAAATTCACCATCACCTTCATTCTATTTCCAACTCCCCTCCCAGAGAGTGAAGCAATGTTATACAAATGCAGTATCATGCAGGGCCAGCTCCATTTGCTCTTCCTCGTCAGCAGGCTGAGAGTGTAAAAGCTTAGCTAATAAAAAATGCATGTATTCTTCACCTCAGAGTCAATAAGGAAAATGAATGCGCTCTCCCACCCAGCACCACAACAAGCATTTGTGTACCTAACAATGCAAATAACTCCCTACGTACACTTTCACAGTTCCAGGATGAAAGATGTTTGACTACTTCATTCAAAAGTACTTTAATAAGAATGCTCCTGGGGATGGTACCAGCAGGCCATGGCACATATCCTAAACCTTTCTCCTAAACTTACAGCATCTATAAGATAAATCAAAAGACGCAATTAACAATTTGTGTTTTCTTTGTAGATCAACAACACAGATAATTTAGAAGACCAGAGAGGGGTGGAGAAAGATGTAGATAGAACTCTAGGAAAAAATGCAGAATCCAAATATCCAGATGGTCTTTGATATGGAAAAGGGTTTAAGTGATAATTAGCAAACACTTAAATCTATCTCATCCCCTCACTCTAAAACTTACTGAGAACTTCCAAGATCATTCTTAAAAAGAAATAAATTTAATATATTAAAAGGAGACCCACTTAAAACAGAATATACATTAATTCTTTTTATACTGAACAAGTGTTAAGCATCTATGGATTATCTAATCCAGTACTATGAATTTCTGAGCCTACAGCAGAGCTAGATTTTTAAATCTTGTGTACTTGACCAGTTCTCCTTTCTTTCCTTCACATCGCTGTCCCCATCATATGTAGTATAGGGATTTGGGCAGGGTTCTTTTTTTTTTTTAATATATTTTATTGATTTTTCACAGAGAGGAAGAGAGAGGGATAGAGAGTTAGAAACATCAAAGAGAGAAACATCGATCAGCTGCTTCTTGCACACCCCCTATTGGGGATGTGTCCGCAACCAAGGTACATGCCCTTGACTGGAATCGAACCTGGGACCTTTCAGTCCACAGGCCGACGACGCTCTATCCATTGAGCCAAACCAGTTTTGGCTAGGCAGGGTCCTGAGAGGAAGCAATTTGGGCTTTTATCCTGCTGTGTTTACCAGAAATCAGTAAAAGAAGAACTGAAAGCTCCAAAGAGTGAAAAATTTGACTCTTGGGTCAAATGAGATTTTTTTAAAAAAACAACAACATAATTTAATCAACAATGTTGCCATCTTAAAATACTCCGGCCCTGGGAGTAAGTAGCAAGATAGCTCAGGAATTTAATTCTTCCCCAACCCAAAGGGACAAAGTGGTAGTATCGGAGATTTCCTGACACTCAGGTTCAACAATCTTACATTCATCAAATCAGATTAAAAACAAACAAGAACAGGCAGAAGAACCAGCACCATAAGATGCTGGTGGTCTGCAACGGAAAAATTAGCCATAAAAAGGCAACTTTAGCCGAAACAGGTTTGGCTCAGTGGTGAGAGCGTCGGCCTGTGGACCGAAGGATCCCAGTTTGATTCGATTCCGGTCAGGGGCATGTACCTGGGTTTCGGGCACATCCCCATTCGGGGGGTTGCAAGAGGCAGCTGATCGATGTTTCTCTCTCATCAATATTTCTGACTCTCTATCCCTCTCCCTTCCTCTATGTAAAAAATCAATAAAAATATATATATATGTATGTATATATATACATATATATGTATATACATATATATATATATATTTTTTTTTTTTAAAGGCAACTTTAGGGTGAGCGGGACCACTTATAGCCCAGGTACATTTGCCACAGGCCTCTGGGCTATCCTCCCTGCAAAGGAGGCTTCTCCTGGACAAAGTCCCCGTTTCCCTGGCTAATGGCCAGCTTCCAGCCAGGAGAAAGGCCTGGTCACATTTAAATTACCCAAAGTGCTGCAGTTATTTATCTAGTCATCTGTTCTATCTTTTAGCAAATAAATACTGAGTGTCTGCAGTATAGCAAAGTGTATTTCTGGGCACTAAGGACACAGTAATGAGAATGACAGACAGAATGCCTGTGCTCAGTAAGCAGAAGCAATCCACAATTAACAACAAATTACACAAAGTATTTCATAATATTTGTCAGAAGCACTACAGAAAGATAAGTATATAGCGAGAAAACAAATGACAAAGCAACTGCCAAAGCTTGAGCTATCAGGGAAGGCTTCTCTGAGGAGGCGGCTTTTCATCTGAGCTCAGGCAGAGATGAAATCAGCAGTCAGCCAGGGAGAAGGCAAGGGGAGCAGTCCATTGCAAGGACACGTGCAGGAGCACTGGGGCAGTATGGCAGGAGAGGAAGTAGAGCCAACCTCACAGGATCTCTCGGGCCAGGCCAAAGATCTTGGTTTTCATCCTAAGAGCAATAGAAATCTGCCATAGGCTTTTACTAAACAAGGAGGTGAAGTGATGAACGTGGCCTGTAAAGATCAGACTGGCTGTGGTCCAGATGATACTTTAGGAGGACAAGACTGGGGCTGTCTACCAAGTACACTCAGTGACTTAGATAAGAGCAGAACTGACATGTGGGCTAATAACTTGGGGTCCTCTTCAACTAGAAGTCTTTTTTTTTTAATATATATTTTATTGATTTTTTACAGAGAGGAAGGAAGAGGGATAGAGAGTCAGAAACATCGATGAGAAAGACACATCGATCAGCTGCCTCCTGCACACCCCACACTGGGGATGTGCCCGCAACCAAGGTACATGCCCTGACCAGAATCAAACTTGGGACCTTTCAGTCCACAGGCCAACGTTCTATCCACTGAGCCAAACCAGTCTCAGCTTCAACTAGAAGTCTTCACATATTTGTTCAATACTGATTTAGAGACATGTCTGATACTGTTTGACGAATGTGGGACAAAAGAGTCTCTCCTCCTTTGCCTTAGGTCAGTGGTCAGCAAACTCATTAGCCAACAGAGCCAAATATCAACAGTACAACGATTGAAATTTCTTTTGAGAGCCAAATTTTTAAAACTTAAACTTTCTTCTAACGCCATTTCTTCAAAATAGACTTGCCCAGGCCATGGGATTTTGTGGAAGAGCCACACTCAAAAGGCCAAAGAGCAGCATATGGCTCGTGAGCCGCAGTTTGCTGACCATGGCCGCAGGTAATTCTGTTTGGGCCCCCAGATATCCTGATCAACAGAAAAAACAGGCCACCCAGTAGACTTTGTCCTCCCTACAAGGAGGCCCAGAGATCATCTGACAAGCACATACCCCTCAGGCAGAGCCCCACATATGGTGTGCTGGTTGTGTAGCACACAAGTAGCACAGTACACACCCCATACTACAGTACAGAGAATCCCTGCTATGGGGGATGAGGGGAAAAAAAGGTCTCACTTCTCTACCCAACCTGTTTTCTCCACTTCATATTTCCAGCTCTGATTCAGAGTAGGATGACTGCAGTGGGAATAGCAGGAAAGAGAACAATTCCAAAGTAAATTAAGTAGAATTAATCAGACTCAGGTAGCGTGTGACAAAAGACATACGGAGGCATGGGAGAGGACAATGTGATAATTCTGCAATTTCCTGTGGTCTTCCTCAAACTAGTCAGGAAAAAAATAAATAAATAAATAAATAACAAAAACAAAAACAGCCTGTCATATACATAATAAAAATACGTACAGAGCCCTTTATAGCTTGTATCATTTCACTTTCATTACATTATGTGACTATCATAACAGTTCCATGAGACAAGACAGATATAATTCTTGTTTCAATAGTGGAGCTCACCGAAGATCACACAATTAGTGTACAGCAGAAAAACAAAACCCAAATCAAGAATTCTGAATGCAAACCCATGCTCTTGCTGTAAAACACGTTGCCCTACGTTGACAGCATAATCTATTAGTGCAACAAACAAGCACTCAGTGGGCTCCCATTATCCTGGAGAGCCTGCCAGGGGAGATAACCACTCAAGCCACATGTTATTTGCGAGCCTGGAATGAGCCTAAGTCACCAAACTGGAACACTTCTCTTAAAGAAGGAGAGGCAAAGCACACTATGAACAAAGTCAGAAATTAAAAGAAAATGGGTGAAGATATTTGCAATATATGTGACAAATATTGTATATGCTTCATATTTGATGTGCTATTACAAGTCAATAACAAAAATGGTTATATGAGGGGGTGGCAGGAGGAGGGGGATAAAGGGATAAGGAAATGGGAGATATCTGTAATACTATCAACAATAAAAATATATATCAAAAAAAGAGCCGAAACTGGTTTGGCTCAGTGGATAGAGCGTCGGCCTGCGGACTGGAGGGTCCCGGGTTCGATTCCAGTCAAGGGCATGTACCTTGGTTGCGGGCACATCCCCAGTAGGGGGTGTGCAAGAGGCAGCTGATCGATGATTCTCTCTCATCGATGTTTCTAACTCTCAATCCCTCTCTCTTCCTCTCTGTAAAAAATCAATAAAATATATATTTTTTAAAAATGGTTATAGAAGAGGACATTATCAGTACACATGAAAAGATGCTCAACAATGCTAACAATTCAAGAAGTGCAGATTAAACCAATAATAACACATTGCTGGCTACAGTAGAGTCTGATACTATGATTTTTAATAAGAAATCTACATTTGGTCTTCCTCCCTGGCACACAGCTCCTAAAATTCTTGGAATTTCCCAAGTGTGGAGTATGATCAAGGTGTCTTTTGTAGTATTAATAAGGTGATTTCTTGACAGCCTCTGGGTAAACTAAGCGTGGGGGCTGGTTGTCAGTGGAGCTCCCTTGACCTCCATGGAAGGGAGAGGGGCTGGAAATTGAGCTGAATCACCAATGGCTGTGATTTAATCAACCATGCCTAAGTAATGAAACCTCCATAAAAACCCAAAGGTCTTCTGGGTTAAGAGCTTCTTGGTTGGTGAACACTGGGAGATTTGGGGAGAATGGTGCACTCAGAGAGAACATAGAAGCTCCTCCCTCTTTTCCCCATATCATGCCCCATGCATCTCTTCCATCTGGCTATTCCTGAGTTAAAATCTTTTATAATAAACAGGTCATCTAGTAAGTAAATGTCTTCCTGAGTTCTGGGAGCAACTCCAGCAAATTAATCAAACCCAACGAAGGGATCATGGAAACCTCTGACTGAAAGTAGATTGGGATTTGTAATTGGCATCTTAACCTGGGAGCATTCTTGGGGGACTGAGACCTTAACCTGTGGAATCTGATGCTATCGCCAGGTAGCTAGTGTTTGAATTGAGTTGCATTATAGGACATCCAGTTGGTATCGGAGAACTGCTTGGTATTAGGGGGGTAGGGAGAGAGACCCACATATCAGAATTGGGAGAAATGTAATGGGTGAACATGCATTCTCACAGAGTGGGGAAATTTAGCAACACCTAACAAAATGTTCCTATTCTTCAAGCCTTCAACTTCAATTCTTAGAGCTTAAAGGCATACAAGGATACAAGGCATATATAAATGAACTAGAGGCCCAGTGCACAAAATTCATGCATGGGAGCGGGGGGGGGGGTCCCCTCAGCCCAGCCTGCACCCTCTCCTATCTGAGACCCCCTTGGTGGATGTCTGACTGCCAGTTTAGGCCTGATCTGGCTCCTAATCACTCACCTGCCTGCCTGCCTGGTCACCCCTAACTGCCCCCCGCCCCTGCTGGCCCGATTGCCCCCAACTGCCCTCTCCTGCTGGCCTGATCGCCCACAACTGCCCTCCCCTGCCAGCCATTGTGTGGCAGCCATTTGTGTCCACATGGGAGCAGCCATCTTGTGTGTTGGAGTGATGGTCAATTTGCGTATTACCTCTTTATTATATAGGATATTCCTGTATTATTAACTTCCCAATGACAAGCATATATTATATTTTTTTTAATTAGTAAGGATATTTTAGTATTTAGAAAACCTCGGGAGCATAATGTCCTTCAGCAAAAAGTAAAATAAAATGTTGCATAAGCATACTCCACTCTTACTCACTGTACTTGTGTACTGCTAGCATTATGTTTTAATATGAAATCACTTTCCAGCTGATCTCACATGAAACATTAGTATATGAAATCTCAACTTTCTTTTTTTACTTTTATTAATAGGCAGATTTGCTGTTCCAATTTCCTTTATTAAAGGGAAAATTCGAAATCTGTTCTCAGAAATGACCAATTCTCACCTCAGATAAACTAAAAGGAAAGCTGCATCTCTATCAGCCTCCACTTTCAAGTCCTAACTTCCTCAGCTTTCCTCCCTCCAGGAACCTGTACAAATACGTAAGATATGCCTCACTGCCTTTGGACTTATGCAGGTAATCATGCAGAACAAGCTTATTAATTTGACTTTCACAGCGAACATAATGATCAAATTATTCTAAAGGAGCAGGAGGACAGAGCCGAGTCTGGTCGTCCCACACAGCCTGCATTGAGCTGAATCGCCAATGGCTGTGATGCATTTACTTCTTTTATATCTAACCCTACCTCTCCTTTCGCCAAGCATTCCAGGCGAGTTTTGGCAATGAGGAGCCAGTTAACTTTAATCACTCATGTTGCTAGATCCCTCAAGCAGTATAACATTCACACTGAAAATCTCTACATCATACCCCTTAGATCTGATTAATTTATAGCTTGCTAATAATCTCCATTGGCACCACATCATGTATCTAATGCTTGCAAAGAAGCCAGCATGGCATCGATGGCCAGGCAAAGACTATTACCCACCAGAGTCCCACGGAGTCAGTAGGACAAAGCCACATTCGGTTATAGAAGGTCAGAATTCTCCTTCAGGTGCATAAAGGGAAAGAGTTCTGTTTTGTTTTATGTTTGAGACCCTATTGAATACATTCACATTTTCTGAGCCTGCTTTGAACATAGCATTACATTTTCAAGATCATTTATCCACCAAACATTTAATACTAGATATCATCTACCATTCGTAGGGTACTAGGTATATGCAGGAAGATCATTAAGGGCTTTAGTTTATTTGCTTGTGCTCTAGCACTTGCTACCTGGCTTCACTGAGTTATGTACCACAGCCTCAGGCACTCTTTCATCCGTTGACCATTTCTGCACCAAGCTCAGTACTACTTCTGCCATCATTCCTGGTGACAGTGACTTAATATTACATGATACACCCAATATGCTGGGATTTTTGTTCCTTGGCCTCCTCACTTCCAATAATCTTGTCCTACACCCCGCTAATCCTCACACTTTAATGATCCCACCCTAGACCTCTAATGATCACTAGTTGTATAATTCCTAACATCTCCACTTCAAGCTTTCCACTAGACTACCACTACTGGTTTTGTTTTTCCCCCCCTTTCCTCTGGTATCCTAATGACAAAAAAAAAAAAGAAAGAACACTAGCAAACCTACCGTGTTTCCCCAAAAATAAGACATCCTCCGAAAATAAGACCTAGCGCATGGAAAGATAAGACATCCCTGAAAATAAGACCAGCACAACTTTGGGAGAAAAAATTAATATAAGACACTGTCTTATTTTCGGGGAAACAGGGTACTCAAGAAAAAAAGAGAAAGTATAATAAACAAAATAAGAACTTGCAAAAGGGAGAAAATATTGAAACAGAGTATGTACTTAAAATACCAAAAGACAATATTTCACCAACTCTAGGCAAAAAAAATTGGAAACCTAAGTCAAAGGGATAATTTCCTAAAAAATACATTGTTCCCAATTTGGCCCCAAATATAGATAATATACTTAAACATCAATTTTCATATATGAAATAGAAAAGATTCTCCCTCAAAATAAAAACAACCCCATAGCCCTAGCTGGTTTGGCTCGGTGGATAGAGTGTCAGCCTGTGAACTGAATGGTTCCGGGTTCAATTCCAGTTGAGGGCACATGCCTGGATTGTGGGCTCGATTCCCAGTGGGGAACGTGCAGGAGGTAGCCAGTCAATGATTCTCTCTCATCATTGATGTTTCTATCTCTCTCTCCCTCTTCCTTCCTCTCTGAAATCAATAAATATATTTAAAAACAAAAACAAAACAAAACAAAAAAACAACCCTATAAGGAAGGACCAGTTCCATGTGGTTTTGTGGGGGGAATTCTAACAAATCTTCAAAGAATTGATCATCCTTATGCTACTTAAACTGTTACAGAGTATAGGAAAGAAAGCATAAACTACCAAATGCATTTTATCAAGCAGATATAATACTAATACCTAAACTTGACTTCATAAAAATTGTACACAAAGAGCTTCAAAACAACTTCACTTATAAATATTGACATAACAATCAGATATAAAATGAATAGCATGTAAAAATTATAATAATGCTTCAATAAATGGGATATTTCCATGAATACAAGGAATATTTCATTTGTAAGCAATCCATAATGTAATTCACTATTTTAACAACTATAAGAAGAAAAATCATATGATTATTTTTAGGGATATTAAAAGGATCATAAGGGCCTACTATAGAATTCATTGTCATTTCTTATTTTAAAATAGAAAGCATCTAAATCACAAAGGAATTTAAAGATGATATATTTATATAGAGCATTTGAAAATATTTATATTTCCACTGAAAAATTATTTGAAATAAAAATCAATGAATTCATTAAAGTTTCAGGATACAAAATCAATATACAGAAATCAATTGTGCTTCTGCAAACTAACAAAATTCTGAAAATGAAATTCTTTAAAAATCTCATTCACAATAGTATAAAAAATACTTAGGAGTAAATTTAACCAAGGAGGTAAAAGATCTGTACACTAAAAAGTATAAGACATTGAAAACAAATACAAATGAAAAGATATCTCAGTTTCATGGATGGGAAAGGTTAATATTATTGAAATGACCACATTACCTAAAGCCATTTATATATTTAATGCAACCCCTATCAAAATTCTAATGGTATTTTTGTAGAAATAGAAAAACAAACCTAAAATTTGTATGAAATCACAAAAGATCACAATTATCCAAAGCAGTCCTGAGCAACAAGAAAAAAGCTTGAGGCATCATACTTTCTTATTTCAAATTATATTACAAAACTATAGTACTCAAAACAGTATGGTATTGGCATAAATATAGATACATAGACCAATGGAACAGAATCAAGAGCCTAGAAATAAATAAACATATGTGATAAACTAATATTTAACAAGGGAGGTATAAATACTCAATGAGTAAAGGATAATCTCTTCAATCAATGGTATTGGGAAAACTGGATAACAACATGAAGAAAAATAAAATTGGTCTATATCTTATACCATTCATAGAAATTAACTCAAAATAGACTTACACGTAAGAACTGAATCCATAAAACTCCTAGAAGAAAACATAGGCAGGGGGAGAGTTCCTTGACATGGGTCTTGGTAGTAATTTTTTTGGATATAAAACCAAAAACACAAGTAACAAAAGAAAAAAGTAGGACTATATCAAACTAAAAGCTTCTGCACAGCAAGAGAACAAGAGAAACAATCAACAAAGTGAAAAAGCAACCTATAGAATGGGATAATGTTTGAAAATCATACATTTAATATCAAAAATATATAAAGAACAGCCGAAGCTGGTTTGGCTCAGTGGTAGAGCATCGGTCTGCGGACTGAAAGGTCCAGGGTTCAATTCCGGTCAAGGGCATGTACATTGGTTGCGGGCACATCCCCGGTAGGGGGTGTGCAAGAGGCTGCTGGTCGATGTTTCTCTCTCATCGACATTTCTAGCTCTCTATCTCTCTCCCTTCCTCTCTGTAAAAAATTAATAAAATATATTTTTTTAAAAAACATATAAAGAACACATATAACTCCATAGCAAAAACAAATAATCTGATTAAAAAATGAGAGGAACTGAATAGACATTTTTCCACTAAGATATACAAATGACCGACAAGTAGATGAAATTTGCTCAAAATCTCTAATCATAAGGAAAATGCAAGTCAAAATCACAACTAGGAATACATCCTAAGAAACCAGAAACACCAATCAGAAAGAATATATGCACCCCTATGTTCATAGCAACATAATTTACAAAAGCTAAGATTTGAAAACAGCCCAAGTGCCCATCAGCAGATGAGTGGATAAAAAAGCTGTAGTACATTTACACAATGGAATACGATGCAGCTATATTAAAAAATAAATAAATAAATATCTCTTACTATTTGCAACAGCATGGATGGATCTGGAGAGTATTATGCTAAGCAAAATAAGGCAGTCAGAGAAAGATAAGTATCACATGATCTCAAATCATATGTGGAAACTAATGAACAAAATAGATCCAGAGACATAGAAGCATGGGACAGATTGACAAATTTCAGAGGGATAGCAGGTGTTGGTGAAGATGGGTGGATGGGTGGACACTGATTAACTGGGGAATTTATGTGTATATGTACATAGCCTGTGGATACAGACAATACAGTTGTGAAAGCCTGGGAGGGATGGGTGTGGGGTGGAGGGGGTCAATGGGGGAAAAAAATAAATAAAATAAAATAAAATAAAGGAGACACCTGTCATACTTTCAACCATAAAGATAAATATTTTTTAAATCACAATGAGATATTACCTCATACCTGTTAAAATGGCTATCATCAAAAAGTCAAGAGACAAGTGTTGGCAAGGATGTGGAAAAAAGGAATCCTTGTACACTGCTGGCAGAAATGTAAATTGGTACAACTGCTAAGGAAAACAGTGTGGATGCTCTTCTAAAAATAGAACTACCATATGATCCAACAATTCTACATCTGGGAATATATCCAAAAGAAAAGAAAACCGTCTCTAAGAGCTACCTGCACTCCCATGTTTATTGAAGCATTATTCACAGTAGTGAAGACATGGAAACATTCTATGTGATGTGATATACATACAAACTCCCACAGGGTATTATTTAGCCATGAAAAAAAAAGGAAATCCTATTTACTACATCATGAAAGAAACTTAGCATCATGCTAAGCAAAGTGAGTCAGACAGACAAAGACAAATACTATATGGGATCCCTTTTATGTGGAATCTGAAAAAGCCTAACTCATAGAAACAGAAAATGAAAAGTGATTGTCAGGGGCTAGAGGGTGAGGAAATGAGGTGATGCTGGGCAAAGGGGACAAACTTCCAGATATAAGATGGGTAAGTTCTAAGGATCTAAAATTCTTAAGAATGCTACAGAAACTCAAGGCATTTGAAATCGAGATGGCAGCCGCAAATCTCAAACTCCAAGGCTATTTGCAGCCAGCTACTGTAGGTGTTATACAATAAGGACTCTTCTATAGTTAAAGGTCCTCGGAATCCCACTGTGTGCTCAGCACTCTACAGGGGGAAACAGCACAGTTTCTGTGCCTGAGAAACATATATTCCAACCTAATATCTCAATATTAGACTTACTGAGCTACAGGTGCACCTGAACTTTAGCTAAATAGTTTCAAAGGCTGTGGAGCGGGGTGCAGAGAGGAAGGTGTCTAAAATAATTCTTTCACCCACTTATCCATACCAGTCTCTTGAGCTCTGCCGCACCTTTGGTGCATTTGGGTTTTATATTACTGAAAGAAAATCAACTGAAAGACACAAAAAAAATCTTTTGTTGAAAAATAGATTGATAATTTTCCTTTTCCTATGTACCTTAGGTGAGTGGCTCCCTTAGGGTGACTTCATAGGTAATTGAATTTGATATGAAATTTACCAAATAGCAAAGGTCTAATATGCTCTGCAGAATATATAATATCCCATATAGCTCAAGTCCCTACCTGCCTGCATATTTCAAACATAATGCTACATGGAAAACTGACATATGGAAGAATAGAGAAGTTTTGTCCCCTTAGTAAATCAGAATTTATAGAGAAAGACCAAGAATTAACCCATCCATATTCTAGCTGTACAGTTTAGTAAAAGACCTTGAAGGTACTGTTTGGACAAGCTTCTAATTCACTAGAATTAGAGGAACTAAGGCCATAACCTTAAATCAATCATTTTCTTTCTCATAAGCTTGAGACTAGCAAAATAAGAAGCCAGAGAGAACAGTGAATGCATTGCAAGCAAATAGCCCCAGTCCCCATGAGAACTCTGAATCATTCATTGATATTTGCTTCCTATGTTTATGTATTTCTTTCTCTCTTTCTTTGCAATAGTTAAAGGGGGTATTAAATCTTTAGTTTCAATTGCAAAACTCCCAATAATTTATCAATAAACAATAATTGAGAACCAACTCCATGTAGGACATTGTTGTAGCTTCTCGTTCCTTCCAAGGGGAACGAGATTCTGCTCCTGTTCTACAATTTTATTTACAGCAACACAGCCTGCTATTTTCAATGGCTAAATTCTACAAATTCTATGGGCATATCTTGTGGTTTTGCACCCTTTTAAAATCTAACTGCTCAAAACAAAAACAAAAAAAGGAGAAAGCTACAAAAAATGTATGTGCTAAACATAGCTGCAAAAACACCTCCTTTGTAATACGTGATTTAATCGAGTTAGACAAGTGCCTTTGGTTAGATTTGAGTAACTCAGAATATGCACAAAAAAGTCAATCTTGACCCAGTTCTATCATTAACTAGCTGCTAAAATCTTTTGCTCTTTCCCCCCCTCTTTCCTCTAGGGCTTCTCTCTCTGCTTTCCATAAGCCAGTCCAAGTGTTCAACCTTCTGATTATTTCATTTGAAGAGACTGCTGCTCCAGATATTAGCATCTATAAAAATAATATGTCTTAGCAAACTTTTGTCTCTCATGCATAAGAAGGGATCTGCCCATTCCTTTTGTATCTTCTCCCACTAAGCTGTGTGTGCCTCAAGGAAGGACTCTGGCTTATTTATCTTACTTACCATGCTTGGCAACTAGAGTAACAGCTACTAGGCGATGAATAAATGTCACTCCACAAACTTCCCCTCCATCATCTATCTTAATGTCTCTGCAAGCTCAATACTGAATTTGTACCGGCTGATTATAAACACTTAACTTGCCAATAACCATTAGAGGAAAAGACTTGCTAGCAAGTTGGCACCACCCTTGTTCAGCCTGGTAGGCCTTCAAAGTAGCAAAGTCAGGCTACATAACAAGCAGAAACTAACATTAATGAGACAGTGCACTTGGAATATCAAAGCCAAGTTTCAGTCAACTGTCCTTTACTCTCTGCAATTATCACTCCCTTCATACTTGCCAACTGTTCAATAGATTGAACAGTAATGTGTCATAAACAGTGTGATGACTATACCAATTATGATGAGAAGGGACATTTGCTTATGTTCAGAGAAAAACCTGGCAAAGGCAGCACAGAAAAGGGGATTCTGCTAGGACTGTACTCAAGGTCCCCAATTATCTTGGCTGTTTGGTTACTCAAAGAGCACAAAGAAGCCTAGGGTGCAGAGGCATCTTTCCTACTGAAATTGCTTTCCATAACTTCTGAACTACAGGCCTCCAGGAAAGATTTCAGCGCCTTAGTCAAGATTCTCTGAGCATCTGCTATTTCCCAGACACTGACCTAAAATAGCAAATGAGTAAGACCTCAGACATTCAGTCTCATCCAAAGGTCAGCAAACTTCTTCTGTAAAGGGCCAGATAGTAAATGTTTTAGCTTTAGGGGCCATAGAGTCTCTATGACAATCACTCAACTTAGAGTGTAGCTCAAAAACGACCTTAGAAAAGAATGTAAACTATTGAGTATGAGTGTGTCATTAAAGCTGTGTTTCCAAAAACAGGCAGCTGGCCAGGTTTGGGCCCAACAGAGTTTGCCAATTCTCGATCTCATCCATGAGTCAAGTACATATTTTTTTAAAATGCAAAACAGTAGGATCTGTGTTCATGAAAGTTTCTCCTTGTATTTGCACAACATTTTAGAAACAATGAAGCTATTTCATGTCCACTGACTCAAAATTTAATCTGCACACCAAACCGTTGTAGTGGATAGGTCTTTTACCTCATTTTATAAGTGAGAAAACTGAGGCTCAAGCAACTTAAAGAACTTTAAGTCACTCCACAGTGAGGGGTGATTTTTTAAAAGTTATTTACTGTACATTTAGGTAGTTTCCCTTTTATTGCTTTTTACAAAAAAAAAAAAACTGCAATCAACATTCCTATTGCTATATCTCTGTGCAAGCACCTTTACTAGTTTCTGGAAGTAAAGCTGCTGAGTTAAAGGGTTTTGTCCATTGTCAAACTGCCCTTCAGAAATACAAATTCAGATCCCCACTAACCTTGCAAAAAGTGCCCATTTCCCCCCACTTCTGCTGAAACTAGATATTTTTTTAATCCTTTGGCGATCAAGTAAGAAAAGCACCCTGTAACTCTTTTAATTTTTGGAAACTCAATGTTTTTTAGTCCTCTTCCTTGGAAGTTTTAAAAAGATTCTCTCTGTTTGGTCTGAGTACTTCCTTTACTCAATCAGTCTAAAATGACTAGACACAGAGGGAGTTGGGGATTTGAAAGACTTAGCATGAAAAAAGTCAGAGCAAATGATCAAATATTAATTCTTCTCAGGGGAAACTGGATATTGTGGGAGAACTGTGATTATCAAATTGAGTGGGTAAGCTGTTTTTGCATTTATATAAGACTAAATAAGCTGTTTTGCTAATTAAAGCCAGCTGAGGGTTTAACTTATTGCATCCTTAGTTTTTTTTCTTTTCACACCTTTATCATATGCTTAACTTATTTTTGGTTTGGTTATACAGGAGATAGGTAAAATGATAAGTATGTGATGAGGGTGAGAAAAAAAACACACAAATAGAGCACTGCCATAGGTTGTCAACCGTGAGAGAAAGGAAGGAATGGAACACAGACAACGTGCATGTGGAAGGTACTAAAATGAGCAAGCATGGGTTGTTAGGGGAAAGATGTACAACTTACTGAAGGCCTATGTACCAAGCACTCGGTAAGACTTGTTACACTATCATCTCATTTAATTCTTACAACTTCTCAAAATGCAGAGAATCCGTGTTTTTTAATGAGGAAAATGAGTACCAGTGACATTGGCCTGAGTGGTTACTGAAAAACCTAAGCTGCTATTAGAAACTTTGTTTGTCTTTTGTTCCTTTTTTTTTTTTTTTTCCACATCCCATATTCACCCACCATGGTACCAAAGCACTGGAGAGATCCTGGATTAGAACTTCTGGGTCTCCCTGCCACCAGTGTCCCTCTTCTGTCATTTTGGGGGTAGAAAAGAAATGATAATATTAGAAGAAGAGAAAGGCACAGCCAGTGTGGCTCAGTAGCTGAGCATCGACCTATCAACCAGAAGATCATTCCCAATCAGGGCACATGCCCAGGTTGTGGGCTCAATCCCCAGTGGTGATTCTCTCTCATCATTAATCTTTCCATCTCTCCATCCCTCTCCCTTTCTCTCTGAAATCAATTTAAAAAAAATTAAAAGAAAGAACAGGTTACATGTGAGAATGAGAAAGTTCCCAGAAACATGAATAAAACAACAAGAAAATAAACTATGTATTGAGTAAATGAGAAATTAAAGAAAGGAATGTAACTTAGAATTGTGCCCAGAAGACAAGAATAAGTGAGTATAAAATAAAGCAGTTGCACGATAAAGCAGTGGTAGGGGAAAAGCACACATTAGTCAAATGAAGAAATTTAAAAAGAAGTAAAAGATAGATAATACCAAACACCACAGAATTATAAAGCTGGATGGTTCAGCCAAGAAACAATATGGCCAGCCCTTTAACTTTGACTTGTCCCTAAAGGAACCCATTTTCCATTCTCTTAATTTATTCGTTACCACATACAGTGACCAAAACTGTAGCATCTCTTTAGAATAACTGCCATATACACCCAGTGTTTATTTTGCAACAAGCATGTCAAACTCAGGGTCCACAGGCAGCATGAGGCTCACAACAAATATTTTGGTAGCCTAGCAAATATAATGGTATGTAAGAAACATTTTAATAAAAATGTTGTAACTTAATTTTTACAATATCCTATTGTACATAATCTATAATACTTAAAAGCCCAGTGACTGAATGGTGGAACCAGCAGAATAACTGGTTGACCCGTTGCTATGACATGCACTGACCACCAGGGGGCAGACACTCAATGCAGGAGCTGCCCCCTGGTGGTCAGTACACTCCCACAGTGGGAGCACCACTCGGCTGACCAGGATGAGTGGAACTCCCCACTGGCCACGCCCTCCACCAGTGCACAAATCCATGTACCAGGCTTCTAGTTATTATTAATAACGAATTACGATGTTTGCTAATGACTGATTACTATAATCATGTTGCCTTACACCCAGGCATACCATTTCTCTCCACTAATACTAGCAAAGCATATTTTAACAGCTGATTGCCACATCATTAGTCTCAGACTGACCTGTTTGGTGTGAGCAATAGGAAATATTTCCCTTTTGGAGAACAAGAAAAATAGATTTGTTTGCATTACGCTTATTAATTTGTCCAGTTATTCAGTGTCTAGTACGTTAATATTTAAGAAAAAATACTAATTTTTATTAAAATGTTTATTATTTTATGTTAACGATTACTCATTTACTAGTATTTCAGCCCTTTGTATTTAGCATGTCTCTATCGAAATAAACCCACATTTCTATGAAAATTGAAGGTTTTTTGGGGTGGGGGGGTTTTAGGCCCACCTAAACTTAAACCTTATTTATTTTGCCCATGTTAGCCTTTGAGTTTGATATGCTTGGTTTACAATGTTAGCCAAGGCTTGATCACACCGTTTGCACTAACAGCTGACAGTTTCATCAACTTCTTACTCTCCTCAATCCTCAGGGCTTCTGTCAGGCCTGCCAATATTTGTGTGCTTTTGTTTTTGTTCTTATTGACACATCTCTGAACTTAGAATAAGAAAAGCCAAGGAAAGCATCTTAGAAAAATCCCTTAGCCCAACACAAAGGGTGGTATCTGCTCCAAGATCTTCTAGCTACTACATGTCATAGCTGGAGTAATACCAACCATTGATTCTTATCTTGCATCTGATTTTATAAATCAAAAAAACAAAACAAAAAAAAAACACCTAAATTTTATTTCAATGAAAAGAAACCAATGAAATGAGAAAACTAGGGCAAGGAAGTTTAAACACAAAAAGGAAGACTATGGGGAAGAAAGATCACAACCAAGAGAAGAATGAATGCCCCAGAGTGGGGAAAGTAAGAAACACCAGGGTAAGTACAGAAGAACTTCATTCTTCGTTTGTTCTATTTTTCATTTGCCCTCATGTATATACTGTATATTGCTTCCATTCGCCACTCCTTTAGGAAAAAAAGAGTACAACTTTGAGACAGGAAAAAACAGTGAGGGAATATAAAATTAAGTTCAGAATGACCATGTACCATGATCAAATATAAAGAGGACCTGCCAGCCAACTTCTTTAAATAAAATGAAAAGTCATAGATGAGAAACTCGAAACATAATCTCTCTTCATCTCCCTCTCCACCACCAAAATTTATATATTTCTATTCATTATGCCTCCATGCCTGCCTTCACTCATGTTCCGTTAACTTTCTGGACTTTTCATTTTTCAAAACATCAATGAGAACCTGAGGAGAAAGAATGAGCAAATGTAAAAAAATACAAAAATGAGAATAAGGAAAGTATAAAATAATTGAAAATAACCTTCTAATCTCAGTATCAGGAGAATGCTCACTGTATGAGGACATTTTAGTTACTAAGTCTAGGTTAGTAACTAAATAATAGCCAAATAAATAATAGCTGAAGTCCTATCTCATGTTCATTCTGGGATTCAAATAGAAATAGGAAGGTGGGGTTATGGAATGTCCCACACAATTACAATTTTTATTCTTCTTGTTGATTACATAAAAATGTAAGGCCCTATGAGATCTTCATTACTAATGTGATTCTTCTCTGTATAAGTGTGCCCACACATATACATACACGTATGTACACTCCTGGAAGAATGCAAATCTACAAACCCAAATATCAACCATGGTACTATATGAGGGGTGGGAAAGGCCAAGAGAAATTTTGTTTAGTACTGAAATATAAATCAATAGTGCTTGATTTATTTTTAAAAATAATCATCGATATAACTTTGGACATTCAAAATGAAACAAAGAAAAAGAAAAGGGCAAATGATGATGAATACACTTAGCCATGAGGGGGTATGTGTGCAAAGAGAAATTATAAAAAATAAAAATAAATTATCCTTTGTAGCTTTTATTTTATATTCTTCTCCTGATTTTAAATCTACATTGGGCAGGGGTTGCCCCAGATTCCTGTTTGCATATTCTCTCAAGTTTTATCTTTTCTCATCCTCCCTAGAAACACAGACATATTGATACCATTTTTTAAGAAAAACAAGAAGGAACAGGTCACTGGTTTAGACCAAAACCTTATGTTACACGTATCTACTAGCCATGACTAATTTTTTAAACAGATCAATAGAAACAATCATTCACCTTTCTTCAAAGAGATGGGTGAAGTAACTCTAGCTCACTCATGGTAGCTTCTGTTTTGTTGACAAGTAATTAGAGATAGTACAGGATCATTTGTCAAAAACTCAGTGACAAGGGTTCATGGCCTTATGTGTCTGAACTAATTCCTCAAGTAGATTGCAGGACACTTAATCTTTGGCTGTTTGAATCAATTCTTCACAGTACTTCTTTTCTATAATACCATGCTTTTTCCTAAAATACCTCTTTTTTCCTCTTAAACAGCAATTTTATATCATCCATCCACCACAAATCTTACCATTTCTCCTTTTCTTCACTAGATCCAACCCAAACTTCTCAGAGAGATATCAAAAACCTTGTGTGATATGGGCCCACCATAACCATTTTCACCAGACTTCTTCCTTACACCACACCACTCTTCTTTCTGTCTCTCACTCAGGAAATAGTCATTTACAGGTCTATTTACTCAAGAGAAAAACAGGCCAACCTGTAGACTACAGAAAGGCAGAGAAGTTAAACTGAGTTGTCTTTATAGAGAAGGTAGAGAATTTTTACAGAAAAAGCAATCAATTGTTTCCTTCCTATGAAAATAATATCAAGAAGAAAAAGCATGATTGCAAGTTCAGGTTCCAAAGTTGGCCAACAGCACTCAAAGGTCAGCTAGCCCAATTACAGTATGACCTGGAACGAATTATTTTCCTCTCCCTGCACCTCAGAATCCTCATCCCAAAATGGAGGTAGCAACTATACGTGCCTTGTTGAGTGAGGATGAAGACTATAACTGTAAAAATTATTATTAGTATCAGGGGGGTGAGGGCATGAATAGGAGTGGGGTGGGAGGCAATGGGGAAAAAGGACACATATGTAACACCTTAATCAATAAAGAAAAAAATTATTATTAGGCACTCAATTTTTCTAATGACTTTGAGGTGATTATCTGGTATAGAGATCTCCAAAATCTGTCCTTTTCCTTGGCATCTTTTTCTGAAGCAGTATCCTTAACTAGAATGAACTTAGGTGATGACTGCTCTTATGAGAATTTACATATTCACAACAATGTAATATTATGTAGTTACAGTATATAAACTTATCTTATTAATAATTTTTTAAACCAACCTATGATTAAAACATGGACGGAGTAATTAAAAGTACAGAAAAAGAATGGAAAGGTCATTATATGTGATAGAAGTTCGGAGGGATAGTAAGAGAAAGGATTGGTAAAAGGAGTACTATGATCACCAGTATTTCTATTTGGCAGAGCAGGAAACAAAAGTGTAAGTGAATTGTCAAAGTTTAAAGTTAATCAATAGAGTAACTGAAAGACATTTTGGGGTGATGGAATTCAGTGTTTCCCAAAGTGTGGTATACGTACTCCCAGTGGTACGGGAAGAGTTTGGTGGGGGTATGCGTTGCACCGTGCTTAGCTGCGCCTAATTCTACATTCTCATGAATACGAGGGGTACTCAGCATTACGAAAATTATAGAAGGGGTACACATATGTCAAAAGTTTGGGAAACACTGGAATAAGTGAACTAATTCCTCATCTACCACTGAAGATAATATCAAAATAGAAAAATCAATAGATAACAGTATAAGTACATCATTCAGAAATATTAAAGTAACACTAAAACCCAACAAAAAGTGAAGTAAAATAGTTTATTTTAATAATAGTAGTTTATTTAAGAAAGAGTTGAAGAGGACTAAGAGAGGGAACCATACTTTCTATACTAGTTCTTTTATACTAGTAAAAATGTTTTATATTATATTGAAATTTTCAACTGTTTTTAAAAATAAGAAGATGTAACTGAAAAAAATCACAATACCAACTAAAACCATAAGAATAAACCTACATGAAAAAAACCCCAAAATCTTTATTAACATAAAAGAAAACCTAAAATATGGTAGGGTTCTACCATGTTCCTGAAAGGGAGGATTCTACGTCTTAGAGTTGGTGGTTCTGCTCAGTTATTCCATAAATGCAATGCAATTCCAATTAAAAATCCTAAAGGATCATTTTGAAGACTAAACCGACTGTTTATAAAATTTATCTGGGTTCTGGCTGGTTTGCTTCAGTGGATTGAGCATCGGCCTGCGGACTGAAGGGTCCCATGTTCCATTCCAGTCAAGGGCACATGCCTGGGTTGTGGGCTTGATCCCCAGTGGGGGATATGCAGGAGGCAGCTGATCAGTGATTCTCTCTCATCATTGATGTTTCTTTCGCTCTCTCACTCTCCCTTCTTCTTTAAAATCAATAAAAATATATATTTTTTAAATTATCTGGAATAGAACAAAACTAAAAAAAAATTTTTTTTTCAATAAGAACAATGATGGAGAACTTGCCCTAACAGATAGTTCAGAACTAGACTAATAGATCTGTGGAAAAGAATAAAGTACACAGTATTATGAGTATCATTTTCATTAAATAAGAAAATCGCCATTTTTAACAAAGTTAAATATTAAGATATGGCCACTGACCTCCCTACTCTAAGGTGATATTTGGACTGGTGATGCAAGCAACATGACAACATTCAAATCAATGTCCTATAACCTAAAACAGGTTGAGGTGGAGTTCTCTAAGTTTCTTGGGTAAATACATTTTTTGATCTCTGAAAAAAAAAAAAAGAGGAGAAATACTCATAACTTGCACAATCCTATCTAATGGACAAGAGGTTTCAAATGTAGTAAGAACAGAAATATTAAGTTTCATATCAGGCAATTTCTAATTTATAGCTGAATTATCCCAACTACAAAACAGTAACTGGGGGGCGGGGGGCATGTGCAGAGGAAGAAGCAGTGTAAATTCTAGGGCAGCTTTGATCAGGGCAAAGGCTACCAGTGTGAACTTGAGAGTACAATGTTTTTTCATGAAAGATCTATCTAAGCTAAGAGCCTTAAGTTGAAATCATTATATTCTCGTCCATTTACTGCAACCACCTTCTGGTCTCTCTTGCTCCAGCCTCATTCCTCCCCTCAGCCTCTAAACTATTGATTGATCTTTCTGAAGAGAGATCTTTCTGAAAATCAAAGCAGATTAGTCTCTCCCCAGCTTAAAATGTTCTGCTGCTTTGCCATATATATATGTGTGTGTGTGTGTGCGTGTGTGTATGTGTGTGTGTGTGTGTGTGTGTGTGTGTATATTAAAGACTTCACATCCAGGTTAATATATTTGAACTTCATATGAAGTTCAAATATATTAACCTGGATGTGAAGTCTTTATTATAACACCTAGCCCTTGCCTGCTTCTTTGTCTTTGACCTTTGCTTATCTACCTGATATAATTATTTGTATTCTTCAAGTGTCAGTTCACCTCCAGAAGTCCTTTGCTGACTTCTCCACGCTCAAGGCACCACTGGAATGCTCCCCTATCACAGTGTTACCATAATCACAGTGATACAAACATGTCTTTGCACTGTACTATGAGTTACTAAAAAAGAGGTTAATACATTTATTTATCCTTTATATCCTCAATGAGCACTTTGTATGTATGTAAAGCATTTAATATATCTGTAATTGTGCCAATTATTAGCAGTTAAAAAATCCATAAGAAACTCAATTTTCCCCTCCCTAAAAATGGTCTTGTACAGAGAATTCAAATGACATAATGAGGGAAATCACAAGTATCCTAATGTTTAGCATCTCCTAAGAAAAAAAATCTTTGTGATTGAAAAGAATAGGTCCAGCCATCATGATCAAACTTGATTTTGGCCACAGATCTGCTTCATGTCTTGGAGAAAATTGTGCAGTCTATGTTTCTTCTCAAAAAAAAAAAATGAGATTGCTGTAGTTTCTCCCTGCTCTAGAAATCTAGGACTCACTCATACACTGATATCAGCCCTACAAAGCATCCACACACAGCATGTAGTTACACAGAGTCAAAGGGAAACTTAGTAGCAAATGCTACCAAAGTTCTAGGTCAAAGTGTGTGTGTGTTTATTTGCACTCTAAAACAAATGTAATTTCTTTTCAATTATAGTAGATGAGATGTGCATTATTCTTATTTCTATGATTACATCAGTTTACATTTCTGTGGCCCTTTTCCATATTCCAAATGCTTTCAGACTTTATACCAGTAATTCTTATAAAAACCTTGTGAAGAAAGCAAGAGAGTACTATTATATCTTGTAACTGAAAAGGAAATTGGGGTTGGCAGACATAGCAAGATTATAAAAACACTTGCCTTAGATGCCTAAAGCTTGATCTGACATCTGTTTTTATGTTGCAGTTCAAGTCCCTTACACATTCAGTACTGATTGCTTTAAGAATCACTAAGATGAATTCTAACCAGGAAGTGAATAATAATAATTTCCTAGGTATATGCACAAATACAAAATATAGGAGCAGACCTGAGTTTTACACTTAGTATACAGTTTTAAAACTAAGGAGGTGCCATCTAAATTGAGGTTTCTTCTCTCTGGTCTTCCTGGCTCTCCATGAACATTTTTCAACTTTGTATCCCCATCCATTGAAACCACTTCCGCTAGCATTCCTGTTAATAAGACAACTCAGGTTGAATGAGAAATCAGACTCCATTAATGTTATAACTCTGAAGTCGATCTGTATATTTTAAGATGTTCCACTTAAAAATTGCTCTGGAATTCAAAAGAAATGATTTTAAAATATCTTGCAACCTACTAAGCTGATTTTAATACCAAGATGTACAGTCAATGAAGGAAATTTTTCACTCTGCAAAATAAACCATTAAATAATTGAAAACCTATGAATTAAATGTGAAATATATATATACTCATTTTAAAAAATCTCTAGTCAGACCAGCAGTATGTGAAGACATCTACCTTGAAGCAAGATACCTTACACTTGTCAACTTTAAAAGCTTATACAACCAGAAAAACTCATTCCAATTTCCATAATGTTTAAGGATTAAAGCTTAGATTATGTGGTGAAAGTAATGGAGGTCATTCTTGTCATTGCTTCCATGATGTATAAAACAGCAGTCCTGATAGTGTTCTGTGCAATTCAATTTACTCCCACATTCAACTCCTACACACAAGAGTTTCTAGACACATTAAAAGTCAAAACTCTAAATGGAAAATCCTCTAACGGCATGCCAGGTAAACCAAATTCTACCCTGTTTTTGTATAAAAGGTCCTTCCAAGGCTTAGGAAACTCAGATATACTCCAGATCTCTCAGCCAGGGTCCCGTTTCTCTTTTTAATAAGAAGCAAGCATCGATGCTGCGACTGTGAGCATGACACATAGAAGGTGATACCACAACTAGCAACAATCTCAAGGCAGGCGCTCTGATCCAGCACCGGCGTGATAAAGTTCCATTTGAGTAGATGCACATGCATAATCCAAAATGCCAGACCAATTGCAGTTTGAAGACAAGTTTAGAAGACATTTCTGGACATTCCATGTATTCTGTCTGACCAGGCGGACACATTTCTGATCATTCAAGAACAGTCTCCGTGTATTTTAAATTTCTGTTCTCCTAACTTGTCTTTAAAATGTTCCCCTCACGCTACTGGAGCTAACAGATAGGCTGTAAGAACGTGATACATGGATTCTGCCTCCATTTTATCTATGCCAAATGTTGTTTTAGAAAGCTAATTATAAACATATTATGTATCATTATAAAATAATTGCAATTATGAAACATGGCTATCTTGGATACAATTGGGAATCATTCTGTCCAGGTTATCAGAAAAAAAGTGAAAACATAGCTTAATTCATCATTATTCAAATTGAAAATAAGACTTGACAATGTTTAAATTAAAACCCGCACTTTTTAAGCATTAGATAAAACCTTTAATTAAATCTGTGCTTCAACCTAAGAATGCAGAAGGTTTTGTCACTGACCACTGTATTACAATAATGCACATCCAATTTATCAGCATGCAAATTCTACCATTATAAAAGTACACATTTGCAAGAAAACAAGCCCTTTTGCCTAATAAAAAAAATACTTTTCATCTCAAATATGCTGTCAAGAGTCAGATAAATCTTTAATTTAACTAAACATGAAACAAAATAAGAAATGTATACCATCTCTTATTAGGACTATTATACTTACCATAGAATTAGTAGTATGACTCTTACCTTTTTCTGGACTTAAGTTTTTATACACTTCAAGGTCTGCCATCAAGTTTAATACTGTTACACATTATTGGAAAGAGCAGTAAAATTTCTCTCTAAAGGCAAAGCCTTTTCCTGATACACATCTCCAAAAAAGGAAAAGGAAAAAAAAAAAAAGGCAAAGAAATCCTTAGCAGTCCCAAGAACTTGGCTCACGCTGCCCTGCATAGCATGATGAGATCTTCCCAATGCAGGCTTTATTGTGTGGAGAAAAGAAATCCAGGAGATAGGGGGATAGAACTTTGTCCCAAAGTGAAAAGCACAGCCAGATAAGAACACTGGAAGCATCTGCTCAGGGCTGCCGCTATTGTGGGAATGCAGGCGCTGTGGCTACTTTGGGTAAGAGACGTGCGTGCTTAGTGCAGCGCTGAAAGCCCACGAGCATTATGCACATTTAATGTCTGGGAAGTGCAGGACTTTAACCATCAAAGAAAGCCTCCTCACCTACAGAGGGCATTGAGAAAACACTGATTGCCATGGTAGTGACGCAGGCTGAATGCAGAAAAGAACATGCACACACACACACACACACACACACACACACACAGAGAGAGAGAGACACACACACACACAGAAGCACACACACAGACACACTCTCAGAAGCAAGCATCACTGCATTGGAGACTAAAGCAATCCATTAAAAATAAGGCATGTGTGGTCCTCTATACCGCACACTACTTGTGTGCCGGTAAGGCTAAACACATATTTATTGACTAGTATTGCCCTGTTTTTAAAAATCTTCCCTTGATTTTTATTCCTACTCCACACACAATGATTACATAAAGACTGGAATGTTTCCAACTTAGAATGAATGAGGTGACAGTTTCAAAACACTTGGACAGTGAGAGTTCCTTCTCAGGTAAAAAAATAAATCATGTGCCTGTGAGCAAAGGAAGTAGCATGAATGGCTCTTAAAAAAACATCAGTTTTTAGTGAATGAACCAGCGTATTATTATAATACAATTTTTCCTGAAGAATATATAAGAATTACTTGCATGTTTTAATCAACTTCTTTACAGAAGTAGGTAGACAGACAGGCAAACAGATATCTCACAAGCAAATTTACTGTAGTCTTGCTTTCAGAGTTGTAACCAAGTCTTTGCATCTGAGAATTAACCCCCTGACTCCCAGAATTCTCTGATATTAAGCTCCCTTGCTCTTTTCTTCTCCCCAGCTTTAGCTGTGCCCTGAGGCTCTCAGCACCTCCCATCCTGGATATGCCAGTGTCAAACCCCCATATTCCATTGCCTTCAAGACTAATCCACTCACTCGTGGCAGGCATCAAATTCTACCTCAATTCCCATTCACCTCTTTTCCAATTTCTTAAATATTCTTGAGAAATTTGAATTTCAAATTTGTATGTATGTGTATGCAAGTACACATAATTAGAATATTCTTTTTGCAAGATATATCTGACATTGATACAGACACAACTACACAAAATAGCAGTTAAGAGTTTTTGGAGCTCGTCTGCTTGGGTTCAAATCGGGCCTCTGCCACCAACAATCTGTGTGACCTTAGGCAAGTTATTTAAATTCCTTGCTCCTTGGTTTCCTTATTTGTACAATAGTCAATAATAGCTCCCACCCTAAAGTGATATTGAAAGTATCCATTCGATACACAAAATGCTTAGAATCACAATTATTTTATATTATTATTTTACTATTGTTATTGGCCTTGAAATTCTGGAAAAACAGTGGACTTCACTGTTTAATCTGAACTAACCAGGACTTTGAACATAGCGTGGCATCCCAAAACTTGAGATCTCAGAAATACCCACTCCTGTTAAATAATTCAAATCATTGATGCTCCCAGCTAATCTTATAACACAAAATTGTTTCCATAACATGAAAGTGCCAAAGGATGGGTTCCTACTTCCTTTGGCTTCGCAGAACCAAAGCTACCCAAAAAGCAAAGGGCATCTTTGGGCTGATTTCCCACTCAACCAGAGAGAGAGAGAGAGAGAGAGAGAGAGAGAGAGAGAGAGAGAGAGAGAGCGAGAGAGAGCCCTTCCCAGTTTGGCTCAGTGAGCATCGACCTGTGCACTGAAAGGTCCCAGGTTCGATTCCAGTCAAGGGCATGTACCTTAGTTGTGGGAACATCCCCAGTAGGGGGTGTGCAAGAGGCAGCTGATTGATGTTTCTCTCTCATCAATGTTTCTAACTCTCTATCCCTCTCTCTTCCTCTCTGAAAATAATCAATAAAATATATACATTTTTTAAAAAGAGATGAAGGTCAAAGTTCTCGCAAGGAAGGCTTGGAACACCTCCCTTCCCTTTTCCTCCCAAATAGCAATCTTGTAATACACAAGGGAGGTCAGGAGAGGAGAAGGGAGTCAACTGCTCCTCACCCTCCTCCTCCACAGGAAATCTCCCAAAAAGTTCTTCATCCCTCTAATCCTCTCGCTCTCAGAGCACTCCAGGCTCCACTCTGGAAAGACCAGCAGATAGGTCAGATATGGAGCCTAACACTACAGCAATGAGCAGTGCTTCAGGGTTATCTTTAGTGACTCTGGGGCACTCTGAGGGCCACTCATCCTCCCAAGGTGGACACTCAGAGGCTCTGTGGGGGAAGGTGGGTGAGCTTTTAAAGAGCAGGCATGGCCCGTGCATATGCATTTGACCACCAAGGAACACTCATGGATTTTTGAGAGCCTAGAAATATCTATCCCTTACTAAACATCCAATTCTTTGGCATCAGCGAATAACCTTCTATGCAGCCCATGGGAAAGAATCAGAAAACTTAAACACCTACTCTAAGTCAGCAGGGGTACTGGATGAATAGCATATAACCCCTGATTACTCCTCAGTGTTCTCCCAACTGAAGGTCGTGTACACTGTCAGGTCTAGGTTAACCAGCTTTGGGGAGCAGTGGTGCTTCCACTAACAGGTCACCTCAAGAACCATATTGCTTTAAAATCTTTTTCTTTCCTGAAACCCTCATTTGAAAAGGTTGGGCTTTTTCCAGATTAATTCTAGCCCAGAGTTGGGCATACAATAACTATCTTAGCTGTCTCCATTTTTAACCATTTGACCTAATATGGAAGTACCTTTCACTATTCAGTGAAAGATAGAGAAAAAATGTATTTGAGTTCAGCTCCTGAATTTAAGAGTAAAGGAATTGAAACCCAATCTGACATTGTTTTCTAATTTTTCACATCTGAGTTCTAACTTCTGTTGTTTTTAAATATATTTTTTTATTGATTTTACATAGAGAGGAATTGAGAGGGATAGAGAGTTAGAAACGTCGATGAGAGAGAAACATCGACCAGCTGCCTCTTGCACACCCCTACTGGGGATGTGCCTACAACCAAGGTACATGCCCTTGACTGGAATCGAACCCAGGACCTTTCAGGCCGCAGGCCGACACTCTATCCACTGAGCCAAACCGGTTTCAGCTAACTTCTGTTGTTTTTAAAGAAATATCAGTGGATAGAGCATCTGTCTGCGGACTGAAGGGTCCCAGGTTTGATTCCAGTCAAGGGCATGTACCTTGGTTGCGGGCACATCCCTAGTAGGGGGTGTGCAGGAAGCAGCTGATCGATGTTTCTAACACTTTATCCCTCTCTCTTCCTCTCTGTAAAAAATGTCATAGAGTGAAAAAGTCAAAGGATGGGCTTCAGAGTCCAGTAAAGCAAAGTTCTAAGTCCTAGCTTTCTCCTCTACTCACTTCATGATCTTGGGGTTTTATGGGTAGGGGGTCAGATAAAAGAGGATGCCCAGTTAAATCTGAGCCTCAGATAAACAACAAATAACATTTTAGCATGCATATGCCCCATGCAATATTTTCTATATTTTTATTTGTTAAACCTGACGACCCAACTGAGGAGCGCTCTCTAAGCCTAACTATTTGCATCTGGGGAGTGTAGTGCTCACTTCATAGGATATATCTAAAGGGTAAATGAGCTCATATAGGCCAACCCCAGTGCCAGGACAAGTAAGTACTCAATAGCTAGAAGTTAAGTGAATGGCCACTCAAATCACTGGTTTGATATAACTTAATTTAATGAAGTATCACACTGAAGAGATTCTACTGTACTTTCTCCCTTCTCCTCAACCTCACCAGTTGCATAATTCTGACCAAGACAAACTCAGGGCAAAAGTATGACACTTATCTGCTCTCTGCGAGTCCCAAATCCAATCAGAAAACCTATCCACACAAACACGGGAGCCACCTCACTTTCATGAGACAATTGTTATAAAAGCTACCAATTATCAAACCATTTGACCTAATATGGAAGCACCTTTCCATATTAGGTCAAATGGTTTAATAGAACCCATATTTTGAAAGTGAAGAAAACAAATTAAAGCTGGACACATTGTCCATGATCACACAGCTGTGCTAGAACCAGGAGCAAAACCAAGCCCACTCCCGGGCCAGGCCCTCCCCATGGGCGCCATGCTTCAGGTCATGGGAACCATCTGTGAGATTTCAAACCTACCTTTAAAATTCCTCATTTTTTTTCCAATTAGAAACTATTCCCACACAAGTAGAAGCTGTGAGTACCTCCGGCATCGACACGCAGAAGTGCTTAGGAAGAAAAATAGTCTATAAAGCCATGATCCTTACTTATTCATACAATTTTTGAAGCAGAGTCAGCTTTCCTCACAAGAGGCACAGCAGTGCAAAGCAAGCGAAGAGCAGCAGTGGCTTTGCAGTGAAAGAGCCTCTTGGTGGTGCCCAGCTGGCTTACCATAACTCTTTTTTCTTTATGGGAGAGGCCTAACTATACATTGTAATGATATAGAAGGTGTCTTATCGGTCACACACGGTTGTCAAATAAATCAGTGTGGAGATCCCCTACAATAAAAATCTGACATGCATCAGTGGGCAGCGATTGCCACCCATTTGTATGCATCTGAACCCCCAAGACAAGCTGCATATTAACCACATTTAATTTTGCTATGTTCCATAGGACAGAGAGGAGTCACCCTTCAGCCCAACTGCCTTTTTGAAATGGTGCCTCCTTGCTCATTTATTCATCTCCCCTCTGAGATCTTGGCTTTAAAATAAAATTTCTCATTATTTCTTGTAAAGGCTTGACTATTTATCAGTCACGTCACTTGAGATTTTATGGGTTCGCATGAAAATTTACGGGCACATCACTGTCCATTGATGGAGATGTCAATGTGATTCAAAGGAAAATGCTTGGGAGCCTGACTTCAGCTTGAGCTACCCATGAGCCACAGAGACCTTTCAGGCAAGATTTTATTCATGAACTCTGTGAGAGACCTAGGAGCTTGCAACCAGCGAATATATAGGAAGAGCATTTCAACTGCTCTTGGTAGAGACTCAGTTAAATATGAAATTCAACTGACAGTTGGGTTTTGTGAACTCACAGCCAGCTATAAATAAAGGTACCCAGGTTCATAAATCAGCGACTGTCTGCATCTCTAGCATCAGTTCTGATCAGTGTTAATTATAACATTAACAGAGAGAATTAACCAGAGACAGGTAGGCACAGGGGAGTCTCTAATGGTTGTTGACAGTGACACATATTAAAACAAACATCTACTCTGAGAGCTGAAGCTTTAATTACATTCTCAAAACTCCAGGAGGGGCATTTTCAAGTCCCCTCCCCACAGTACTCAGGTCCCCTCCCCATGTGTACCCTTGAACAGAGACTCCCTTTTTCCTCTGAACTGAGCAGCTGGAGTAGATATGTTAATAGAGGACATTTCCCCATGCCTAAATCTGACAGCTCTGGGTCAAATAGAAGGCAGATGATATCTACCCAGGGGTCACAATGTGTGCACTCAAATGGGAGGCACGTGTGGATATCATAACCCAAACCCCTTATCTGGCAGCACTGAACCCCAGAACACTACTCACACAGACTGATCCCATCATGCAAACACAAAGTTAACCCTAAGGAAGGAGGAGTAAAGGAAAAGGGAGAAGAGATTCTAAATTATTAAACAACCTCCCCGCTAAACAAAGCTCTTCTGAGTATAAAAAGAGTTGAGAACAAGTCTGATCCCCTGAATCCAAAGTCAATAGCCACCAAAGCTCAGATCAAAGAGACAGTCTCTTACAAGCCAGCCCAGCCCAAGCCAGGGCCTGGCTAAGGAGGATCCAAACTGCAAAGCTCCTTCAGCACCGAGAGGGGACCCCAGCCTCTGCCAACACCGAGGTTGTTGCCTTAGCATAGCTGACCAGAGTATCTCTGGGAGAGCTGAGTGGCCATGAGCCCCCGGAAGGACAGGAAAGCAGATGTGCTCCTCTGAAAATCTAATCCTGAAATGTCTGGGAGAGACATTTTAGTAACAAAACATGACCTTCAGGGAAATGATGACCTCAAAGGACCTAGACAGAGAAACATCACCCCTTTTTCTAGATGAAAACCAAGGAAAGAGATTCTACCGACAACTCTGGTGTCAATATGTCTAAATTCCTAATCTAGATACCCTACAGAAATAAAATTTTTAAAAAAACAACTCCTTTGTCACTTTCTTAATGAAACAGAAAGTGGCTGTTCTCCACAACCTCAATAGTGCATTTTTTACACACATTAAAACTTTCATAGTGTCTCTTTCTTCTACACATCAAATAACTTCACTACTTTAACCTTTCTCCTTATATTATTATCTTCCACAACAATCGTGATGTGCCAACTTTTTTGTTCTGCCTAAAAGGCACCTCAACAGGTAAATGGGACATAGCAACTAGGAGGATCATAATGTAAACAGGAGAGCAGGAAAGGTGAATGTCTTGTTCACCGATGTGTCCCCGGGAATATATTAGGACATAAGTGAGCACCAAGAAGGTCTGAGAGCAGGAAGACCCACCCAACACAGAAACTCAGATTGTGGATAGTTTTCCAATTCCCAGGAAGACTGCAAGAGATGGGAGCATGAAGAAAACCAGTTGCTAGGACTGTGAGCCTTGGTGCTGGTCAATGAGGGAGTGACCACAGGCAGCCTTTTCTGCATAACCAGGGAGAAGATTAAGACAGAAACTACTCCTGGGCATTTCCCTTGTGATGGGAATTAGCAATTCATGAAAGTTTTTCAAATGGCATTCTAGTTAACAACTTACCCTAAGAATTGAGGATGAGAGAGAGAGAGAGAGAGTGAGTCTGTGGTACCAAAAGAAGATAGAGTTCCTTATGAGGAAAAGAGAAAGGTCGGTTCAACTACAAATCTAGAGATAATTAAGTACAGTGGCTGAGAATTGAAGGCATGGAGTAATTAAAAGCAACATGACAGACATCAACTGTGTAATGAAAATTTAAATCTTGGTTCTACCAGATAGCGGGGCAACCCAAGTCAAGTTAATTTCCCCACCAACAGATTAGAAAGCTGCTAGCCCAGCTACATAATCTCCAGGTCCAGTGAAAAAATGAAAATATAGGACTTTTTTGTTTTCAAAAAATAAAGAATTCCAAGATAGCAACGGCAGAGCATTACACCAAGCACAGGATGCTTGTAAACCCCACACAGGCCACACCCATGAATCTGCCCCGAACCCTAAAACTAGATAGGTTTTATGAAGCCATAACATTTTCTCCATCTGTTACTATCTTTCTCCCTGGTCTGTTTCCCTATAGATCTTAGTTGGAAAAAATATTTTAAAAACAAAGGATCTTAAAAAATAACAAAGGGTTCCATCAATGGTGTTTCCTTAAGTTGAAAACTGTGCTGTGGTTCTATAAGGGAATATCCTTATTCTTGGGAAATACACTGAGGTATTTATGGGCAAAGGATCATGAGGTATGCAACTTATTTTCAAATTATTCCAGGAAAGTAACTGTGAGTGTGTGCATGTGCGTGTGTGTGTGTGTGTGTGTGTGTGTGTGTGTAATGATAATCATATAGGGTAAAGGCCAACAGTAAACAAATCTGAGTAAAGGCTATATGGAGGTTCTTTGTAATATTTATACTAGAGGCCCAATGCACAAAATTCATGCAAGTGTAGGCCTTCCTTCCCCCGGCTGCCGGCACTGGCAACCGGGACCTGGTCTTCCCTCACAGCCCCAGCTTTGTAAGGTTGTCTGGAAGGACATCCAGAAGGATGTCAAGTCTAATTAGCATATTACACTTTTATTATTATAGAAACTTGAAACTTTTCTGTGAAGATAAAATTATTTCTAAAGAAAAAGCAAACATAACATAAAGGTCCCATCTGAGCACAGAAGGAGGAAGAGGTAACGGCAAAGAGAGACAAGGTTGTAAACTCTATACAAAGAGAAGCTATTTCTACTTTGTTAACTCTGGAACCCCAGTACAGAACCCAGACCAACAAATATTTAAAGCAAGCAGGAGAAAAGGCAGCAATATCCTGTGTTCAAACTGAACTGGGGAATAAGAACCTGGAACACAGACAAATGATTGCTTGTTATGCCAGTGCTTGGCAATCAGGGAGCTGCCTCTGTTTAGAATAAGACCAAGGAATCGTGGGCACAGGGGCACATGTGGAGTGGTAAGTACCACATCCTGCACCACACTGCCCAGGGCCTTGGGTCTCACCACTTACTAATAATGTAGTTAGACCTGCCTTAGGCCCACCACTTAACCTTCCTAAGCCTCAGGATTCTGAGTGATACCGTGTGGGAGGTTGCTAATTAACTCACCACAAACTTACTGGCCATCTCCCACATGCCAGGCATGTCTCCTGTTCCCCAGAGCTTTTATTCTAGAAGGGATCTACAAACTGACTGCATTAAATAATTTCTTGAGGTCTTTCCCAGCCATGAAAATTCTACACAAAACCTCTGAAGCTTTTCACTTCAAAGATAAGTGTGAGTATTACAGCATAACCACCATCTAACATCCTCATAGCAAAGGCACCTCTTGAAGGTGAAAAACTAGATGAGGTGTCCAATGTTTTTTAATTTAAAAAAGAAAAGAATCCATCCCCATGAACAGTGAAGTGCTTGAGAGCATATATAACTGAGCCTTCTATCAATAATCAAGTTGGTTTTCACAGCCAAAATTCTTATTTCTTGACAAGTCATACAAATAGGTATTTTAAAACTCTAATAAAGCTCTATACCTAGAAAAAAATACTATAAATGATAGAAACTCTTTTTAAGGCAATAAATGTATCAATGAGAAATAACTTTGAAGTGCAGATTAATGATTAGTATTAAAATTTAAAACATCAAAAGTATTTTAATTTTCTGCTCCATTAGTTCTCCTCATTCATAGTCAACTAGCACAAAAATGATTACAAAGGCTAATTTTGTTTAAAGACCTTGGAGAAAAGAGGAAAGAACTGATCTTTCATGAATACTAAAGATGATAAAATAGGAAACCAATAACATTTTATCACTTTATAAAAAATTAATTCAATCTAGAAATAATCTAGTACTATGGTTTTATGCTGAACTTGTTATCTAGCCAAGAAAAATTTTTATGTCAGAAGTATCAAAAACATGGTACTTACATATACCAGATATTAAACCTCTGCACTGATTTTTATAATTTAGGAGAAATGGCAAGGGATAAGGGATCAAAATATATCATTAGAGAACAAAATAAGGGGTATATGAGAACATTATTTCCCTGATGGGTTCTCAGGAGCTAACATAGGCGTACATCTATGAAAATGGTCTCAAACGCAGGCTGCAAGTTGAAATAATTAAACTAAAAGTATTTGTCCTTGAAAAGCAACCATCCCCACCCTGGCCAGTGTGGCTCAGTTGGTTGGGGTGTTGCCCTGTGCACCAGAAGGTCACAGGTTCGATTCCAGTCAGGGTACATACCTAGGTTGTGGGTTCCAGCCCCAATTGGGATGAGAGGCAACTGATTGATACCTTTCTTTCCCCCCCTCCCCCTCCGTTCTCTTTCCCCCTCCTCAAATGATACAAATCCCTCATTCAGATGGCTTCTCAAGTCCTCTCTAGTTTCAATTTGACAAGCATCATTTGCAGACCAGGGAGTTGCTTATATTTTTAACTATATCTTCCTATGTTTCAGACAAAGGAGATTCAAATTTTTAAGCCAATTTTACAAAGAAAACTACTTGGGCATTTGTAGCCCATGTATCTCTTATTTGGGAATCAGCACATTGGGATACCATTTGGGGTCTTTGTCATTAGCTGTACACCTCACACATGTTTCCACCCTCTAAATGCTCTGGTTGGTGGAAAACAGTTCTTCTCTTTCCCCACACCCCATCCTTCTTCCACCTGCCTGTTCCCTGAAGAATAGGGACTAGTCCCTCACTCAGAGGACTCACACCCAAGCCCAGTGGGTCTATCAGAGCAGTGCTGTTCACACTTTACAGTGTATAGAGCCCTCCTGGGAATCTTTTTAAAATGCAGATTCCAATTCTGTTAGTCTTGGGTGGGGCTATGAGTCTACATTTCTGACTAAGCAGATACCAGCTTTCTGCTCCCATGTCCAGTTCTCTAAGCACCACCTTCTCAGCAGGAGGGCAACTAACTCATCATGGTATCCCATAGCATCCTCTAATAGCCTTTAAAGGGTCGAAGCTCTTTTAAAACCTTAAAACCCACTCCCCTCAGTTGCTTTAAAAGATACAAGTTTGTGTAGTACATGATTGTTTCACAATAGTGGGAAAACCCTAGATTTAAAAGTATGACAAATTCCTTTGGGTCACCCACATGTGCAAAGAAGGAGGTATCGTGCAAAACAAGAGTGACCTGAGAGGTCAAGATTTCTCCTTTACAACTCTAAAACCTCTAGGAATATCACAGGGACCCTGAGCATCATTTTTCTCACACGTAGAGTTGATGAAGGTAGACAGATGTCTATAGGCTGACAAAGCTTTCCTTCCACAAAATGTGTGTGTGTCTCTTAAGTCTCTAGGTACCCCTTAATTTTCCAAGGTGGATAAACAATTTAATGATATTCAAGGTTACATCTGATGTACTCCAAGTACTGTCCTTCCATTTCCTGTGTTTCTTATTTATTTCTGTATCAATTCTTTAAGTTATCCTGCTGTGAACTGTGTTGTCCTCAATATGGATTAATCAAAACAAAGCATGATTAATTAGGGCTAGGGTACATTCTTTGTTGCCTGTAGTTACAAACCTTCCCAAAGTATTTCTGTTTACCAGCAGGAGGCTATAGATAACATTGTGAAGTCAGTTAATGCTCAAAGATATACTACTGCCTTTATATCATGTAACAGATATATTGACTGTGAAGTTAAGACAAATCACATTTTAAGAGCACTATGAAAGAATGATATTAAAAGGAATGTGAAATAAATCTGTTAGAAAAGAAAAAAATAACCACATGAAGGTAAACACTCCTCTGCATAAAATCATTATTTTCATGCACCAGTTTTGCACAAACTACCAAATACATACTGAAGTAAATCAGTAAACTAATAACCTAATTTAGTTCCTAATTTAGTTCTGATCGGATCAATATTTTAGTCAATTAGCCATTGTAATCCAATGATTCTCGCACTTCCCACTGCATCAAAATCACTTGGGATAAAGATATGTAAATATATAGGTAAAGATGTAGATAGAGATAAGGAAGGGAAGAAGGGAGGGAGGGAGGGAGGGAGGGAAGACAGCTGGGGCCCACCCCCCAGAGTGATTTAACTGGGCTTGGGAAGAACCCAACCATCCATGTTTTCTAAGCACTGCAGCAGATCCTAATGTATAACAAGAGTTGAGAATCACTAGTCTTTCATTTTTAATCATTTTAAGTGTAGTCTTAAAACACATGCTGAAATTACCGATTTTTTTTTGTTTCTTTAGTCATTTCTGTACTCTCTAACTTTTCTCCAATGAGCCTGTGTTGCTATCATCAGAAAAAAAATAAAGTGAAAACATTTTCTCAAGGAAACCCACCATTCTTAAAATCCCAAGCATAAATAATTCTTCTCCATTTCCTATTTATTCTATATTCTAACATATTATTTGTATCCATATCCTTCTTCCTAGATGCCCAGTCTTCCCATACCTACAGGGTTAGCATAAAATGGGTTTTACTCATAGGATATAAGCATTATCCAATTCATAAATTCTATAGTTCCATTTCCAAAGAAAATATGCTTTTGTCACCTTCCTTAAGTCTGGGATTTTCAACCCACCAGAATCACCGGAGGACTTCTAAAAATCACCCCAGTCCCTGGATATACCTCAGATCAATGAAATCAAGGCTAAACCTCTGGGCTGGCTGGGCCCCACACAAAAATATGCATATTGATTCCAGGGTGCAGCCAAGGCTGGCAACCATTTGGCTTAAGAGTTAATTACAAGTCTCCACACCTGGAGATAAGCTTCTGCTAGCTGAAAAGCACAATACCTTGAAATTCTGACACTGGTGTAATTTCAAAGACTGGTTGGTGATTTGCGGCTATGCATTAATGTTCGATTTCAAGTTGGCAAGGAAATAAAAATAAAACACTAAATAATAAATGTATTCACTGGTCTTCCTTTTAATTGGGCAAAGTCACCATCTTCTACATTTAAATACAGGAAATTCTGAGAACACTGTTATGTGTCAGTCATGTATTCCAACGAAAAGACAAAAATGGGGGGGAGGGGGAAAGGTGAATTAAAAATGTCTTCACAGAGTCCACATTTATCCTACCAGGTGGGTGTTATTTCTCTGAGTAACTTTTCTACCTGGAAATGAGCTTTGTACTCTCACATTGCTTGAGATTCTAAGATAAAAGGCCTGTATGCTGACCATTTTCTTGTTTGTAAATCTGAAATAAAAGTGCATGTTCTTAACTTTTAAAGAAGCTGTGTGCTGTTTAATTATTCTCCTCATGTATCCCCAGGCCTCCTCTCTTCAGAGAAAACTGGTGCTTTTGTTTTTTGCAGGTCTATTTTATGCTCTCTGGGGTAAAAATTAACCCATAGACAAAACTTCTGTGATGAGATTTTTCAGACACAAGCAGCAGAGAATTTTAATGGCATGCAAAATACTGCAATTAACAGCTTTTACTAACAGTGTCGTTTTAATGAGCAAAACCTCTATTTTCAGAGTTGAATAAAAATAAACACATAGAAATAACCAATGGAAATTCTGGAAAGTATCAAATGAATTCAAAAAGTCTGAAAAATTCTTTTAAAGGAATGGGTTTGTCCTTTTCCATATCAAGGCATTATACCTTTGTAATAAGCTTTTCTAAAGCACACTAGGATTCTCAGCAGAAGTGGCCTTTCCTTCTCAATGTCAGGAAGGAGAGGTTTATGGGTATTCTTTTGTTCAAGGCAAAAGCACGAGTGAATGCAAGAAAAGAGTTTGCAGCCAGAGAAATGAGGCATACCACAGCACAAACATTAAAGGCCAAACTTAACAGAGCGTGCCAAAATGATAAACAGGAGTTGTTCTCATCTCCCTTATGAAATAAACTGAGTAAAGTCACTCAGAAATATCTTACTGAGTGTATGCAATGCACTCTACTATGGACTGCAGATATAAGTCAGGATAGTCTTTCTCTACTGGAACTTAGAAGGTAGGAGGTGGGGGACAGAAATTAAGCCATCACAAAATTAATTGTGATAGTGCAATAAAGCAGCAATGCAAGGAGATAGGAGAGCCTAAGACGGGGCCTGACATGGTCTGGGAAGGGACCTTCACTCAGATCTGAAGAATGAACTAAAAGCTGGCTAAGAAGGAGTAAGTTTTGTGGGCAAGGAACATAAAGGTTGGTGTAGTTGGGGTGCAAAGAGGGAGGGAAAGGGTGAGATAGGGCTGGAGAGGCAGCGGGTACCAGTGGGGAAGGGAGTTCTGCTCCAGTATGTTGAATCTGAAGAGCTGGAAGGCATCAGTGGAGCCATCAAGTAAGAGATGGAAATTGGGGAATGGAGCACAGAGGGTTGGTCTAAGCCAGAGACCCACTGTTGAGAGTTATCAGCATATTAGTTAGGAGTTGAATCTGTGCACATGGGTAAAACACACGCCAAGCTATGGGCTTTAAATTAAAAATCTAGATATTCTTTTGAAACCAACAGGTGGCACTTGTAATAACCCCCAACATACTTGTTGAAAGGAATGAGCCCTAAAAAATATATAAACTATTACAGGTTTATCAGGATGAATTTTCATTTACACAGCATAAGGGACAAACTAGAATTTTCAATCTTTGTTATGATAGATGGGAGACAGGAGTTTGTGGAGTATTTTTTATTACAAATGGAATCACTAACAATTATTACTGTTGTCCAAGAAAGAAATCTGGACCTGTGTAAACTAAATTAAATAATTATGTTGTCCTGGAAGAACCCTAAGTCTAGTGTGTTGCCTGGTTCTGATCAATTCAGCCATACAATCTTTCAAGAAGCAAGCCGAACAAAGAACACCAGCACCAGTACATTTAGGGAAAGGAAGTCAGCCAAGCCAAAATGTTAATGGACAAGGACCAGCCTGGAGTGGCTCTACAGGTGTCCAAGGAGAATTGTCAGGGCTAAGAGGATGGAATTCCATCCACTCAAAATCCTATTACCTGAGCCCTATTATATTTACAATGAGGTGCCTGGATTGGCAGAGATGGCATCACCCCAGAGACAAGCAAGAGGGCAGCTACAAAAAAAGGACTCAGAGATTTCTTATGGTGAATGTGTATAGGAGCAGCCCTCATAACAGTGTGAGAAGAGACTACAGTTGATAGATGTGGGACGAGAAAGAAGTCACAATTTGTGAATAAAGTGGCTAATGAGAACCATAATTCATTTCGACATAATTCCACTCTCCTTCATATTTGACAGGCAGGATCTGGCATTCTTCTTTGTCCAGTGAGAATGGAATTCCAGTGAAGGGGAACTTCTCTATTCTTTTTCTTTTTTATTTTATTTTCTTAATTTTTTTAAATATATTTTTATTGACTTCAGAGAGGAAGGGAGAAGGAAAAAGGGATAGAAACATCAACTCTGAGTGAGAATCATTGATCAGCTGCCTCCTGCACAATCCCTACTGGGGACTGAGCCCACAATCAGGTTATATACCCTGACCGGGAATCGAACCATGACCTCCTGATTCATAGGTCAACGCTCAATCACTGACTCACACCAGTCAGGCTCTTTTTCTTAAAAAGAATAAAATACAATGACACTTGTCCAGAAAGATTCCTTGTCAATCCTAGCTATTGGTTTCTTCATGGTCAAGAGGAATTCATAAGCATCACATACACACACACACACACACACACACACACACTGCTTCTTTTAAAAAATATGTAGCCCTAGCCAGTTTGGCTCAGTTGATATAAAGTGTCAGCCTGAGGACTGAAAGGTCCCAGGTTCGAAACTGATCAAGGGCACATGCCAGGGTTGTGGGCTGGATCCCCAGTGGGGAGCATGCAGGAGGCAGCCAATCAATGACTCTCTCTCACCACTGATGTTTCTTTCTCTCTCTCTCTCTTCCCTCTTCTCTGAAATCAATAAAAAAAAAAAAAACATTAAAAAGAGAGAGAGAGAGAGAGAGAGATATTGACAACCTAGAATTTAAAAAAAAAGGGTAGCTTTTTGCAAGTACAGAGCTAACTACAGAGTTTACAATTAAAAGGAAGACTTACCTCTTCTTCATCACCACCTTGACAGCCGTTTCTTCCCACATTCTGGCCTATAGGACACTCCCATTCACTGCACACCCACCCATGGTGCTGCTAGAGGAGAACTTTGCAATCTGGCCAAACCCTCAATTTTAATGCCATTTTTTAAAAATATATTTTATTGATATTTTACAGAGAGGAGGAAAGAAGGATAAAGAGCTAGAAATGTTGATGAGAGAGACACATCAACCAGCTGCCTCTTGCACACCCCCTACCGGGGATGTGCCCGCAACCCATGTACATGCCCTTGACCAGAATCGAACCTGGGACCTTTCAGTCCACAGACCTATGCTCTACCACTGAGTCAAACCGGTTTCGGCCAAACCCTCAATTTTAGAGAGACAAGCAAACTGAGGGTCTCCTAGGTGACAAAGGCTACACAAGTTAATAGCAAAACTGGAAACAAAACTAGTTCCAGGATCCCTTTCCAGCCTACTTTCCTTTATAACCTAGCAATCTGGTTTCTGTATTCACTTCACTGGCTAGGCTTCTGGCCATGAAAAAGATGCTGGATTAAAAAGAAATTTATTTACTTAAACCAAAGTAATTGGTTTCATTAGAAGGTTGTTGTGAAGCCAAGTAAAAATACATATGAGGCTTTTTTTTTAATCCTCACCCACAGATATTTTTCCCATTGATCTTTAAAGAGAGATTGGAAAGTAGGAAGGATGGAGAGAAAGAGAGAGAGAGAGAAACATAGATGTGAGAGACATATTGACCGGTTATCTCCTGAGCGCACCAACCAGGGCCAAGGATTGAACATGAAACCAAGGAAAACTGAGACCCTTGAGTCTGTGGGCTAACACTCTAACCATTAAGCCAAACTGGTGAGGGTGATATGAGGAACTTTTTTTTTTTAATATATTTTATTGATTTTTTACAGAGAGGAAGGGAGAGAGACAGAGAGCCAGAAACGTCAATGAGAGAGAAACATCAACCAGCTGCCTCTTGCACACCCCCTACCGGGGATGTGCCCGCAACCAATGTACATGCCCTTGGCAGGAATCGAACCTAGGACCTTTCAGTCCGCAGACCGACGCTCTACCACTGAGCCAAACTGGCTTTGGCGATATGAGGAACTTTGAAAAGACATACTACATAAATATTTAATAAGAGAACAATCCTTAATTTTATCCCCAGATAGTAAGAGATACTCATAATTCAATTAAAAATATTTCTAGTCTAGATTTATGATGGTTATTCAGAAATATATTTACATGTTAAATAACAAGCCCAAAATGGAGTCACTTGTGCTAAGCCCCATGTCAGCAAACAAGACTTACAGCTCACCTAACTACAGTTACAACTTCCCTCAGGAATGTCATCTTACTCGGCCTGTCTGGAATTTCCTAGTCAACATAATAAAGTAATCCTCCTAACAAACTTTCTGTTCCCCACAGATAGGTGACCTTCCCCAAAACAATCATTTTTTTAATTTATGAGTTTCTTGTCCTATCCCCTCTCTTTCTTTAAACAAAAAAAACTTCCCCTTTCTTTAGTCCTCCAGGGCTCCTTTCTACTTGCTAGATGGGATGCTGTTCAATTCATGTATTGCTCAATAAAGCCAATTAGATTTTTGAAATTTATTTGATTACATTTTTATTTAACATTTATAACAAAATGAAAGCAATAGAAATGAATTTCAATATAGTAAGTTGGGATGATACCATAATAACTTATAGGAAAGCAATTAATAACTTTTCCCAATATCACAATAGTAACTAGCAATGCATGAAAACAAAAATTAAGTCACCTCCAAGTATATTCTATTATTCAGCCCTAGCTGGTTTGGCTCAGCATAGAGAGTGTCAGCCTGCAGACTGAAGGCTCTTGGGTTGATTCTGGTTAAAGGCGCATGCCTGGATTGCAGTCTCGATCCCCGCCCAGTGAGGGGCATGCAGGAGGCAGCTGATCAATGATTATCTCTCATCATTGATGTTTCTATCTCTCTCTCCCTCTCCCTTACTCTCTGAAATCAATATATATACACATATATATAAAAGAAAATTCAAATGTTTGAAAAGCTTATGTGCATAAGAAATTGTATATATTAATTAAAAATACAGTGATTGTTGGTTAAAGAACCTGTCCTGCCCTGGCCTGTTTTCTCTGTGGTTAGAGCATGAGCTCATGGACAGAAGGGTCAAAGGTTCGATTCCCAGTCAAGGACATGTACCTTGGTTACAGGTTTGATCCTTGGCCCTGGACAGAGCACATTCGGAAGGCAACCACTAGATGTGTCTCCCTTACATTGATGTCTCTCTCTCTCTCTCTCTCTCTCTCTCTCTCTCTCTCTCTCTCTCTCTCTCTCTCTCGTCTCTCTCTCTCGATCACGGAGGGCGGGGTGGGGGTGTGGGGGGGAAGGTGAGAAGAACCTGTGTCCCAGGTTCAAAAAAATGCTTCAACCAAGAGAAATAGCTGAGGATATAGGTAATTTTTAAGTAAGAATACTTTGATGAATGTATAAGTCATTAAAAGGTTCAAACTATACAAATCTTCCTTTGCCCAAGTATTTTCTCTGTTTCAAACATATCAAGAGAATAAAGGCAAATAGAGAAAAACTCCAGTGAATGGCTTCTTTGAAGAAGTACATAATCCCCTTAAATTTAGTAGATTCCCTAAAAATCTGAGCAAAAGACAGATAAGTGGGAAATACTAAAACAATTTTTCATAACTCTTAACAAGATACCTTTCATCCCTGGACACAAATTAAGTCAAGTCAACCAGCTCATTTCTGTTGACTAGCTTCCATTTACCAGATTTTCCAAATAGTTCATTTCTATATCTGGATTATTGTGAAGATGAAATAGATAAAAGACTGACAGAAACAGACTTGTAATGGGGTTTCTCTTTGGATTATGGGTGATTTTCTAAATTGTTTCCAATGAGAACCTACCTCCTCTGTACTCATAAAATCAGGCTATGAATATGTTTCATGAACTGTGAAACAGAATACCTATGTCACATTCTTATTGTTACTTGTATTGACCATTTTAGCCCCTATAACCCTCACTTTAATGTAGTTTCTTTCTGCTGGGAATTCCACTTAAACCTGTGTAAAAGGAGTCTAGCTCGCACAATTTGCACATCCAAGTATGTATATTTTATGAGTTAATTATCTTGCAGAGGAAATGGATGTTTTCTGTTTGTAATGGACAATTTTCTTTTTGTTTTAATAGATTTAAATGTTAAAAACAATTATTGGGAGTCCAGGAGAAGCCAAGTTAATCCACAAAAAAAGCTTCCAAATGCCCATCCTATGTTCCTAAAGCCCCTCTAAAAGAAATCTGACATTCCTGACTAACCATGTCCTATCCCTTTCTTCTCTCAGAAATGTTCTGAAATCCTCTTCAAGGACATTATCACTAGAGCTCTCTGGGCTTAAAATATACCAAGAATCCTGACAAAACTCCATTAAGTTAAATAAGTTCCTATCTTAAAAACATAAATTTTCTACAGAGGTAGAGAAGAGCAGAGGCATCATTCTTTGCTGAATTACATAGCCTTCGGCATAAAAAGCCAAAATGATATTTTATGCTACCAGAACTACTTAAAGCACTGCTTCACTATAAATGAATAGAATTAAAATTCTAATTGGCTTTAATCATTTTAATCCTGAGCAGATGTAAAATCTCTGCAACGTTTCAAAAGGCATAATTCTTGAATGTAAAAAGTAATCTGTTCGTATTTTAAGCATTCTACTGCCCTCTTGTGTATGTCATGTTTAGTGATAATGTAGCTCACAAAATAAAGTAATTCTTATTCACAGAAATATTTCAATGGGATCTCAGAAATTAGGACTCAAAAGAACCCCAAAAACTCATCAAGACTGACATATACATTTAACAGAGGAGAGAAATAAGATCCTGAAGGATTATATAACCTGCTCAAGATCACATAGGGCTAGTTAATAGAGGAGAAAATACAGTTGAATAGAACTTAAATCTCTCATTTAGAAATCTAATTTCTAAATTAGAAATCTCTAATTTCTCTACTGAAGTGTAGATGGCAGCCAGGAAGACAATAGTAAGGTTTTGAAGTTAGGCAGAGCACAGTTTGAATTTTAGAAAACCACCTCACAAACTCTCCCAAGCCTCTGTTTTCCCCATCCACAAAATGGGATGAGTAATAACTATTGCAAAGATATTGAAAGGATTCAACACAACAATGATCATCAAGCCCTCAGCATAAATATCTGCAATATAGTAATATACTCAGTAGTTATACAACTATAAGCATACATAGGAAATTGTTTTAAAATCATTATAAACCTGAGATCTCTGGACAAAGGCGTCCTAAAAATAATATATGAAGGCATGAAAATCTGAACGTCTTCAAAACTGGCACAGTATAAAGCTAGTTTTTCAAACACGTGTGTTTCTCCTATTGCCATATGTACAATGTTTTTAATACAAAGTTCTAACCTGGAGAGTATTATGCTAAGCGAAACAAGTCAGTCTGAGAAAGACAAGAATCACATGGTCTCACCCATATGGGGAACCTAATGAACAAAATAAATTGTTGAACAAAATAGATCCAGAGACACAGAAACATGGGAACAGACTGTTGAATCTCAGAGGAAAGGTGAGGGGGGAGGGAGAGATCAACTAAAGAACTTGTATGCATGTATGCATAACCCCTGAACACAGACAATGGAGTGGTGGAGGTCTGGGGCAGGGTGTGGGGCAAGCTAGAAGGGGTCAAAGGGAGAGAAATAAAGGGGACATATGTAATACTTTCAACAATAAAAATTTTAAATAAAAAAAAGCTCTGAGAGAAAATATCACACAGCAAACACTGTCTGAGTGATGAAGCAATGAATAAGGCCCTTCCATGAGGGTCACAGAAAAATAAGACAGGACTCAGCACCCCAGGTTAAGTCACGATTCCCAGGTGTCCTGTGCTAAGGGCCCTTCCTTCACCCCTGCAAGGCCAAGAGGCCAAGAGCTGGCCTGGAAAGGTGGGGGCCAGCATTTCAGTTCTGCCCTTGCTAATGATTAGCTCAACCTGGGCTGGTCATCTCATCTCTGCTCCCCTTTCTTGACCTAGAAAATAAAATCATCACCTACCTAGGAAAGTCCTATAGTGAGGTGGTTCAAAGAATGTGGGTGGAAAAACATCTTGTACACTCCTAAGTGCTTTAATAGAGTTTCTTCTCTTACACGTTTTAAAGTAATAAAAACACTGTCCGTCACCAAATTGGAGAAGAAAAAACCAAGCTTAGAAAGCGGAAGGCAGAGGAGATTATAGGATTCTGTCCAAGTACTCCACTGCCTGTGAAATCTCTTTTTCTGCTACAATCCCACAGGCTTTTGTGGAGATTACGCCAAAAACTCTGGAAACACATAAATCCTTGCCTCTTAAATAAATGTCACCCCGGGGTATCCTGATGGCAGGATTGACCGAGCTTATCCCTGACGGTACACCACAATGTAAACAAGCCAGCCGGGTAAAGGTAATCGGTCTTTGTGCGTCAGGCAAATGACTAATCCCTGTTCCTCTGTGATTTATGGCTGTGGCGATACACCCCAATAGCGCTGGTTAAATGCTGTGAACTGCTCTGTTCTGGTTTTACACGTGGCCTGATTGAAGGCACGCACCCAGCTGGTAATAAGCCCTGATTGATGACCCACAAGTTTCAAACATCTGAAAGGGGTATTTCTGGAACTGACCATGTAGTAGAAGAGAAAAGCACTGACAGGGGCACAGACTTAGCTGGTCTTGCTCAGTGGATAGAGCGTCAGCCTGTGGACTGAAGGATCCCAGGTTCGATTTTGGTCAAAGGCACATGCCCAGGTGGTGGGCTCGATCCCCAGTAGGGGGCATGCAGGAGGCAGCCAATCATGATTGTCTCTCATCATGGATGTTTCTATCGCTTTCTCCCTCTCCCATCCTTTCTGGAATCATAAAAATATATTTAAAAGAAGAAGAAGAAAAAAGAAAGAAAGAAAAGGCAGCGACATAAACGAACCTGTAAAGCAGAGAGGGATAGCACACATGGTTGCCGAGGTGGGACACACTTACAACTGCGGGGAAGGGGCCCAATGGGGCTCCTGGGTAATTATCCATAAACAAGTTCACTCAAGCTCTTGGTTCAACCCAACAATTATGCCACCTTGCGCCCAGAGGCTGTCAGAAAAGTGCTGTCAGAGACACAGCAAAAAGCCACCCACACAAACACCCGGGGCAGCTCACCGTGAAACACGCTGTTGTCCACCAGAAAATGCCTGCGGTACTGCACACAGTTCCTTCTCTCCGAGTTCCAGTAACTCATCGTCGGAGGAGTTCTGGCTCAGCATCAAAACCGGATTGCCCTGTCCGGGGAAAGAGAATGAGACAGAAATGAAGAAAATGACAGCCACATGCTCACACTGGCAACAGAACAGTGACCCCGCATTAGGGGGCAATACATCGTACATACAACTTCTCCCAGGAACACCCCAGGCCCTGAGAAATGTCCCAGAGTCCTCCCAGGGGGTAGAATATCATTTACCATCTAGCTGCTGTCTACAGGGAAAATAAACCTAACTGGGAACAAGTTTCAGGACTGGTTTATTTGCTCCAGGCCTCGGCCATATTCTGCCAGGACCCTAACCTGCCGATGCTGGTAACTTTTCAGGATATTACAGTGGCAGGGATGGGAGGTGACTCACGGAAGTGTGACTGTCCCTCCCTCTGGGGGACAACGTGACCCATGAAGATCTTAGAAATTATAGCAAGCAACATCCATGTAGCCCTGGGGAAGCCAAACACAGTGGCGGTGTCCGCCTCCCTCTTTTGGATTCTTCACAGGTGTCCCTGTAGGGCCAGTAGGACCTGGCTCTACTCAGGCTGAACTTACTGGTGCAACTGGAATCGGGCACAGGCCTCCAGGGTAGTGACCAAGAAGCCTGCCTACTCCTCCGCAGGGCTCGCCCCTCCGCAGACAGAGAAACACAATGCTAAGTAGAGCAAGGACTTGAAAAGCACAGATCCGAACTGATGGCTTACACTCCTCCACACGCTGATGTGCATAACCCAGAACAATCCCCCTTTGTTCCCAGGATTTGGCTAAAGCAACTTTTCAGAATTCCAACTCCTTTTTTTCTGGTCACAGAAGAAACCCAGGCAAGGCCGGCACGGAGGAAAGCCCACAGGTGGGAAACAATTTGTCATCTGTCCTATTAAAACAATCTGGCGTTCTGTCAAGGTGCGCCAGGATGAAGTCAGCCCCTTGGTGAAAAAAGTAAATAAATGATCAGAGCTTTGTCTGTTCATTTGTGGGACAGCCGGTGCAAGTTCCTAACTGCTTTGACCAGAGCTTTATCCCTGGCTCCCTAAGGCTCATTCTTAACCCTTCCCAAAGGTGATCTGATCTCACGGACTCCGACCTCTCCTACCTTTTCTCTGGCTCCAGGTTCTTCTAGCCTCCTCCCCTCCTGGCTAAGTCTGTCTGCCTCCTGCACCCTCAGGCTGAAAATGAGTCCCAGCACTCCAAGATAAAATCTCCTACGGGTCCTACTGCAAAACATGACAGAAAAGGGCAGATTGTGAAGACAACCTCTCTACCTGCCCTCTCCTCTCTCCACCCAATACTGCATACTACAGAGATCTCTTCTTTAAAAAAGAATTTTAGGAATATAAGCAATGCTTAAATTCTTTTTATTTTTTTAAATTTTTTAAAATATATTTTATTGATTTTACACAGAGAGGAAGGGAAAGGGATAGAGAGCTAGAAACGTCAATGAGAGAGAAACATCGACCAGCTGCCTCCTGCACGCCCCCTACTGGGGATGTGCCCGCAACCAATGTACAAGCCCTTGACTGGAATCGAACCTGGGACCTTTCAGTCTGCAGACCAACGCTCTATCCACTGAGCCAAACCAGTTTCGGCCTAAATTCTTTTTAATTGAAAGTCCCCTCTGCTCTCATTTAATGTCCTTATCCTAGAATGACCAATTTTGTTTAGTGTGTGTGTATATCATTCCAATTCATTTCCTATGTATATCTATAATAATAAAAGCATAATATGCTAATTAGATCGGACGTCCTTCTGGGTGAAGCTGGTGCCGGCACCCGGGGGGGGGGGGGGGGGGGAAGGAAGGCCTACTCTTGCACGAATTTCATGCATCAGGCCTCTAGTATATATACATACATACATGTATATATGTAATCCTCACATGAGGATATGTTCATTGATTCCAGAAAGAGATGGAGGGGGAGAGCATAAAGGAGGGAGGGAGGTAGGAAGAGAGAGAGGAAGAGAAGAGGGGGAGAGGGAGAGAGAAACATTGATGTGAGAGTAAACCATCAATCAGCTGCCTCCTGTATGCACCCAACCAGGGATCAAACCCACAACCTAAGCATGTGCCCTGATTGGGAATTAAACCTGCAAGCTTTCGGTACATGGGGCAACGCTTCAACCAACTAAACCACACTAGCCAGGGTTATATTTTAATAAGAACTTTTTCCAAGGATTGGAAATAATTTTCCATAATATCAGTAGTAACTGTTTCCTACAGAGAGTGTCTTTATGATTTACATTGAAAATATTTTAAGTTACATGGAATTAAAGAGGACCCTGTCTATATCCATGATCATTTTTCCTTCCCTCATATTCTATTCTATATTTTGCACTCTCTCTTCATTCTCAGTCCAAGGAAGAAGGTTATTGGAAGATGAAAAGGTACTGTGCATTTGTATAAGGTTATCAAAACACATGCACATACCTGACTCCCATTAGGCTTCCTTTTAACTGGATGAAAGAAGGAGAGAAGGATTATATTAGAGTAAATGATTCATTCACCCATGCTACTAGGAAAAGGTAGCAATGGAACTTGAAATCTTATTTCAGATTGCAAACCCAAGGTTCTAGCCATGACGGGCTAGGTGGAACTAAAGTGCCCTGTGATGTGGTGGTTTTTAAATATGTCCTACAAAGTCTTGTACGTTTCTCCCCTTCAACCGTAGAAGAATCTAATTTGCCTTCCTTGGCCCATGGGCTGGACTCAGTGGTTCATTTCTAACAAAATCAGATGGAAGTGATGCTATGAGTCTTTCAGGACTAGGTCACAAAAAGGATACAGCTTCTGACTGGCTCCCTGTGTCTCTCAGGATGCTTGGGAACCTAGCCACCATGTTGAAAGAAAGCCTAGGTAGGAGTGTTCCAGCTGACAGCCCATCTAGGCCCTCAGCCAACAATCATTAACCTTAGACATGTGAGTGAATAAACTGCAAAGGATTCTAAATCCAACTTTCTTTTTCTTTTTTTTTTCTCATTTTTTAATTAAGGTATTATATGTGTACATACCTTACCAATCCCCACCTAAATCCAACTTTCAAGACTTCCAGATGAGGCCCCAGACAGAAGAGCAGAGACAAGCCATCCCCACTGTGGCCCCATCTGTATTACTGATGCACAGAAACAGTAAAAGATAATAACTGTTGTTGTTTGAAGACACTAAGATTTGGAATAATAGGTCCTGAATATAGGTAACACCATCAGATATATCCAATAAGGGTAAGAATTTCAACTCTTTGAAGACAGAGACACAATCCACAGAGATGCCTATCATATTGAGACAGTTAAGCACTGATTCATGGACTAGGCTTTCCAACTTCCAGATCTTTTTGTTCACACTGCAATCACTGCCCTTTTCTTTGAGGGCTGGGTAAAATGTCACTGCCTTCCTGAAATGCCCCCAGGACTCTCTCCCTCAAATTTACCTAAAACTCTCTTATGCACTCAACTATTATATACACATTAGAATCAATTACTCTGGGTAGCATTCGAACCCCCACTCTCAGGCCATACTCCTGGCCAATTACATCAGAAGAACTTCAGGGCGTGGGATTCAGGCATTGGCAGATTTTAAAACTCCACTGATGATTCCAAAGTTCAGCCAAAGCTGAATACCACTCATCATGTACATTACCTCTATCCCTTGAAGAAACTCTTCTGTGTGGGTATTTAATTCTTCAAAAAATAACAATTTAACAATTAGAAATGTACTTCCAATGCACCTTGAATTGAAATTATTTGATCACTATCCAGGCAAAAGCAAAGAGGTTTAAAAACGGATATTTTTTTTTTAAACTTTCCTTTGGGGCTCACAAAATGCTTACTACCCCTACTAAGAGGTCTATGGTATCAGATTCTACTATTTCATGGTCTACTTTTTTCACTTGCAACTTACCAGTGTGTTGACATTCAAGTCGTATCAATGAATATACTTCCACAGAATAAATGTAACTTGAGCCGGTACCGGTTTGGCTCAGTGGATAGAGCGTCGGTCTGCGGACTGAAAGGTCCCAGGTTCAATTCCAGTCAAGGGCATGTACATTGGTTGCGGGCACATCCCCAGTAGGGGGTGTGCAAGAGGCAGCTGGTAGATGTTCCTCTCTCATCGATGTTTCTAGCTCTCTATCTCTCTCCCTTCCTCTCTGTAAAGAATCAATAAAATATATTTTTTTAAAAAAAAGAATAAATATAACTTGAAAAAGAAACTGTAATCAACCCTGCTCAAAGATTGCACACTCCAAAAACTCTAAGGCAGCAAGAAACAAAAGGAGCTTTGTAAGCATGCATCAGTGAACTAATAAAAAATAACTTTAAGTTAAAATGCACCTAACCTCATTATATAATTGATTAGTAACTTCAAGAATCATTCTACATTTCTAATTTTTGCCATATTTACCTGTTCCAGGTACATGATTAAAATTGCCAATGTCAAACTCTATGACAGTCAGAACACTGCAATAGTAGACACCACCAATGAAGAAAACATTAAATCCTAGGATGACACCGTTAACTAAGAAAAGCAGGACGGCTCCATCAGAAAACTTGGGCGTGACAGGGTCACAGATAAGGCGGCGGCCGTAAGGATGCAAGGCGAAAGCTGACAATCATGCCTGCAGGGCTGATATTTGCATCTATAAGTGTGCATGCAGCCAAATAAGAGGAATCCAAAAAGCAGCTAATGAAACCAGAGCAGCTCCCCTTATATACTTCACCACCTCTTCAATCTAAATAAGTTGAAGAGCAGCCTGGTAAATTACAAATGGGCTTTGCCTCCATCCACACTACAACTGGTCGTTACATTGGCTGGTGCAAGGGTGTTTATGTATTTGTGAAAAATGGATAATGGATACAGTTCAATTTGGAAAAGATGCATATGTTTATCTGAAGAATCCACCACGAGATTTTCTTCCAAAAGTTGGAATGATTACAGTTTCAGGATTAGCAGGCTTAGTTTCAGCAAGATAAGGTTCTAGATTTAAGAAAATTGCTTGTCCATTGGAATTGGCCACTTTAGGAGCAACTGTTTGTTACCCAGTTCAGTCCGTAATAATTGCAAAGGTCGCTGGGAAAAAGGCATATGCTACAAGTCAAAACATTTTTGAAGCAGTTAAATCACTGTGGACAAAAAAAACAACAGCAGAAACCAGTTTAGCTCAGTGGTAGAGCGTAGGTCTGTGGACTGAAAGGTCCCAGGTTCGATTCCGGTCAGGGGCATGTATGTTGGTTGTGGGCACATCCCCGGTAGGGGGTGTGCAAGAGGCAGCTGGTCGGTGTTTCTCTCTCATCGACGTTTCTAGCTCTCTCTCTCTCTCCCTTCCTCTCTGTAAAAAATCAATAAAAATATATATTTTAAAAAAAAGGAGTCACTTCCTGAACCTAAAGAAAAAATTAAGCTAGAAAACTCTGCTGAAATAGAAACACCTGCAAAAACAGCTCACAACCCGAAACACTCAATGGGTTTACCAACAGAACTCAGATCTGAAATGAAGGCAAAATCAGAATTCACCTCGGGTGCTACACAGTTTATGCCTGACCCCAAGCTTATGGATCATGGACAGTCCCATCCAGAAGATGTAGATATGTACAGCACTAGAAGCTGAAATAGTCTACGTAGAGAATTACAAGATGTGTGAAGTTCCAAATGATAATGAAAGAAATCATGTAATGGGTAATTGTGATTCATAGAGCATAATTTAAAGCAAATTTATCCCATACATCTTCTAATGTGTAATTTGACCAATCAAGGAAGTGATTAAAATACAAACAGAAAATATAATCGAAACATTATTAAATGATTGGTGAAGAGGCAGAGGTGAAGATGCATTTGATGACAAGGGTGTTTATAAACAACAAGTAGAGTAAATATGTGAACAATTATGAGACTAAGATCTGAAAAAATATGTATGTACTTATACACACATAGATTTGCTTTAGCTTTTTCTCACTTATCAATTCTTGTGACATTAATGTCAGCTAAATTAGAATGGTTTGTGGAAGGATATATTCTCTATCCTTCTCTTTTTTCATTTCCCAGAGCAGGAATAAAATATCCATATTTTATGACAAAAAAAAGAAAAGAAAAGCTGGACATATTTTGAGTGAAAAACATGTGTCGATGTTTTTAAAACTCTACAAAGGAAAAAGAAATCCTTCACACCAACACCCATTTATCTAGAGCCCTTAAGAAAAAGCTCACGGTGGCAGCCATCTACTGGTTGCTTTCTTCCACTTACTGTCCATGAGATTTAGGTAGTGTCAGCTTCATCCTGACCCAGGTGGGCACGTGGCTTGGCCCTGACAAATCAGGGAACTGCCATGGTTCAAGCCATTACAGGGGAGGTGCACATGGCCTGTTTCAGATCACTGAGAGTCAGATATGGATTTCTGTTTCAACTGTTGTAGAAACTTCCTTGTCTGTTTGTTGGACTTGAAACTGTGAGGCTATCTAGTTGTGAAGTCACAAAACCTAGATTCCAGGCAGCCACCTTGTCATTACAAGGGAAAATCTGGGCAAACTGGATCCAACCCAGAGGAATGGAGAGACTAAGTCCTATTGATATAATTGAAATCACACTGAAGCTGGAGCTGTCACTGCACCCTTTAGTTAAACCAATACATTTTTCTTTTTCATTTTGGTTAGTTTTGTTTAAACGCCACTGAGCTGGGTTTTCTGTCACTTGCAACCAGAGTCCCAACTGATGAAATGTGTCAGCAGAGCCAAGCGTAAAGAAAACCCACCTGGCAGTCACAAGCTCTCTATTCCGGTTTCAATCTAACAACTGGCTCACTGGCAGACCTTGGGCAAGTTGTTCTAACCGGTCCTCTGAGAGTTGCAAAATATGGCTCTGAATTTACTTGGGCTTTCCCTGGGGATCTGCTACATTCAAGTTTTGTTCTGGTAGCAAAGGATTCCCTGACACCTTCTGAAGGCATTTAAGCAGAATAAAACCTGAAATCTTATCTTCATCTTCAGAATTCCCTTAGCTGTTCTTACACCTGAGACAAATCCACATCACTGCTGTAACCATCTTTCATGAAAGACTACAAATCTGTTCGAGTCACTTAAATGGCTTCATAAAAGACAAACTATATGGGAATCAGAATTCTAACACGAATGGGGGTGGGAATAGGATAACCTTTAAAAGAGAACTTGGGGGAGGGGTGTGTGTGTGTGTGTGTGTGTGTATTTTTTTTTTTAAGTAGAGGGATTTATCTTCTACATGCTGACTACTATGTGCACCTCTTTATCTACTGGGAGTACCACTACCACAACTCATTCTCTTTTGCACCCGCCTTCCATTAAATCAACTATCCCACGCCTTTACATTCTTTTTTAATAATACTATTTGTGCTTTATACAATATTTATATCTTACATTTTTTTAATGACCCTTACAATAACTCTGTGACCAATGAGTTCAAAGAGGCTAACAGGAAACAGTAGGTTGCAAACCCACTGTCCCCAGTCCAGGGCTGTTCTCTGTCCTACAGTGTTCTCCCTGCAGTCTGCATCCCTAAGGAAAGAGCCTAGTTTCTCTATTCATGATAGATAAGACTAATTCTTCCCACCTCCACCATTCAACCCCACTCCACTTGTTCCTCCAGCCAGGAGCTGTCGAAGTATACAGATTGGAGAGAATCAGGGCAAAATGTTGCTTGGTTGGTTGGTTGGTTGCTGAATGGGTTGTTTTTTTAGTATCAAACAGTGGAAGATTTCTTTGCAATGAAGTTTAAGTAAGCTACTTGATCAAGTTCAAAAATTCCAAGGCCAAGTTTTCTAGCCAAACAACACTACGAAAATTGTCTCAAGGGCTCATGTGTTCTCCAAATTGCTAACAAGAGGAAAGAAGGCTATAGCCATACATAAACATAATGCATAAATTCACCCTGTTGGAAAAAAAGAACAACTAGCTCATGGGATGTAGTCAGGTACCAGGGGCCATGGGAAAACACCCCACTGGAGGTCAAGAAGCCAGTCCTCCCTCTAACTAAACTGTGTCCAGTAAATCCCTTCACTCCCTGGGCTTCGGCTGCCTTATCTATGTAACCAAAAAAGGTGGTGGTGAATGAGATGGTCTCTCAGAGCTTCCAACCTTAATAATTCACATTGTATTAGTAAGTATTATAGGCAACCTCTCCTACTACCCCAATCCATTCATCTTTAATTATAAATTAAAATAGTCCTGAGAAATCACAGAGTTAATTCCCATTAGTAATACAGCACTTAACTTATATGAAGAAGTGCTGATTCCCTTCCCTTTAAGCCTTGCTGAAAGACAAAAGACATAATTAGTAAGCTTTGACAGTAATATATGTAAAATATTAAGTGCTTAGAAACAGGAAGGCACAGGGGAAAAGGTCCCAAAATTAAGTCCTGAACATCATAGCCTCTGACACAATACATTTGGGAACTTCAGTATCCAGGTCCCCTTAACGTTGAGAATTCAAACTACAGACAGTTCCCAGCTTACGATGGTTTATGATTTTGCAATTTTACAATGATGATGATGATGCCCATACAACCATTCTGCCTTTCACTTTCAGTACCGTATTCAATAAATTACTTTATTCAGCATTTTGCTCTAAAATAGGCTTTGGTTTAGATTATGTTCCCCAGCTGTTAGTGTTTTGAGCATGTATGTTTAAGGTAGGCTAGGCTAAGCTGTGATGCTCAGTAGGTTAGGTATATTAAATGCATTTTCGACTTGGAATATTTTCAACTTACAATGGGTATGTCTGGACAGAGCACCATGGTACAATAAATTAAGGAGCATCTGTAAATCCAGTTAAGAAGATAAGATTTCAAAGAGAGCTGCCCCTTCTCTCGTTTCTCCACTAATTTTAAGGCAAATTAAGAGAATTACACAGTGCAGGGAGGGGTGGGAGGGGCCAAAGCTCCTCTCACTCTGGCCCAGGCCCAGAAGGGTCTTGCCTCTTTCCGCCCTCACCAGTCCCCTCCCCCACTTCCCACAGGTTCCTAAGCATTGATGAACTGGTTGTTAAAAGGCTCTGCAAACAGCCTAATTCCATCACTAGCCCCCTCCCAGCTATGTACACAAAAGGAAAGAAATAAAAGGGCACTTTGTTCATTTTTTTAAAGTTCACAAGAGTTACCACTAAACCCCAACGTCCTAGTATGTTTTCTTTTAGTTGTCACTTTCTGGCTTAATACATTGTGGTCACAGAGCTAGTCTGTACCATACCAGTCATTTGATCATTGTTAAGTCTTGCTTGATGACATAGTTGGAGGTTACTTTTTATAAATTTTTATGTGTGTTTGAAAATAATGTGTTCTACAGTTTGAGATGTAGTGCTCTTCACGTGTCTCTCAGCTCAAACTTATTGATCATGGTGTTCAAATGTGGTAACTGATCTTTTTCCCACTTTATCAAGAATGGAGAAAGTATATTATTATACAATCTCACTGGGGATATATATGCCTCTCATTGTAGTGCTGTCAGTTTTTGTTTACTATACATTGAGGCCACATTATTAGATGCATACAAGTTTTTTATATTTCTCAGTTGCAACTTTCTAACCAATATGACCCTCCTTGTCTCTAAAAACATTTTGGGGGGCATTTAAAGACTATTTTCAATATTGCCAGCTTTCTTTCGTTTTTTAATCACCTATTTATCTCTATTATTTTATTTTTAGCCTTTCTGTATCCTTATAGTTGGACACGTTTTTTATCAATAACATACATCTATATTTTCATTTTTCTTACACTCTAACAATATATGATACCTTTAGATTTATTATAATTACTGATACATATGGATTTGCTTCTACGTCTTATTTTGTTCTTGCTGACTTACCTATTTTATACTTCTTTTGTCAGCTTCCTTGACTTCAAGATTTACTATTTTTCTCATTTTAAATTTTCCCCATTAGCTAGAAAGGTATTCATTCTTTTAATAATTTGTGACTGCCTTAGAAATTTTAACATGCACACTTCACTTATAAAAGTCTAAATTTAATCAATATCGCTAACTTCCTCCTGAACTATGCAAGAACTTTAGAAGATATTAACTAACTCCTTCTGCTTCTCCAATTATGTCACTTATTTTATGTAGTTCCCACTGAAAACATCATTATTATTTTATACAGTCAATATGTATTTTAACTCACTAATATTCCCTTTCTTTGCACTTCATTACTTCCTATTTCTGAGACCTTCTACCTGGGAATAATTTCTTCTTCCTGAAGTACAGTTGACTCTTGAGCAAGGTGGGAATCAGAGATGCTGACTCCCATGCAGTCGAAAATCCACTTATAATTTTGCATTCGTGGATTCAACAAACTGCAGATCAAAACCATGACTGGGAATGCAAAAATACTATTTTTCATCCAGAGTTGGTCGGATCCTCACATGCAAAATCCAAGGTTAGGATGGACTGATTGCACTTACTGGGAAAAAAGAAATCCAGGTGTAAGTGGGTCTGCATAGTTCAAACCCATATTATTCAAGAGTCAACTGCCTATCCTTCTGGTGAGTATCTGCTAGAACAAACTCTCCAGGTTTTTGTAGATCTGAAGTGTCTTTATTTTGTCCTTGTTTTTAAAATATTTTTTAAAATTGAACACTGAACTGACAGTTAATTTCTGTCATTGCATGAAAAATAATATCCTACTGCCTTCTGGTTTCTACTGTTGCACTGTCAGGATGATCTGTCACGTCTTTGAAGATAATCTGCCTCTTCTCTCTGACCGTGGTGAAGATCTTCTCATTTATCTTTTGTGTTCTGCAAACAGTCAACACAATATTGAAGGAGAACAAAGTTGGAAGACTAATACTATCCAACTTCAAGACTTACTCTAAAACTACAGTAATCAAGAGAATGTGCTATTCGAGAAAGAGTAGACAAAAAGATTAACAGAACAGAATAAAGAGCCCAAAAATAGACCCACATAAATAGAAATCAACTAATCTCTGACCAAGGAACAAAGGCAATATCATGGCGCAGAAACAATCTTTTCGACAAATAACGCTGGAACAATTGGGCACCCACATGCAGAAAGATGAATCCAGAAGCACATCTTATACCCTTCACAAAAACTTCAAGTGAATGAAAAATCCTAATGTACAATGCAAAACTATAAAACTCCTAGAGATTAACATAAACCTCGATGACCTGGAGCAAGCATTGTCAAACTCAGCCACTGAGTTTGACATGTGTGATTGGTGATGACTTTCCAGATACAACACTAAAGGCACTATCCATGAAAGAAAGAATTGATAAACTGGATTTCATAAAAACTTTAAATATGTCATGCCTGCATCACAGAGCAGGTCTCAACCCTGGTCAACAAGAGAATATTAAGTCTCTATCGTCAGTTTGATGATACCATCAATAGGTACAAGCAGCCCTAACCAGCGTCGGCCTGCGGACTCAAGGATCCCAGGTTCGATTCTGGTCAAGGGCATGTACCTTGGTTGTGGACACATCCCCAGTAGGGAGTGTGCAGGAGGCAGCTGATCAATGTTTCTTTCTCATCAATGTTTCTAAATCTCTCTCTCTCTCCATTCCTCTCTGTAAAAAATCAACAAAGTATACTTTAAAAAAAAAATAGGTACAAATAGGATGTGCCCAACTCTGACAGTGGCAAGAAGAGCCTGAGATGAAACACGAGGCCTTGACAGTGAGACTGCACTGCTGCAGTCCAGGCTGAATACAGAGGGCTCTGCCCTGTGCTACCACGTGAGCAAGGAGAAGCTGGGTGCCCAGGTCAAGAAGCTGGTGCTGCATTTGGTGGTGAAAGCTGAGCAGCTAGTGGTTGGCGAGCTCAAGGAAGACATCTACATGGAGAACCAGAAGGTCATGTCAGGGAAGTGACAGGAGCTGGTCACCAAGATTGACTACATCTTAGATGTTCTGTAGCCCCTGCCAGTTGACCTCAGAGTGGTCCCAGGGTGAACATCAAGGCTAATGAATACTGGCATCTATATTTTGCCTTCAAGGAACAGAAGCCAGGCCCTGCCTAAGGCAATACAAGAAGCTTGTTTTGACCCCCAAGTCTTCCTTTAAAAAAACACACCAAACACTTTAAATTCCATTAAAATCAAAATAAAGTGTTTTGAATGCAGAAAATTTAAATAGTTGATTGCTTTTGTTTTGTTCTGACAAGGATATTCTTTCAAACCTGTAAGCCACTTGTTTTACTCTAATTCTTGATGTGTGGGTATTTTGCAAGTGTGTGTGTTTTTTAAAGCACGTGAGATGAAATGAAAATGAAGCAGGGACTGTGAACATTTGTTTTGTTCTACTGGAAAAAAAAATTTTTTTTTAACTTCCACTCTGTGAATGATAATGTCAAGAGAATGAGACAGCAAACTGCAGACTGGGAGAAAATATTTGCAAAAAAAAAACCCAAAACATATAATAAAGGACTATTATTTAAAATATACACTGAGCAACTAAGATGGCCCTGGTTGGGTAGCTCAGCTGCTTAAAGCATCATCCTGATACACCAAGGTTCCAAGGTTGCAGGTTTGATCCCCAATCAGGGCATGATCTCTCTCTCTCTCTCTCTCTCTCTCTCTCTCTCTCTCTCTCTCTCTCTCTTCTCTCTCTCTCTCTCTCTCTCTCTCTCTCTAAAAAATATATATATATATATATATATATATATATATATATATATACACATAATTTTAATGAATAAGAAGAGAATGTTTTTCAAAAAAAAACTAAGGTTCTTCACATCATATGTTATCAGAAAATGCAAATTAAAATGAGATGCCACGCCGAAACCAGTTTGGCTCAGTGGTTGCGGGCACATCCCCGGTAGGGGGTGTGCAAGAGGCAGCTAGTGGATGTTTCTCTCTCATCAATGTTTCTGGCTCTCTATCTCTCTCCCTTCCTCTCTGTAAAATATATTTTTTAAATAAATAAATAAAATAAAATAAAATAAAATGAGATGCCACTACACACCTCTTAAAATGGCCAAAATGCAGAATACTGACAATACAAAATGTAAACTCTCATTCATTGCTGGTGGAAATGTAAAATGGAAACACTTCAGAAGACAATTTGGCAGTTTCTTACAAAACTAAACATATTCTTACCTTACAATACAACAGTTGTGCTCCAGAGGAGTTGAAAACATGTCCCTCCAAAAACTTACACATGGGTATATATAGCAGCTGTATTCATAACCGCTAAAACTTGGAAGCAATCACAATATTCTTCAGGGGGTGAATGGATAATCAAACTGTGGTACATCCACACAGTAAGTATTATTCAATGTTAAAAAGAAATAAGCTGACATTTGATTGGAAGATGGCAACACAGGTAAATGCCTATGCCTGCGGCCTCCCATAACCGCATCAAAATTACACCTAAAATACAGAACCATCATCCAGAACCACCAGAAAGCTGGCTGAATGGAAGTCCTACAACTAGAGAATTAAAGAAGAAAGCACACTGGGACTGGTAGGAGGTGCTGAGGCGTGGAACTGGCTGGGCCGGCACCCACATGTGCCACTTTTTTAATTGGGAGGGAGACCATCTCTGTAGAGGCCCCCAGAGGAGTAAGGGGCCCCAGCCCCAGCCCAGACCCCCAGCCCAGGGTCCCAGAGCTGGGAAAAGAAGTCCCTATGGGAAGTAAGAATTATGGGCTGTTAAAACCAGTGGGGATTGGGGCCCAAGTGACACAGAGGCTGCTGAAGACCCAGCTGTTCCTCTTAAAAGACCGGCACCACAAACTGAACTTACAAGTTCCCACTTCCTCTGAGCTCCATCAGGGTGAGGCTCTGGGAAACACAGATACATACGAGGAGGAACTGGATTGTCTGCCATTGGGGCAGGAATTCAGGGTGGCTTTCTCCCAGATGGAAGTGCTCACAGGGGTTACTGTTCCTATGCTAGGACCTGCCATTGCAGGACTGACTGACAGCCATTTCTGTTTGCTCTGCCCACATGATTCCTTAAGACCCAGCCTCATCCAATTTACAACCTCCTGACGTAGCTTTTGCATATGAATGGCCTGCCCTTATTCAGGTTAAAAGATCTCAAGCAAGCTGTAGCTGGGTCTGGGAGTCCCAAACCTATCAATAAAAGACCCAAGACTGGAACCAGCACCAGCCTGCCTTGCTTCATAGCTGGGCCTCATCTGGGCACTTCCGAACCCGATACAAAGAGGAGGAATCTGCAGCTCTCTCTGTAGCTCCCACAGGGTAGCCCCAAGCAGTGGCTGACTTTGCACCTCCCTGAAGATGCAAGAGCCAGTGTACCCAGTGGTCAGTGTCAGACCAAACCATATTACAACTACACGTCCATAAGCGACACACTCACGGGGCAGACTTAATGAGCACCAAAGCCCCACTGAAGCAAGTCCTGTCTCCTGCACAGCAGCTCTCCCACTGTAGTTGCAGATGGTCCTCACAGCCAGTTGGCCTGGAGGTCAATTCCTCCCAGTGACACCAATAGCAATCAAGTCTCAACTACAACAAGACTGTGCTCACAGCCCACAAAAGGGTGCACCTAGATCTCCCAGCTCAGATGACTGGGGAGGCAGAGACAGTGGGCCCTATAGAACACCTACTACACAAGGCCACTCTACCAAATCAACATAGCAGATATAACCAATTCATAAAAACAAACAGAGGGAAGCAGCCAAAATATGAAGACTAAGAAACATGTCACAAATGAAAGAAATGGAAGTAAGCAAACTACTGGATATAAAACCATGATTATAAGATTACTCAAGAATCTCCAAATAAATGAAAAAAGACCAGTCAGAAATTAAGCAAACACTGACTGAAATAAAGAACAATATATAGGGATTCAACAGTAGAGTGAGGATTCTGAGAATCAAATCAACAATTTGAAATAAGAAGCAAAAAACACCCAACCAGAAGAGCAAAAGGAAGAAAGAAAGAAAGAAAGAAAGAAAGAAAGAAAGAAAGAAAGGAAGGAAGGAAGGAAGGAAGGAAGGAAGGAAGGAAGGAAGGAAGGAAGGAAGGAAGGAAGGAGAGAGAGAGAGAGAGAGAGAGAGAGAGAGAGAGAGAGAGAGAGAGAGAGAGAGAGAGAGAGAGAGAGAGAGAGGAGAGAGAGAAAGAAAGAAAGAAAGAAAGAAAGAAAGAAAGAAAGAAAGAAAGAAAGAAAGAAAGAAAGAAAAAAGAGAAAGAAGCCGAAAGTATGAAGAGAGTGTAAGGAGCCTCTGGGACAACTTCAGGCATACCAACATTCAGGGTGCCAAAAGGAGAGAGAGAGCAAGATATTGGAAACCTATTTGAAGAAATAATGATAGAAAACTTGCCCTACCTGTTGAAAGAAATAGACTCACAAGTCCAGAAAGCACAGAGAGTCCCAAACAAAAGGAACCCAAATAAGACCACACCAAGACACATCATAATTAAAATGCCAAGGACTAAAGACAAAGAGAGAATCTTTTAAAAGCAGCAAGAGAAAAGCAGGTAGTTACCTAAAAGGGAATGCCCATTCTGCTGTCAGCTGATTTCTCAACAGAAACTATACAGGCCAGAAGGCAGTGGCAAGAAATATTCAAAGTGATAAATGGCAATGACCTACAACCAAGATTACTCTACCCAACAAAGCTATCATTTAGAATTGAAGGTCAGATAGAGAGCTTCACAGATAAGAAAAAGCTAACAGAGTTAATCACCACCAAACCAGTATTATATGAATGTTGAAGGGTATTCTCTATCTTGGCTCAGTGGATAGAGCGGACTAAAGGGTCCCAGGTTCGATTCTGGTCAAGGGCATGTACATTGGTTGCGGGCACATCCCCAGTAGGGAGTGTGCAGGAGGCAGCTGGTCGATGTTTCTCTCTCATCAATGTTTCTAACTCTCTATCTCTCTTCCTTCCTCTCTATAAAAAAAAATCAATAAAATACATTTTAAAAAAGAAGATGAAGAAGAAAAAGAAAAATATAAAAAATATAAACAACAAAATGGCAACAAATGCATACCTATCAACAATTGGATTTAAAAATCAAAATAAATGAATAAGAAATCTAATGAACAAAATAAGCTGGTGAATAAAACAGAATCAGAGGCATGGAAATGGAACAGACTGACAATTCTCAGAGGGAAGAGGGAGTGAAGAGGGGGACAGGAAGAGATTAAACAAAGATCTTATATGCATATATGCATTACCTATGGACATAGACAATAAGGTGGCAGAAGCCTGAGGTGTGAACCGGATGGAGGGGGTCAATGGGGGGGGGGGAACATCTGTAAGAATCTTAATAATAAAGATATATATATAGAGAGAGATATATAGATATAGATATAGATAGATAGATAGATAGATAGATAGATAGATAGATATCAGAGAAAAGTTAAGTAAATTATAAAGAAAAAAGAAAGAAAGAAATGAACTATCAAACCATGAAAAGACATGGAGAAATCTTAAATGCATATTAGTAAGTCCAAAAAGCCAAAGTGAAAAACCAATATACTGTGTGATTCCAACTGAATGACATTCTAGAAAAGGCAAAACTATGGAGACCTAGAAAAAAATCAGTGGTTTTCTAGAGGGTTGAAGGGTGGAGAGGCAGAGCATGGAACTTTTAGGGCACTGGAAAAACTCTGTATGATCCCATAATGATGGGTACATTTCATTATACAGTTGCCCAATCCCACAGAGTGTACAATACTAAGAGTGAAACCTAGAATAAAGTGTGGCCATTGGGTGATTATGTGTCAAGGTAGGTTCAACAATTGTAACAAATTTTAACTCTGGTGGAGGATGTTGATAATGGGGAGGCAATGCATGCATGGTGGCAGGGGATACCTGAGAAATCTCTGCACCTTCCCTCGATTTTGCTGCGAACCTAAAACGACTTTCTTTAAAAAGCTTTTTAAAAAAGAATTAAGGAGCTTGATGCTGATATGAAATCATATACAAGATACATTATTATAAGAAAAAAAATACAGAATCATGTGGATGGTGTACTACCATTTGATTTTTAAAAGGAGGAAAAAAGCAAACATATATAATATCCTTTTTTTAAAAAATACAAAAGGAATAACATTGTTGGTCTATAAGAGAAAGAACTGACTGGCTGAAAAACAGAAGTGTGAGAGAGAATATTCACTAAATGCCCATTTAAGCAGTTATTCAGTTATTCTTTTCTAACAAAAAGTAACAGCTGTAAGAACAATTCTGGGAGGAAAATAGATGCCTTTTTATTTATTTCACCCAATTTTAGATAAGAAATTTTCAAGACTGAATTGAGAACTGGCCCTGACTTGAATTTTTACTTTTGACTGAAACTTGGACATTAAATAATAGTCTTCACTTTTTTCTTTTGACAAGTGAAAAAGAAATTTGTGTTTACTCTTTTCTAAGACCGTATTTTAATCATGTGCCCAGTAAACAGAAAAATACTTTCAATTCACAACCTATTTAAAACAAGAAAAGCTATGGTTCAGAATAAAACATTTGTATACAAGTTTCTTTTTTTTTTCTTTTTCAATTTGAGAAGACATTCACATTCAGAACACTGCTCAGGAAAATAAAAGAATAATCATATTACAGGGATTTCTCTGAAGGGTGGGGAGCTGCAGAGGAGGAGAAGAATTTCTAGCCTCATTCTTTTTTAAAAAGATATTTTTTAATTAATTTCTTTTTTTTAACAGAGAGGAAGGGAGAAGGATAGAGAGCTAGAAACATGATCAGTGACCTCCTACACCCCCCGCCCCCCCCCACTGGGGATGTGCCCATAACCAAGGCATATGTCCTTGATCAGAATTGAACCTGTGACCCTTCAGTCCACAGGCTGATGCTCTATCCACTCTGCCAAACTGGTTAGGGCTAGCCTCATTCTTTTATAAACAAAGGCACTACCAGCATACGATAGGGTTAGTAGCTCAGGTGTGGGACAAGTCTGATTCACATTGGCCCACTGAGTCTGGCTGCAGCCAATATCTGATGCTTTATGAGAGGAAAGGAAACTATGAAAAAAAAAATTTTTAAAGTCCTTCACAGCCCTGTGATCAAAACCCAGAAAAGCTTAAAGAACACAGCTTTTAAAAGTTACTAAATGTGGGAAAAAAAATTTCTGAATGTGAATTTTGGTGAGACTTAGAGATAGTTAAGAAAGATAATTGCTGCTAAAACTAGTTTGGCTCAGTGGATAGAGCGTCGGTCTGCGAACTGAAAGGTCCCAGGTTTGATTCCGGTCAAGGGCATGTACATTGGTTGCGGGCACATCCCCAGTGGGGGGTGTGCAGGAGGCAGCTGGTTGATGATTCTCTCTCATAGACGTTTCTAACTCTCTATCCCTCTCCCTTCCTCTCTGTAAAAAATCAATAAAATATATATTTTTAAAAATAAATAAAATAAAATTGCTTCCCAGTCTCTTATTTCTACTACTTAGAAGCCAGGAGGTAGTTACTTATTTATTATTAAAACCCAAGTATTTTTTTTTAATTTTGCTTTTATTTATTAAGTTGAAATTTCAAAATTCAAAAGAAACAAATCATATAAATGAATAGCATATACAATGAATAGATACCTGTCTCCCAGCAACCAACATTATTAGTTTCTTGTGTGTCCTTCCAGAGATATTTTATATGTATAAAGAAACCCTCCCCCCCCCCCGCAAAAAAAAAAGAAAGAAACCCTCCCTTTTTTTTCTCAACCCTGCCTTTTCTCTTTTACACAAGTGGTTGTATGGAATCAATAGTCTTTAAGTTAAAATGAAAATCAAAAGCATCTTTACATAATTCTAACTTCTTAGATGAGCACCTTACACTCTTCTATAAAGAAATCTCTCTCTAAAAAATCAATTTATTTTCAATAGCTCCCATTATCACTCAAAGTTAAGAAAGAGTTGTCTGTCAAAGAGAAATAGGAGGTCTAGAGAACTAAATTTCATATGAGGGCACAGCAAATCAACTCACTTCACTTCTGGTCCAGAATTCTGACCCCTTCCAAGTTCCCACCAGGGGTGGTTTTGCAGGGGTTCCATTAGGGCTCCATGGAGACCTATTCTGAAATCCAGAGGCCCCTTCAATGAAACTGAAGAGGGAGAGAAGAGGGAAGCGGGAAGCTGAATTCAAATGTTTGGCTCTTGTGACTAGCAACAAGGAAGTGAAGGCACATGAAAGAGAAACCATAATTGCCTTAGATCAGTTAATCAGTAACGCACTTATGCTAGCAGTCAACTAGATCCTTCTGCCTTCCAGTGGCAATTTAACAGGTAAAGTGTAGGCACCTGAATGGCAGGTAAAGCTTGGGCACCGGAATGGCCGCACAGCTTTGTAAGTCCTTTGCTAAAATTCAGAACAAGCCACAGAGAAAAGAGGCTGCTGGTGGGATAAGCCAGTGTTTCCCAACCTTCTCTCATGATGAGAATCACCTGGTGGAGTTGTTAAACCACAGATTCCTGAATCCCAACTAAGAAGTGCTAAACTAGAATTTTTGGGAACATATAGGTAAAATTGCATACCTAACTTAGTGCTCTGTATATAAAATCTGTCTTAGAGCACTAGTTAAGTATACAATTTTACCTATATGTTCCCAAAAATTCTAGTTTAGCACTTCTTAGTTGGGATTCAGGAATCTGTGTTTTAACAACTCCACCAGGTGATTCTCATCATGAGAGAAGGTTGGGAAACACTGGGATAAGCTACAGAAAACAAACTCAGGAAGAGGGAAACCCAGAGAGCTTTCTGGGGTTCTGGGCTGTATCTGAACTCCTAGCTGAATCGCAAAGTGCAGTTGGGTGTGCTTTTAAGTTGTAGGGTGCTACAAGAACACTAGGCCAGGCATCTACCGGCAATGTCAAGGTTCAAGTCCCAACTTAGCGGAGTGAGTGTGAACATTCCCGGGCCTCAGTGTCTTCCTGGGTAAACCAGCTTGAAAATACTGAACATCTCAGTCCAATTTCCATTTTCCAACACCCCAACAGAGCAGTTTTAAGATCTCCAAAACTCCAGCTCCTGCCAATAAGTTTAGACATTTTCAGCAACTGTCCAGGGTGATTCTGATCTCCAATTTGGAAAACATTACAGGAAGATGCCATCTGCTTCCACCCGGCACTAAGTCTCTCAATGCTATCCCAAGAAAAAATGAGTGAGCAAAGTTTATAGAAGAGAAAACAAATACTTAAGGCTTGGGATGCCAGGAAACACATTAAAACCGTGAGGGGCTCTCCTAGACCCATGGTCGGCAAACCGCGACTCTCGAGCCACACGCGGCTCTTTGGCCCCTTGAGTGTGGCTCTTCCACAAAATACCACAGCCTGGGCAAGTCTATTTTGAAGAAGTGGCGTTAGAAGAAGTTTAAGTTTAAAAAATTTAGCTCTCCAAAGAAATTTCAATCATTATACTGTTGATATTTGGCTCTGTTGACTAATGAGTTTGCCGACCACTGTCCTAGACCCACCACAATTTGACAATTTAGAAGTAAAGGGTGGGCTACTTTGATGTGGAAAAGCATCTGCAGAGGAGAACCTAAACACCACTCACTTCTAAACAAATAGCCAACATAGTTTATAAACAAAGTCTTGAATGTTTTTCTGGAGCCGGGCCTGAGTTTATAACCTCCTAACCTCCACATAGGAAGCACAGCTCACCAGAAAGCTGGTCAGAAACACTTCTACCTGTCTGTACTTTGGATGGAATGGTAAAGTTGAAAAGAAAACCACCCAATATTTCTCACAAATATAGTCTTGCTTTTCTGAGTGGCAATGTGATGTGATACGGCATAGAGGCAGGCAGACCTGGGTTCAAATTCCTGGTCTATTCCATCCATACTCACTGAGATCTTGGGCAAGAAACTAACCTCTCTGGGCCTCACCAGTAATATGGGATGATGATTTCTGCATCTCTTGATTATTATGAGTTTTTAAAATGACATAAAGTAAATGCCCAGGCACAGGGTTGGAAAGCATTAATACTCATTTCCTTCTTTTCTTCCAGAACCCCTTGTCTATGATATTTACTGGACAATAAATTACCAGAAAAACGGTTACCCCTGTATTAAATCTAATCATGCCAGGATCCCTCAGGCCAAGATAACTACTGAAAAAGACTTTCTGTGTTTATGCATGTGCACCATACACATTCTCATGATACATACATGCTTATAACAACATGTATAATCCAAAGGTGTCCACTGCCAATTCCACCCACTGAAACTAGATTAAATCACATAACGTTGCTGATATTTGGCCATTTTATATCGACAACGACAGCAATTTCATACAGTTTCAAATACCAACTGTAGTGCAAGGATTTCCTATCTGCCCACCCCAGACTTCCTGAGATTATTAAAAGCCAAAACCTTGGCATTTTCGTCCCAGTTCTGCCATTTATTGGCTGTGTGACTTGGTGAGAAAATTAATTGGCAACCGTGGACTGGGGTTTCCTGGTTTGTACAACAAACATGGTCTCTACCTTGGTATCTTTTTCTGTAATTTTTATGACACTAAAGAGGCACAGGTGATGTCGTTTAGTACATCCCAAATGCAGCATTGGTGAGAATGTTTTTAATGTTGCTATAAAAGTTTTCTCAGTTGTGCCTTCTGCATCCATCCTGCCCTCCTACTTTGAAGCGCAGAAGACTGCGACCTTGATGATAACAAGCTAAAGCTGTGTAAACTTCTTCACAGGGTTCTTAAAATGCACTTTGATTTGGCACACCCTCCCACAGCAGTGCTGGATTTCTCCTTAAACAAAAATGGTCACGGGTGTCAAAGAGATGTGAGTGAGTGCCCACTGGACTGTGTCTAAATGATTTTCCTTGTGAGCACAGCCAGCCTAGAATGAGCCCCTGTGAGGGAGAAGAGGGAGCATGCTTCCCAGGCAGCGGAGGCATTGTTGAAACTAATGAGTTCTGCACCACTTGGTCCACAATCACAGCAGAGTCTGATTTTCCTAGACAAAGAGCAATAACCAAATGAGAATGCTCTTCAGCAAGCTTCTCTGAGCTGATCATTGTTGACTCGGGAGGTAGTGTTGTCTCCCTACCTTTCCACATCCTACCAATGATAAGAGGAAAACATTTACCAACTTTGGTCAATATGAGGCCAGGTTTGTCAAGGCTAGAATGGATTTTTATAGGCTAAACTCACTAAAAATGCCTAGAAATCACTCCAGCTCAAAAATTAAAATGTTTCAGTGCCCTAATGTATTCCTTTTATCCATTTATCATAATCTTATCTCCCCCCTCCCCAACCCCGCCACCATTTTGGGGTGGGGGTGGGAGGGTTGGTTTGCCTTATTTTTTTGCTCAGAGAAATAATAGTCATGATCCTTCAAGCATGCAGGCCAACACTATTCTTAGAAGGGAGCTGCAGGAGGTTTATTATGCCATGAAATAGGGAGCCAGAACAAAGGACTACTGAATCACTCACCTTATCTCCATCTAAGAAACCGGAGAATTACAGGGTTTCTCTGTTCCTCTCCAACTCAAGAGCTGCACTTGCCAAGGCTAGGTTTTAGGGCCAGAGTCTGTACTACAAAACTGTAAGCAGATCGGTGCCCACAATGCTTTTTACCACAAATATAGACGCTTATCTAAAATGCTCCAAAAACAATGTTCAGCATTTTTTTTTTCCTAACCAAAGTTTAGGCACTTGTTTCTGAATCTGGACATCTGATTGCTCAGCACTAAATAAACTGTTCTCCTTAAGAGAACCATACATAGGAAGCACCTTTACCCTGGAAAAAAAAAAAAAAAACCTGAAAAGCATTAGAATTATTTCAGAATCCACAGCTCTTCCTTAGTTCACTGAGGGCAGGAACCCAGATTTATTTATCTTGCCTTATGTGCAATTAGTTTTCAATAAATATGTGTTGACTAAATGAATAAGTAGAAAAACATTTAATTAAGAGTTTTCGCAGTATTTTTGACACCTTCACAGGAAGCACCTTTATCATAATCTATTTTGATAATCCCATCCTTATACTCCTTTAGAAAACGCATTCTAACAATAAATGTAACTGCTGGCGGTGATGTGGGAAGATGTCTCAAACAGAAGCAGTACCTTCAGCTGCTTTTATAAAGAATCCGGTGCAGCTATAAATCCTGGCTCTACCCATCAGCCTTCACTCCCTTTGTCTCATTCCCACCGCCTCTGCCCAGCCTCCCCCCAAGCCCTCCCAATCTCATTATCCATGATCTGCTAAACTGCCGTCTACCTCCTGGAGCCAGCAGAAACACATGTCACTGAGAATTAGGGAATTGGAGCCCGTCACAAGCCACCAAATACGGTCACACAGTATCTGAACCTGAAAATGAGGAGTTTTTCTTTTTTTTCTTTTTCTTTTTTAACTGTGAGAAAAGGAAGGGAAACTTAATGACACGTTTTGAAGCATTTGATCTTGACAGAGTGCACGATGTCTAGGCATTTATAATAAACGGGATGGGAAAGATAACAGGTGACTTGCTAATCATCTGAAAAGTAATATGGACTTCCTTTGCTGATGGCGGAAGAATATTGTCTGCAAACTTCTTCCATGAATATAGCCTTGAAGGCAAATTACTTAAAAACAGGACACAGCGATCATTACTTCATCTGAGGTATGTCTACAGCACACTTTACCCAAGGAAGAGAACTCCGTGTTACATGCATTCTAACCCATGTTTATTTAATAAAAGCCCCCTAGGTATACCCATCACACTGCCAAACACTGTGGCAACCTCGGGGGGGGGGGGGGGGAGGGGAATGAGCGCGGAGAAGCTACAGCTCCTTCTGCACACTCCTCAAGATGTGTACCCAATTCTGTGTGTAAACAAACGGGAGTTTTCTAAAAAGGGGGATGGAGCTGTCAAGACTCACAAGTTTAAGAAAAGAAAAATGACTCTCCCGCAGAAGTCTTGAGAAATCTGTCTGGCGTGCTCAAGGCTTGGTGACACATTCCCTGCAGATCATTTATTAAGATTGACCTCAGAAATGGCCAAAACGCCAGAGCCACTGGGGGGGGGAAAAGCAATCCCCTCTCCTGAGACAGTCTTTGTCTGTCTTCTCTGGCGTTTTCTTGGGTCCGTGCTGGAGCGCAGCCCGTCCTCACGGCGGGCCCCGGGGAGACGCAGGTGCAGCGGGCGGCACCCGCCCAGCCCTCCGCCGCGGGCCCTGAGGCCGGGGCGCTCCCGTCCCACAGGCACCTGATCTGTTTGGAAAAGCCTAACCAGGAAGTCACTAGATTGCATTCAGTCTCCGCTTCCCTGGCTTAGAAGGAGGAGGGGAGAAAAAATCTCCATGACTGCCCCAAATTAGCAATTCCTCATCCTGTTCTGCCGTCTATGATCCCGGCGGCAATGTGGGCGCACGGGGGTGTGAGGGGGCATCTTATTTTTTTAATTGAGTTGGTTCTTGTTCTCATGCCGAATTCCTAAGGTCTTAACCAACTGATTCCACGTTACAAACAACAAAGAAGAAGTCCCGATGGGAGGGGGGGGGGGGGACCGGGAGGCACAGGCGCTCCCCGGGGAACGGGACTTTGGGGGGGCGCGCAGGGTGGCGTCTCGGACGCGCGGCCCCGTCGCCATGGGAACCCCCGCGCAGGCGCAGAGCGCGGCCGCCGCGCAGCGGTCCGACCTCCCCTCCGCGGTCCCGCGCCGCTCGGGTGCCCCTCTCGTTGATTTCCAGGAAAAGGCAGTGGAGTCAATCCTCCCCGCACGCAGAGCGCCCCGTCCTTCCGCTCGACAGGGTCCTGCGGGAGATCCCCGAGCTCGGGAAGGACCGTGGGACCCCCTCCGTGCAAAGGGCACCGTGCTCCCCGGGCTGGGCAACCAACACCAACCTGCTCTCCTCTCCGCGGTCCTCGGGACCCCGCGGGAGGTCGGGGGGGGGGGGGGGGAGAGAGATGTAGCATGCAGCAAATATGCTTTACCTTCCACCCGACGACACCCCACCCGCCACCCCAAGAGACCCGAGAACTAAGTTCTTGGCGTGCGCTCACACACCCCAGTCCTTCTGAGTGATGGGACCCCAAGACACAGACCTGTGTGGTCCAGGTCCCCGCACAGAGGCTGGCGGGGTCCCCATGCACACGGTCCCAAAGAGTGTGTCCCGGCCCGGACTGCAGAGGGGAGCTCGGCCACCTGCTCCCTTGCACCCCTGGGCTGGCGGACCGGTGCCCCCCGCCTTTTTTCTTTCTCGTTCCCCCCCAAAAGCACTGACCTGCTCCACTTGGAGTGTCCGGCAGAGGAAAGATCCTGCGGGGTCCTCGGCTCTCAGGAGCCACCTCCAAAGTGCAGGGTGATGAGTTACCGACTCCTGTGACTCCAACTCCAAAACCCTGTCCAGGGTCTGGAAAGACCCCCCAAAAGGGCACTTCTTCTTCTCCAGTGAGCAAAGCCCCTCCTCCCCAGCAAGACGGGGCCACACAACCTGCTTTCTCATTCAAATCCTCACGCTCCTCGGCAGCCCCCTCCCTCCCTCCCTCCCTCCCTCCGCCCGCAGCTCCCGCGGAAATCAGGAACTGGAGCTCAGGGGAGTGGACTGGAGCTCCCACCGCCTCCAAGGACTCCAGTCTGCTGGGGGGTATGGGGCCGAGGGCAGGGCCTTGACCTCTGGGCCTGCACCCTCTTGCGGGGTTCCCCGACAGGCAAGAGCCAGAAGGACTGGGAATGAAGTCTTTTCCTCAAGGCACCCCAAATCCAGGTACACCTACGCCCTGGATATTCAGTTTAGGGATGTGCGTTCCATGGGTGGGAGGGGAAAGGAGTTTGCAATCGTAAGGAAGATTGCAAACCGCCTGTCTGATCGCCTCTCCTGTTTTCTACCATTCTAAGAAAAATAGCATCTTTTACGGCGTTGCAACCAAGGAGATCTGCTTTGAGTAAAAGACTGAGGAAGAGAATTCAGGATATATTTTATTTGCCCCTGCCACCTCTGCTTCCAGATGCTCCCCTTAAGCATTAACTGGCCTGTTAGACACCAGATCCGTTTAGAGGCTGCGGGTTCACACGGCCAGTCTGCGGTGAGTTAGAGTGTGGCCCGGGCGGAGGCCGGGAAGCGTGCATACAGTAAGCACTCAATGGGTGCTGAGACGTTGACATCCATCCACTGAGCGCACCCGAGAGGTGAGCGAGAAGGCTTGGCGCGGCTGCTGGAAGGCTGACAGCCGCCGGCCCGGGAAGCCGAGGGGTGATCCGGCGTCGGCGCTCCAGGATTTGCATTTATCAGCCTTCATTCAACCTGCCCCATTGTTAGTTCAAAGCCTGCCTGGGAGGGACTTGGAGACTCGGCTGGGCACTCACCTTCGGTTTAAAATTCTCCACCAATAAGAAGGTCCTAGAAAGGCTGGCCGGTGCGGTTGGCAGGGGTTTTCTGGACTTTGTGACAACATAAACAAGCCATGTTCTGTTTCCATACGTGAGTTTGCTCAGGAAGTTAACAAATGAGTGCCCGAAGCCTGGCTGCCCGTCCACTCTGACGGACACTTCGGGGGGGGGGGGGGGGGGGGCGGGTAGCACCGTGACCTCTTAGCGAAAGATCTAGGGTTTCACCTTTTCATCCCACTTAGCCGATACCATAGAAACAACCCGTTTGTACTATTCAATTCAACAGAGGCAATTACAATGTCACAGCAAAGCACCATGGGCAAGAAGAAACTTTATCCTGAAAGCAATCCTGGATTCTCAGGGGGGAAAAGGAAAAAACCATCAGAATAGTCCCTTGAATTTCTTCCTGCCCGGGTAGGGTTCCAGGAAGAAATCAGTTTGGGGGGAAAAAAGAAATAAAAGGTCTTTGAGCTCCATAGAAAGAAACCTCCCCAATTTTACTTTAAAAAAAATACCCACACAAATTCCCAATTTGTCAGAAATTAAACAGATAATCTTTCTTCCCCCAAATTGGTTTTTGTTTTTTTTTGCTTTGTTTGTTTTTGTGTTTGATTGTTTTATTTTTAATATATTTTTTATTGATTTCAGAGTGAAAGGGAGAGGGAGAGAGACATATGAACACTAACGATGAGAGGGAATCATTGATTGGCTGCCTCCTGCATGCCCCACACTGGGGGGATCAAGCCAACACACCAGGTATGTGCCCTTGGCCGGAATCAAACATGGGACCCTTCAGTCCACAGGCCCATGCTCTATCCACTGAGCAAACCAGTCAGGGCTTGCTATGTTTTTTATTTGTTTGTTTGTTTTGTTTATTTTTTGAGATTTGTTTTTGCTTGCAATCTCCATGGTAAATAGGAAGGCAAAAAAGGAAAGACAGAAAGATACCAAGATAACCCTTCACACAACTAGGTGTCTTTCTCATGTCTGAAAAACCAACCCAGATGCATGCTTTGAAATAAACTCAGACATATAGTAGTAAAGTTCATAGCAAGAGCACCTGTTTGAAATGCATTCTATATTTGGACAGTTTTAATGCCCATAATTGTGTGAACTTTAAGGTTGTTCAATTATGCAATATTTTAAACCTATAAAAAAAAAGAAAAGGCAAACATCCATGTAATACTCTTGCTTCCCCTACCCCCTTTTTTAAACAAAACATCACAACTATTGCTAAAACCACATCTCCCTCTCTTCCTCCCCCAAAAGCAACCAATTAGCGTAAAGAGTGTGAGTCATACTAGGGCTTGGTCTTCCGTGTTTAGGACATACACCTTTTGTATATGTCCGCAAACCTTGTTTTAAAAACCTTTATTGTTGAAGGTATTACATAGGTTCTCCTATTTCCCCCATTAATCTCTTCCAGTCCGCTCCCCTCCCACCTCTCCATAAGCCTTTTAATGTAACTTTTCCCTCTGAGTCTTTTTATCATACCATTAACCAAAGAAAATCTAGCTAAAACTAAGAAAATGTTGTTACATTGATAAGTTTTTGGGAAGCAGGGCAGAACCACGTTTCCGTGCTGTGACAATCAGAGGAAATAATAACAAAGGGATTAGACCAGCGTTTTTCAACTGCTGTTCCGCGGCACACTAGTGTGCCGCAAGATGTTGCCTGGTGTGCCGTAGGTGCAGACAAGACAAGAATTTTATAATTTTTCACTATTTTGTTTACTTAATATTTCATAATAAAGTAATTATAAAATACTTTCTTTGTGTTTATTTGATTCCTATTCAAGAGAATTACTTTATATATAGTCAATATAGGCACAGAGTTAAATTTTTTAACATTTTCTAATGGTGGTGTGCCTCGTGATTTTTTTCATGAAACAAGTGTGCCTTTGCCGAAAAAGGTTGAAAAACACTGGATTAGACAGTGGTTAGAAAACAGCCCCTGTAGGTTGGTTGCCCAAGCCCTTCCATGGTTACCAAAAAGTCAATAGAAAAAAGAAAACACACAATACCCCTTTCCTTCACTTGTGATGGAAAGAATTGGAGAAAATGGGATCTAGATTACCACTTCTTTGAGCTGTATGTCCTATATGGTAATAAAGTGCCTTTTTTGAATGGTCTTGTAAGGCATCATCTTTTAGTAAGGATTTTCCAAGTGTAAAGGGCTCCTCCTAGGAGCTCCAGCCCTGCTGAAAAGCCTGGAGTTGAATCCTCCTAGCTCTCCCATTCAGGGGACCTACATCCGTCCGTGAGTTACAACAGAGCCCCTGCCCGCAGTCCTTTGACTTAACCTCCTCCCGGCAGTAAAAGGGCTGTGAAAGCACAGATTTTTCTTGCATCCCATTGACGGGTGGTGAAAGACATCCTTCCCAACCCCCATGCGCCCCTCCTTCCAGAGCGAAGACTCATTAATTATACTGGCACAGCCCTGCCTGGCCTCCTTGCTAAAGAGCTGCCAGATTTCTACCTGTCACCTCTGCCTTGACAGAGTGTGCGCTGACACCAGGATCACAGAAAACCCTGTAAAAGCTGCCTGATACACGGTGAGATGATGGATGTACCCCGTGGTTGGGCTCGCGGTGCTGCATATACTAAGGGGTTTGTTAGAAAACTCTACCAGGAATCTGGGTTGGAAGCAGATTTTTCTTCTTCTTTTTTTCTAGCTGTACAAAAATGGTGCTTTCAGTTGCAAAAAACAACAACAAAAAAAACCTCATATTTAACCAGCAGTAATCTTTAAGTCATATCCATGAGTGAAGGAGATGAATATTATCCCTATTTCAGTCAACGCATCAAGAAGCCAAGAGAATAATCAGAGTTTAACGATTATCAAGGAGGAGTCATCCCTCTTTCAACACATTTTTGTTGAGTACTTGCCATGTACCAGGCACTGCTCTGGATGATAAAGTCTTAGCCGGAGTACAGATTGCACTGAAGAACAAAGCAAGAGCTGTCTTTAAAGTCTTACTCCCCATACTGTTCAAGACTTTGGGATACAAATAAGAAAACCACATTTCAGACTAGCTTGAGGGGGGAAGTCAGTTTATTCACTCTGGCCTTAAAATAGGGGGAAAGGGTAAGGGCTTCAGGAATGACTGGTCCAGGAATTCAGAATCATTCATCTCTTGCACTCATTCTTACTTTTTTTTTTTTAAATATATATTTTATTGATTTTTTACAGAGAGGAAGGGAGAGAGATAGAGAGCTAGAAACGTCGATGAGAGAGAAATATCAACCAGCTGCCTCTTGCACACCCCCTACCGGGGATGTGCCCGCAACCAAGGTACATGCCCTTGACAGGAAGTGAACCAGGGACCTTTCAGTCAGCAGACCAACGCTCTACCACTGAGCCCAACCGGTTTCGGCTCATTCTTATTTTTTAAATATATATATATTATTAATTTTTTTACAGGGAGGAAGGAAGAGGGATAGAGAGTTAGAAACATCGATCAGCTGCCTCCTGCACACCTCCTACTGGGGATGTGCCCGCAACCAAGGTACATGCCCTTGACCTGAATGGAACCTGGGACCCTTCAGTCCCCAGGCGGATGCTCTATCCACTGAGCCAAACCGATTAGGCCACTCATTCTTACTTTTGCTTCTATTCTTTCTCTCACTGCTTTTCTCAATGTTTTTGTCTTATTCTCTCCCGCTACACGTGTGCTTCCTCTATAGCAGTGTTTCCCAAACTTCTCTCATGATGAGAATCACCTGGTGGAGTTGTTAAAATACAGATTCCTGAATCCCAACTAAGAAGTGCTAAACTAGAATTTTTGGGAACACATAGGTAAAATTGTATACTTAACTAGTGCTCTAAGAGAGAAGTTTGGGAAACACTGGGGTATACCAAGTATGCAATTTTACCTATATGTTCCCAAAAATTCTAGTTTAGCACTTCTTAGTTGGGATTCAGGAATCTGTATTTTAACAACTCCACCAGGTGATTCTCATCATGAGAGAAGTTTGGGAAACACTGCTCTATAGGCTGATGGATGGGGGTGGGGAAGACATTACCAGGGACAGCTCTCCGCTAGTGATCCCATTGGAAAGAGAAGCCTTCTTGCTTTTACCATCTATAGACAAGGTTGTAGGGAAGGATTCAAATTGGCCTGGTTCAGATCTTGTGTCCATCCATAGGCCCATCAATATGGTCAGCCCAAGCAGAGTGTCTGTGTGGCCAGTCCCTGGTGGCACCCCTACCCCTAAAGTCAGGGCGGCGGGGTAATCATGAGCAGCAGCCCCGCCAGAATTCCTAGTAGATAACACAGGAAGGATCTGTTCCCCACGGGAGGGTAGGCAGGGGTTCTGGCAGATAAAAAGAGCAGGTGTTCCCTGCAGTATACCCCCTCCTGAATCGGCCACCTTAGAAAGACACAAACACCTTTGCACAGATTCATATGTATATGACAGAGGTTTCTTTTTCTTTAAGAAGAAGAGAAACTTCCTGAGTCAATCAGGAAGGACGGGAGGGGGGGGGGGAGTGTTTTAGAGGGGATGGCAGTTGGGGGTGGCCCTTGTTGTTTTGTTTTGTGTTTTCTGTTTCTCACAGAAATTTTCATATGCACACAAAAGTAGAATGTTAATGAAGCATGAAGCATTAGAAACAAGTTTCAAAAATGATGTGAATATTTTGGCCATCTTTTCTATATTCATAATGTGGAGAATTCACTGCAACACTTAGACGCAAAAATTAACACAGTGTTGCAGTGCTATGATCTTGGTTATGGAAGAAATGCATGCCTCTAGAATAACTGAACTAAATAGGACCAATACACATTAAAGCTCTTCACAACATGCCTGGTGCAAACTGAGCTTCTACAAGTGTCAATTATTTTTAGTTATTGTCAGCCTATTTAAAGGACTTACAGGCAAAAAAAAACAAAACAAAAAAAAAAACCAAAAAAAAAAAAAAAAAAACTCTACACACTGAAATGTATTTTGCCTATGGAGGGAAAAAAAATTAAGGCTAAACCCCTTACCAATAGACAATAGCATTTTTACATGATTCATTTTTAACGGTGCTATTCATACTTTTTCTATATAATTTCTCCTTTTAGATGGCAATGCCAAATGTTACCAGCAAATGTACTTTTTCACCTTTACAAATAAGGAAAAAATACAGATGAAATTGTCAGGATGAGGAATGAGTTAGGGCTAGGTATCAGAATTCTAAACACTACTTGAAAACTTTGGCAAAATAATCCATCTTGTCATGGACAGAGATAAAATAGCAGTGCTGTGCCCACCTAGGTTTAAGTTGTTCAATTCAACTATGGTTTTCTTATACCCCAGTTATGCTTCTCAAGAGATTTTCAGTTCCCAGCATAGAACAAATACCTTTTAAAAGGCAGAAAATATGCTAATTAAAGTGACATTTTCCCTCTTTCTATGTTTCTCCAACTTGCTTCATTGTTTTTCCTGCTGGGAGCTTGGAAAATTGGGGACAAAAGTGTTTTAGGGGGAACAATAGTGCCCCAAGGCAGAGCCTCTTCTCCTTCTTCCTTAGAGCTTCACAACTCAGCTCTGCGACGTTCCTTTCCAGAAAGACCTCCCACAGAGCCAGTATCTTCAGCTTTCAGGATGGTCAGAGCCTGCTGGGCAGAACCAACAAATAACTGAAGTCCATACTGCTGCTTAGGAAGTAGTATTGAAACTCTGAAATGACATATTTCCATTATGCTATAAACTGGGTTCCTCTTCCTATACTACCCTTAAAAATCCCTGTCCTCACCGGGTGTGGCTTCGTTGGTTGGAGTGTCATCCAGTACACGAGAAGGTGGTGGGTTTGATTCCGATCAGTCCGAGGTCCGAGTATGTGCGGGAGCAACTGATCAATGTTTCTCTCTCAGTTGATGTTTCTTTCTCTCTCTTTCCCTCCCTTCTTCTCTCTAAAAGAAATACCAATTTTAAAAAATCCTGCCGAAACCGGTTTGGCTCAGTAGATAGAGCCTCTGCCTGCGGACTGAAAGGTCCCAGGTTCGATTCTGGTCAAGGGCATGTACCTTGGTTGAGGGCACATCCCCAGTAGGGAGTGTGCAGGAGGCAGCTGATTGATGTCTCTCTCTCTCATGGATTTTCCTAACTCTCTATCCCTCTCTTCTTCTCTGTAAAAAATCAATAAAATATATATTTTTTTAAAAAATCCTACAGAATCCCATATAATTTTTAAAAAGTATCTTCATAATTATCTAATTGCAGACCAGTTATCTAATACAACAATCTTTTTTGTAGACATTGAACAAAAGTTTGGAGAAATGAGTAAGTTATATTGCAGAGACAAAAAAAAAAAAAAAAAAAAAAAAAAAAAATCCCTAGCCAGTTTGGCTTGGTGGATAGAGTGTCTCCTGCAGACTGAAGAGTCCCAGGTTCAGTTGTGGTCAAGGAGGCATGCAAGAGGAGGCAGATCAATGATTCTCTCTCATCACTGATGTTTCTATATCTCTCTCCCTTCCTCTCTGAAATAAATGAAAATGTATTTTTTAAAAGAAAAAAACTGATAAGACAGAATGTAAATCCTAAAGCTTTGAAAGCTGATAGGGGTTACATCATTAAGAAAATCCTTCTGTTTTTTTTACTATTTGGAATTTTAATAGGGTCTGCACACTCTATTACCAACATCTGTGTTGTTGTTGTTTTTTTAACCAGGAAACAAATGGTTAGGTTTTTCCACACAAACATAGTAAAAGAAGAAACTGCATTTAAAAAGCTGTGTTAGTTTTTGCTACTGTGTGTGTGTGTGTGTGTGTGTGTGTGTGTGTGTGTGTTTAAACTAAATATGTTTTAGGGGCTTGATTTGCCCAAAATAAATATCATTTTTAAAGTCTGACAATTTTAGAAAATATTCTTTCAGAACATTAAAGACAATTAATCTTCATGGTATAGGTCAGGATCTTAAGATGTACAGGCAAATACAATTTCCAGTGAGCAAGAAATTGGGCTAACTGCAGTGGAGGAAGCAGATATGATCCAAAATTTAACAAGGTCTGGTATACCTTGGAGAATAGGGAAGACAGGCATATGAAATAATTGTGACGAGTGCTAAACTAGGTATGTGCACAGTGTTGTGGAAGGACAGAAGAGGGCGCTATTACCCAATTTCATTACTAAATTATCTACAGGCTGTGTTTTGGTAAGTAAAACAGACAATAGAAACAAGTATCCTACTACCTCCATGTTTTAAAAACTTCATTACTGTCTGAATTACTTGTTGTCCTCCCTTTAGTTATCGAAATCTAGTCTTTGGGTTTCTTCAAAAGACTGCTAGAAAATGAGTTCTTCTATTGTGACTTTCCAGTGACTCATATGTTTTTACATTGCACACATTAAAATATATTTATAACAAAAAATTAACGAAACAATGCGTATCTTTTCTACGTGCAGTGCACCCTGTTATATTTTAATCTTTCTTTTTTCTTTTCAAAATGCTGGTGGCAACCCATTAAATTGATTCTACGTCTCACTGAGAGTTGATGGCCTACAGTTGAAAAACACTGCTCAGATATGTCCCTTAAAAATGTAAAAGAAGCAAAACATTCTGAATATATGTATTCTGGGTTTTTTTGTTAATAAATCTTTATTGTTCAGATTATTACAATTGTTTCTCCTCCCCCCCCCCCCCGCCCCCCCCCGTCCCCCATAGCTCCCCTCCACCTGGTCCCCACTCCACCCTCTGCCCTTACCTCCTCCTTACCCTCCCCCTCCCCCGTCCTCATCCATATGATTTTTGTCCAGTCTCTTCCCGTACCTCCCACACAGATACCCCTTTCCCCCTGAGAATTATCAATCCCCTCCCATTCTATGCCACTGATTCTATTATATTCACCAGTTTATTCTGTTCCTCAGATTTTTAATTCACTTGACTTTTAGATTCACTTGTTGATGGATATGTATTTGTTGTTCATAATTTTTATCTTTACTTTTTTTCTTCTTTTTCCTCTTTTTAAAGAACACCTTTTAGCATTTCATATAATACTGGTTTGGTGGTGATATACTCCTTTAGCTTTATCTGATCTGTGAAGCTTTTTTATCTGCCCTTCAATTCTGAATGATAACTTTGCTGGGTAGAGTACTTTCTGAGTATAAAGATCAGAACACAAACAAGTGTGGTCAGCGGGACCCCAGCTGCACACCTTTTCCCCGGTAAATTGAAATTGATAGGTTTCAAAGCCATACAGGATTAAATCTCAGGGGAGGGGGACAGGGAAGGCCTGTGATGGTGCAACACTTTGGCCAGGAACCCACATCAACAGAAAGGGGCTTCTAATGTTGTCCAGCCCTTAAAGGGTAAATCTTCCCCCAAGGATAACTTTTGAAGAGGCTATGGAGGACAACAGCTCATCTTCAGAGAGCAGAGCAGGGGCACCCAGAATGACTGACCAAGGAATTCACACGCACAGGATTGGGAGTCGTCATTATCCCCGCCCAGCAGGGTGAGACATATGCTATGAACTACTGACATCCTAGTTTCCCTCCCTATTATATATTGGGTGCTTGACATGTGGCCTTAGGCTTCCAGATCATGAGGAACTACCTCTGGGCATGACCAGAAAAATTCTTATCACTCAGAGATCCCAAAATAGCTCATGAACTTACTTCCTATAGGAGCTCTACCTTCTTTCAAAGAATACTGAACCCTCAATCTAATTCAGTTTTACGATAGATTGCAAAACTTCAAAATATCTAGCGAATTAAAGGCATTATTCCCTGTTTTCCATCATTGACACCTTTTGGGGGGTATTTTAACATTTGTTTAGTATTTTGATGTAATATTTTGATATTCTGAATGGAAGTTAGGTGAATACTACTAGTTAGCTCAATGGCCATCTTGAAATGGAAGTATAGTTGATTCATTTAGAAAGTGTTTTTTGCTATTTGCATTCTTGTTAGACCCTCAGAGCAAGGATGATGGGCTAGGTACAGAAGTTCACCAGGACAGAAAGCTCCAGATGCCAAGCAAGGAGCAGAACCGAGAAAACAAGAACCTCACCGCCAGAGTAACCTATCATCCCTTAGCATCTCTGTGGTCATGCGGTTTGGACACCAGATCTTTCACATCTCAGGTCATGTGGTTTAGACCCCTGACCTTTTCCTCCCTAGTGATAATATCTAGGCCTCGGTTGCATTTCAGCTCCAGGCCCAGAAAAAGCAGCAAAACCAGACCAGTGGCACAACAGCCGCCTCAGGACCAGCTGGATTGACTAATGACTCCGACCAATCAGTGGAGACCATGACCCTGAAAGAGCACACCTGGAAAGCTGATGAATATTCTATTGAAATCCTCCCCCAAGATGTCCCCTAAGATTTCCACCTGCAAAAAGGAACCAATGGGTGCTCTCCCTGCAAGGAGCACACGCATGCCATTCCCTTCCTTCTCTCCTACCCCCACAGGCAAGTATTCCCTCACCTCGAAGGGACCCCAAGAGACTTTCAACCAGGGGAGCAATGGGCAGTTGAAGTTCATCTCAGGCTTACCCCCTGAACCTGCCTCCAAAGCCCCATTTTATCTGGGTAGCCCTTCTCTTTGGGCATCCCCATCTCCCATACCCTTTTCCTTAAATAAATTCCATTTTCTTTCATCACTGTCTGAGATGGCTATCTAGCTTTGCCCACTGTAACCTTTCATTAACATTTGAAATTTTAATCTTGGGGGTTTTTTTTCCTTTTCTTTTCTTCAGCCTTCATTTTAAAATTTGCATTATTTTCTTTCTGTGATTTGCCATCATTTAAATAGCTGCTTTGGAAATGGCATTAGAAAGGTTCCAAACCACTAATGGGGATTCAGGACACACCACCCCAAAATATGGCATCTTGACATCCTATATAATAAAAGCCTAATATGCAGATCAACTGAACAGTGGAATGACCATTCGGCAGAGAGCGGGGGGCTGGTGAGCGGGCAGTGCCAGGCCAGCCAAAGTGCATGCCAGCGGGTAGAGGGAGATGGCAATAGGTGGGCAGCTATCAGTGGGTGGTGGTGACCAGTGGTGGAGGGATGATGGGGGTGCAGGGCCGGCTGCTCCCATCAGCACCTTCCCTGATCTGCTTGAGTGTCGCCTCCCACAGAGGGAGGCCAGACTGCAGTTTAGGCTCGCTCCCAAGCCATCAGCTGGACATCCTCTGAGGGCTCCTGGACTGTGAGAGGGCACAGGCTGAGCTGAGGGACTCTCCCACCCCACCCCACCCCAAGTGCATGAATTTTTGTGCACTGGGCCTCTAGTAGTTAATATTTTAAACTGAAGGGGTCTGAGAAAATGGACAGAGCAGAAAAGTCACTTGACCTTTCACGGTCCTTCTTCCCAGAAACAGGTAATAAAACCCTCATGTAAGAGGTGCCTGGGAGGAAAGGAGAAAAGGAGCGTCTTTATCTGCAATGGCAAAAAATGCCAAGAGGAATCCTAACAAACAGGTCTTGCTAAGTTTCCCCCAGGTTACCACAATTACCTCCTACTCCTTAGCCACGATATTCCTCCATGGCCTTGCACTCTCCATCAAACCCAGCACAAAATAGTCAGGTCTGTTTCATTGGGTCATTTCCTTATGAACCTCTCATGTCACATAAAACCCATTAAATAAAGGTGTATGTTTTTCTGTGGTTAATCTGTCTTTGTCGGTTTTTAATTTTCAGACCCAGCCAGGAACCCTAAAAAGGGTGAGGAAAACTTCTCCTCCCCACATCACAAAAAAGAGCAGGGACCCCATCTCCATTCCAGCTTATCCCTGCAGCTGCTGCTGCTCTTTGGTGTATCTGTCTTATGCAAGTGATTCTGTTGGTGCCTTGAACTTCTGAAATACTGCTGTTTCTTGGCTTCTTGAATCATGTTGTCTTTATGAAAAGCCACTGTCTTCAAATCAATGCCATAAACAACCACTGGATTTGGGTCAGACTCTGGCAACAAAATGCCTGCTGACAGCACATGGAATAACGTTACCCCAGGAGAAACTCACATGTCAAAGATGCAAACTCACCTTGATGAGGAACCAGGTGATGCTGGAGAAATCCAAAAGAGGCTAAAACTCTGGGCCAAGCATTATCTGCCTGCTGCAGATGCAGTTAATTCTCCTAAACCAAATGTACCAGGTTGGCCATTGCACTAATCACCTCACACGATAAAAAATATTTTTTTGCTAATCCTTGCCAGAGGATATTTTCCCATTGATTTTTAGGGAGAGTGAATGGGAGAGGGAAAGACAGAAACATCGATGTGAAAGAAACACATTGACTGGAATTGAACCTGGTCCACAGGTTCCACTGAGCCAAACTGGCTAGGGCCACCTCACATCTTTACCACACTCGGAGTTACCACATAGTCCAGGAATATGTGAAAGTCTAACTTTTGGAATCAATGACTAATATTTTGAGTCAAGTTTTTTAAAGATGGCATTTCGGGCAGCAGATTCCCCAACTAGTGGGAAAGGTAAGCTGATTTAGAAGGTTTCACAACCAAGAGACATAAGAGGTCTGAGATAACTAAGAGTTTGTGGAGCAGTAACCACCCCTGATCTCTCCCCTTCACATAGGGGAGGAGGATTTGACATTAGCACTTCACTCCCTTTTCTACAAGACTGAGGGCACCGTATAGTCTGTTTTCAGTAAGTTAGGAAATAGTGATTATCTCTTAACATTTGCTATGCTACTAGACCTGCCAGCACCTCACTTTCCTGAGACAAGGAGAAAGAAGCATGACAAAAAGAGGGGAGCAAGAGAGAGAAAGTACCAGGTGGAGAGCCTATATTCCCACTTAGTACTATAAAAATACATGAACTTCCTGTAAGCTGAACTAACTCCATGGGAAGTGGCAGGACTGAAGCCAGATTGCTAATATATCCCTCCTCCCAACATAGTGGAGTATACACCTGCGAGTGGAGTGATTACGGTCCAGTCGCCTTCCACAAGCAAACTCATGTGTCCTTGCCATCCCAGATGATAGGGGATCCAGAAGCAATAGGCTCTAGACTAGATTCCCCTGGGAGTTAAGTAGGTGGAGAGAGAAAGCTAAGACTATCTCCCAAGAGAAGGGACTAGGATAGGGAACCACTTGAAAGCCCTCATGGAACAGTAACTACCACACGTGCCAGAGAAGAGCCAGCATGTGCACACCTGTTCCGTGGATGGAACCTACAGAAACATCAATGCGACAAATAGAAGGCAAAGGGTAAGGAGACCCTGGGTGTCTGTTTTCCCCTGGTTGCTAGAATATGCTTTCAGCTGCTCCCAATCATAACAGTGCTAGATCATGCGTAAGTGCATAGATTTAACTCTCCTCCTAAGTTTTATTCATCATTAGTTATGATAAAGCTGGCATTGCTGTCAACATCTCATGCATAAGAAGCCTGGTTAGGAAATGAAAAACAAATAAAACCTGAAAAAGGAAATTTGGATCTAGAAGAAAATAGATTGATACGGGTCATAAAAACCCAATCCTTTAGAAAAAACAAGAACTAAATTCATTTCATAATATATATATATATTTTAAGTAAAGGGGCCTAGATACCCAACTGTCAAAGGAAGGAAGGCCAAGGGGGAAAGTGGTTATGGATTCTGTTTTGAAGTCAGGAGGGAGACCAAGAAATAGGAAATCCTCTGTTTGAGAACGGCAAAGAACTGGGGCTTTCGTCAGAAATTCAGCCTAAAAGAAAAGTTTCCACTTTTTCAAACGGCCCTCTCATAAACATCTCCAGTGACAAAGATCTAGCTTCTCTGCAGGCATCTAGTTCATCTTGCTCTTGTGCCATCAAACAAGCTTATCTACAATAGGCACCAGAGACAAAAAAAACCCAGAAAAGCAGGGGTTGTTGGCCCAGATAAAAGCTACAGGCCAATGGGATTCTTCCTTACCCTCAAGTAGATATTAACCCTGCCACTGTTTAAGTGGACAGCAAGAACATTCAGCAAATGGTGACTGCACATGACAGGAGTCCCATTGATCTATTTTTCTTCTTGCCCACTTTGTCCATAAAATCAGTTCCTTACTACATCGTCAAGGAAAAGGTTAGACGGTATCATCCAGAAAGACCTGCACCACTTAACTTTTATCTGGCTTAACTGGAAAGACAATTGAACACTGGCTGAGCTGCTAAAGGTCATCAGAACTAATCCCAGTGGTAACTAGGATGAGATCTGACATCACTCGGAAGCAAACTGGAAATACAAAGTGCTCAAGAGCTTGCCACAAAACTTGTCTAAACATACTGCTAATTTCTCCATAAATAAAAACATCCCCTTAAAACAAAAGCAAGAGCAATTGAGGCTTCAGACGCAGATAATAAAAAAAATAGTATATAACCCTCACAGACTGAAATGCTTGTGCTCTCTCTGACTCTATCTTAATTCTAGCCTGCGCTTTTCCCATGGCCTTCAGGAGGATGGTTCCCGCATATAATTACAGATATGATCATTATGAAGGGAATTCTGCTTGAGGCTGGAGCTTTTGGCAAGGATTTTCAGGAGCCTCAAGATTAGACTCAGATTAGCAGGGATCAAAGAGACCAGGAACAGAAAGATTTAGAGATTTCATGCTCTTTCTTTGATCCCTGTTGGGGCCTAGGTGACCCAACTCTTGGTCTGCCCATTTTCCCTCCTGTCACGTAAAAGAAGCCTGAATTCTGGGCTCTTATAAAATGGATTTGCAGAGGGTTTAAAGGCCCCAGCTCCTTAAACTGGCACCTTCTCGATTAATAAACCTTTCTTTACTCCAAACAGACATTTTGAACGTTGGCCTTCTAAACCATCAGGCACCTGAACCTTGAATCAGTAACATAACATCTTTCTTTTTTTTTTTACAGAGAGGAAGGAAGAGGGATAGAGAGTTAGAAACATCGATGAGAGAGAATCATCGACCAGCTGCCTCCTGCACACCTCCTACCAGGGATGTGCCTGCAACCAATGTACATGCCCTTGACCAGAATCAAACTTGGGATCTTTCAGTCCGCAGACCGACACTCTAGCCACTGAGCAAACCGGTTTTGGCCAGTAACATAACATCTTATTCTAGCCCAAAGGTGATGAAATCAAATCACACACACAAAGAAAATCTTTGAAAAATGTGTGACCTCACTTAAAAATTAATGTTGGGAAATCCATTTTGTTATATTTTAACCAGGCAGCAGCAGCAGCAGCAAACTTCGCACCCTGTATTATTGCTTCTCAAGGAGTCAACAATTTGGACTAGATGATGCTTCTGACTTTTGTCAGTTACTACACATCATTAAGAAAGAAGTCTATATGCCGAAACCGGTTTGGCTCAGTGGATAGAGCGTTAGCCTGTGGACTGAAAGATCCCAGGTTCGATTCTGGTCAAGGGCATGTACCTTGGTTGCGGGCACATCCCCAGTAGGGGGTGTGCAAGAGGCAGCTGACCAATGATTCTCTCTCATCGATGTTTCTAACTCTCTATCCCTCTCTCTTCCTCTCTGTAAAAAATTCAATAAAATATATATGAAAGAAAGAAAGAAAGAAAGAAAGAAAGAAAGAAAGAAAGAAAGAAAGAAAGAAAGAAAGAAAGAAATCTGTAGACATTGTGGATGTAGGGGATTATTGTTGGCTTTGTAAACAAAGTATTGTCAGGATGATTTTAGCAGCAGGTATGTGCCAAATCCTCAAAGCAACAAACTGGCATTCAAATAAACACATTTATTATTTCACATAATGAGAAGTTGGGAGGTAAGATCTTTCAAGGGTTGGCGACATTAGGAGTTCAACAATGTCATAAGGCATCTCTATTCTTTCTATTTTCTGCTGCCATCCTAAGCATATTGTTTTTATCATCATGATTCTTCATAATTATCCTCAAGATTTTGTCCTCCCATCTAAAAGAGGTAGACATTTTCCATTCTTTTTTTTATTAGGAATAGAATGAACTTCTCTAACAGAACTGCCCCAAATTAAAAACAGTAAGCAGAGAGTGAAGAGAAGCCTCAGACATGAGTTATAAACAGCTCCTTTATTATAAATAATCAAAGTTGGTAAAACTGGAAGAAATACTCTTTTTAAGAAAAACTTAAATATGGCTGTCCAAGATAACTAAAAAGAACACAGTGATCCATACAAGTAAACTCTCTCTTCAAATACCAGTACAACATGTATATATCCCCCCAACCTGGTACATTTTTATAGTGTTTTATTTTTCCTAAAAGAGTATTACATTAATCACATTTTGTTTAAATTATTCTGATGTCACCTTTATAACAATCATCTGTTAGATATTTAAATACCATGAAAATACAACTTTGATCATTTTGGGAAATTCCCATTTCAACTCAATGAAATACGTCCATATAGTTACATATTTTACTCTTTTCAGAGTAGGCCACCTCTAGACCTCTTGGAATATTTCACCCTTTTCTACGAAAGTGTATTCGACTCATAAGTTCTCTGAACTTCAGTATTAAGGAGTTGTCTTTCCATGCTTCATAAGTATTTCTAAATTTGTCATAATAACTTTCTTTTTTCAGGTTGAAATCTGATCTAATTTTTTTAAAATAACTATCTTTTTTCCAATATTCTCCCCAGGAGCCTTTGAATTTTTCCAAATAAGATTTTTTTTCATGCTCTTCCTTCCATATTCCTTCTCCCTTTTTTAAGGCTTTTAATTCAGCTTTCAGTAAGCGTCTGTGAATTTTCCAATACATTTTAGAATCATGATCTAGTCCTTGAACAAGAACAGTTTTGCCAAGGCCTCTTCTCAAAATGTCTTCATTTAGATTCACATTAAAAAATCTACCCTGGAATGAAAAATAACACAAACCAATTATTTAAGAAAATTGCTAGTATGCCCATACCATCTATTTATTTTAAATTGAGTCATTCAGCAACTTTAGTTCTCCAGAGAAAAGCCAAAAAAGCAAAAGGGTCCCCAAAGGCTTAAAACAGCTAATTTATTATCCAAGAATTTCATTACTAGAAGAGATATATGCTCAAAGTCAATGGCCTGTTTTTTAACATATCACTCTCTACAGCCTCGTGTTCTAACCCAAAGAGGCTTAGAAGCAGTAAAATGTATAAAAAGCAGGTTTTTTTTGTTTGTTTGTTGTTTCATATAGGAATGGATCATACAAGATAGGCAAAATGACAGAAAGTCACAGTAAAAGAAACTAAAAAAAAGTAAGCAAATGCAAAATGAACTGAATCGTCATGAAAATATTAAGTTAGGTTCAGAATTCTAGCATTTTGGAAGGCACTAGCATGTAAATGAATTTTTTAAAGACTTTCCACAAAATAATTAACATAAAAATAGGCCTGACCTGGAATCTTCATCCTTCAGAAAATTTCATTAATGGAATCCCTCATTTTCCAGTGAAACGGGATAAATGGGATTTCCTCTCCCCATACCCCTCTTTAAGTTATAAAATTACAAAGTAAAGGAGATCCTGATTAGCTATTTTTATACTCCTTGTGGGATTTCCACAAATTATTAATAATTTCATAGCTCTGTTAGACAAGTAATTTACAGTTAAATTCTAAAAATGTGAAAACTCCAAGTTGAAAGTAGGAAAGGTTTTCTAGGTATTTCTAAAGAAAAAGTATCCTTTTGCTCCTTTAAATACAGTAATTTTTGCCCTAGCTGGTTTGGCCCTTGGACTGAAGAGAAGCAGGTTCAATTGCGGTCAAGGGCATGTATCTTAATTGCAGGCTGGATCAGGTTAGAGTACACATGGGAGGCAACCAATTGATGTGTCTCCCTCACATCAGTGTTTCTCTCTCTCTGTCTCTTCTCCTCCCTTCCACACTCTCTAAAAATCAATTGAAAAAAATATCCTCAGGTGAAGATTAACAACAACAAAAAATCCCACAAAATAAATACAGTAACTTTTGGTATAGGAGTTCATAAGTACAATTTTTAAATGTTTACCATCTTTTTCTCAATCATTTTATTTTAAGAGCTCATTCCCTTAAGCCAAAATCAGAATAATTAAAATTCAACCTCACACATTAGTAAAATTCAACAGCTGTGTAAATTACCACACTATACATATAGCACTGTTTGGTCACCTACTAGAAAGCGATATAAGATAAAATATACAAGGTGAAGTGTGGGCTCAGGGGCCAGAAAGAGCTGGGTTTGAATCCAGGTTGGTTACCCTGACTCCCATTATTTTTAAAAAAATATATTTTATTGATTTTTTACAGAGCAGGAGAGAGAGGGATAGAGAGTCAGAAACATCGATGAGAGAGAATCATGGATCAGCTGCCTCTTGCACACCGCCTACTGGGAATGTGCCCGCAAGCAAGGTACATGACCTTGACCGGAATCGAACCTGGGACCTTTCAGTCCGCAGGCCGACGCTCTATCCACTGAGCCAAACTGGTCTGGGCTCCCATTATTGCAGGAAGAATTAATGGGCCAGATTTCCCAGGCACAAGTGGGAATGAGGTTCTTGGGAGTCAGCTGAAAGAAGCATTTTCAGAAGCCCCCAGGAGAGGATGGGATGTGGAGGAGGCCTTATTTGCATAAAGTTGCATTTCTCCAGTTGTTAGGTCCCCTGCCCCTTAAGCCAGTCCTGGGAAAGGTGTGGCTGGGATTCCAGCAAAGCCAGAAGCAAGGCCAGTGTCTAGAGTTTCCATTCCAAGTTGTAGCCCCGTGCTGTTTAGCATCCAAGTTCATTCAAGTCCATTAATCCCTTGTGGAATGGTACGTGGCTGTGAACCACATGGGGGCAGGGGAGCACACCCCTGCCACAGAAGAGCCCTGAACGGGGCGCCAGAGAAGAAAAGAGAGAAGTAGGGAACTTCCTTTGTTTGGAAATTTAAATATTCAGGTTGCACTTGTGATGGCCACGCCTATTCTGGCCAATGTTCCCATGTCACTCAGAACTTTACTGGACATGTTTCTCAACTGTCCCTTCCCCCATGGTTCAGCTGGGGACAGACTTGGGAGTGTTAAATGCAACTTTTTGGCAAAGCTGTATAAAAGGCATGCCTATGCCAAAACTGGTTTGGCTCAGTGGATAGAGTGTCAGCCTGCGGACTGAAAGGTCCCAGGTTCCATTCCAGTTAAGGGCATGTACCTTGGTTGCTGATCGATGTTCCTCTCTCATCAATGTTTCTAACTCTCTATCCCTCTCTCTTCCTCTCTGTAAAAAAATCAATAAAATACATTTAAAAAAAAAAAAAAAGGCATGCCTATGTTACTTAGCCTTCCCTTCCCTCCTTTTCTGTTAAATAATAGCCAGGTTATTACAATGGTATCACCATCTGTGAATGGGAATAAAAACAGTGACTCTATAGGGTGATTTTGAAGATAAATAAAATATAATCCTTAATTAAAAAGAGAAGATAATATTTTGAAATGCCTTTGGCATCTCTCATATAATTTTGTGTCATCCATTTACTTTTAAACGCAAGATGCTCTGGTTAATTCTTATTTTAATAGAAATGAATATGATCTTGACATGCAAAAAATAATGAATTCCATTAGGTTTTCTAGAAATAATTCAAAAAATAAAGAATTCAAATAGTTACCATTCTAATCATTTATTAAAAATGTTTTTATTTATTTCAGAGAGAGGAAGCGAGAGAGAGAGCTATAAAATCAATCATGAGGAAGAACCATCCATCAGCTGCCTCCTGCAAGCCCCCAATGGGGATCAAGCCCAAAATCTGTGCATGTACCCTGACCTGGAATTGAACTTGGACTTCCTGGTTCATGGGTCAACACTGTGGGGGTTTTAATCACTTTAATGTAAGGTTATTGTTTCTTCAAATTACTCTTGTTTATTATACAATAAGGGACTTTAAAACTAAGAAAAAATACTCAAAAAAAAAAAGCTTCTCCTTACATTACCAATGTGAATAATTTAAAATTTTTCCTTTATCTTAATTTTCTATTTTTGATAATAAACATATATAACTAAAACTTTATAACAGAATTTACATATGAAACACCCGATTCTCTAAAAATAATCACTATGAGTAGCAGATTTAAGAGACAAAAATATTCAGTCCCATTATATAGCCAATGTTCTAATTAATGGCATATTAATGTGTCACTAAAAAGAACAAAATATTGCTTATTATTTCTTCACACTACTTACCTTATTCACTAAAAGGTTGCAAAAGAGTACTGAGTTCTCCCTTCCAAGAAGCTGGAACCACAGTAGTTGGGAAGGTTTTAGTTCCTTTTGTAACCACATATTCCCAGATGTGGTGAGTTCTACTCCAGCCAGCTTAACCAGCAAAGCCCCACTGGGCTCTTCTGAAAAGGTTAGGTAGAGAAGAGTGTAGCTTTAATACCGTGTTGTGAATGCAAATTTCAAAATAATTTACCACCCCCCCCAAAAAAAAACACAACAACAATTGAATGTATTATGCTTATGTATAAATACCCAGATTCTCTAGATGTAAGTATTTATTTCTATACTCAAGTTTTCTTTTAAAATAAGACAAGTATATAACAGATGGAATAATTTCAAAAACCTACTTCAGTCTCCACAATGGGAGAATTTCAGCAGGAAAGAACCAGCCCCTGCCCAGCTCTCCAATCTCCTTAGTGCCCCTTGTCCCCTTCTTCCCTGTGCCCTGGCCACTGGAGTCTTCATATGGCTTCACAAAAGCCAAGCCCATTCCCACGCACATTCTCTGATAACTTCTAATAAAAGAACACTACAATAGTTATTTCATTTTATTATACTTGCACCTTACTTACTTCTCCATGAAGATATAATAGGTAAAGTAATAGGAATGTGTTCAATTTCTAAACCATTCTCAGTTATTCGGCGTAATCGTCCACGTAGTTTAACATTCTTTCTTATAAATTCTAGTGGGATGTCTGAAGAACTTGTAAACTTTGATGTCTAATGATTTACAAAGAGAAAAATACATTTTGTTATTATTTTCACTTTAAAATTGTGTTAAATTATTACTTAGACACCAAGAAGACAGCCATTGAAAATTTTTTATTTGGTTCTTAATTTTATATTAACATTTAATATGATTTAATCAAAAGTGTTTATAGGGACATTCTTTTTTAAAAAATATATATATTCTATTGATCTTTTACAGAGAGAAAGGGAGAGAGATAGACAGTTAGAAACATCAATGAGAGACATTGATCAGCTGCCTCCTGCATGCCCCCCACTGGGAATGTGTCCGCAACCAAGGTGCATGCCCTTGACCGCAATCGAACCTGGGACTCTTCAGTCCACAGGTAGACACTCTATCAACTGAGCCAAACCGGTTTCGGCTATAGGGACATTCTTTAGAAATCTTTGTCACCATTTTACTATTTCAAGCTACAATACAGTGCTCATTGAACAGATTCCTAACTTCTAAAAGTTTACATCCTCAAGATGTAACACAATTCATCAAAAAGAAGTGAGTATAATGAGTATATATCTGTACCTTGCACCATACAAGTCTGGTTAAATAGTCACTATCCTATTCCACAGATGTGTAATCTACTCAGACAGGTACTGCTGGGAAAACCTAAACCAAGCTGAGTCAAATTAAAATACAACTTTTAATCAACAAGACTTTTTTTACTTATTTTGTTATCTCATAGGAGAAAAATTACAAAAAAAAAAAAAAAAGGGCCAACATTAGAAATTTAATTAAATACTTAAAGCCCTAGAGTTAGTCAATATTTTATACCTATATGTTCCACATTAACAATACTATAGGGACACAGGGATGAGCTTCATTCATAATCATGGCTAACCAAGAGCTTCCCATATGTAGGATAAATTAGTACCCAACTTCCTAAGAGAGTAAAGTTGAATTAAACATTACCCAAAAGAGTTACACCCAAGAATAATATAGTAGCAGACAAATTCAGCATGTGAAACACTCAATGGGACAAATGACTCTTCTAACAAATCAATGGCTTGATGGGAAAAATAGGGATGGTGAATTGTTATAAAATAAATGAGACTTAACAAACAAGCACAATTTCTGGACCATCTGAATCCTGATTTGAATAACTCATCTACTTAAAAAAAGACATTACTGAGACAATCAAAGAAATTTTAATATTGATGGAGTCTGAAATACTAAGGGATTATTAATTAAATTATGTGTCATAATATTATAGTACACACAGGCATTAATGAGCTTCTTGATGCAATATAATAAGAAGTATACACCACCTTCTTGTTCACACTAAATCTAATGAGGAAACACACACACACACACAGACAGTGGGACATTCTACAAAATAACTGGCTTGGACTCAGCATTGTCTTCTACTCTGAAAGGTTGCATGTTTGAGTCTCTGTCAGAGCAAATACCTAAGTTGTTTGATCTCAGGTCAGGGCACAAACAAAAGGCAACTGATCAATATTTCTCTTTCACACTGATGTTTCTTTTTCTTTTTCTCTCTCTAAAAAGAATTGATAGTAAGTAAGTTCAAAACACTGAGGATACAAGTGATGACATGGAGTTAGGGGGGAAAGGCAATAGTTGGAAAAGATGTAGTATAGTAATGCTATGTAGTCATTGATAATAGAAAACAATATCTAAATAATAAATGTAGGAAATATATACAGGAACAATAAATCCATGCCAAATTGCAACACGATATTAAAATTACATCCTATAGCAAGTACAGTTATTAAAAAAAAATACTTGTAAGTCTTGAAATGTCAAATGTATTTCCACAAAGTGTTTATTATTTTTTTAAAATATATTTTATTGATTTTTTATAGTGAGGAAGAGAGAGGAATAGAGAGTTAGAAACATGGATGAGAGAGAATCATCGATCAGCTGCCTCTTGCACACCCCTTACTGGGGATGTGCCCGCAACCAAGGTACATGCCCTTGACCAGAATCGAACCTGGGACCTTTCAGTCCGCAAGCTGACACTCTGTCCACTGAGCCAAACCGGTTTATTATTAAAACAGTATTGAAAGTGCAAAAAAATATGCTAACTGAAAGCATAAATTATTTTTTATACTGTGCAAGTTGCTTTATTCATTGCACAACTGATCTTAAAGACTGTTGCAAATTAGAGGAAGCATAAATTTTTCAGTTCAGAGGAACATAATTTAACTATGATCTAAATCTATATAAAACTGCTATAGAAACGAGTTTTGAGATATTCCACAATGTCAGAAATGCAAATTTAGTAATTATACCATCCTAACAAACTAAATCCCTTTCAGATTCCTTTTTAACCATGAAGAAAATGATTATGGAAATACAAGCTGTGCAATTACTTGCCATAAAAAAATACTGTGGATGTGTTACTGTTAAACAAGATCTTACCGGTAATTGTTCATTGTCCTAAAATACTATTTAAAGTTTCTAATATGAATAACAAAATGCTACACTACTTGAGATAAAAACTGAAGTGAGAAAAAAGTAACTGTTTATTGCTTCTCATAATGTCTTGTTCATTGTTTAACTTACCAGCCGTACACTTCTTAGAAGTAATGATATTCCCACTATGGCCATTATGGTGCTGATGTTCTTCAGAAAGAAATTCAATGATTAATTCTCACAACAGTGAAAGTACTAATTAGAAAGGGCAAAAAGGACAGTCCTCCTGTCCAAATAAGGTACATGCTTCAACTAAAGGCCTACTTATTCCAAAAAACTTTAACTGCCCACCTATTAATCTCCTTTTTCTCCCAAATAACCTGGCATGCCCAGTAATTCACATAATAATGTACTGTTCTCTATTATTGTATTACTTTACCCATGATTACCTTGAAAGCAAGAATCAGTTTTAATACATTTTTGTGTAATGCCAACAGCTAACTCATGTAACCCTGAGTCTGTGGTGAGGGTTTAAGTATTTGGGTAGAAAACTTTACCACCAAAACCTTAAAATACTGCACCTTGAGAAATACATGTGGGCAAGTAGTTGAGAAAAACTCATTGATGTTTTTATAGTGTTTTCTATAAACTGAAATAGGTGTTTAATTAAAAAAACAAGAACCCTGCAGCTCCCTACACAGAAGTGAGACTTTCGCAGGATTTTCTTCAATACATACAAGTGGGTATGTAAGAAATGACGTTGAAAGCATACTCAAGGTACCTTCTGAGATGGGGTCCTTGGGATGATACATCCCTGTACTAACTTAAACACTGCTTCCACTCCCAATCCTGCTAACGTCGTTTTTCCACTTGAAAAAGCCCAGGCACCCCTGCCTGCTTACCTGGCAGAGTGGAGGCCTGATCAATTCACATCTACATATCCACCACTCATCAACGCCACGTCTACTTATCCAGCACTTACTAAGTAAGGACTGGAGCTGCACCCATTGTGTGAAACCAGACATGGTCCTAGCCCTCTGTGCTGCTTGGCCACAGAGTAGGCTTAAGGCATAGATCCTACCCAACTTCTCAGCAGAATTCAACCCGGTTAATCATTCCTTCTGAAAGCATTCTCTTCACCTGCCTCCTAGGACACCTGGCTTCCCTCTCCCCCTTCCCTGTTCCTTTGCCAATCTTTGCTGACACCCTTCTTTTCACTCCCCAATTTTTAAATGTTAGGTGTCCTTGACGGGAGACTAGGACTTCTTCAGTAGTGTCTCTGACTCGCTTCAAGATGCCATCCAGGCTTTAAATACTCCTTTCGGTATAACAGAGCTCATTCCCAAAGCTTTATGTCCGGACCTGAGCCCTTCAACACGAGATTCCTCATCCAGGTGCCTAAAACCGTGGTCGGCAAACTGCGGCTCGCGAGCCGTGGCTCTTTGGGCCCCTTGAGTGTGGCTCTTCCACAAAACACCACGGCCTGGGCGAGTTTATTTTGAAGAATTGGCGTTAGAAGAAGTTTATGTTTAAAAAATGTGGCTCTCCAAAGAAATTTCAAACGTCGTCCTGTTGGTATCTGGCTCTGTTGACTGATGAGTTTGCCGACCCCTGAAACCATCAGCTGGAGCTAGAAGCCTAGGAACCATGTTCCAGTTCACACATCTCTCTTTCCAAGCCCAAAAGGCATCTTCAAGTTCAGAGCCCAAAAAGGTCTCTGGATTTTCCTAACATTTACCCCCACTGCTCCCTCCCAGCAATGCCTGCCGCAGCCAGCAGGGGGCAGCCCCTCCATCCCTCTCTTTGGACCCCACACCTGACCCCGCTTAGCACCACCCTCCCCAGCTCCCCCTCCCTGGCTGGATCTGCAGGGGCCTCTCACCCTACGGAGAAGTGGACAAAACAAAACCACCCCCAGGCCTGCAGGGCCCACGTGCCGGCCCTCCGCACGGGCACCCAGGCCCCGCGGCGCCCGCCCTCCGGGCCCCGCGCCCGGCCCCGCGCCCACCCCCTGCCCGGCCGGCGGGCGGGGCCGCGGTACCCGGACGAGGCGCAGGTGGTCGTCCGCCCACTGCGACAGCCGCGCCACCGCATTGGGCGCCGCTCCTTCTCGGTCGGCCGGCGGCAAAGCCCGGGCTTCGGGCCGCCCGGCCATGTTGCTCCCGGCCTCCCCGGGCCCGCGCTGCGCCGCGCTCCTCCGGGCGGCAGGGGGCGCTGTTCCCACGGCGGCAGGTGCGGATCCGCGATCCCCTAGCATAGCAGCTGGCTGATAGCGGGGTTCCCTTCACCCACGCCTGGGAGTGTCCGGAGGCCCGGCTGTTCCCTCCTTCCGACGTTGCGGGTGGAGGCCCCCTCCTCCCCACCCGTTATGAGACGCCCCAACACTGTGCAGTGCTTGTCCCAGGCCTGAGTGCTCCCTATTGGGTAGGGGAGGGGCTGAAGGACTCTCTCCCTTAGGCTCCAGGGAAGCTGTCACTTTGTGATTTCAATGATTTCAGCCGCAGCGTGGGTTCCGCACTGCCATGGAGGAAGGAAATTGGAGCAGATCATGCCTCCACTGACGGCGACAATTCCCTGAGCTCCTTAAGATGATCAAGCCATGTCCTGTTCATCGGCCCCCTCTAGTCTTCATGCCCATCTGACCCCGCTTTGACTCTCTGCTTGGGCATTATGATCATTCCCTTGAAAACAGCTTCAACTCCAATTCCCTCCCCCCCCGCCCCCCCCATCTTCTTTGCATTTGTCTGGCAAAACCCCAACATTGGATTACACCCAGCCTCACCAAAACAGTTGGAGTCTAGTGTGGAGAGATCTTCAGCTTTTTTTCCACGATAAGCTGAAAATCTAGACTTTTCTATGAAAGCACCCTGTTTGAAATGAAATGTTGGCAAAGCACTCTGTGCTGGGCATAAAATATATGTTCAGGGAGAGACTATTGGCTTTCTGTGTGTTATCTCTGCTTTAATGGCTTTGCATTATACTTCAAGAAATGTCAAAACTCCGTAGGCTCTTGTAAAGGGGCTGTATAGTGGAGGTTCTGACTGGCCAAACTCTTCTTTCTGACTCCCTCCTTCATTCATTTGGCCTCAAGCACACTGCGCTTCTCTCTGCTCTTCACACATGCCAAGTTCATCCCTGCCTTAAAGCCTTTGCACTTCACTGTTCCCTCAGAATGCTCTAACCACCTCCCTTTGGCTCTCTATCCCACCACCACCCTCGAGCCTGGCTTCTTATCCTCTCAGTTTAAGTATCATATTCACAGAGGGCTTTTCCCTCTCAAGTAGGTCCTTACCATAAAATTAAATTTGTAATTTTTAAAATATATATATTTTATTGATTTTTTTTTTCTTTTCAGAGAGGAAGGAAGAGGGATAGTTAGAAACATTGATGAGAAACATTAATCACCTGCCTCCTGCACACCCCCTACTGGGGATGGGCCCACAACCAAGGTACATGCCTTTGATTGGAATCGAACCTGGGACTCTTCAGTCCGCAGACTGACGCTCTATCCACTGAGCCAAACAGGTTAGGGCAAATTTGTAATTTTATAGACTGACTGACAGGCTTTTATTTTTATTCCTTTCCTTCTCCACTAGTCTGTAGGTCAGGACTGTGTCTCTTAACTGTCTATGCCCGAATAGCCAGTGTGAAGGACAGTTCCTCATACATAGGAGAATCTTATTAAATACTAGAGGCCCAGTGCATGAACTTGTGCATGGGTGGGGTCCCTTGGCCAGGCTAGCAACTGGAGCCAATCAGGGCAGACTGGTGGTGGTGGGGGGACCATGAGAGGTTAGCCAGCCAGGGGGAGGGACCACAAGAGGTTGGCAGCACAGGAGGTTGGCTATGGGAGTGCACTGATCACCAGGGTGCAGCTCCTGAACTGAATGTCTGGTGGTCAGTGTGCATCATAGCTACTGGCCAGTTGTATGGTTGTCTAGTCATCTGGTCTTAATGGTCACTTAGGCTTTTATATATATGGGTTAGCTGAATGAGAGATATCCTCTTCAGTTCTCTATATGGCAAAATCTCTACCTATTCTTCCTCTCTGTTGTTTTGTCCTCCTCTTCTTCCCTTCCTCTTCCTTCCAAACAAATTCAGTCCAATAGCCTTTAGGGACCTAATAATTAGAATTCACATGAAGAATTAAAGAGTACTAGTAAAAAAAATTAAATGCTGCATAAATGTATTTTTTTTATAAATCTTTGCTTCTCCTGTATGATTTCAAAAACAACTAGATAAAACAGTATTTACAAAACCGTGCTGATGGGCTTATAATGTATAAAGATATATTTTTTATGACAATAGAACAAAGGAGGGCAGAGGGAACAGAACTATTTTGGAGCAGTTTTTGTACTTGATTTGTGAGCTTTATGTAAATTATATCTTTATTCTTTTTTTTTTTTTTTTTTTTTTAATAGGTGAAGGAAGACTTTTGGATAGTATAGAAACAAGGAACCCTGGGACCTCAAGGTGGTTATCTGGCAATATCAGGAATTGCAACATAGCTAGGTCTCATGTCTAGAATATAGTTTTGGCTACATTCAGGATCTAATACAACTCTATTGAGTTTAGGCACCAACATTGCCCCTTCCTCAGAAGCAGAAGTTCATTGATCCCTTCAAATATTATTAACCTATTGTTGCAAATATTAACCTATCTCCAACAATTCAATGTCTGCCTCACTGTGTATTTTTTATTCTCTTTTCACTACTAACACACACTTTTATCTCACACTATTTGTATGACTTCCTATAAAACTATGATTGGTCTAGGCATTATCATTCAAGGTTTTTATGCCAAGACAACTAATGAACTAATAACTGTTCTATAAATTGGCTATGTTTCAGTTAGAGATAATCAGCTGGAGTCAGTATGACAAGATTAAGCACTTAAAAATTGGCCATGTGAGCTTAACCATAAAGCTAGAGTTGCTTTGCTAAGCCTGGGACTCTAAGAATGGCATTTGCCCTCAGAAGGGGATAGGGTAAGCATGTAAAAGTATTCTCCAGAATATTCTCCTATTTTCCACAGTCCCTTTTTTGCTGAGTAAATCATGAACCTTCAAAGGAGAAAGATGTCAAAAAGTTTTTATTGCAAAAACAGATAAATTTGTTGAATCAAAGTAAGAATCCAAGATTATAAGAGACTCACCAACATATTAAGAAAATGTATAGAACCCTAATCAATTTGGCTCAGTGGATAGAGCATCAGCCTGCAGACTCAAGGGTCCCAGATTTGATTCAGGTCAAGGGCATGTGCCTTGGTTATGCACACATACCCAGTAGGGAGTGTGCAGGAGGCAGCTGATCGATGTTTATCTCTCATCGATGTTTCTAATTCTCTATTCCTCTCCCTTCCTCTCTGTAAAATATCAATATATTTTTTTAAAAAAGAAAGAAAATGTATAGATAGATGCCTGTAAAATACCTTGTAATCTTTCTATCAAGTTCAGAATTAGTCTTACAGGATTGTCCTATTTGTAATCTATTGCTCTGCCATTCACTCTATCATGTAAAGCCCAATTTAGAAAGCTGGATAGTTAAGACTCTGAAATACTTGCCTCGTGAGGTTATCATTAGAATCTTAGCACTTAGTAAATTTAACATGAACAGTTTACTTTTCATTTTAATGAAATGAATAGGCTTTAATATTTATATTTTACAATAGTGACTGATTAACTGTAATGGCTAGGGTTCTCAATTTTAGAGACATGATAATTCTCTAAGAATTATGCCAATACCTTATTCATTTCTGTAGTGCTATTTAAACATTCTTCACACAGAATGCTTATGTGATGTCTATATTGACAATAAAAAATAATTGAAAAGTAGCAACCTTTTTCTCAGTACTCCAAGACTTCATATAAACTATGCAAATTAATACTGGTGACATTTTAATATATATTTAATTATATACTTGGCAAATTTGTTTTCAAGATGGACTATGATTAATCACAGAATTTTCATTTTGCTACATAGAACTTTTCTCTACAAAATGTCCACTCTGCCCCACAAAGATAAAACAAAACTTGCTCCTTAAAATCAATCTTTATAATCCAACAGTTAAATGAAGTTTCTATTCACTTAAGGGGCGGGCATGAGTACTGTACATTAATTATTCTGCCCCGATACAGGACTTGCCTCTACAAATATAGAATCCCAGGAAGGAATATTAGCTCTTCATGCCTATTCTAAAAATTTAGAGATAAAATGAAGAATCTAATAGAAGTTCTCAACAGGTAAGGAAATGGGAAGGCTCTCAACCTCAAACTAAATTATATATATATAATTGATTTTTTACAGAAAGGGAGAGGGAATTAGAAACATCAATCAGCTGCCTCCTGCCCACCCTCTACTGGGGATGTGCCCATAACCAAGGTACATGCCCTTGACTGGAATTGAACCTGGGACCCTCGAGTCTGCAGGCTGACGTTTTATCCACTGAACCAAACCAGTCAGGGCTATAGTACTCTTGATTTACGATAAACAAACCCTCATATTTAAGTAGATTATTTGTTAAATCACCATCAGTTATCTATGTATGCTATATAGCAAGCATGTCAAACTCCCGGCCTAAGGGCTGTATATGGCCCACAACAAATTTTTGCAGCCCCGCCAATATAATGGTATGTAAGAAATGTTTTTAATGAAAATTTTATAACTTAATTTTTACAATATAACGAAGTACAATGTTTGCTAATGACTGATTACTATAATCGTGTTGCATTCATTTCCCTTACCGCCTTACAGGCAGGCACACAATTTCTCCCCACTAATCCTAGCAGGGAATATTTCAGCAGTTGATTGCCGTGTCATTAGTCTTTTTTTTTTTTTTTTTTTTTAAATGTATTTTATTGATTTTTTTACAGAGAGGAAGGGAAAGGGATAGAGTTAGAAAATTGATGGGAGAGAAACATCAATCAGCTGCCTCCTGCACACTCCCTATGTGCCCACAACCAAGGTATATGCCCTTGACCGGAATTGAACTTGGGATCCTTCAGTCCGCAGGCCAACACTCTATCCACTAAGCCAAACTGGTTAGGGCCATGTCAGTCTTGTACTATTTGGTGTTTGCAACAGGAAATATTTTGCTTTTGGGGAACAAGAAAAATATGTTTACTTCCATTATGCTTATTAATTTGTGTAGTTACTCAGTGCCTGGTAAGTTAATATTCAAGAAAAAATTATTTTTTATTAAAATGTTCTATTAGCCCTAACTGGTTTGGCTCAATGAATAAGGCGTCGGCTTGTGGATCAAGGGTCCCAGGTTTGATTCCAGTCAAGGACATGTACCTTGGTTGCGGGCACATACCCAGTAGTAGGGAGTGTGCAGGAGGCAGCTGATCAATGTTTCTAGCTCTCTATCTTTTCCCCTTTCTCTCTGTAAAATATCAATAAAATATATTTTTAAAAATGTTCTATTATGTTGATTATTCATTATTTCAGCTCTTTTTATTCAGCATGTCTCTATTGAAATAAGCCTGCTTCTATGAAAATTGAAGCTTTGGGGTTTTTTTATGGCCCACATAAACTTAAATCTGTTTTGGCCTGTGTTAGCTTTTGAGTTTTACATGCTTCCCATATAGTTAAACATAGCTAGTAATAAGTCATTCTAGATGCAGTACAAGTATGTATCCAAATAACCAAATGACTACAATCTATACTAATAAAAGCATGATATGCTACCTAGACCAGACAGCTGTATGTCCTTCCAGACATCATTCTGAAAGTTCTTCCAGATTAAGCCGCAGAGGCGGGGTCTGAGGCAGAGGCAGTTAGGGGTGATCAGGCAGGCAGGGGAGTGGTTAGGGGCAATCAAGCAGGGAGACAGTGATTAGGACTCATCACACAGGCAGGCATGCAGAGGGATAGGAGTGATTAGGCAGGCAGGCAGCGGGATTAGGGGTGATTAGGCAGGCAGAGTGGTTAGGGGCAATTAGGCAGGCATGCAGAGGTTAGGGGTGATTAGGCAGGCAGGCAGACAGAGTGGTTAGGGGTGATTAGACAGGCAGGGGTGATCAAGCAGGCAGGCAGGCCAGTGGTTAGGAGCCAGTGGTCCTGAATTGCAGGAGGGTGCAGGCCGGGCTGAGGGACCACCCCTCCCATGCACGAATTTCATGTACCTGGCCTATATAATAAAGAGGTAATATGCAAATTGACCCTCACACCCTTGTACAAGATGGTCACTCCCATGTCGTTAAAGATGCCGCTACAAGATGGCCAGCAGGGGATGGCAGTTGGGGGCGACTGGGCCAGCAGGGGATGGCAGTTGGGGATTACTGGGGCCAGCAGGGAAGGGCAGCTGGGGGTGATCAGGCCAGCAGAGTAAAGCAGTTGTGAGCAATTGGACGGCAGGGGCGCAGTTAGGTATGGATCAGGTTGGTAGGGGAGTGTTTAGGGGGTGATCAGGCTGGCAGGCAGAGGCAGTTAGAAAAGATCAGGCAGGCATGTAGGCAAGTGGTTGGGAGCCAAGAGTCCTGGATTGTGAGAGGGATGTCCGACTGCCTGGACATCCCTTGAGGGGTCCCAGATTGGAGAGGCTGCAGGCTGGGCTGGGGGACACCCCCCCCCCGGGGACCCCCCCCCCCCCCAGTGCATGAATTTCATGCACTGGGCCTCTAGTATATATAAAAGCTTAAGTAACCATTATGACCAGGCTCTATGATGATTCAATGACCACCAATGGCAGATGCTCAATGCAGGAGCTGGCCCCTGGTGGTCAGAGCATACCCACAGCCAACCTCCCATGGCTGGCCAACCTCCCTTGTTCCCTCCCTCTGGCTAGCCAGCCCAATCCCCAACCACTGGCCAGGCCAAGGGACCCCACCCATGCACAAATTCGTGCACTGGGCCTCTCCTTTAAAATAACTGTTAATTTCTAGAGTAAATGCAATTGCTGGCTTCCACCTCATAGTTAAAGGCTTAAAAAATATTTTAAAACTTCAGTCATTAAATATTCATACTTGAAAATATGTTGGAAAGTATGTATAACAACATGAATAAGAAAGAAATAAAAAGGTAATTCTGGTAATGTGAGCTCCCTACTTCAAAACTAAAAATCAAAATACATTTCACATATGATAGTTAAGTGGACTTTTTATTTATTCAAGTAAACATTTTTTATTATAATACATGATAATTCACATGTGACAGAGTACTGGAGTCTATTGTTTGGTGTAGTCTCCTTGTCTGTAGGTTGACTTTCTAGGTGATTCTGCAGGATCTGACATCAATGCCCAACACTGGCTTCCCAATGGCCATTCTCACATTTAGAGGCTGCTGCCTTCATCTATCTTTCTTCGGATGCCAAATGCCATTTTCTCCCACCCAGTTTATCCTCCATTACTTAAAAAAAAACCCACTCTAAAATTCAACCTATGTTATAAAGTTAAACAAAAAACCAGGAGTTAGTGTATATTTTCCAAATAATAATAATAATAATACTAGGACTCTACTGATAATCTCTTTTTTTCCTCTAGCTTCAATTTTGAAGGATTTATATAATCTTTAAAAAGTCACAGTAATACACCACAAAATATGCAAAGAACTTTATTACTGAATGTACATGTTAGAAATTTCTAAAGTACTAGAAAGCTTAATTCTCCTGGAATAGCAATTCTCTACTGGCAGCTATAGTTTACAAACAGAAGACTGTGCTTTAATAAGTGGAAATACAGTACTTGATTTGGTATAAAGTTATTGTGAGATCTTTTCTCACCAGTAAAGTGCTTAATTAAGAAATATTCTTCCACCACATGATATAATTTGTCAAAGGCACAAAATATCTCTGTCTCAGTGCTTAAAACATTTTTTCACTTAAATTTTACTTAATCTAAAAACTTTACTGTTCTTTTTTTTTTCTGGTAAAAAAACAAACAAAAAAACTACTTGAAGAAAAAACTAATTTTTATTTTCAAAACTTTGCCACAAACATGTATTCAACACTAAATCTGATCCCCTCATGAGATTTCTGTGTTCCATGTAACTCCTATGACAAACAAAAACATGCAAACTTTAGGGTAAAAAGTTACAAGGAATAAAAATTCCAAAAAAGTGTGGACAGGGGAAATCAATAAATTAAATATCATAGCTTTCATGTTATAAAAAAATAGTTTGAGTAATCTTCTTATAAATCTTAAATGCCTACAAAAGCAGGAACTATATTTCAAATAGTCTTTTAAACACAGATTCATGAGTACAATGTTGTTGTGGTCATAAAAATAACAACTAAAATGGCATTTCAGTCAGCAGTCTAAATTCTCTTTTCAGGAAATTCCACATAGAATCTAACAACTTGCAATTCAAAATGAGGTTTATCTTTCAACAGGTCAGGACTATTATAATTAGTATCTGATTATCATGCTCTTTTCCATTGAATATATTTTACCAAAATTTTAAATACAGCTCGAGGATAGGAACTGATAATAATACTTGACTGTGGTTACCACTCATGGCTACTGCTTTGCTGCCTAAAAAATACTTTGGTCAGTAAATTAAAAAGATATAAATCAAACAAGGCCTAAAAAGTTGTTTTAGAACAAATTTCCTTACCTTAAGTGAACTGTAAATGCACTAACAAGTCAAGGCAAAATATAATCATGGATGCAGAGAGGTCTCTATTTTTTAACCATTTGGCATTTTATAGCACTAATTTCCTTGTTCAAAATAATATTTTTTACTCCTGTTCACTGATTATCATAACTCTCTGAATTAAAACTAAACTATAGTTACCTTTCTTAGAATGTCCAGTAATAGATGCACTAATTGTTCCTTTTGCACTTCCATGAAGACAGTCCTTCATCCTGCAACTTTTTAAATTTTGGACCAAAACCGAACCACCACCCAAATCCAATAAGCACACAAATAATGGACTCCACATAATAACCATCCAGCGCTGTAACACATGAGCCACCGAGTTTTTTGCAAAGCTGTAAAAAAAAAAAAATTCCATAATTTCAAAATGGAAGTATTTACAAACTTACATGTTTCTACTTTGTAGTTTAAAAGATTGATCAAAATTTATTTTTGTTACATGTTAATATCTCTTAAATCTCTCTAATGCTACCAACAAGAGTAGACCAATTTTCAGCTCATGCTATAAACAATACTCCAAAAGTCAGCTAGTTGTTACTTTGAAATAATCAACAAACTACTAACCACTTGGTTTTACCTACAATTGTTAAATGAATAGCCAATGAAATTTCCCTTTTGCTGTCATTAAAAAACTTAACTATTAATAATGCATTTTTTTAAGTTCCTACTGTGTACAACAGCGATCCTCAGGTGGGAAGAGTGACTGCACCTCCCTTGCTGAGAATTATCCTCAGGTAAACTACTTTTATTGATTTCAGTTGCATTAAAACCCTTACTCATGATGGGAAAGATGTAGATTTCTGTATGAGAAACTATGGGCAGACATGATTTTTAAAATAGATATAGTTCTTCTAGAGGCAAAACGAGGAAATTAATACCTTAATATTAGTTTAATGTTATTTAAAATTACAACACACTTACCTCAATAGTATCAGCTGTTCGACAACTCTGGTTTGATGCACCTACACACTCTTTCACAGTGAGGGGATCCACTAGCCAAAGGGCTACTGTAGAAGGCCAGTTTCCTCCCAGATTGGACACGGTGTTTAAAAGGGTCATATATGTTCCTCCAATAAGTGGATCGCTAACCTTTGCATTAAAAGCCATTATGGAAACATACATACTGTACAATGTAACCTAGAAGGAAAATGTAAAACATCTTTAATACGATTAGGCTTTTTAAAGCTATAGTCTGAATTAAGAAAATCAAAATTATAAACCTTATAATTAATTTTCATGTCCCTTACTAAACACCCGTCAAAAAACATTTATTGAACATTTCTTATTGACTAGGCTTTAGGCCAGATCATGACAATATAAAGATGACTAAGACAGTCTCTCTGTAACCTTCAAGAATTTATTCTAGGCTGGGAAAATAGGGAATAAATAAATATTATGAAGTGCAGTAAGTATTCTTAACAGAAGTATACAAATTGTATTACTGGGGTCTAGATAAATAAGAGCTTAATTTAAAATAAGAGGTCAAGGAATGATCAAATGAGAAAATGACTGATGAGGTGGCCTTGAAGCACTATGCAAAACCCTATATATGTACTGTACCTAAATATATGTGTGTGTGTGTGTGTGTGTGTGTGTGTGTGTGTGTGTATATATATATATATATACACACACACACACACACACACACATACTTTTATATATATATAAAAGGCTAATGTGCAAAGTGTCCACTTGGGAGTTTGACCAGGACACCAGGAGTTCGATCACTTGCTATGATGTATGCTGACCACCAGGGGGCAGCGTGGAACAAAGGAAGGCCCCGGCCGGCAGCTTGAAGGCCCCAATCGTCCCTGATTGCCGACCAGGCCTAGAGACTCTACCTCTGCAGGAATTTCATGCACTGGGCCTCTAGTATCATATATGTGTATTTTATGTATATATGTATTATATATGTAAGCATTCAAATATAATTTTTGTCTATATACATAGAAAAAAAGCATTTCAAAATGTATGTGACAAATTGAAGAAAAAAATCTTAAAGGCAAAAGTGCTTAAGAGGCAAGAATTAACCCTCTATTTAGGAATATGGAAATAAACCATGCTTCCAAGACAGCATTCCTTTTATTATTGTCCCATGGGATGTTACAATATCAAATAAGACTGAGAAGCACTAAATTACGTAAAATTAAACGGGTCCCTTTCACTATAGGCCTTCTGAAAGCCTTTAGGATATAAACTCCTTAGGGTAGGGATTTCGGCATGGTTTATTCACTGTTATACTATAGTACTTAGAATATTTCCTATCATGGAATCAGTGATCACTTAAGATTTGTTGAAGGAATGATTAAGATGCTACATAAAGAGGGGTTGTATCATGTATCATTTCTCAAATTTACTTGGCCTTATACGTTTTCTCCCACAAAGCATCTGGTTGTCTGGGTTTCAATGACTATACTTTAAAAAAATTACCTAATGAAATCCAAAGCCAAACGAATGATTTTTGAACTACTACATCATATATATATTTTTTTTACTTAGGTAGTAAAGCATTTGCTAAGCTAAAACACTTCTTTTAAAACTTTTATTTAACTAAGTATGTGCAAAACAAAAGAAAATTACATTTGACATCCTGGCCTCGATGATGTACATAGTTAGTCAGACATGATCCACTATGGAGATCTTTTAAATGAGACAATTGCACGCAAAAAAAATTACTGAGATTATTTGGTAGCCATATTTTTAGTTTCAGTTAAAAACAAAATGAGGAGTTGATAAATATAATTTTCAAAATTTAACTATAACTTTCAAATGTTTAAGCTAGGTTTCATTGAAAAATCCAAAGTTTCTCTAAAATACACAATTGCAATTACTACAGTTGAGTCCCTTATAAACCTTAAAATTATATAAAGATAATCTGCCATTTACTTGAATCACTTGCCCCCAAACAAAACCCCATTGTGTAACAGTAGCTTAGGTGAGGCTATAGCAAAGTGGGTATCACTTTTTTTAGGGATTACAAATGTATTTAATAAAGAAAGAAAAAGCAGATTGGCACACAGCTTCCAAAATCACAAAAGAGTAGGTTATAACTTTCAAAACAATTCTAAACCAAAAACCTATAACCTTTAACCTACTAGCCATCCTTATTTTTTAATACTTTAAGAAAAAAAAAATATTGGGACTAGAAGAAAGAAAGAACCAAAGTCTAGGAATGGAATAAGAAATACTTAGCAAGGATAGAATTACTAGTTTGAAATAAATTCTGAAATGTAAAAAATATTTGTCAAATGAACAAAAAAATGGAATAAAGAAGAAACTCTCTTTCCATGAGTAGAGCTCATTAAATCAAAGTAATAAGGATTCAAGTACACTGTCAAATAATTTCATTGTCAGATCTGTGCTTAAATCTTAAAATTTATTTATCATTATTTTAAAGCCACTGTAGAAAAAATGTCTTCTTTATTTTACCAAGAACAGTTTACTTCCTTAGAAAACTACAAGCTTACCTGGTGTAACGCATAACTCAGCAGCAGTACGAAATAGTAATATATAGGGAATCCCCCTTGATGTTCTACTTTAGGAGTCCACCAAACCAGCAGAGCAAACTCTAATCCAAGCAATAATCTATAGAGGGGGAAAAAAAATGGAGCTGACTTCCATTTTAGGTTAAAAAACAACTAAAACAGAAATCCGTGTGTCTACCACAGGGAAAAAGTTTGAATCTACAACCTATTAGGCTAAAAAAAGAGAGAAAAGTATGTATAAATGCTATTATAGTTAAAGATGTTTTTCAAGTTGAAACCGGTTTGGCTCAGTGGATAGAGCATCAGCCTGCGGACTGAAGGGTCCCGGGTTCGATTCCGGTCAAGGGCATGTACCTCGGTTGCGGGCACATTCCCAGTAGGGCGTGTGCAAGAGGCAGCTGATCGATGACTCTCTCTCATCAATGTTTCTAACTCTCTATTTCTCTCCCTTCCTCTCTGTAAAAAATCAATAAAATATATATATATATATTTTTAAAAGATGCTTTTCAAGCCTTTTTCCATATATACTCTACACACAGATATTAGTGACACTAATGAATGTTCCTCATTTAACCTTTCTTATTTAAGAAGATTCTACTTTGTTTTTACCTGTAGGGCATGGCTTTGTAAAATACATCTAGTGGCCGGGGACCTGAAGTGTATTTGCTGATAATCAGAGGCAATATTATCTGTAAAGGAACCATTGGAACTGCCAATAAGGCTAAATGTTCTTTAGGTACTCCCTCTTCTACCAATTTCAGTCCTGTTACTGCATCTGCTGCTGAAAAACCAATCTGCAATAGAAAAATATTTTAATTTATGACTTAGGAAATATTTTCTTCCAAGCATATGTAAGTTCTCAATAAACTCAATTTCATGATTAACCCATGACAGTTACAAGTATGGTAAAACAATCAAGTTAGAGAAGGTGCACTTTGCCCTATGGTCTACTGACAATATTCAGTGAAAACAACTAAAAATTCAGCACTCTTAGGAACTGTAGATGGCTCTAATTACAACAAAATTTCCACTTCAAAAGTTCAATCTCATATAATAAAGTGTCCAACCCAAACTTACTGATTTGTTCATTTCAAGTTTTTAAAAAAAGTCATTAATTGACTCCAAATAAATCTGGTTAAAATGGAGAATCACTGCCACATATACACATTTTTATGATTTCTGATTGACCATAATAAAAATTTCAGGTCTCCTAACATTTCAAAAGTAATTCTGAGAAAACATTATATCTGAAAAGTTGAATAAAATGAGGGAGAAGGAAAAAGTATAGTTAGATTAAATCTTAAAAACAACCCCATCTGTAACGGGGTACGTAGAGGAGGGAACTGGTCTATGTTTCTCTCTCACATTGATGTTTCTGTTCCTCTCTCTCTCTCTCTCTCTCTCTCTCTCTCTCTCTCTCCTTCCCTTCCATCCTCTCTCTCCAAATCAAAGGAAACATATCCTCGGCTAAGGATAAAAAGACAAAACCCTGATTATTTTATTAAAGTTGTGGCTTTGCCATTCTTAGGAAATACATACTTATGGTATGTATGAATAAAGGGTCATGGTATGTACAAATTGCTCTCAAACATTTCAAAAGAAACAGGTAATAAAGTGCAAATTTACAAAATAAAGGGGAACTAAATGTTAATAATTAGAGAACTTGGATATGACATCTGGGAATTCTTTAAATTAAAAAGTAAAATTTTTAATAAGTATGAAACTCTATCAAATAAAAAAATTGTTCAAAGAAATATACTTTTACTGGAATGGAGCCAGAAAGCAAATTTCACCATGAAAACATTAAAGGTCAAAGATATTTCACTTAAGTCTAGAAAATAAATTCACCCATTCTCTTTGTAAAAATCAGATATACAAACTCACTTCAACATTTACTCTATCTTAAAACTGGTATAGATAGGAGATATTTGTAATAGACACAACTAACAAAAACCTCAAATCTAGGATATATAAAAAAAAAAAATCAAAGTTCTACAAATTTAAAGAAAAAGGCAACTCTGAATATTCATATGGCCATAACTATATGAAAAATGCTCAGCTTCTTTAGTCATCAGGGAAATGAAAATTATAACCATAATGAGATGCCTCTACATACTCACCAAAAAGGCTAAAATTGAAAAGACAATCTGTTCTCTAGGCTGTGAAGCAATTGGAGCTCAAATACTGCTGATGGTAGGAGAATTGAAACAGCAACCTCTTTGGAAACTTGTTTGGCTGTATATACTAATGGAATATTTATGACCCAACAATTCTACACTTAGGTATTTACCCATCTAGGTTCACCTAGGTTCACTAAAAGTAATATAAAAAATGTTTGTAGAAACACTATTCATAATAGTACAAAAGTAGAAATAACCTAAGTATTTGTTGATAAAATAAATTGTGGCAAATTCATACAATGGAATGCAATAAGCAATGAGATGAACAAACTACTGCTAAAATTAACAATATAGATAAGTTATACAAATACAGGGTGTCCCCAAAACTGTATAAATACTTAGAATACTATTATTAACCCCAATGGCTTATATCAGAAAAGAAAGAAACATCAATTGTGCCATCAGCTGTTAAAGTGTGTTTTGGAACACTGTATAATGTTGAGTAAAACAATACAAGAGCTAGACATAAGAACACCTACTGGATATTTCATCTATATAGAACTCAAAAGAAGAGGAAACTAATTTCTGATACTACAAATTTAAGACAAAATCCTGATGATTATGGAATCATAAGACAAAAATGTGGTAAAAATTTATATACAGTATGATCCTATTACACTTTTAAAGTGTTTATGTATAAATATATATAGCATTAATATTAAATTGATTATAAAAGTTATATTTCTGCATATAAAGTATATGTATACAGATACATATATACAGGGGGAAATTACCAAAGAAAATATATAAAAAATGTTACCAAAGGTGATTTCTACATTATGTAATTAGTTAATATAGTCTCCCTTGAACTTTTTAGCATTTACTACACTTAAACCTTAAGTTCCTAAAGTTTAAGCCTCCTTCATGTTTCCTTAAAATTTAACCCACTTTATCATTAGAGAGGAGGAAACAGCCGAGACTGGTTTGGCTCAGTGGATAGAGCGTGGCCTGCGGACTGAAAGGACCCAGGTTCGATTCTGGTCAAGGGCATGTACCTTGGTTGCAGGCACATCCCAGGTAGGGGGTGTGCAAGAGGCAGCTGGTCGATGTTTCTCTCTCATCGATGTTTCTAACTCTCTATCCCTCTCTCTTCCTCTCTGTAAAAAATCAATAAAATATATTTTTTTTAAAAAAGAGAGGAAGAAACACTATTTCAAAACATTGAAGCTACAATTTTTACCTCAAAGATAGTTGTAAAATGTTTATGTAGATAAGAATAAATATTAATATGAAATTCCTATAACTGATTTTAGATTTTAATAATATTAATTCCAACAATAGCAATAGCTCACTTTAACAGAGTATACTCACCTTTCTTCCAGCATATGTCTTTAAAATGTTTTAGAGATATAAGATAAGGACATCTTAATACAAAAAACATAAAGAATAAAATCAACATCACCAAAATCCCCGTTTCTTTTATGGTTTAAATAAACTTGTGATTTACAATGATATAATTCTATATCATTGTAAGTCACATTTTAAGTAAATAATTGCATTTCTTTATCATTGTAAATCACATCTTAAGCAAATTGTTTTTTTCAAGGCAATCACTTGTATACCAAGCATTAATATAATTCGTTAAATAAGATTTCACTTGTATTAGACTTACTTCAAATTGGTATAATTCTTTTAAAAATCCCAAACATTTAGCTTACTTTGAAATTATATTTGATATCATCACAGCTTTCAAAACACATTTAATAAACTGAAAATTGTTTTTTATTATTAAATTCTAATAGTAGTGGAAAGGAACCTATGATATGAAAAGGCAACAGAAGTATTTTACCATATTGTTAATTATAGCAGAATGGTAAATTAGCTTTAGAAACCTCTTACCTTTGCAGTTAGAATCAGAAGGCAAAATGTCAGAACTGCCGGCATTTTTATAATTGCAAAAAGCAGCTTGTAAGTATCTGTGATACCTTGGGTTTCTTCTTTTCCTACTGATACCTCTTTGTTTTCTTTTTTCAGAATGGCAACTAAAGTTGTTGTTACCAAAAATACAGCTCCCCAGAAAAAAAGGAAATCTGAAATTCAAAATGTTATAATCTATAACTTTTGAAATGACATAACTTCACTGGTAGTATATAATTCTGTATACAACTTTTCCTCACAAAACCTTGGTTTAAAAAAAGTAACACAATGTGGCTATCATGTTTAAGGTATCCTAAGTACCAGGAAATACAGATGAATGAGGCAGTCCTAGGTCTGTTAAACATATACAGCACAGACTCAAATAGACAGTGACACTTATCAATGGGGGTACAAGGAAGTTACACACATTAAATGGGCTGAATGAAACAAAAGTCTGTCATTTTATTCAAGAAAAGTTCTGGGACGCCTTACCCAATTTGGCTCAGTGGGTAGAATGTCAGCCCATAAACTGAAAGGTCCTGGGTTCAATTCCAGTCAAGGGCACACACCTTGGTTGCAGGCACAATTCCCAGCCCTGATCCAACCAATTGATGTGTCTTTCTCACATCCATGTTTTTCTCTCTCTGTCTCTCCCCTTCCCTTCCACTTTCTAAAAATCTGTTATTCTCCGGAGAGGAGTAACAAAAGAAAAAAGAAAGAGTTCTGAGAAATGATTTTCAAGCACCATCAGTCATAATTCTTAAGCACTTAAGCCATTTTAGTTCTTTATTAAATCATGACAATTTAGACAATAAACAGGTGATATTTTTACTATTAAACTTTTTTAAAAACTGTTTAAGAATAGTCTTCTCTTTTCAATACAGTGGCGGGAGCCTCTCCCACCTCTGCTGCAGGAGGGTGGTAAGGAGCAAGGGGTCCTGGACTGTGAGAGCTCCGGACTATAAGAGGGATGTCTGACTACCAGCTTAGGCCTGATCGCCCCCACCCTCCAATCCCCCCCACCCTCCAGCAGGCAGACATCCCCTGAGAGGTCCTGGACTGCGAGAGGGTACAGGCTGGGCTGAGGAATCTAACCTCCCCACCCAGTGCACAAATTTAGTGCACTGGGCCTCTAGTTTACAGATAAAGAAACAGGCTTAGAGAGGTTATGCCTGAAGTTACATTCTAAGTCAGTGATAAAATTGTGATTTTTATGCCTTATATAATTAATTTCAAAACCTGAATCTCCTTAACCACCCTGAGAAATTCATCTTAGTTTGCCCCTCTAGAACTTACTGGATAACCCTATCCAGTTCCGTTGTCTATAAAATAAGCCTTTGGCTAGAAAATCCCAGAAGCTTTCTAGCTCTAACATTTTAAATTTATACTCAGTTTTATATGTGTTTACTTGTGTGTGTTTTTCATTGCTCATATAGCACAACTTACTGTTCATGGAACCTAGTCATCTTTTTTCAAAAACAAGTAGAACATTCTTCAATTAGGGCTTTTCCTTGGCATTTAGTCTTGCTTCCCTACTGTGCTAGCTGAAGGTGATCACTACCATTTGAACCTCACTTATGATGGAGGCATATAGCAATATTAGGTAAGACCAATTTTTACTTGAGTATTTAAATGCTCCTTTCTTACACGCTATCTGATTTGATTTTCATAGCAAATATGTGAGTGAGGCAAAGCAGGCATTACTATTATAAAGACATGAGGAAAAGAAGCCCAGAATATTTAAATCTTTGTCAAAGGTACAATTATTAAGAGGCAGAACTTGAACCTAAATCTGAATTTGAGTTTTATAATCTTTCAATTATTTCACACTATCTGCATAAAATTTTTTTAAAAATTAACGATGAAATAAGAACTTACTTGAATTGGCTAATTATTTAGTTTCCACAACCCCAATCAAAAACAAGGCTATACTATAAAAAAATAACACAAATTAAAGAAACTAAAATGCTTCTTCAATACATATGGACATCTGTATTCTGAGGTGAATTCTTTCTCCAACATGGAAAAGTTACACTTGATTTTAGATATTAGAAGAAAAACACACAACATTCTTAAGCGCAATGGTATTACATTTTAAAATAGTAATCTATACAAGTTATGATTAAAGCTCATCAAAATAGCATCTTTACAACTTCTAGTTAACAAAACATTTGGAATCTGATTCTAAAGGAACGAGTAATAATTATTCTTTAAATAAGGCTAATGTTCATTATTTTTTGCATCCTTAATATCATCTGTGAAATGTGACAAATAATGACTTGTTTACAGAATTTCACCTACATTATTTTTTAATTTTTACATGTTTTTATTGATTTTTAGAGAGAGAGCAAGGGAGAGAGATAGACAGACAGAAACATCAATGAGAGAGAAACTTCATGGATTGGCTGCCTCAAGTCCACAGTGCACAACCTGGGCATGTGAATCACACTGTGACCTCCAAGTCAACTACTGAGCCACACCGGCTGGGCTCATCTACATTATTATTCTCATTCAGAAAGGTTTTGTTCCTCATTTGGTTTAAATGAACTGTTTAAGAAACCCTGAAAACATGTATGATATATCACCGTCACCAGAAGTTTCAATTAATGGTCTGTACATAAATGTTAAGTGAAATTTAAAAGTTTGTCAGTTATATACCACATTAAGAGTTCCAGTTCTCTTTTTTTTAAAAAACTTTCTTAGTATGTTCCACAATTTTAATGAATAACATCTTCATCTAGAATTTAAAGTCCTTGACATCAGTAGCAGGAAGAAGAAAAAAAGAATAAGAACAAGTTAAACAGGTTTCAGTATTTGCAGGTAGGATTATCTGTGATTTCTTTGTGCTTTGAGGATAAAACAACAGTGCACTTGAAAGAAGGAAGTGGTAACAATGCATGATTCAGAGCCCTAATTTAAAGCTTTTCCATAGCTCACATGAACAGAATAAAGCTAATAGCTCACAAAGAGAAGCATTACCATTGCCAGAAAATATATTAAGTTTTATGGACATAATTGCCATAAGTACTATTATAGACTATTGACTATTATTTATTAACATTGTTTAAGGTAATGGATTTTTTTTTTTTTAATGAAGGTTACTTTTCTTGTTAATCCTCACCTGAGGATATTTTTTTCCATTGAGTTTTAGAGAGAGTGGGAAGAGGGAGTGAGGGAGAAGCAAGAGTGGGGGGGGGGGGGGGGGGAAGAGAGAGAGCGACAGAGAGAGAGAGACAGAGACAGACAGACATATCGGTAGATGTGAGAGAAACACATCGATTGGTTGCCTCCCGAACACACCCTCCACTGGGGCCAGGATGGAACTAGCAACCCAGGATGTGCCCTTGGCTGGAAATCAAATCCTCAACCCTTTGGTGCACTGGCTAACACTCTAACCATTGAGTCACCCTGGCCAGGGTTAAAGCTTAATTTTTTACACTTGATCTTAGCCAAAAGGCCAAAAAATGATTAAAGCTTAATTTTAAAAATTACTATACAGAAATTAGCTTTTAAAGAAAGGTTAGTTTTTTTTATTTGTATATCGATAATATTTACCCATATATTAGCTTTTAAGATAATGAATTGGTTATTTTAAATAACTTTTTACTTTATTATCACACAATAGAGCTAAATATTTTTAGTGTACAGTTCTATGAGTTTTAATACATGTATCAATTTCAAATCACAACCATAATCAAGATTCAGAACAGTTCCAACACTCCCCAAAACTCCCTCAGGCTGTCCAACACCTTCTTCTCATCCACAACCCCTAGCAACTACCAATCTGTTCTCCATCTCTATAGTTTCATCTTTGAGAATATAAGAAGGTGTTTTAAGCTTAGATATAGATGCTAAAGTATGTATTACAGCCTATTTAAGAATAACTGATCTAACTAGAAATAAGTCAGTCAGTTCTACCCAATTCTAAATATCATTTTAGTTACATAAAATATATTAATGAATACTGCTTCCGAAAGCAAGACAAAGAATTGGTCCTGATCTCTTCATAGTTCAGAGCATGAATGTTTTAAAAATACATACTGTTACTATTATCATCACCAGTTTGATTAGCTTCACACTTAGAGCATCCATTTTTCAAAGCAACAGTTCCCTTTAACTCCTAATGTGTATGCTTATCTATAAACAAGCTGACTCATAAACTGTTAATATGTTTAACTGTCTTCTCTGATATCAGACTATCCTTCTCCCTGCCCCCAAACCCATCGCAATCACTTCTTTCATTCATTATTAGAGGCCTGTGGCATGAGATTCGTGTACTGGGGAGAGGAGGTGTGTCCCTCAGCCAGGCCTGTGCCCTCTCACAGTCCGGAAGCCCTCGGGGGATGTCCGACTGCCAGCTTAGGCCTGTGGGGAGCACTGCCATCCTTAGCACTGCCACTGAGGCGGGAGAGGCTCCTGCTGCGCTTGCTAGCCGTGAGCCCAGCTTCTGGGGTTCTGGCTGAGTGGCGCTCTCCCTGTGGGAGTGCACTGGCCATCAGGGGGCAGATCCTGTGTTGAGCATCTGCCCCTTGGTGGTCAGTGTGCATCATAGCAACTGGTCATTCTGCCGTTTGGTCATTTGCATATTACCCTTTAACTATATAGGATTGTCACCACTGCTTATAGAGGAATTGGCCTCAACTACCAGCTGGACCTAGCCAAAACACATATTTTATATGAATCAAACCAGTGTTTTAAAATTAGGAGAGAAAAAAACAAGAAAGAGAAAATTTTGAATACTAATAAAATCTAGCAATCCTAGGATCCTGTTACCACAGGCAACGATTTATTGGGGTTGAAACTCCCTGCCTTTATTTTTTTATATATATTTTAAAAAATTGATTTCCGAGAGGAAAGGAGAGGGAGTGAGATATAGAAATATCAATGATAAGACATCATTTTGGTTTACAAACCTTCATTATAGACTGTAGAAAGATTCCTTAGGAGCAGAGAATTCCCAGGTCTTATTCATTAAATTAAAACACTGGCTAGCACCAAATAGGCACTTATGGCTGAGTAAATGAATAACATGCATCACTTAAAAAAACAAACAAACAGCTGAAACCAGTTTGGCTCAGTGGATAGAGCATCTGCCTGCGGACTGAAAGGTCCCAGGTTCGATTCCGGTCAAGGGCATGTACCTTGGTTGCGGGCACATCCCCAGTAGGGGGTGTGCAAGAGGCAGCTGATCAATATCTCTCTCTCATCGATGTTTCTAACTCTCTATCCCTCTCTCGCTTCCTCTCTGTGAAAAATAAATAAAATATATATTTTAAAACAAACAAATAAACAAAAAAAAACCTTTTAAATCTTTCACTTCTGGGCATTATGTATTCCAGGGGTAGGTTGATGTATTTTATGGATCAGCAATCATAGTGCAAATTTTCTCTAGTAGAAAAGCTCAATGATAGGAACATATTATATTTTAGTATTATGTTACATTACACAGATATTATATTTAAGGAGTCAGGAAATTTAATCCTGTAGAAATATCTCTACCTCTAATTAGCCACTTGGCTGCAGTTTTCTCATCTGTAATAAAGGAACTGAAATATATTCTTCTTTCAAGTCATAAAACATTGTTATTAACTCTATGTTCTTCTGAGTTAATCAGTTCTTGCAGCTTAAAAAGTCATCCCTTTTTGCTAAGATCCTTGAAAACCAAATGTGGCAGGACACAAGTCCACTTCTGAGTTCAGTACTGGACCCTGAAGGTACCAAAGCCAACCTCAGCATAGTCGTGGTTTTGTTTCCAAGGGGTTCTATCTCAACCTGTCCTTCTTGTTCCATATTTATTCTTTAGAATGTTTTTTAGATGGCAAAAACTATTCTTTCTCAATATTTTCCACTTTGAGTGTATCTGCAACACTCAAAATGTTAATCACAGAACATATTTTAGAATTTCACACACACAAAAAAAAACAACTATGCCTACTTTTAATTTCCTGATTTTCTAGGCATCTGTCTCAGTGTTTGGCTCAGTGTTTGGGGGTGTATAGTGAGCAACTAGCAATTTCTGTGCTCTTTAAATTCCTCAAAATCACTGTTTTTTCTTAGTTATACTAAGTTTCAAAAAGTACAAGGCTACAAATGTGATATGTGCAGTCATAAAGAGACAAATGAAAATTCAGAAAGTCTTCAACTCTTAACTTACTAAAATGTTTGAACCAGAAACAGCAATCCACTACAGACATAAAAAGTTAAATTAAATAGTAAGCTATTTCTACCATTTACTAGAGAACAAAGTTCAAATTCAACAGAATAAAAGGCTATTCAAAATAAAAAGAATCAGTGTAAATAAAACTCAAATAGCACAATTTCGATCTTCCCCATTAGGGAACAGCTCTTGATAAGGGAGGATATGATTTTAACTAGAGGCCCTTTGCATGAATTCGTGCACCTGGGGGGGGGGGGAGTTTCTCAGCCTGGCCTGTGCCCTCTCCCAGTCCAGGAGCCCTCTCTTCTTACTGCCTACCTGCTCCTACTGCCTGCCTGCTCACTGCTCCTAAAGGCTCAGCTCGCTGCTCCTTAGCACTGCCTCAAAGGCAGGAGAGTCTCCCGCCACCGCCACTGCGCTCACCAACTGAGCCTGGTTTCTGGCTGAGTGGCACTCCCCTTATGGGAGCTCACTGACCAGTAGGGGGCAGCTCCTGTGTTGAGTGCCTGCCCCTGGTGGTCAGTGCACATCATAGCGACTGATCATGCTGCTGTTCGGTTGATTTGCATATTAGGCTTTTATTATATAGGATGGCTCCTGAATGCCATTCTCCGGAATGATGTTTTATCATTCACTCTTATATTTAAGAGAAAGTTATAATTTACCTTGTTGGTAATTTAGTTTCCATAGCCCCTTAAATCTTATTTTCTCTACTGAGACTTTTGTATATTAAGTAACACATTATCTCATTAATCTTTCCTGGTAGCCTGAACAGTTCAGCACACAATGAAAAGCAAAACATATAAAAAGCAACAAGGTGCCAATTTGATGCAGTCACACATTATTTTTAGGCAAAGATTTATCCGTAGAGCCAGGGTGGGATCCCAGAACATTCAGAGACAAATCTATCTATTGCAAAGCAACGAGCTCTCAAACATTTTTGGCGTCAAACCAACTGATGAAAAGTACAATTATCGTTTCATCACGAGAGCAGTTTGAGGTGGTAGAAAGGGGGTTCTACAGGGCGGGGTGTATAGTGAGCCACTAGCAATAATGAGCTTCCCTTCAATGTCACAGGGGGATTTCAGGCAATGAGTAGTTCAGTTGTGGATCCCTCCCTCCTCAAGACACTCCCCAAATAGTATAACTCTTACACTTCCCTCACCACACACCTACCTGACATTTATGCTGTTGGGAATCCCTAATCTAGTACTGGGAAGATGAGAGTTTAGCTGTTTAAATTCATCATCACTACCAGAATGAAGAATTCTACTGCATTCCTGATGTAGGTTATTACTGATATTGGTCATTTTACTTCTGCTTCCCAGTTGTTAGGAAAGTTAAAAAAAAAAAAAGACAAATCCTCAGAAAACCTTACAGAGGCATGTATTTTACTCATGCAGGAAAAGAGGAAATTTTGTAGAACTTATATCCAATTTCTTACTAGATAAAATTCAAGCTCTTTCTCATAGTATTTAAATGAAATCTTACTCATTTGGTCACTACCTTTCTTTCAGCACTATTTTCCCAAAGCCAGGCTCCACAATTACTGCCTCGGGCGCTCTGAACATCACCGGCACCCTGCACTTTTTTTGTGCGTTGCTCCTTCACAGTGCATTTTCACCTGGTGTTGGGCATTCTGGAATTCCACCTACCCACTTCATGGAATCTTACAATTGAACAAGGTCAAATATCTGCTGATGAAATCTAACTCCCACAAGCAGTTAATAAGCAGCAACTGTGTGCTCCCCTAAAATGAATCTTTCCTGTTCCTTGTGGGCTGGACTCTGCTTTATAGCAGGCCCTTAGAAGTCTGTCACTGAGCCCACTAGTTAATGTTTGAATAAATGAAGCCCATTCCTTTCACAAGAGGGCTAGATAAAGACTCTTGGTGTAAGAATAGGGGAAATGGACCATAAAGCACGCAGCTAGAAATCTCAATCCAAGGAACAAGAAAAGTAAAATGTGAACCATGGGTGTCAGATTAGATTCGTGTCGTCACACTGGCCATACTGTTAAAAGATGTGTATTAGTCAACAGACTCCTACGCTGAGTTGTGTATGCCATTCTACACTGTTATTGCGTACGCTGTCTCTCCCTGCTTACTGCAGAGTACTGATCAATTAAGATTACTCCAATGTAGTCCTTGTGGCTGAAGCTCATTTTAGTGGAACGGAAAGCTTACCTCGGGTCATCTCCCATAAAATGATTTCTAGTGAATTAAGTAATGAGCTTCCCTTCCATGTCTTACGCTGTCAAAAGGATTCAGACACGTAAGATAAACCTAACAGCATATTAGTGTAAATACCTGAGAGAGTAACGATCCCCCTGGGTTGAGGCTGAAACCGCAAATACTTGTTGCAAAAGTCGGCAGATTCAAGGGCCAAAAACAAAACATTGCCCAGAAAGTAGCCCGCTGTTTGGCCCACCGAATTGCAGGTCGAAGCATAACCCACGTTCTCCCGGGATAACATAGTCAATGCCCAACCATCCACCGCGATGTCCTGTGTGGCCGCCAGGAACTCAAACAAAAAGAAGGTCACCGTGAGGGCCACCACATCGGGGGCTCTGCCATCAGTGTTCCCGAGCAATCGGTCCACCTGCGTGGACAGATACATCATGAAGATCCCCAGGACATACTGCGTGGGGACAAGCCAAGACTTCCGCCGACCGAAGTTCCTAAAGTAAACTGCATCCACCAGCGGGGCCCAGAGCAACTTGAGACTGAAGGGCCAGAAGACCAAGCTGAAGAAAGCCTGATCGGTATAGCTAATATTTTTGCTCTGCAGAATGAGCGGTATGCTCCCCGCGAGGCCCAAGGGAATGCCCTGCAGCACGTAAAGAAAAAGCAACAGCAGAATGCTGCTTAGCTCGGCCCGGCAGCTCCGCGGGGGCTTTGAGAAACCACTGATGCTAGTGTCCCAGAGAAGAGCTTCTTTGTCCCCTTCTCCGCCCACCACGTCCGGGTGACAGTCATCCCAGCTGCCCGGCGGCAGGGGCCCGCTCTTCATATCCAGAGAGTGATTGAAAGTCCCCGGCCGGCGCTGCCGACTGTTGTCCTTGTGGGAGACGGTGGGGGACATGGTAGAGACGATGCAGAGCCCCGTCGGAGATGATGATGCCAGGGCTGGGCGTCTCGGATCCGTCTTAGTTCGAGGTCCAAGGCTGCCTCTTGGACCGGGGTCTAGCTGCTGTGTGTTCAGAGAGGGAGTCAGGGCGCCGGGGGGACCAGGGTGCTTCTTACTGCGGCGCGGAGCGCTGAAGCCGGAAGCCAGTGCCCAAGCTGGAGACCCAGGCGCCGACCAGGCAGGCAGGTGCCCCTTTGGAGCGGCGGCAAGGAGGCTGGAAGAGCCCCCCGGGCAGCCGCGCCGGGCTCCGGGCTGGGGGACGGGGCCGTGGTGCTACGATGGAAACTGGAGCCTAACTAGCGGTGAGACCGAATGGCCGGTCTCGGCACTAGCCTTTGGCTCGCGCCGCTGCCCGAAGCGGCTGACAGCACTTTCTCCTCGGGACTCCAGCGGGTGACTTCCTGCCTCATACTTCAGGAAGTGGTCCTTTTCTCAAATAAGCCGGGTCCCGCCTTCCGAGCCAGCCAATCAGGGCGCGCTCCGGGGCCCAGTTGGAAAACGACACCTGGTAGGAACCCACGACTCTGGCGGCCGGGATCTCGCGGGAGGGTTAACGCGGGCGCACAGAGCGGTGGGGGCGGGGCGTCGGCGGAGCTCGGGCTCTGTGAGCGCATGCGGCCTTGGGGAGCGCGTGGGCCTAGGTCATTGGGCCGCAGCTGCCACGTGATGGGGTGTTGAGCCCAGGCTCCGCCCCTGCTCTGTGCTGAGCAGCCTCTGAAGCAGCTGGGGCTCAGGGAGGCTGGTCATTTCGCTGGAGGGCAATGCCCGAACTGCATGCTGAGAATTGTGCAATGCCCTTGCTTTCGTGGGCCGGACGGAAACCGGGAGAGGAGAGTTGTTTAAAGTTTAAAGTGTGTTAGCCTCAGGCAAGGGTGCTTTGTGGCTTCAAAAGCATAGAAAAAGGCCTAGCTAAAAGGGTGAAGCGATGCCTTACAAAACCCATTTATAGAATGAAAGAAACTGTTCCAGAGATTAGACTTCTCTGTAGTCCGTTTTTTTCCAACATAGAGGAAGACATGTAGGGGAGTTGGGGTGTAGGTGACCGCATGCACCAGTTGAGTGGATTGGGATTATAAAACTCATTACATACCACTATTTTTAAGCTACTGCGAAAGGTCTTCTGGAGCCAATATTAAAATTTTGTTTCACCAAAACCGGTTTGGCTCAGTGAATAGAGCGTCCAGTTGAGGGCATGTACATTGGTTGCTGGCCCATCCCCAATGGGGTGTGTGCAGGAGACAGCTGGTCAATGTTTCTCTCTCATGGATGTTTCTAGCTCTCTATCCCTCTCCCTTCCACTCTGTGAAAAATAAATATAATGTATTTTTTTAAAAATTTTGTTTCATGTTAACTCTATGTATTCATTATTGAAATAATAAGAGAAAATAACCTGTGAAAGAAAAGAGCCATGTGCTAACCTGACAATCTCAGGGGAGGCTTGTGTCTTACAAACTCAGAGACCTAAAATAACCACAAAAGATGGTTTTAAAATTTAATATCTAACTACTAACAGGTTATAGTGGGTAGTCATGTCCCAGATATTTCACCTGACAAAGGTCAACTTGGATCTTCTTTACTGAGCCCATCTGCCTTCCAGTCTCTAAGATAACATATCTGTGAGATGTCTGGGTAACTTATAACTTCCTTTTTACCCCGGACCCTTCAGGGGACCACAAATGGCCTTGAGACATTCCCTCATTGTTATTGTTATCAAGTTAATTGTCAACTGTTAATTACGTTAGAGTATCCTGTATCCATCTCTGTAAAAGAAGCTCATGTCCATCATTTCACCTTTTACCCAATCCCAAAGGTTTCCCCACTTCGCTCTGTCCCACCTCCCTAATCTATCACCAATGAATTTCATGTAACTCACCTATGTCCCTTTCCTTTGATTGCAATGTATAAATATAGAAATGTAACCCGCCATTCTCTGGAGCATTATCTCAATCCCTTGAGGTTCTGCTTCCCGGCTTATGTTGACAGTTTGGCTCAAATAAACTCACTAAAATTATTTACAGATTTCAATGGTTTTTTGTTAACAACCTTAGGAAACCAATAGCATTATTTATAATATAAATTTATTTGAAGTATGGTTTTGGAGGAGAGCTCTACCAATATCCTGAACTGCTAGAAAGATGAACAAATGGAGCCTAGAGCAAATATAAGGTCGGAAGCCATTCAAAACAATACAATTTTCCTCAACTATTTACAGGCCAATCCAGAGAGTCCATACAATAACCAATACATCTTGTAACTGACAAAAAAAAAAGATGAAATGATGAGTTAATTTTTAAAATGTATTTTATTGATTTCTTACAGAGAGGAAGGGAGAGGCGTAGAGAGCTAGAAACATCGATGAGAAAGAGACATCGACCAGCCTCCTGCACACCCCCCACCGGGGATGTGCCCACAACCAATGTACAAGCCCTTGACTGGAATTGAATCTGGGACCTTCCAATCCACAGACCGAAGCTTTATCCACTGAGCCAAACCGGTTTTGGCAGGATGAATTAACTTTTATAGGCCACTTGGTTAAGGTTGACCAAACTAACTCTTGATATTTATTCTCCTGGTTAGGTGTAGGTTGACAAAAAAAATAAATACAAACTTTCCTTTTTCTTTTTGCTTCTAAGCTATTGAAAACTTCCAAACCAGGTCCTCTAAAATAAAATTGGAATTGTACAGTCAAAATTTGTGCATTTCAGTAGGGGTTAAGGGGAGGGAGGGATGAGCATAGATGATTAGGAAAGTGAAACTACTTTTTATGAAAACATGCTGACTATAATGGCAGTCATATATTTGTCCAAATCTGTAGCATATACAACAATTCAACCCTAATATAAACTTTGGATGATAATGATGTTGTCAATGTAGCTTCATCAATTGTCACAAATGTACCACTTTGTGAGGGATGTTGATAATGGAGGAGGCTATGTATGGAGATGGGGGGCAGTTAATAATTATTCTCTGTACTTTCTGCTCAATTATGCTGTGAACCTAAAACTTTTATTTTTCTAAAACCGCTTTTTCAAAAAGGTATACTTGTAAAAATCTATGCACTTCAAAATATGTAAATTTTATCCCATTAGAAAAGGAATTGTAAAAAACTACTTGCATGGGTGTTGGGGTGGTCATTTGATAAATTAAGAATGGCAGAATATTACACCAGCTGGGTAGCTCAATTAGTTAAGGCATCGTCCAGATACAGCAAGGTGTGAGTTCTATCCTTGGTCAGGGGACATATGGGAATAAAAAATGCACAAATAAGTAGAACAACAAATCAATGTGTCTCTCTTTACCGTCCTCCCCTTCTTGGGAAAAAAAAAAAAAAAAAAAAAGGAAAGGAAAGCAGATCAATGATTACTGATGTTTGCTGATATTGGGAGTTGATTATACCACTAGAGCAGTGGTCAGCAAACTGCAGCTCAAGAGCCACATGAGGCTCTTTGGCCCCTTGAGTGTGGATCTTCCACAAAATACCACGTGCTGGTGCACATGTATAGTGTGATTGAAACTTCGTGGCTCATGTGTAGAAGTCGGTTTTTGGCTCTCAAATTTCAATCATTGTACTGTTGATATTTGGCTCTGTTGACTAATGAGTTTGCCTACCACTGCACTAGAGGCTTGGTGCACAAATTTGTGGATGGGTGGGGTCCAATCGGCCTGTCCTGATGGGGCCCATTGGGCCGGGCCAGTTGGGGAGAGGGGCTGTGGGCAATTGGCTGGCTGGCCCCGCCTCCCCATCAGGATGTTGGGGGCAGATTAGGGTTAGGAGCTGATAGGGGGCAGGGCCAGCCTGGGATGGGCAATAGGGGCCCAGATCAGGCTGGTTGCTGTGACAGTGCACAACATAGAAACCAGTTGTTCTGGTTGTTTGCTATTCTGGTCACTGGGCTTTTATATATATATTATAGATTCTGTTTATTTTGTACATGTTCAAAATTCTCTATTACCTATAATAATAAAAGTATAACATGCTAATTAGACCAGACAGCTGAACAGCCTTTTGGACATCATTCTGATGTCCTTCCAGACGAAGCCGTGGTGGCAGGGTCCAAGGCAGAGACTGTTAGGGGTGATCAGGCAGGCAGGCAGAATGGTTAGGGGTGATAGGGCAGGCCAGGCAGGTGAGCGGTTAGGGACCAGCGGTCCTGGATTGTGAGAGGGATGTTTGACTGCCAAATTAGGTCTGATCCTTGAATAGTCCCGGACTTCGAGAGGGTGCAGGCTGGGCTGAGGCACCCCAGCCCCCATGCACACATTTCATGCATTGGGCCTCCAGTGAAAAATAAGAACAAAACAAACAAAAAATAAATTGGTCAACAGCCATCTTTAGTTCTGTTATTCAGTCTGTTTCAGAAAACAACAACAACAACAACAAAAAGTGAACTACAGAAAAATAGAATTTTACTGGAAGGATATTGATGGCTTCCCAGAATCAGTGGGAGGGTAGGAGACTTGGCGTAGCAAAATGACAGAAACCAATGCAGCTCAAGGCTTGCTATCAGAAGTTACAGCTATGGATTTACAGGAAACTTTCCCCAAAAGTGCTCCACTTCCAAGTCTGTGGTCTCCGAGCTTTAAGATTTTCCCTGGGCTGTATTACAAAAATTAATACCACCATCTAGTGGCCCCTTCCTAAATCTATGTGTGGTTGTATATTTCTTGACTGGGTTTTCAGTTCACTATTATCTGAATTATATCTTCTATATATTCCTCAGAATTTTTAACTGCTTCGGTGGTGGTGGTGGGGGAGGGGGGGTCACGTTTATTGAAGTATAATTTACATACAAGTAAAATTTTATACTACGGTAAGTTAAATTTTAGTGTATAGTTCTATGAGTTTTGGCAAATACAAACCCAACAAATAAATTAATAACCACGGCCACAATCAAGGTATGGAAGTTTCATTATTCAAAACAATGCCCTTGTAATTCCTTGGAAGTCAGTCTCTCCACTCCTCCCCCTCCCCCCAACCCTGGCAACCACTGATTTGTTTTTTCCCCCTATAGTTATGCCTTTTCTGAAATGTTATATAAATGATGTAACACACTATATAACCTTTTGGGTCTGGCTTCTTTCAGTGAGCATAATACATTGGGATTTATCCACACACATTGTCACCCTGATTGTTAATTCTCCTCTTTCTGTGCCCCCACTTATTTTCTTTTTTTTTCCCTCTCCTTTGGAATCTTTTAAAAATATATATATTTTTTATTTTATTTATTATTATTATTATTATTATTATTATTTTTTTTTTTTTTTTTTTTTTTTTTTTTTTTTTTTTTTACAGAGAGGAAGAGAGGGATAGAGAGTTAAAAACATCAATCAGCTGCCTCTTGCACACTGGAGATGTGCCCGCAACCAAGGTACATGCCCTTGACTGGAATCGAACCTGGGATCTTTCAGTCCACAGACCAACGCTCTATCCACTGAGCCAAACCAGTCTTGGCTCCCTCAGAATCTTTAGCTCCATATAGGCAATCTTGTTATTCTGAAACTCTGGTGATGAAGAGGCTATATAGAGGCAGAGATGCCAGATGGGCCATTACTTTTGAAGCCCTCAGCTGCTTGAGTCTCCCAGCTCAGGTGTCAGAGATGTGAAGTGGGAAAGCCTTCCAATGATTCTTGCTTCCGGCCTTTGAGCCACTTGAGCTGAGGCCTAGTATAGCCAGGCTCTGGGCTGTAACACATCTACATTAGGGTAGAGAAGAGCTGCCCCTTGTCCAAATTATAGTAAAATAAAGCATTGCTTTAAGCAGGTAGGTTTTAGGGTGTTTGTTACAAAGAAATAGGTAACTGGAAAAAATACAGGCCTGTTATTTTGTGGAATGTGCCTCCATTTGGGTTTGCCTAATGTCTGCTTACAGTCAGGTTACACATTTTAGGAAGCAATACTGCGCTCATCTCACTGTATTCATCAGATGACTCATGATGTTAATTTGTTCCACTGCTGTTGATGTTAACTTTGATCACTAGAATAAGGAGGTATCTTCAGGTTTCTCCACTGTAAAGTTACTCTTTTTCCTTGAATAATTGATGATTATTTTGTAGGGAGAGACTTTGGGACAAGGTAAATAAAACTTATTCTTGATCCAGCTTTCATTAATGAGTTTTACCAACCACTAATGTTTCTTTTCTGAAATTATTATTATTTCTGTGATGGTTGCAAAATAATGATTTTCTAAGTCAATTATTATTTCACTTTTATTAGTTGATATTCTATTATAAGGAGTTTCTCCCCATTTTAATCATTCATTTTTTTCTTTTTTTAAAATATATTTTTATTACTTTCAGAGAGGAAGTGGGAAGGAAGAGAGATAGAAACATCAATGATGAGAAATAATCACCAACTGGCTGCTCTCTGCCAAGGATCAAGCTCGCAACCCATGCGTGTGCCCTTGACCAGAATCAAACCTGGGACTTTCAGTCTACAAGCCCATGCTCTATCCACTCAGCCAAACCAGCTAGGGCTCATTTATATAGTTATTAGAGGCCCAGTGCATGAAAATTTGTACCTTTGGGGGGGTCCCTCAGTCCAGCCTGTGCCCTCTTGCAGTCTGGGATCCCTCAGGGGAATCAGGCCTAAGCTGGCAGTCAAACATTCTTCTGGCAGCCCAAGAGACCTCAGGGATGTCAGTCTGACCACCTTAGCATTGCCAAGGAGTGGGGAGAGGCTTCAGCCACTGCCACCGCTGCACTCTCAACCATCAGCCTGGCTTGTGCCTGAGTGGAGCTCCCCCTGTGGGAGCACACTGACAACCAGGGGACAGATGCTCAATGCAGGAGCTGGCTCCTGGTGGTCAGTGCGCATTATAGCAACCGGTTGTTCCTGGTGGTTCCCCCATGGGGGTCAATTTGCATGTTAACCTTTTATTATATAGGATACAATGATGGATTCCTAACTTAATCAGCAGATATCTGTTTACCATCATTATTATTTTTTTTCAGATGAAAACATTTTATTTATTTTTCATTGATAAAGAATGCTTCCAGTAGGTAGTACTTTTATTGTTGATGAAACTGGTCTGTTTTACAGCTGAATGTCTTCAAGGGTGATCATCTCCCAGGAGGAAGCAGAAGCCTGAAGACTAAGGCTGTAAAGGAGTGACCAGATGTGATTTTAGGTGCTAATGCCAGAAGAGACATGCCTGTGAGTACCTTTATTAGCATTATTGTTGTTCTTATTAGGGCTCCAATTACAGCATTCTGGTTATAACCTAATAAAGGACTTGAATCCAGAATATATAAAGAACTCTTATTCTATATAACAAAAGCCTAATATGCAAATTGACCGAATGGCAGAATGACCACTGGAACAACCAGTTGCTATGATGCTCACCGACCACCAGGGAGAAGACACTCAATGCAGGAGCTGCCCCTAGCCTTCAGACCCCAAGCCAATGAAGGTGGGTGCCAGCAGGGACCCCTGATTGCCCCACTGGTCACCTCCCTCTGTGGGAGGCAACCAGTGGTGGCAGCAGGGGGCAAGGCTGGCAAGTGGGCAGTGCCAGACAGGCCAAGGAAGGTGCCAGCAGGGCCCCCAAATTGCCCTGTGGTCACCCCACAGATTGGGCCTGATCGCCAGCCAGGCCTAGGGACCCTTCCATGCATGAATTTCATGCACCAGGCCTTTAGTAACTCAATAATAAAACAAACAACCCAGAAAAAATGAGCAAAATATTTGAAGAGACATCTCAGCAGAGATATGGATCACATACAAGCACATGAAAGGATCATTAGTCAATATCAGTGAGATACCATCACACACTCACTTAAAAGCTACAATAAAGATTGAAGATATGTGCTAGCAAGGAGGTGGAGCACCTGAAACTCTCATACCCTGCAGGTGGGAATATAAACTGACTCAGCCCCTTTGGAATACAGTTTGGCATTTTCTTATGAAATTGTGTGTGTGTGTGTGTGTGTGTGTGTGTGTGCGTATACCATCACTACCTGTCCCATATTTGGCCAGTAAAAGCCTTCTCTAACTGACTTCTGTGTCCCTCTGATATGTTTCTATTATTCTCTGGGTACTTCTTTACTTTCTGGCACACACAAACACACACACAAAATGTTTCTGCTCATTTATCATTGCCTGGGTCTTAAAATCGGCCATTTCTCCAGAAAACCCTGGTTCCTATTGCTGGAGAATAGTATTTAAAAACCAGTATCTGGGTGCTATGTTTGCTCATTGCTACTGGGATGATACTGCATCCAGGACTTTCTGTGGACAGAGACAAGTGAACAGTAAATATAGTGGAGGGTGGTGAGCACTAGTGAAGGGAAAAGGGTTGTGGGAGCACAAAAGAGAAAGATACATCTATCCCAGGACTGCAGATTTGTGGGGAGGGGAGCAGAACTATTCTAGACAGAAGATATTTAGGTCCAAAAGGCCCAAGAGAAAACATTTCATGTTTAAGGAAATAAAGCACTTTAATATAGATACAGTGTAGAGTAGGGGTGTCGAACTCAATCAGAGAAGGGGCCAAAATCTAAAATCCAGCCTAAATCGTGGGCCGAATGGTTTACTGAACAGTCATAAACTGACAATGTCATAAACTGACAGCGGAGTGCAGTGATGACAGCGCGGTGCGGGCCACATTGCAAGGCCTGGCGGGCTGGATTTGGCCCGCGGGCCTTGTGTTTGACACATGTGGTGTAGAGTGATGGGGGAAGTGGTAAAAGATCAGGCTACAAGATAAACAGGGACTGGCCAAATCTCCAAGTACTAAGCAAATACAGTAGAACTTAGTTTATCCTGATAGCAATGGAAAGCTATTGATAAGGGACACATGATTAAATTTTATTTTTGAACAGTTGTTTACAAATTTTTTTAAAAAACTCACATACCAGCTGAAACCGGTTTGGCTCAGTGGATAGAGCGTTGGTCTGCGGACTGAAGGGTCCCAGGTTCGATTCCTGTCAGGGACATGGTTGTGGGCGCATCCCCGGTATGGGGTGTGCAAGAGGTGGCTGGTCGATGTTTCTCTCTCATCGATGTTTCTAGCTCCCTTCCTCTCTGTAAAAAAATTAATAAAGTATATTAAAAAATAAATAAATAAAAAACTCACATACCATCCGAAAAGAATTTTGAAACACTATGTACTTCCACATTTTAAGTTGACATCTAATATTTTTCATATGTTTAAAAGTTATTTTTTTTTGTTAATGAGAGATTTAAAATAGTAAACATTTTGAAAGATGAAATGAAATGACCACAGATTATTCCTGTAGTAAACAGTCAATAATATGATACACACAAAATCTGGAAATATCTATCTGTGGATTTTATCAACTGTTTCTTTCAAAATGTGTTGGTCCCAGAAACCTCACAATTACATTTACAAGAATCAGCATCACTATTCTGTATTGCCTAAGTTGTTCTGAATCCAGGGCAATTTTTACCCTGAATAAAAATATGTATAAGAAAGGAAGATCTTACAGGTTTAAGATGCTTTAACTAATCATTAGTGAAGTTCTTCGGTTTCTACTTTACCCAAAGATGGTGTGACAGGAACTGGGTTTACCTTCCTGCCAGTAACAACCAAAAGCCTCAGAGAAAATATATAAAATAATGGTTATAGAATACTGGATATCAAGCTTCAAAGTACAGTGATTCCTGAAAAACAGGAAACAAAAGAAATGAGCCATTCAATTGTCCCAGCTGACTATCTTGAGGATCTCCAGATTATAAACATAAATCTAACCATATCAATAATCACTTTAAATTTAAATGATCTTAACACTCCAATTAAAAGACAGAAATTGACAAAAGACAGATCAGACAAAAAAGCAAGACCCAATTATTTGCTGCCTACAAGAAACACTTGTTGAAGAGATGCAGAAAATATATCACACCAAGAACCAGTCAAGAAACCAGGTATGCTATTTTAATATTGGACAAAGAAATTGTCAGAGTAAAAAATATTACTGTTACTAGACAGGGCCAGCCCAGAGTATGTCTGCCTCAGACTGGCTTGTAGTGTGTAGGTTCCTGAATTTGTGTAGGAAAGATCCTATATAATACAAGCCTAATATGCTAAGTGTCTGGTTGTCTGTTCAACCAATCAAAGTGTAATATGTTAATGATATGCTAACGCTGCTCAACCGCTCACTATGATGTGCACTGACCACCAGGGGACAGACACTCTGACTGGTACGTTAGCTTGCTGCTGGAGTCCGGCTAAGCAAGATGGGCCAGACATGCCCCGGAGCCCTCCCACGTCCCTCCCCAGTCCTGATCATGCACTGGTGGGTTACCTTGGCCTGGCCTGCACCCTAGAAATCTGGGCTACAGTACCCCCCTCTATCTCCCTCAAATGTAAAAATTTTGTTTCACAATAAGATTCTGGGTGATTTTGAGAGTACACTTATAGACAGTGAAACAAAAGGACTTAGGGTAGAAGAAGCAGCAGGAGAGAGCCTGGTGTTCTGTTTTGGCTCCCTAGAAGCATTTTAGGAAAAATGTGAACCAAGGTAGGGCTGCTTTTATCTCACTGGAAAGTCAGAGAAAAAGAGGGCCTTGGAGACAGGATCAGGGGGTAAGCCCGGGATAAGCTGCTGCTATTCGATGCTCCCCTGGTTGAAAGTCTCCTGGGAACCCTTGGAGTTTAGGAGGAAGTAAAAAGTTCATGCTCGAGAGGGGTCATGGGAGTTCTCTGGAGTGAGCCTGCACCAGATTTTTGTCTTGAGGGTTTTTATCTTTCTCCCCAGGGCAAGACTTTTAGGGGAGGGTTTTAATTGAATATTCATTAGCTTTTCAAGTGTGTTTTCAATATATTGATGAATCAAAATGAGCCTATAGGGGAGTTTGGGATTACTCTTTAGTCTGCTTTACTGTTGGACTTTTATCTTCCATATGTCTGGCTTTACTGTGGTTTTTGTTATTTGTTCCCCTCACTTCCACTGTCCTTGAGTTTGGCTGGTACAAATGGCATTAATTGGGTCTCTGTTCTCTATTTTCCCTGACCAGGGTGATTGAAACTACGTATTCTCTGGTTAAGGAGGACAGGTATAAACCATTTGCTCTCAAGTATCCTTGGTTAAGGAAGATAAGGTCTTGCCATCCACTAGCTGGCTGTAATTTATTCAAATTGTTTGGTCTTATTTAATTTTCTTGTCTCAGTTTCCCCTATCTACTTGCCCAGAAATTTTCCTAGCTTTTTCCTATCCTTCCACATTACCAGGAATAAAGAATGCCATTTCCTAATTATAAATTGATCTATAACAATTCTAAAATATATGGCCTTATTAACATAGCTTCAAAATAGATAAAGCAAAACTGATAGACCTATAAGGAGAAATGATAAAATTACAATTATAGTGATTCTCCCAATTCCTGATAAACCACTAAACAGAAAATCAGCAAGAATATAATAGTCTTGAACAATACTATCACCTTAACCTATGTGCCTTTATAGAACACTCCACAAAACAATGGCAGAACATTCACTGAGATAGACTATATTCTAAGCCAAAAAACCAAATCTTATCAAACTTTAAAAAAATTAAGTCAAAAACAATATTTTCTCTGACTGAAATGGAATTAAATTAGAAACCAATAACAGAAAGTTCTCTGGAAAAGCTTCAAATATTTTTACACTCAATAACATGCTTTTAGATAACCCATAGATCAAAGAAGACATTTTAAAAAAATTTAGACACTATTTAGAAATGAATTAAAATGATATATAAGGATTTGTGGGATATTACTAAAGCCCTGCTTAGGGATAAATATATAGAGGTAAATACCTATAGTAGAAAAGAAGAAGGTCTCAAATCAATGATCTCAGATTCCAACTTAAACTAGAAAAAGAACAAATTAAAGCAAGCAGAAGAAAGGGCATAATAAAGGTGAAAGTAGAAATTAATGTAGTATTATGCAGAAAAACAATAGAGAAAATAAGTGAAACTAAGCTTTTTTTTTTTTTTTTTTTTTTTTTTTAAGAGAGTCAATAAAATTGGTAAACTTCTGGCCATACTGATGAGAAAAAAATAGAGCAAACACGAATCACCAATATCAGGAATGAGGAAGTTGACATCACTACAGATTGTATATATTTAAAAGATAAAAAGCAAATAGTATGAATAACATTATGCATATGAATTTGACAACTTAGATGAAGCTGAAATTACTTGAAAGACACAAATTGCCAAAGCTAAAAAAAAAAAAAAAAAAAAAGATATCTTAAAGAACACATAGGAAGAAAAACACCACATGATCTCACTCATTTATGGATAATAAAGATCATTATAAACTGATGACCAAAAAGATAGATACAGAGACAGTAAAGCAACAAGCAGACCGTCAAATCACAGCGGGAAGGTTAGGGAGAGGTAGGAAAGATAAGAGATCAACCAAAGGACTTGTATGCATGCATATAAGCATAACTCTGGGGAGGGAGGGCATATATGGGGGGGGGCAATGGTAAGATATGTACACATATAATACCTAAATAAAAAATGAAAGAAAAAGAACACATAGGTATATACACACATACATATATAAAGAGCCTTATATCTAATTTTTAAAATTGAATTTTTGTTAAAAACCTTATTATAGTCCATCCGGCATGGCTCAGAGATTGAGCATCAACCTATGAACTAGGAGGTCAGGTTTCCAGGTCAGGGCACATGCTCAGGGTTGTAGGCTCAATCCTCAATGTGGAGTATGCAGGAGGCAGCCGATCAATGACTCTCATCATTGATGTCTTTCTCTCTCTCTCTCTCTCTCTCTTCCTCTCCATTCCTCTGTGAAATATATATATATATATAATTACAAAGACTGCAGGCTCAGATGTCCTTATTGGTGAAGTCTACCAAAAATGTAAGGAACTCTTCTAGAAGTAATTCTACAAAAAGTCTCAACTTTATTCTTTTTTTTTTTTTAATATATTTTATTGATTTTGTACAGAGAGGAAGGGAGAGAGATAGAGAGCCAGAAACATCGATGAGAGAGAGTCATAGATCAGCTGCCTCTTGCACACCCCCTACTGGGGATATGCCCACAACCAAGGTACATGCCCTTGACCGGAATCGAACCCGGGACCCTTCAGTCCCCAAGCCGACGCTCTATCCATTGATCCAAACCGGTCCCGGCTCAACTTTATTCTTTGAGTCCAGCATAACCCAGATACCGAAACTAATCAAAGATATTACAATACAACTACAAACTGATATTCCTCATGAACATAGATGCAAAGATTGGAAATAAAAATTTTACCAAATCCAATCCAAAATAGTACTTTAAATTTATCCCAAGAATGCAGGGCTGATTTAACATTTCAAAATCAATGTAATTTACCACAATAAATTGAAAAAATCAAAATCATATGATTATCTCAAGAGACACAGAGAAAGTATTCTACAAAGTCATTCATGATAAAAATTCTAAGCTAAATTGGAATAAAAGGGAACTTTTTCAATTTGACAAAGGGCACCTATGAAAACCTGTAGTTTCTGGGTGAAAGACTAAATGTTTCCTTCTTTTTTTAAAAAAAAAAAAAAATATATATATATATATTTATTGATTTTTTTACAAAGAGGAAGGGAGAGAGATAGAGAGCTAGAAACATCAATGAGAGAGAAACATCGACCAGCTGCCCCTTGCACACCCCCTACCAGGGATGTGCCCGCAACCAAAGTACATGCCCCTGACCAGAATCGAACCCAGGGAACTTTCAGTTTGCAGACCGACGCTCTACCACTGAGCCAAACCGGTTTTGGCTAAATGTTTCCTTCTAATATCACAGTGCCAGTAAGACTTGGCACAGAAATTTGGAAACTTCTCTTTTGGACTTGTTGAGTTTGGGGCCCATTATGCCTGGGGATGTGTAGAGTGATATGGATCGGATCGGGAGCTCAGAAGAGAGCTGTCAAAACATAGTTTATTAAGGGAATTTTTAAGCAGGTCTATATTTTTTAAAACAAGTGCCCCAGGGAAACAGGTGAAGAGACAGATGAGAAAAGGGTTAGAAATGAAAATCCTGAAGAAACCAACACTTCAGCCTTCTCCTGTAGGACAGATAGAGGAAGGGCAAGAAAAGGTGACCAAGAACAAGCCTGGAAGTGAAAAGACACCTCGACGCTGTATTGTAAGGAAAACCCAGTTTCAAGAAAGAGCGAGGGGGGTGGGTCAAGGAAGCCAAAGGTGCAGAAGAACATAAGATATTAGGATTCTGGTGCATGTCAATATTCTTAGCCATAACCGTAAGTGGCCACTAGAATATATTGGTTATTATTGGTTACTACATTGTTCTCTGGATTATTCATACAGACCTACCAAGAGAATAGTATCTATGGCCTTAGAAAGTTCAAGTATCCATTTTTTTTACCCCCTTAAAAATGGGTAAGTGAATTCCTTTCGTTGATTCAGAGGCCCACTGGGGTTTGGGGCTCTTTGTTGTTGTAAATATTGTTCTACTAAACTTTCCCATGTCAGGAGCCCGTTATCCTAATCCTACACAGAGAGCAAAGAAAGAGGCATCTTATCTCCCTGAGCCTCAACTTCTCATTAGTTAAAAAGTGGAGAACAGCAATCCTGCCTCACTCACTTCATGGGGTGGTTAGAAGGACATGAGTTTCTGGAGATCAGGGTTGTCTCAGTTGGGCTCCTTAATATCTGGACTGGAGCCTGACATAGCATGAGCTCAGCAAATTTGGTTTTCTGTAACCGAGTATCTACTCAAAAGCTTTGCTGGTGAAGGCCTGGGGCGGGGGCGGGGCAGACTGGAGAGGTCAAGGGGGGAAAATAGGGACATAAGTCATACTTTCAATAATAAAAAGGAAAATAAAAAAGCTTTGCTAACTGGAAGCCGTTCCACATGTTTATTTATTGTTTATTCCCCAACCCGAATGTAGCTTGTCAGGTGTCCAAATTCATAACAACCTCTCATCTTGACGGGCGTCAAAGAGTAGTTGGAAGGTCTGCAGCCCGTTCGTTCCCCACAAGCAACCGAAATAAAAACACTGTTTGCTGTGCAAACTGAGCTCGATGCTGGCCCCCAGGTCCAGCCGCTCCCGAACCTCCCTTCCCTTTTGGAAATTCTGCCCGCACCCGCGTTGTGGAACTTTCGAGGGACGTCAGTGATCAGATCACACTTGGACGTCCCTTGAGACGTCACCGTGAGAACCCTTCCAAGCAGCCTTGGCCTCCTGCAGGTTCCCCAAACCTGAGATGAGGTCGCGCACCGCGGGCCCACCTCTCTAAGATCTCCAACTCTCCGGCGGCGCCAGGGTCTCCGCCAGGGTCCGAGGCTGCAGGGAGGCGAGAGAACTGCAAGGTGGCGGCGGCGGCTTGGGCTTTGCTTGGGAGCGGGCCTTCACGGCGGGGTGTGTGTGTGTGTATATGTATGTGTGTGGGGGGCGCCTCGGACCCCTTCTCCTAGGGCCCGCTGCCCAGTGCGGGGGACGAGAGGGGCGGAGCCTTCCGGAAGCCGCGGGCTCCTCCTCCCAGGGGGGCGGGCCAGACGCAGGCGGAACACGTTCCTCCCCGAGGGGGCGGGGCTTGGGGTCGGGGCGGAACCGTGCACCTCAGGCCCCGCCCCCGTGGGCGGGCCGGCCGGGGACCAGGCGGGTTTATTCTCCCGCAGCGCAGGCCTCTGCGGCCCTGCGGACCCGGAGGAGGGGCCCGCGGCTGAAAGCCCCGCCTCTGGAAGCCGCTGTTTTTAGCCGCGGAGCTTGCGGGGGCTGCCCACACCTCGGCGGCCCAGCCAAACGGGCTCTGGCTCCTCCCAGCGGCCGGCAGGGGCGGAAGCAGGAGGCGGGGTAGCGTGTTCGCTGCCGGTCTCTGCTCCCGCGGCGCTGGGGCCCGCGCTCCGCCGCAGCCGCTGCTGGATTCGGCGCTTCGCCGGCGGCCAGTTTCCCTCCGCGCCCTCCCGCTCACCCACCAGGCCTCTCTCTCTCCGTCGCGGCCCGTGGCGTCCACCCGGCAGGCCCTCTCCCGCCCCGTCGTCTCGTTACTCTGGCCGCCGCGGCCCCGATGGCTCTGTGCAACGGAGACTCCAAGGTCAGTGTGTGGCGGGGGGTCCCTGCCTCCCTGCCTCCGGACGAAGGCGAGGCCCCGGGGGGGGGGGGGCCGCGAAGCTAACGCAGCGGGGCCCTTGGGCGCCCCCTCACCCCAGACCCGTTCGCGCAGCCCCACGGCCGGGGCAGCGGCGCGGCGCGTCGGGGAGGCACGGCCGGGGCCTGTGGCGTGCTGCCTCCTCCAGAGGGGCAGGTGCTTTGTTGATGTTGTCTGTCCGCGGTGTCCGGGTCCCTGCGCTCGCTGGGCTCCGGGCGTCGGGGAGGGCGCCAGTCTCTCCCTCACCCTCACCTCCCCGCGGCCGCCCCGCCGGCCCGGCCTCCCCGCGTCTCCGTGGGGCGCCGAGTCCGCGGAGCGCGGTCCGAGGGTGGGGGGGGGGTAGGGAGGCGTGCGTGCGTGTGTGTGTGTGTGTGTGTGTGTGTGTGCCTGTCTGTGTCTTCCTAAGCTCTCATCCCGTCCTTTGGGGAGGATGGGGGCCTTTGTGGAGCTCCCCGGGCCCGCACGGGCCTCGCGTGCGGGGATCCAGCTGGGCCGTCCCCTCGCCTTCCCGCCACCCGGTTTCCCGCCTGCCCTCGGTGGGGCCCGTCCCGTCCCGTCCCGTTCCCCCACGCTGGCCTCGGGGTCCGCGGCGGCGGGGCCAGCCTGCGGTCAAGCCGTGCGACTGCTGCCCTCCCCCCCGCCCCCCCCCCCCCGCATGGGGTCCGACGGGTGGCCCGAGGGGCGGCCCGAGGGGCGCGCTCCCCGCTCCCCTCCCCCACCCTCCGAGCCGGGGGATGGAGCGTCTCCAGCCCCGCCCGCCCCGCCGGCGCCCGCCCGGAGTTACAGGTTCCTCTGCGGCCGGACGGGCTCCCGCCGCCGCGGGGAGCGGGCCCAGGGGGGCGGGGAGTCCCCGGAGCCGGGAAAGTTGCAAGTTTGAGCCCCGCGGCGCTCCTGGCCACCTCCCGCTGACTCTTCTGCAGACCCTCCCTTCTCCTCCGTCTCGCTTCCCAATGGAGCACCTTGGCTTTCATTTCTGTGTTGCCGTTTAAGTTGGCCTGGAATTGTCTCTCGGACCCTGCCCGGGTCCGTCTCATCCGCGGGGGGGATGGCGTCGTTTGGAATTGCCGTTTCCTAGAGCAGTTGGTGTGGTGCACCCCACCCCTGCACGCTGCTGAGGGCCCGGCGTTAGGCAATCACTCCATCCCATTTCATTCAGGTGTGTGTGTGGGGTTGTAAACGTCAAACGCCAGTGGTGGTGAGGCAGGGGTAATGCCTTATCCAGGCAGGGTGCTCTGGCAAAGGTGACGATGCCCAAGTGTCACACTGGAGTGGGTCTTCTTCGGGAATGCTTGCCTAGTACTCAGGAAGCATTCAATTAGTGTTAGTCTAACAGATGGATCAGGATTGTCAAGTAGCGGATACATATACTCTTTTAACTGATGCTCAGTCTCGTTAGGGCTCTTTCTCAGGATTAAATAGATGAAGATATTCAGACCCTTCGTTTCTGACCTTAGAATGAAACCTCAACGTACAGACAGCTCTTTCCTGTGCACTAGTTAACAGAGCATTTTATTTTCTCTTATTTTGAGCCTTACAACTCATTGGCAAGATTCAGCTTTGTCCTGGTAGAGGAAATGACTGTTACTAGGAGGACTCAAACCTAACTTTGCAAAGTATGTGGTGATTTCAGAAGAGCCTTTTTTACAAAACTAAGTTAACAGAAGAAAGTTCAAGATTCAGTTTCCAAATACTTTATCTGTCTCAGGAATATAGAACATACACTTTCTTCCTAGATGGTATTTTTTTTTCAACTTGAATTTTAAAGAGAATCAGGTGAATTGTTGATTAGCTTATTTTTATTTCAAGGTCCTTTATGTTTTATAACCATCAGGTGTGTGTGTGTGTGTGTGTGTGTGTGTGTGTGTGTGTATTTTCACGCGTGCACACAAGCATATACATCTTAATGTATATGTATACATCTTAAAGCATATACATTAAGATGAAGGACAAGGTCTGGAAGGAAAAAAAGTTTTAGTATTTCTTGCACTAATATATTCTGTAAACTGCTGCTTTCTGTGACCTGATTTTTCTACATTGCTCAGTATTCCTAATTAAAACCATATTTAAGGTCTGAGTAATTTTTTTTGGCAAGTGATTGGTCTGTTTGCAAAGCCTCCTCGGTAGATGGTTGTGATCCTTGCTTTTTTCATTACTGTAGCAGAAGTGTTAGTGGTGTTATGAGATCTGCATTTATTTTTTCACGTAAAGGGAAAGGGTTATACAAGAGCCAAAAAGACTGACACTTTTTTGTTATGTGCAAATTTTACAACTGGAGGGGGGGAAAACCTCAAAATATGTTTATTTTATACATTTAGAACATACCAAAGAATGTAGAGAGAAAAATTTAAGATCTCCTAAAGTGCTATCAGATATAACCTCTATTAATACTTTGGTGTATATCTGTTTAGACTTTTTTCATACATGCACACGTTGTGTTTTACACAAAATATTTAAAAATGGAACCACAATCTAGATGCTTCCTCCAAGTGGATTTCTAGTATATATACACATTTAAAAGCTTTTTCATAAGTTAGAATATTCAGAACAACATAGAGACTAGACTAAAATGAATGTACCTATCACTCTTTTTTTTTTTTTTTAGTCTTCACCCAAGAATATGTTTTTATTGACTTGAGAGAGAGAAAGAGGGAGAGAGAGACATCAGTGTGAGAGAAACATTGATTGCTTCCTATCTGTGCTCCGACTAGATCTATCTCACAACCTAGGTTTAGGTATGTGCCCTGACTGGGAATCCAATCCACAACCTTTTAGTGTACAGGACGATGCTCCAGCCAACTGAGTTTCTTGGCCAGGCACTGTAACCTGACTGATTTCAGTACATAAGCAGTCATGTTTTATCCATACACACCTACACTTTCATTCTTTTGTACTCAGTTCCAGGAAAATATATTTCAGCACACAGAGTTAATTTTACGTTATGGGTTAGATGCTTATATATCATTTTCCTAATAAAGTAAATTTGGGCATACTTATACTCTGGCATCAAATTTTACAGTTTCTCATCAGTACATCCATCATAGGAAAGCCATGAGTACTAGGTAGGCTCACCATATAATTTATTGTCCAATTGGATGCTTTTGAGATTTGAAAGAGGCATTATTAATAATATTAGTATAACAGACATAAATCAGGACTATATTTTGGCATGACTGGATTGTATGCATACCATATTATTAGGTAATACTGTAGGATGGACTATATATATAAAGTGACTATATCATATAGCCAGTAAAGGGTAGCTTTTATTAAAGTATTTATGTATGCTAGTATATGGGTATTTATGAAAATCTTTACTTTAAAAGAAGTGTTTTGAATTGGCAACTTAGAAAGTTCTAAGTTAACAGTTTTTGTTTCTGTGTATTTTTAGAGCTGACCATGACAACTGTTTCTTAAAGTAGACGTTTGTATTAATATTTGCAGCTGGAGAATGCTGGAGGAGACATTAAGGATGGCTGCCACCACTATGAAGGAGCCGTGGTCATTCTGGATGCGGGTGCTCAGTACGGGAAGGTCATAGATCGAAGAGTGAGGGAACTGTTCGTGCAGTCGGAACTCTTCCCATTGGAAACACCAGCATTTGCTATAAAAGAGCATGGATTCCGGTAAACTTTTTTCTTATGTTTTTCTGAGGATATTGAGCTTACATTATTAACTTGCTTGGGCACTGTGTTGTTTTAAAAGTAAATATGACATGGAATGATTTTACAAGAAGTTTCCCATGGTTCTGATTTTTAAAATAAGGAAATATTTAAGTTTTTCAGTTAAAAAGATTACCTTAATTTTAATTGCATAGTCATGAGGACTTGCATTATTTTTTATTTATTTTTTTAAAATATATTTTTATTGATTTCAAAGAGGAAGGGAGAGGAGAGAGAGAGATAGAAACATCAATGATGTGAGAGAAACATTGCTTGGCTGCCTCCTGCATGTCCACTACTGGGGGTCGGGGATTGAGCCCACAAGCCAGGCGTGTGTCCTTGACTGAAATTGAACCTGGGACTCTTCAGTCCGCAGGCCGACTCTCTATTCACTGAGCCAAACCAGCTAGGGCAGGTTCTATCCCCCTATGTAATAAAAGGCTAATATGCAAATTGTTCTTTCCTCGACCAGAAGTTCGACCAGGGGGGCTGGGTGGCCCGCCAACTGCCTGCAACCCCTCCCCCTTCCTCACCCATACATGAATTTGTGCACCGGGCCTCTAGTGTTTTATAGGATTACTGGGTTAGACTATGTAAGGCTATTGTGGTCATTCATTCATTGATCCCAGAGCATTTCATCAAAGGAATATATACAGTGGCTAGAGTACTTAAATGAGAAGAATTCTGTGCACAGAATTTTGCTTCCTATGCCAAGAAAATAATTTCTAAAAGATGAAGATTTCTTAAGTCTAACATAAGGGCTAATTCCATAGCTTATACTTTTATAGCTAGTCCAAATGACAGCAAACAAACACACACACAATATCTTTCTTCCTTAAACAGCTATTTCTGTTTAATTTTATGCCTTTTCTCATTAAAGGGTTGGGAAATGTCTGACCAGGCCATATAAGGTCTGAAAAATCATTTACTCTGGCCCTGACAATGCATTCGGGGTGAGTTAATTAAATGTTTGACTAAATATAGCAGGCTAATTTTTAAGTTGATAATTTTGTATGGACCATGAATGATGATAGAAATATCCAAACGGCCCTCGGCAGAAGAAAGGTTCCCACCTTTGCATTAAGCTAATATTTTTTCTTATCCAGAACTAAGCAACTGCAATTTATATCCTTAAATGTTAATGCTATGTTGCTGTCAAAAATTATTTTTTTCTTAAAAACATAACTATTTAAAGAGCAAAAAATTCGCATTCATAGACATGTATACATTATCCTGTGATTCTTGTTTCTGAATTACACTGAATTGGAAATCTGAAAAGGCAGGTTTACTTAACTCTGTACTAATCTTCAGATGCAGGTTAAAACAGCTATTTTTTTTTTTAACTTTGTTTATTGATTAAGGTATTACATCTGTGTCCTTATCCCCCCATTGCTCCCCTAACCCCTGCTCGTGCCTCCCCCCCCCCCCCCCCCCCCCCGCCTTCCCCTGTGTCTGTGTTATGCTTATAAGCTTATATGCTTTGGTGGTTCTCTCCCACTTAGCCCACACTCCCCTGTCTTCCCTCTTGAGGTTTGATGGTCTGATTGATGCTTCTTTGTGTCTAGATCTGTTTTTGTTCAACAGTTTATGTTGTTCATTATATTCTTCAAATAAGTGAGATCATGTGATATTTATTTTTCTCCAACTGACTTATTTTGCTTAGCATAACGCTCTCCAGGTCCATCCATGCTGTTGCAAATGGTAGGAGTTTCTTCCTTTTTACAGCAGCATAGTATTCCATTGTGTAGATGTTCCACGGTTTTTTCTTTTAAATATTTTTAAAAATATATTTTATTGATTTTTTACAGAGAGGAAGAGAGAGGGATAGAGAGTTAGAAACATCGATGAGAGAGAATGATCAATCAGCTGCCTCTTGCACACCCCCTACTGGGGATGTGCCAGCAACCAAGGTACATGCCCTTGACCAGAATCGAACTTGGGACCCTTCAATCCACCGGCCAACGCTCTATCAACTGAGACAAACCGGTTTCAGCTCTTTTAAATATTTTAAAAAAACATATTTTTATTGATTTCAGAGAGGAAAGGAGAGGGGAGAAAGAGATAGAAACATCAATGATGAGAGAGAATCATTGATTGGCTGCCTCCTACACGCCCCCTACTGGAGATCGAGCCCAGGCATGTGCCCTTGACTGGAATTGGACCTGGGACCCTTCAGTCTGCAGGCCAATGTTCTATCCACTGAGCCAAACCAGCCAGGGTACCACAGTTTTTTCATCCACTCATCTGCTGATGAGCACTTAGGCTGTTTTTAAATCTTAGCTATTATAAATTGTGCTTCTATGAACATAGGCATGCATATATTCTTTCTGATTGGTGTTTCTAATTTCTTGGGATATATTCCTAGAAGTGGGATCACTGGGTCGACTGAGAGTTCCATTTTTAGTTTTTTGAGTAAACTCCATATTGTTCTCCACAGTGGCTGCACCAGTCTGCATTCCCACCAGCAGTGCACAAGGGTTCCTTTTTCTCAGTATCCTCACCAGCACTTGTCATTTGTTGATTTGTTGATGATAACGATTCTGACAGGTGTGAGATGGTACCTCATTGTCATTTTGATTTGCATCTCTCGGATGATTAGTGACTTTGAGCATGTTTTCCTATAACTCTTGGCCTTCCTTATGTCCTCTTTAGAAAAGCATCTATTTAGGTCAGTTGCCCATTTCTTGGTTGAGAACCGCTGCCCTAGGAGCTGTGTCTGAAGAGATTGCTATGACATACGTATGCTATTTTGCTGCCTATGGAGTCTTGTAGGATTTTTATGATTTCCCATCTTACATTTAAGTTCTTTATCCATTTTGAGTTTATTTTTGTGTATGGTATAAGTTGGTGGTCTAGTTTCATTCTTTTGCATGTATCTGTCCAATTTTCCCAACACCATTTATTGAAGAGACTGTCTTTACTCCATTGTATGCTCTTGCCTCCTTTGTCAAATATTAATTGAGCATAGTGGTTTGGGAACAGCTATGTTTTCTAAACTGTAGAATTTTAGAGTAAGAAGGGACTCTTGCATTTATTTAATCTGTCTTCATTTGCCATTGAGAATCAAAGATGGTGAAAAATCCAAATAGCTCTTTGTCAAATTCAAACTTCTTCATTCCACAACCTAAAAGAAACTAACAAAACATTCCCAGCAAACTATTGTTTTAGAGTAGGATAGATAAATATTTGGTAATGGAAGTTTAATTGTTTTTCTTGTCACTTCATCATAAATAGCTCCTAGGTCTTGTTTGTGCCTAGAGCTTCTTTTCTTTGTAGGAGAATAGGAACTATGGGTTTTATTACTGTAACCTTTGCCACTGAGATAAATATTTGACACCCCCCCCCCCTTTTCAATAAATGTTAGTTTTATGACAAGAGACATCTTAACCTACTTGTTTGTACAACCTTGATCTGCTTGATAACATAAAATTGATATCTGGAATGCCTTATGTCTTATTGGGCCTTGTAATTGTAAGTTAGTTTCAAAATAATAGAAGCATAGAAATAGACTCAGAATGAGTGATTAGCTTTTCTCAAGATTTACTGAGATGAGAATTTTCATAATTGGTGTAAGTACTGCTTGAGTTTTTATCCTTGGCTACCATTGCCTTTTTAAGTATTATGACTCTTAGAGCCTTGAGTTATTAATTAATTAATGTCGGATGCTGAGCAGTCCTATAGTGGTTATCCTTTATAAAATGAAATACGTATACTGAAATTAAAGAGGTTGTGAATATTAAATATATTTTATAGAATTTTAGCTTCTGCATATTTAGGATGCCAGGTTACATATCTACCATTAGGTTTAACCTAACACACCCCTTTAGAATTGTTGTCTTAAAGATGTTATATTTATCATATGAGTAGGTTGTCTTCAATTTCATTCTAAAGAAGATGGGCTAATAAAATATATATGACATAATTCATGTTACTAATACAAAGTTCTAAAAGTGGGGCTTTTGAGCTCACTTAAATTCTTGTTATATATATTTTTAAAATGCTTGATGTGGGGGGAGGATGAAGAAGGTAAAGGGGTCACATTTATGGTGACAGAGAGAGACTAGACTTTGGGTGGTGAGCATACAATGCAATGTGCAGATAATGTATTGTAGAATTGTATACCTGAAACTTAAATAATATTACCACTGTCTCTCCAATGAACTTAATAAGTAAAAAAAATAGCCCTAGCTGGTTTGGCTCAGTGGATAGAGCATCGGCCTGTGGACCGAAGGATTCTGGGTTTGATTCCGGTCAAGAGCACATACCTGGGGTTGTAGGCTCGATCCCCAGTAGAGGGGGTATGCAGGAGGCAGCCAATCAATGATTTTCTCATATCATTGATGTTTCTATCTCTCTCCCCTCTCCTTTTCTCTCTGAAATTAATTAAAAAAAAAAAAATATATATATATATATATATATATACACACATATATATATATATATATATATATATTTTTAAATGCTCTAGCTTGCTGAGAAATTTTTATAGACTTGACTTTGGTATATTATTTTTCTGGATATATCAAGCCTAGCATTTTAGTTTGTATGTTTTTACATGGCAGGCAGCCACTAATTATAAATTGTATAATCCAGATTTATTTATAAGTAGATTTTAGTTAGATCTTGGAATGCATTTTCCTTTAGAAATATAGATAAATCGGGATTCCTGCAAACTCAGATTTAAGATGAGTCTGAGAATACCTTAAATTGAGTAAAGGGCCTAAGTTTGCCTGTTGTATGTAAGTGGGCATGTATGGCAAACTGGACAGCATATATGATATGTATGATAGTGCAACTCTGTGTGATTCGTTATTTGTAGCCATCTGAGAGTGAAGGCCTAGTTTTGCCAGATTTTTCCCTTCTTTTTCTTAAAATCCAGAAATCTGAATTTTCTGTCAAATTCTTAATAGTAGTAAAATGTTCTAAATTTTTTGATTGAATACTAAAGGTCAAATTTGATGTGTCAGTGGCCTGATGAGGAATATGGGCCTCAGTTTGTAGCTTCATTTATACTAATTAGTTTGATTCTCAAGTTAACCTATAGAATACTCTGTGAGTTGCAGTGTAGCTAAGTTATAATATTGACCTCGATTCTGAGAGCAGGGCATATGGGGCAAAAGTGATGCTAGCTCCTTTTCCTGGGTCTCAAGTAAAATTTTTGGGAATATTGGACAGGTTTTGAAGAGGCCAAGTTAGGTAATTCTTCACATCCTGCCATTCTTTGTTGTAGAATATGTTGCTCTGAGACATCGAGAGCTTTCATACCTTTAATTGTCCTTTTGTGACCTGCTTTACTCCTTGCCTCCAGAAGGACATGTATGTTCTCCATCTATTAGAATTCTCACTTATTTCTCCCCTTAATGAAAACAATCAAAACAAATTTATGCCACCTTAATAGATAGAAACATTGGTATTTATGTATTTGGAAGTTGTGCTTATTAACAAATAAATGTTGACTTGAGGCTTCCACACATTGTAGTAGAGTAAGTATAATTAAGCTCTTTGGGAGGATATTAATTAGTTGTGATAGAATCTAGATACTAACAATGTACCAAAAACATAAATTCGCTGAATCTGTAGACTTTGTATAAAAGTTAGCAGTTAGAGATTCTCCACTGACTCTCTTGCTTAAATCCACAGTGCCATTATCATCTCTGGAGGACCTAATTCTGTGTATGCAGAAGATGCTCCCTGGTTTGATCCAGCAATATTCACTATTGGCAAGCCTGTTCTTGGAATTTGCTATGGCATGCAGGTATAACTGTAAATTTGCCTTAAGAGCTGACTTAATTTTATTCTGTTTGTGAATCCTACTCTATTAATATTTTCTGTCTTTAGACTATTTAGGATATTTAGTTGTGTGAGATAATTTGTGCATATTATATATGTTTGTGAGTTGTTACACTGGTAAGTCAGAATGTACCTGAGTGGGAATCTATTTTTAGAAAAGTAGCTCTATTACTGCATATAACAATACTGTTCATTAAAATAAAAACAAGTTTGACATTCAAATTTACATAAAAGTAGCAGAAATATTACACAGAGCTCCTATATACTTTTGCTCAGTTCCTTTGACATTTTTAACCATTTGAGAGTAAGTTGCAGACATGATGTTCTTTCTTTGTATTTCCTAAGTACTAGAACTTTGTCCTATATAACCACAGTAAAACTATCAAAGTCTGAAGTGAACACTGATTCAGTGTTAGAATCTAATCCACAGAATTGATTCACATTTCACTGTTTTTCACATTAATGTCCCTTGTAAATCCTGGATCCGTTCCAACCATGCGTTGTACAATATTTAAGTTGTCATGATTCTTTGAACTCCTTTAGTTTGGACCCATTCCTTTGTCTTTCCTTCTATTTCATGACCTAGATAGATTTTATTTTTAAGTTACTTTTTAGATTATCCCTCAGTTTTGGTTTGTTTGATGTTTCTTCATTGTTAGGTTCAAGTCATATATTTTTTGGCAGGAGTACCACAGAAGAGATGCTGTGGTCTTCCCAGAGCACATCATTAGGAGACATACAATGTTGATTTGTGTTTTGACTGGTGATGTTAATTTTGGTCATTTGGTTATGATGGTCACTGTAATATTATTATCTGTACCTTGGAGCTGAATAAAAGCAAGAACAAATAGGGACTAATTAAGATGTTGAGATAAGCTATTCTCATATGAGTTAAATATTTAGAAATACATTTTGACTCATTAAATATATATTTGCTTACTTTACTTTAAAGAAGTATAAGTTTAACGGATAAATAGAATGTGATCCGATATAATAAAAGGCCAATATGCAAATTGGCCTTTTGAACAGGGGGTGGGGCTGGCTGGCCAACAGCTCTCGGTCCCTCCCCTGGTGGTCCTACTTCTGATTGCCCCACCTCCAATTAGGGTGGGCTGGCTGGACCCCACCTGTGCATGAATTCATGCACCAGGCCTCTAGTTATTGAATAAGATGATAGATAATACTGAGTCTGTAATATGCTACATTCTCACTTGTCAAAGAACTAGGGGCCCAGTGCACGAATTTGTGCACCTTGAGAGGAATTGTGGGCTGCAAGGCTACAGTGAGCACAGGGGCTGGTCTTGGTCCATCCTCTGCACCATAACCCAGTCCCTCCTGTTGCAGCCCCCAGTCCTCTGTCTGCTGGCAGTCCCACTCCCACCACCACCACTGCCACATGCTGATGGCAGCAGCCACACTTGCACCCACTGATAGTGTTGAGCGATTGGGGCTGGTGCCAGCAGCAGGTGCAAGAAGTGGCTGCCAGCCACAATCACCCTCAGAGCAGGGTGAGGTGGAGAAGCCCTGAGGGGTGATTGGGGCCAGTAGCTGCTGTTTACACCCGCTGATAGTGCCGAGCAATTGGGGCTGGTGCCAAGCTCTGGCAGCGGGTGTGAGCAGCTGTGAGTGGCTGCTCTGGCACCAGCCACAGGTGCGAGTGGGGCTGGCACCTGCAGCAGGTTTGAGCACCGGGTGGGACCATGATGCACAGGAGCAAGTAACTTTCAGTAACCAGCAGAAGCTAGCCCCAGTGACAGTGACCAGCGCTTCCCCTTGGACAGGTGCCCCTATTTACCTGCTCCACCATCCTGCCATGGCCGACACCCACCATGTTCTGTGCTCTACCACCTGCTGCCAATACCTGCCATGATCTGCAAACGCTCTCTGATGGTCAGCGCGTGTCATAGCGACCGGTTGTTTGGTTGTTTTGCCATTTGGCCTATTTGCATATTAGGGTTTTATATACAGTATATAGATGATTGCTTCAATAAGATCAATTTACTGAGGAGGTGGGAATATAAATAAATACATTTAAGAAAAGTTATCACTGGTGATAAGCAAAATGACTTTCCAGTTAAGATAATTTTAAGAATGCATTTTATTTAACAGATCATCTCAAAATTGAATTAGATGGGAAAGTATTCCCTGAGTAACAGTATTAGTAACTGATATTTATGGTATTTTTGCCTTTTCTAGCTAGTGTCAGAAGCAATATACTTATTTTTTTAATGCAGAATTTTCTGCCATGATAAGAATAGCCAAATAAATATAGTGGTTGTGTATTAATTGGTTTGTGATTTGTCTTGACCTCTTTTCCCTTTTGACCAACATCTGGCATAGCACATACTAAAGTGGAAGGGAGGATAGGGTCAGAATACAAGTGGAATTAATATAATTGTGAGATCCTACTTGACCAAAATGGAATTGGTGTTAATTAAAAATCAGCTTTGTAATTTCCTCATAATATTCTGGTCCTCCCTAATTGATTATTAATTATCTGTTAATTTTTAATTTCTTGAATAAATGGCTTGATAAAGATGTTTACTTTTCCCCAATGGCTGAGTTGTTTTAAGTCCTTGTATTGAGTATAATTTAAATTTTTGTAAGTGGGCAAAAAATCCAGTCTGATTGGAACTGTTGTGCTTTAATATGAATATTGTATTGGGAAAGCTGTTTAAAAGGTAGAAAGTGAACAGATCAATATATTTTCTTCTAGCTGATTCTGGAGTTATCAAAGAAATATAAGGAAAGAAATATAAATCAATCTGCCCTATGTAATAAAGAGCTAATATGCAAATGGTTGTCACACCCTCATGCTGTTAAGGCTCAGACACTCAACAATGGGGAGATAGGAATGGGAACCAGCCAGGCACAAATGACCCGGTGAGAGAGGAATGGGGATCAACCAGGCTGCGGCCCGAGAGAGGAACAAGCCACCCACCCAGTGGCTCCATCTGCATCCCAGGATAGGGATAAGCCTCCCGCCCCACGGTCCGGGCACCAGAGCTGCCACTGCGGCCAGGAGAGGGATAAGCAGCCCATGGTCCGTGGTGCCAGCATTTGCATCTGTGGCTCGGGCACAGCCACCCGCCCACAGTTTACCTGCGGTTACAGCCAGCTTGGGGGAAGCCACCCCGGGTCTTGGGTACCTGTAGTTGGCCAGAGGGAGGGAAGCCCAGGTCCCAGGTGTGGGGTGAGGCAGAGGCTGTTCTGGTGATCAGGCCAGCTGGGGAGCAGTTAGGGACAATCAGCTAGGCAGAGGTGCTTAGGGACAATCAGGCAGGCAGGCAGGTGAGCATTTAGGAGCCAACGATTCCGGATTGTGAGAGGCAATTGGACATCCCCTGAGAAGTCCTGGATTGGAGAGGATGCAGGCTGGGCTGAGACATCCCCCCCTCCTGCCCCCAGTGCACAATTTCTTGCACCGGGTGCTAGTCTATATATAAAATCCTAAGCAGCCGAAACTGGTTTGGCTCAGTGGATAGAGTGTTGGCCTGTGGACTGAAAGGTCCCAGGTTCAATTCTGGTCAAGGGCATGTACCTTGGTTGCGGGCATATCCCCAGTAGGGGGTGTGCAAGAGGCAGCTGATCAATGTTTCTCTCTCACTGATGTTTCTAGCTTTCTATCCCTCGCTCTTCCTCTCTGTAAAAACTCAATCAAATATATTAAAAAAAAACAAAACAAAACCTAAGTAACTGAACGACCAGTTGCTATGACATGCACTGACCACCAGGGGACAGGTGCTCAATGCAGGAACTGTCCCCTGGTGGTCAGTGTGCTCCCAAAGTGTGAGCACTGTTCAGCTGACCAACGGGTGCCAGATGCAGGGCTCACGGCCATTCTGGCGGCGCAAGCCTCTCTCAACTGTGACTGACCGGGTGTGAGCCTGCAGCAGGTGCAACAGGGCAGGAATGCCAGGAAGAGTGGCAGGCGGCTTTGGACTGCTGGTTTTGTTCGCCTGGTCCTCGCAGGCCAGGGATCCAACAGAAACCGGCAGTCTAACTTCCCCCTGGGGACCCAGATTGCAAGAGGCGCAGGCCAGGCTGAGGGACCCCACAGGTGCACAAATCCGTGCATTGGGCCTCTAGTGTTTATATAAAAATGTGAATAAATATTTTATTATTTCTATTTTAGATACAAGAGCTGTTATTAAAAATCACTGGTTTTGCCGAAACCGGTTTGCTCAGTGGATAGAGCTTCGGCCTGCGGACTGAAAAGTCCCAGGTTCGATTCTGGTCAAGGACATGTACCTTGGTTGTGGACACGTCCCCTGTAGGGGGTGTGCAGGAGGCAGCTGATCGATATTTCTCTCTCATTGATGTTTCTAGCTCTCTATCCCTCTACCTTCATCTCTATAAAAAATCAATAAAATATATTAAAAAATAATCACTGGTCTTGAAAACAGCTTTACCAGACTTCATTAGTTGCTAATTGTTATGGTTATCCACTTGGATTTAAAAGAAATACTGATCACTAAGAATATGTCAAATACAAAGTAAAAACTCTACAGTAGATATTTTCTTCTATAGGCAAATAAGCATTGTGTAGCAAAAGGCTTGTTTTCTGAAAAGCCAAATGGTGATTATGAATTTGACTTGGATAATGAATAACTTATTTTTAGGTTTTCTCACTTAATATTCAAAAGATATATTTTTTAGAAGAGTCTGTATCCTAATTGCATTAAACATTGGAAATTGGCTGACTTTTTAAAAATATACCTTTGCCCCAGGATGTAATTTATTGATCTCCTTTGCCAGAGTAGTCAATATTAATTATATAGCACAACTTATAATTAAGTTAAAAGGATTTTGGTATACTTAGAGGCATTTTAACATCTTGTAACGAAGAGTCTTGCAGGAATTTTTCCCCCCACCCACTTATAGTAAAATTGATCTGGAAAATGCTTCCTTAATTTAAGTGGTAGAGGCTGACTATTTCTCCATTATGTCAGCTCTCCATAAGGCCACATTTTGCTGTCATTCAATAGGGATGTTATGGTAGCCAGAGCCAGGCCTACTTAAATGCATAAAAAGGTTTGCCTTTATATAATCAACTTTCATAGTAGAATAATGCAATACACTTGCCACTTCTTAGGCACTTAGTTGGGCAATTTTAGCACCAAAGGTCTCACTGGAATGTGTACCCTTTGGCATCCTGAAACTTTAGTGATTTCCATATTTTTGTACTATATTTCTCCATTAACTATATTCTCTTGTATGAGCCTTTCTAGTGGTGTCCTGTTAATTTTTTTTCTTTAGAAGAAAAAGAAAATCTTTAGGAGAAAAAAAATTCTTTGCTTCCTTCTCCTTTTATCTTTATTACTAATTTGCCCCCACTTAGCATTGTAAATAGAATATTAGTAGAACTTTAGAAACTTCCTTTATGCTTTTCTCTCTCCACATTTTTCTCTTCTTCCACGAGGAGTAACACTTCATTTCACATAGGTTTATATTGTGAAATAATATATTTGCCCACTGACTTATATAATTGAAATCGTACTGCATGTATTATGTTCAACTTTGGTTTTGAGATTCATCCATGTTAATACATCTTTATTGTACATTACTTATTTTCACTATCAAATTTATTGTTTTAATATAGCACAAATTAATTACATATTCCACTGTTAGTATTACTGGTCTTTTTCCAGTTTTTGCTATTACGGGCAGTACTGCCATAAATATTTTTGTACTTGTCTACACAAACTTTTCTCCAGGGTTACCATAAGTTGAAATGCTGAGTCTCAGCTTCATAAATAATGATATTCCCACTCTCTCCCACCAACTCCCCCACTCCAAAACACCCTCTCCTTCCCCGTTTATGTTTCCTTAGCAGTATATAAAAATTCTTGTGCTCTGTATCCCTGCCAATCCTTGACATGGTCAGATTTTTTTGCTGTTTGTATTTTTTTATCTGATGAGGAACTAAATAGGATCATATTGTAGTCTTAGTGTTTATTTTCCTTATTATTGTGAAATTTGTATGCTTATGTGTCGTTGTGTCTGCTTTACTGTAAAACATGATTTTTGCCCGTATTCTATTAAATTCATTTGTATATGAATTTTTGAAAATTCATTTGTATATGCTGAATACTAAACTTTCGCCAATTATGTATATTACGAACAGTTTATAGCTTGTAACTTTATTTGCAGACTAGAAGCCTGGTGCACGAAATTTGTACATGGCGGGTGTGTGTGTGTGTGTGTGTGTGTGTGTGTGTGTGTGTCTGTCCCCTCAGCCCAGTCTGCACCCTCTCCAATCTGGGATACCTCTCACAATCCAGGACTGCTGGCTTTCAACTGCTCACCTGCTTGCCTTCCTTATTGCCCCAACCGCTTCTGCCTGCCAGCCTGATCACCCCTTAACCACTCCCCTGCCAGCCTGATTGATGCCTAACTGCTCCTCTGCCAGCCTGTTTGCCCCTAACTGCTCTTCCCCTGCCGGCCTGGTCACCCCTAACTGCCCTTCCCTGCCAGCCTGGTCCTTTCCAACTGCCCTTTCTTGCAGGCCTGGACTCTCCCAACTGCCCTCTCTTACTGGCCATCTTGTGGTGGCCATCTTGTGTCCACATGGGGGCATTCATCTTTGACCACATGGGAGCAGCCATCTTGTGTGTTGGAGTGATGGTTAATTTGCATATTACTTTATTTTTTTATTTTTTATTTTTTATTTTTTATTTTTTTATATTTTATTGATCCTTTACAGGGAGGAAGGGAGAGAGATAGAGAGCTAGAAACGTTAATGAGAGAGAAACATTGACCAGCCACCTCCTGCACACCTCCCACCGGGATGTGCCCGCAACCAATGTACATACCCTTGACCGGAATCGAACCCGGGACCCCGCAGACTGACGCTCCACCACTGAGCCAAACTGGTTTCGGCTGCATATTACATTTTATTAGATAGGATAGAGGCCTGGTGCACAGGTGGGAACCAGCTGGTTTTCCCTGAGGGTGTCCTGGGTCAGGGTGAGGGTTCCTGTGGGGTGGCCTGGGTGAGGGGCCTGTGGTGGTTTGCAGGCCAGTCATGCCCCCGGGCGACCTAAACTGAGGCCCTGGTTTCTGGGTTCTACAATTGAAACTTTGTAGCCTGGAGCAGAGCCAAGCCTTTTGCTCCCTCCATGGTGGCAGCCATTTCTGTTGGGATTTATTTATCTTCCATAATGGAAATTTTGTAACCGTGAGTGGGGGCCTAGGCTGGCCAGATGTACGGAAAGCTTGCCTTTCTCCATTGCCGGGGAAACCCAAATCTCCTGCTCACTCTGTGGCAGCAGCCATTTTTGTTGGGATTTATTTATTTTCTATAATTGACACTTTGTAACCTTCAGTGGAGGTCTGTCTGTCAAGGGCAGGCCGAAAGGTTGGCTTACTCCATCGCCAGGGAAATCCAAGCCTCCCTCCGGCTTTCCATGGCCTCAACCATCTTGGTTGGGTTTATTTGCATATCTACTCCTGATTGGCTGGTGGGTGTGGAAGAGGTATGGTCAATTTGCATATTATTCTTTTATTGGATAATTTCTAGATTGTGTGATTTTTCATTCTTTATAATTTCATTTGGTTTTTTTTTTTTTAATTGTTCTTTTAGAGTTCTAAGAAACATCTTTATTACAAGCACTTGATTTTTTTACACACTTCCACAGGTTTTGTCAAATTATTTTTATTTACAGAATTTCTGTCTTTGTTCTTAAAGCTTTGGCATATAAGGAAGATAAAATAGGGGCTGATCTGATGGGGGTAGTAGACCTAGATTCCTACAGGGATTTCTTTGAGGCATTTAGGACTTTGGGATTTTTAGAAACCCACATTGAAAACCATTTCTTTAATTTAAAATAGAATATTAAACAAAAATTTAATAAGATAGCAAATTATCTTTATTGCACAAAAAATTATCCCCATCTCCCACAAACAAATAGGATAGAGGCCTGGTACATGGGTGGGAGCTGATTCTTCAACTCGTTGCACTTTAAAAAAAATTTATTGATTTGTTTTTCCACTGTTTTGTTTTTGTTTACTGATTTCAGAGAGAGAGAGAGAGAGAGAGAGAGAGAGAGAGAGAGAGAGAGAGAGAGATTAAGATTGACTTGCTGCCCCACCCACTTATGTTTTCGCTGGTTGGTTGTTTGCATGTTGCCCTGACTGGAGATACACCCACAATCTTGATTTATGGGGAGGATATTCTAACCAATTGAGCTACTTGGTCAGGGCCTCAACTCCTTGCACTTTCAACCTTAAGTTGTATAGTCAGGAACAAAAAATAAGTATGAAGGCCTTCTGAATAGGTGACATAGCTTTAATCTTTACTGCAAGCCATTGGCTTTATAAACTTTATGGACTTTAAAATTGTATAGAATTCCAACAGCTTTGGTTATCTTGATCATTTAGGATAGGGCAGGATGAAGAGAACCTCCTATATAATAAAAGCCTAATATGCTAAGTATCCAGTCCACCAGTTGGTTCAATCCATCAAAGCATAATATGCTAATGACATGCTAAGGTTGCTCAACTGTTTGCTATGACATTGCACTGACCACCAGGAGATAGACATTCCAACTGGTAGGTTAGCTTGCTACTGGGGTCCGGCCGATTGGGACTGACCGAGATAGGACAGACATCCCCTGGAGCCATCCCACTGTCCCTCTCCCACTCGACAACCTCCTGCATCCCTCCCTGGCCTCGATCATGCATCTGTAGGGTCCTTTGGCTCGGCCTGCACCCTCTCACAATCCAGTACTCCTAGAAGGATGTTGGAGAGTCAGTTTTGGCCCAGTCCCGCATACCAGGCTGAATTTGTGCACCGGGCCTATAGTTTAAAATAAAAGTCTATACATATATGGGTTTTGAACAAATGAGTTTAATTAAAAGACCAGATTTTTTGCTTATCCCATCTTCATAGCACAGTCTTCTGCCAGCTTTCAGATTGTTCCTTTGGGGCCACAGATTAAACAGGTTGGAGGAATTTATACATATCTAATTTTAATACCACAAATCTTCTGTTGTTTACTATAGCCTTTTCTAAGCTCATATTACTTTTTAAATTGAACTCAGATGAAAGTATTAGAGAAACTTACTTTTAACAGATGAATTAATTAAAGTACACTAAATAGAAAATCTGCCGGTGTTTAATGGAAATTAACCTCAGGTCAGATTTTTAATCTAGTTTTGTTTTATAACTGTCTCTCTTAATTAACTGTATAATTATATAATAATGCCAACATATCTACATTTATCAAACTCCTTTTTTTTATTTTTTGGTCACAGACCTAATATATCCTGAAAATAAAGAATATGAAATTAGGGTAATTAAGAAAGTAGCTAATTTTCTTTTGATTTATATTAACATTATTTTATCTTTGAACAGATGATGAATAAAGTATTTGGAGGTACTGTGCACAAAAAAAATGTTAGAGAAGATGGAGTCTTCAGTATTACCATGGATAACACATGCTCATTATTCAGGTATTACAGTTTTTTTTTACATGAATAAGAATAGTAGTAGGTTAATTTAAAGTTATGATTGTTACGCTTCAAAATTGAAGACTATAATTCAGTATTGGCCAAAGGTGTAATTGTCATAGTATTTATTTTTCAATTGCTTGGCAAGACAGCAGAGGAGGTGGTGATGTACACTAGGAGTAAAGAAAGCACTTATCATGTAATTTAAAAGCACCTCTGCAGTCTTGGACACCTATTTGGGATTGCATATTGTGATTCCAACATTTGTAGTTTTCCCTCATCACTCTTTGATGTAGAGTGTGATTCTAAACATGTATGCCAGATGTGGCAGATGGATCCTGTTGTAAACTGTCCCACATCTACCAAATGCATTTATATACCTTTCCCCACCACATTCTTGTTGTTACTTAGCAATCCACCTATTTGTTGGACTCATTTCTTAATATGTGCTTTGTTTTCCTCATAACTTTATCTTCATTGAGCATAACTGTACCTGATATGCTGTTTTTTTAATAGTGTGAATTTATTCACTGATTTTATTGCTACATAATAATATATTATATTAGGTGTATAACTTTAAAATTGGTGAATTCACTAGCTTCCTAGAATTATTTATCTCTGCTTTACTAAAAAAAAGTAAATAAATAAATTGCTGAGTTTTCATTCAGTTTTCTGAAAGACCAGAAAATTTAAGTGTTAGTCACTTGCTTTCTTTTTTTTTTTTTTTTCCATGTTTGGGGTTAAGCCCATTTTTTGACCTACATTTAATATTCTTTTATTGGCTTTTTAAAATAAGGGGTAGAAAAAATTTGAATTCCAGCAATGTTGCACTATTACATGCTTATTTTTATTTTCCTGATCAAACTAGAATTTCGTAAGTAAAAGAAAAAATTTCTAGTTATGTACAGCATGGTGACTACAGTTAAAACTCTGTATTGTATAAGTGAAAGTTGCTAAGAGAGTACATCTTAAATGTTCTCACCACAAACACAAAAACATGTTAACTATGTGAAGTGATGGATGTGTTAACTAACCTTACTGTGGTTGTTTCACTGTATATATAATTATGTGGTGCACCTTAAATTTGCATGATGTTTAAGTTAATTATATCTCAACCCATTAATCATGTCTTTAATTAACATATTTATGTGTTATATTTTCCTTTTTGTGTCTTTAGGGGCCTTCAGAAGGAAGAAATTGTTTTGCTTACTCATGGAGATAGTGTAGATAAAGTAGCTGATGGATTCAAGGTTGTGGCACGTTCTGGGAACATCGTGGCAGGTGAAAATTCTAAAATTTTGCAGATTTAAAAAATTTTATTTAAAATGTTTATGAGATACTATTTTTGATTTTTCTTATTTTTAAAAGATAACTTAGATGTCATAGGATTGATCATTCTTTAATTTGTGAAGGGAATTTAATATTAGAAGGCTTATCCAGAAGTATTGCTCTGAAATACTTTTAAGAACGTTTATCCTAACAAGTTTTTCAGATATAAAACAGCAGCTATACTTTTATAGCTCAGGAAAAATTGGTGAACTGTCCATCTTTCTAGAGTGCTATATTTATAATTTCCTTTTAAATGCCTTTCTTAGGTATGCGTAGGCATGTATCTTGGATGGCTGCAAAGCAGAATTTCTCTGAACCAGGGTTTCCCTCTGGGTCAAATCCAGCAAGTAGTCCTGATTTGTATGTGGAACTAAGAATGATTTTTACCTTATTAAAGGGTTATAATAAAAGAAATAGACTATACATGTGTATTCCTAACATTTTTACTATCTAGTTCTCTGTAGAAAGCTTGTCAACCTATACTCTGAAACCATTTTTGTTCTGTGTTTTTTGAATAAGAGGATTTGCTTTTCTGGCTGTTTGTAATCACTTGCTTACTTGATAACTATAATGTAAACAAGTTACCAGTAATTCTGGAAAAAAAGAAAAAAGTGGATTAATTATTAAGTTTTTTTTTTTGTTTGAAATGCCATATCTAAATAATAAGTTGAAAAAAGATTTGTCATTGCTAAAATGAATTGAGTAAACTGCCCTCGGTTACTTATCAGGATAATATATTAGCATAAGAATGATCAAGAATGGTTTTTATAGTGATGTTTTTATTTTATGTAAAAGATCAGCAGTGGTAGGTGGCTTATGTTTTTTTTATTCATTCAACAAATATTTGAGTATCTGCTATGTACCATAAACAGTTCTAGGTGCCAAGTTACAGTAATGAACAAAATGGAAAAAATATTTGTTTACTTTCTAATGGAGGGGAGGGACAGACTAAACAGACTGTATTGGTTATTAAGTGCATTGAAAAAATAGGTGAAGAAAGGAGTGTTGCAGAACATGTGTGATTAAGGTTGTTTTATTAGATATTCAGGGAAGGTATTTCTGTAAGATGATATTGGACATGAAGGAAGGAAGTACAGACCCTTCTGGATATTTGGGGAGAAAGGAAAGGGCAGTACAAAGCTTCTGAGATGGGACCATGTTTGAGGAACAGCAAGGAGACTGGTTAGAGTGGGGTAAACATGGGGAGAGTGTTAGTAGTTGAGGCCAGAGCGCTTACTGGGGACCAGAACACAGGACCTTTGAGGCCATTATGAAACCATTTGCTTTATTCATAGTGAGGTGGGGTTAAGGAGAGATGTGATCTGATTTCAGGATTATCATGGCTATCATGAGGAGAAAAGACAGTCAAATGTGGAAGCAGGGAGGCTCACTAGAAATTTATGGTAGTAAATCAGAAAAGGAGAGAATGGTGTAAGGAACAGTGTGGCAGAGGTAGGGAGTAATTGGGGTCTTATAGAGATCTTGTACATATTTTGTTAGATTAATACCTAAGTATTTTATTTTTGTGGGGGTGTTAATTGTGTTTTAAATTTCAAGTTCTTCTTCTTCATTGCTGGTATATAAGAAAACAATGAACTTTTGGTATTAACTGTGTCCTACAGTCCTGCTGTAATCAGTTATTATTCAGGAGTGTTTTTTGTTGTTGATACTTACAGGTTTTTTGCATAGACCTGGGGTGAGAACATGATTTATTTTGGTGATCATGCTAGCTTGAATGGCTGGAATAGAGAATGAAAGGGAGATGAGAAGTAAAATTAATTGGACAGTAGCTATTTAACGACCACTCTTTGTTTAATATAAAGGACTTGGACTTTGTCCTGTAGTCAAGGAATTAGCAAACTACAGCCTCCTGCCAAATTGGGCTCACTGCCTGTTTTTTATAACCTGCAAGTTAAGATTGGTTTTTATGTTTTCAAATGGTTAGAAAATTTTTTTAAAAGAGAATTGTATTTTATTATATAATGTGAAAATTAACTGAAATTCAGATATCAGTGTTCACAAATAAAGTTTTATTGGAACACAGCAGCATCCAATTCTTAAAGTATTGCCTATTGATGCTTTTAGTTGCTTCAGTGACAGTAGGGCCTACAAAGGCTAAAAAGACTTAGTACTCTGGCCCTTTCTAGGAAAAATTTACCAAATCCTGCTGGGCATAAAATTCACAAAATTTGTGGGATACCCCGATGACTATGTCCTTCTGGAGTTTTTGTCTTTCAGATTTGTTCTTGCTGAGCCTCTAGCAATTCACCAGTTGCGTTCAGGTTTCCTACATTAGCAGTTTGCACCCATGGGTTTCTGCTGTGTTAAGTTGTCATTCTCTGTATTCACTGTCAGTCTCTCTAAGGGCAGTAGTCAGTTTTTTACTTCTTGTTAGGACATAGTGGCATGTTAGCTTTTTACATTTCAGACTGGAAATGGAAGTTGGACTGGATTCTGACACATTTTGAAGGGAGAGGATTTACTTTTGGGAGTGCATGTGGAGTGGGGATGAGGGTAGGGTCAAGTTTAACTCCCAGAGTTTTGGGACTGAGCAGCCAGAAGGATGGCATTTCTGTTTACCTGATGGGGAAGATTGTATAAGTTTGGGTTTGCATGTTTAATTAAAGATGCCTTATTAAAAATTAAAATGTAGGTATGAGTAGACAGTTGTATATATGAGTCTGGACTGGAGAGGAAAGAACTGGGCTGGAGGTACAAATTTGGGAGTGTACCAACAAATTTGGGTAGAATTTAAGGTCATAAGAGTGACATCACTCAGAATGTACAGAGAAGAGATTTAAGGCTGAGTAGTGGGCAATTGCATGTGTGGCAAGGGATAAGTTAAAGAGGAACTAACAAAAGATTCAGAAGGAGCAGACAGTGAAATAATTAAGTGAATCGAGAAAGTGGTGTCTTTGAAGTTAAGTAAAGAAAGTGTGAGGTACTTTGGTATAGTAGATAAGTATGAATTTCGGAGTCTTCCAGGCCTGTTTTAACTACGTAACTAGTTGTGAGTTCAGGCAAGTTTCTTGATATCTCAGAGCCATAAGTGGGTAATACATGCACAAGTGAAATATCTAGTCTAACATCTGCTGCCTAGTAGTTAATCAGTAATTGTCAGAAGCACATTAGTCCAGTTAGTGAAGTTATATTTGTGGTTAATGGTACACTTGAAGTATTCTGTCTGGTCTAATATATTAGGCTCTTCTCAGAGAGAAAATTGGTACCTGCACATTCTAGATGGAAGCCATGCAGGTCCAAGAACCTAAATTGAGTTATTGCATTTGATAGTCAAGACATTGAAGCAGTCTATGTGGAGAAGTGAGGTTACTATTAAATAATCTGTAGGACTTATTTTATTATCACATAGTTCACTAATTGCTGCAAAAGGAAAGACTTTTATAAAGAAAGATCATGATAATAGAATTTTTATTATTTTTTCCTGTTGCTTAAAATCCAGCTAACTCATATCAATTTTCACATTTATTGAGGAAAAAAATATTAGGAATTATTATAAATACTGGTGGAGTCTTTTCAGTATGAAAAAATTTTAATTTGTGATTATTTTTTCTGTAAAGGTATAGCAAATGAATCTAAAAAATTATATGGAGTACAGTTCCACCCTGAAGTTGGCCTTACAGAAAATGGGAAAGCAATACTGAAGAACTTCCTCTATGATATAGCTGGGTGCAGTGGGACCTTCACTGTGCAGAACAGAGAACTGGAGTGCATTCGAGAGATCAAAGAGAGAGTAGGCACATCAAAAGTTTTGGTAAGCAATTTACATCTGAAAGTCTACAAATTTATGTAATAATTCTAGAACTCAGGGCTGGCTTCCTCAACATTATAGCCCTTCAGTGTTGCCTGGGTTCATGCGCTTTGTGAGTTGTACTATTTGAGAGAGCTTTTACAGTTCCATACATTCCTGTGATAACAGTGTCTTAGGTAACGATAAACTGATAGTTTTTATTTCCTTTTTGCTTATTTTAATTTTATCTTTTACATTTCACCCTGTAGGTTTTACTCAGTGGTGGTGTAGACTCAACAGTTTGTACAGCTTTGCTGAATCGTGCTTTGAACCAAGATCAAATCATTGCTGTGCACATTGATAATGGCTTTATGAGAAAACGAGAAAGCCAGTCGGTAGAAGAGGCCCTCAAAAAACTTGGAATTCAGGTCAAAGGTATTGATGACTCGCAAAAAAGTTAATTTGCGCGTCAGGACTTTTTAATCAAATCTAGCCTATGGTCTAAGTAAGCACATTGTCTTATCCAAGTTCAGTTTTCCCCCTTATTCTCAGTGTTGAAAATGTTTATTTTTATTTTTATAATTATTTCTGGTTCAGGAGGGAATACCAGGATAAATTTTAAAACTGTTGTTTACTCCTAATGTTATATATAGATAAAAAACCTACCATTTTCCGGTTGTCATCATTTTCTTCTACACATTCTGTTTCTTTTTTTTTAATTATCTTTTCCCATCCATAATACTATTTATGCATGAGAATAACCAAGCCTTCCAATAAAGTATGTCTATACAGTTTATTTTGCAAACAGTAAGGCCTATTTATATTGGGTCGGCAGCTAAGTAATTGCGGATTTTTTAAAGAAAATCAAAGACAATTTTTTCATGGAACTAAATAACTTTATTCTTTAATGTATTGCCCATTTTGATCAATGACCTTTTGCCATCTTTCAGGCAGCATCATAATCCCACGTTCAAAAAACTTCTGGTTTTTATTAGCAAAAAACTGAATCAGGTACGATTTGACATCATCATCATTATTGAAATTTTTACCATTCAAGGAGTTTTGTAAAGATCGAAACAAAAAGTAATCAGATGGTGCAAGGTCAGGACTATATGGTGGATGTGGCAAAACATCCCAACCAAGCTCCATTAATTTTTGCCGAGTGACCAAAGATGTGTGTGGCCTTGCATTGTCATAATGGAATACAACACCTTTTCTATTTGTCAATTCGGGCCACTTTTCTTCAACTGCATTGTTTAATTTCATTAGTTGTTCAATGTAGACATCAGAATTGATCGTTCGGTTGGGTGGTAAGAGTTCAAAGTAGACAATTCCTTTGTAATCCCACCAAACTGATAACAAAACCTTCTTTTGATGAATCTCAGCTTTTGATGTTGTTTGAGTTGGTTCACCTGGCCTGCTCCACGATCTTTTCCGCTTGATATTGTTGTAAACAACCCATTTTTCATCGCCAGTTATCAGTCGTTTTAAAAATGGATCATTTTCATTACGTTTCTTTAGCAAATCGCAGCTGCTAATGCGTTGCATTAACTGTGATTCTTTCAGTTCGTGAGGAACCCATGTATCGAGTTTTTGAACATAGCCAAGTTGTTTTAAGTGATTTTCAATGCATGTATGTGATACATGAAGCTTCTCTGCAATCTCACGTGTTGTACTGTGACAGTCCGAATTGATTATTGCTTTGATTAGGGCGTCATCAACTTCAACTGGACGACCAGAGCGTCTTTCATCTTTGAGTGAAAAATCACCAGAACGAAATTTGGCAAACCAATTTTGACACTGCCGTTCTTTTAAGGCTTCGTCACCATAAACAGCACATAACTTTTTATGAGCTTGTGATGCGTTTTTCCCTTGCGGAAATAAAAAAGCAAAATATGACGAAAATGTTCCTTTTGATTTTCCATTTTTCAACGAACGCCAAACAAAAACTACAAAACAGATCAAAAAACTTTTTTTACTGATTAACAGCTGAATAGCCAACTATCAAATACAAAATGTGTTTTACATTTGTACTACGTCTGCAAACCTAAAAATTCAACTGAAGCCATATATGTGTGAAACCCGCAATTACTTAGTTGCCGACCCAATATAAAGAAGAGTATTGAAAAGTTTACAGTCACTTTTTTTTAAAGGCAACTAATCAACTTCTTAGGCCATAACTATATTTACATTTGTGGAAATCTTAAAATGAAAACAAAAACCAAGCTGCAATCAGTAGTTATAGTGAAATCATGTCAGTAGTTTAATGATGCAAACCATATATATTACGGAGTTATTTGAAATCATTGCCCAAAGATTGAATATAAAAATGAAGCCTTGTAATTAAACTTGTTGTGAAGATGGGTATATTTCTCCTTTCAAAACTTCACTAAAATGACAGTATAAGTGTAATGCCACAAGGAGAAAGAACAGAGAAGGGAATATGGGGCTAAAGGTTTCAACAAAATGTTGGAAGGTGGAAAGCAGATTGATAAAGCAGATTGTCTCTAAGCTAATAAAGTTTAAACTTCATGACCCTTTACAAGTCAAACCTTTTCCAAAATCCTGGGAAGGACCCTAGTATTATCTTCAGATAGTCATATGTTTTTACAAAATTTGCAAAGTAAGAAATTTTAATAACTTCCAGTTAATTAAGTTAACAATCTTTTCTCTAACTTGACCTTTGTTGGGTGGTGGTTGAGTAGCTGTGGGCATTTTGGGATTAGGCTAAGAAAAAGTTGAGTAAGATCTATTGCTAGTGGTGGGTCTTGCCTTCAATTTGTAAAAAAAACAAAAACAAAGCAACATCTGGGAGAAGCAATAAAGTGAAGCACAAAGGGAGGTATGCCTGTACATATGTTTTATATATTTCATTTCATGTTAGCTCCCCTAGTATTGCCTTGTGATCTTTTTAAATACTTAATTTGTCAATTCTATTTCTTTTCTTTTTTCATGTATTAACCCTTCTGGTTTTTTTTTTTTTTTTTTTTTTTTTTTTTTTTTTTCTTGTTATTTTTTATTGATTTCACAGAGGAAGTGAGAGGGGGAGAGAAAGAGTAACATCAATGATGAGAATCATTGATCAGCTGCCTCCTGCACTCCCCCTACTGCACTCCCCCTACTGCAACCCAGGCACGTGCCCCTGACAGGAATTGAAACTGGGACCCTTCAGTCCACAGGTCAACGCTATATCCACCTAGCCAAACCAGCTAGGACTCAATTCTATTTCTTAAAAGAGGCTTCCAAATTATAAAAATTTTTAGCCCGACAAAAATTGCATTGTTCCTGGTAACTGACATAGTAGAATGAAGGACTCTAAAACCTTGGTATGGGGATGAGGGGAGAAAGCCAACAAAAAGCAATACTTCTGGGGAGACTCAGTAATTAGAAGCATTGGCTTCCTTGTGGTTCCTGGTTCTCTGGGTGAGCCTAAAATAGATTGGTTGGAAATCTGGGAAGCAAATTCTTTTCCTTAGTGGGAACAAAACTGCTGTTGTCCGTCCCCATCAGAGGACTGGGTTCATTCTCTACAGAGAGGCTAAACGGGAGAGGCTTTGGACTTTGGCAAATTAATAATGCCAGGCATAGTTGAGAGTGAAAGTAAGATTTTACATTAAAAACAGTAGGATTAAGTAGAAATGTTTGAAGTGAATAGTGACTCTCTTATCCCACCTTAGAAGTAGTGGTAGGGAAAGAGAGTGGAGGTGTCTTCTCTGGAGTAAAGAACTTAAAGAAAGACCCACAAATTTACTGTATGTCCCCCAGTGAAAAAGCAAGCTGCCTTGCTATCTTACAGTGAAGCCCACCAGTTGTTCTTATTGCCAAACTAGAAGCACAATGCATGGATTCATGTATCGGTGGGGTCCTTCAGCCTGGCCTGGGCCCTCTTACAATCTGGGATCCCTCGGATGTAGTAGTGTGTGAAGCGGAAGGCGACCAGAGAGGAGCCTGAGCCCTGGCCAGGTGTCGTGCTGCTTCTGCTCATCCCTGCCCCACTGAACCTGCTGCCGCTGCAGCTTGATTGCGCTGCCATGGAGGTGGGAGAGGCTCATGCTATTGCAGCTGTGCTTGCCAGCCATGAGCCCGGCAGTCCGCATTGAGCGTGTGCCCCCTGGTGGTCAGTGTGCATCATAATGACTGGTCATTTGGTCTCTTAGTCTTTTATATGTATAGACTAAAGACCTGGCACACAGATTCGTGCATTGTTGGGGTCCCTCGGCGTGGCCTGCAGGAATTGGGCCAATGCCACCTGCAGTTCCTGCCTGCCACGGCCTCTCACCTAGTCAGTCCCAATTGAGAAAGGCTCTCACCACTGTAGTGGTGCTTGCCAGCTGTGAGCCCTGGTTCAGGCAAACGTCAGCCAGCTGAGAAGTGCTCCTACTTTGGGAACCCACTGACCACCAAGGGGAGGCTCCTGCGTTGAGTGTCTGCCCCCTAGTGGTAAGTGCTCATTATAGCAACTCTTCGACCAGTCAGTCAGTTGCTTAGGCTTTTATATATAGAGATAGAAATCTTAGTTGTTTTTTGAAAATCTTGTTCTTAAATATTAAGGGACAGTCAAGAATCACTAAATGTATGTTCAGAAACATCAGTTTCTCGAGAGACTAGTCTATGTAGTTCTGAAAACTTTGATCACTGTACATGAACCATTGCTTTTAATTTCCTTGGGGCCATGATTTTCTGCTGTTACTTTTGCCTGTTCTGGCGATGCACTGAGTAGGGGATAAACAACCAGCATAATTTATGCTATCATGAGCCTAGATCATTAAATGTCACAGGATTCAAAAAACAAAATTAATGAGTGCCTCTGTCTAGACTCCATTAATCATGGTTTATTGATTGTTCTAAAATATGTAGGCAAATTAATGGAAGATCAGAGGACCCATCTTGGTTTTCTTTCTGTAGTTTGATTTGTTAGTATGATATTTAGAAATATTTTTAAAAAAATGTTAAAACACGTTTCTGCTCTCTTTCCCCAGTGATAAATGCTGCTCATTCTTTCTACAATGGAACAACAACTCTACCAATATCAGATGAAGATAGAACTCCACGAAAAAGAATCAGCAAAACCTTAAATATGACAACAAGTCCTGAGGAGAAAAGAAAAATCATTGGGGATACTTTTGTTAAGGTACCTTTTTAATATCCTCAATGTGTAGAATTTCTAATATGAATTTTAGTATTTTTTTTTCTTGCCATTATATCAAATGACCAAATTTGCTACTAACTAATTTTTATTTTATTTTTGGATAAAAGTTTTACTGTATATTACTACTATGTAGACTAATAGTATAAATTGTTTTATATTTTAAAAACATATATACTTACGTTTTGCTATTGATTTAACTATTTTAAAAAATAGGTATTTTCAGTTGATGTTAGACTTTTAGTATTTCAGTGACTATTTTTTAGCTTTTGAGTGGGAATGTCTGCATACCTTTTTGAATCATGTTATAAAGCATCTTCTTTAAAGAACATAAGTTGTTAAAGGAGTTTATTTTGGGAGTTGGATGATCTTTTTTTCACGTTTTCATAGATGTGTAGTTACCTAGAAAAGTGGGCTATAAGAGTGGGGGGGGGAAACTCTGGTTGGTACATTTCATCCTGTCAATATTGCACAAGGACTTTGAGAAATTTAGCTGAAAGTATAAAATTTTGCTGTCTTTTTAAAAGTCATCTTTTAAAAGGCTCTTTTACTCTGGTTGGTTATAGATTGCCAATGAAGTAATTGGAGAAATGAACCTGAAACCTGAGGAGGTTTTCCTTGCCCAAGGTACTTTACGGCCTGATCTAATTGAAAGTGCATCCCTTGTTGCAAGTGGCAAAGCTGAACTCATCAAAACCCATCACAATGACACAGAGCTTATCAGGAAGTTGAGAGAAGAGGTAGGTAAAAACTTATGAAACTTTCCCATAAGCCTTTTTCTTCTTCCCTTGACCATTTTTAAGTGTGCATTTTTAGGTGTATTTGCATTGTTGTGAAACAGATTTCTACAATTTTTCATGTTGCAAAATTGAAAATGTACTACACCTATTGAACAACAGCTTCTGTTTAATCTCTCTACCCAACCCCTGATAACTACCATTCTATTTTCTGTTTCAATGAATTTTACTACTTCAGATAGCTTATATAAGTAAAATCATTTTGTGACTAGCATATTGCACTTACCATAGGTCCTCAGGGTTAATCCATGTTAAGATGTCCTTTCTAAGACTGAATAATATTCTGTTGTATGTATGTATACATTTTGTTTATCCATCTATCTGTTGGTGGACATCTTGGTTACTTCCACTTTGGGCTATTGGAAATTATACTATGAATCTGGGTTTGTGCATATCTCTTGTAGACCCTGCTTTCAATTCTTTTGAATATATGCCAGGAAGTGGGGTTGCTAGATCATGTAGTGGTATTTTTTTTTTTAAATGTTTTATTGATATTTTTAGGAGGGGAGGGAAAGAGCGGGAGGGAGGGAGAAAGAGAAACATCGATCAGTGCTCTCCTGCATGCTCCCAAGTGAGGATTGAGCCTGCAACCTAGGCATGTGCCCTTCCTGACTGGTAATAAACTGGTGAACTCTTGGTGCATGGGACATTGGTCAACCAACTGAGCCACTCTTATCTGGGCAAGATCATGTAGTTGTAGTTTTTAATATTTTGAGGCTTTCTTCATGTTTTCGTAGTGGTTACACCACCTTACATTCCCATCAACAATACTAAGAGTTCTAATTTCTCAAAATCTTGCCAACATTTGTTATTTTCTGTTGTTTTGATAGTAGCTGTCATAATGGCTATGAATTATGTCTCTCTTTATTTTGTGCTTCTTAGTGTGTAGTGGTAACTCATTGTGATTTTGACTTGTATTTCCCTAATAGCTAAGGTTGCTAAATACCTTTTCATGTGCTTATTGGCTATTTGTGTATCTTCTTTGGAGAAATATCAATTCAGATACTTTACCCCTTTGAAAATTGGTTTATCTTTTCATTGAATTGTTCTTTATATATTCTAGTTACCAGTCTTTTATAAGATACATGATTTGGCTGAAACCAGGTTGGCTCAGTGGATAGAGCGTCGGCCTGCGGACTGAAAGGTCCCAGGTTTGATTCTGGTCAAGGGCATGTACCTTGGTTGTGGGCACATCTCCAGTAGGGGTGTGCAGGAGGTAGCTGATCATGTTTCTCTCTCATTGATGTTTCTAACTCTCTATCCCTCTCCCTTCCTTTCTGTAAAAAAAAAAAATAAATAAATAAAAAATAATAAAATCAATAAAATATATTTTAAAAAAAAGATACTTGATTTACCTTCTGTGTTGTCTTTTTACTTTCTTGATGGCATCATTTGGAGAGTTTCAGTTTGAAAAACTAGTATATATTTAATTTTCCTTGTATTCTAACGAAAACTATATCAGAGATAGGGGAAGATTTGCTTTGATTTATTTATATTTAAAAGGTTTATATTTAACCCTTTGCACTCCGAACCATTCTGGACATTGGCTACCAGCTACTCCGAACCATTCTGGAGATTGGCTACCAGCTACTCGACGCTACTTTGCGAAACGTGCGTTGAATTAACTCAGTTCCCTGTAATCACTAATAAAACTGCAATGTCCCCTGAGAGGGGACATCCGAGTGATATGCTAGAATTCCAATGTCCCCTGAGAGGGGACAGCGGAGTGCAAAGGGTTAAAATGTGTTTCAAAGAGAAATAAGGTCACTGAAATGTTTATCTAATGACTAAGCATACAGGAGGAAATGAAGTTTTAAAAACTGATTTTTAAATCTGAGGTAAAAGACAATAGGAAAATCCAGTAATTTATTACTCTGTTTCCATGTGATTTTGGTTACTAATTTGTGCTAATTGTTTTTCCCCCATATAGGGAAAAGTAATAGAACCTCTGAAAGATTTCCATAAAGATGAAGTAAGAATTTTAGGCAGAGAACTCGGACTTCCAGAAGAGTTAGTTTCCAGGCATCCATTTCCAGGTAAAATTGAAATTGAATTGTTTGATTTGTTCTTAGACCTTCATATTGAAGAAAAATCAATTAAGACAATTTTGAAAGAATTTATTATCACAAGGAAAATGTAACTTGAGAGAAAGAAAAAGGTGTGTAGGGAACAAACATTTTTTTTAGTTTCTAGTCATTTTGCTACAAAATTTACAAATACTGTCTTATTTGGTCCTCACAATAGAAACTATTTGCAATGGTGATATATCAATTATATAAAAAATAATAAATTTTCCAGTCAGTAAAACTGGAAAAAAAAACTTGAAGTGGCACATGGATATTAATTTTTGGAGAGGTTTTATATTTTGGGAGTAGTGATATTTTTATATTAACATTTCAAAATAATTTTTAAGTTATTATTCTTCACTTTAGGTCCTGGCCTGGCAATTAGAGTAATATGTGCTGAAGAACCTTACATTTGTAAGGACTTTCCTGAAACCAACAACATTTTGAAAATAGTAGCTGATTTCTCTGCAAGTGTTAAAAAGGTAATTAGGTTGGATTTGTATATTACTAGTGGCCTGGTGGACGAAAATCATGCCCTCAGGGAGAGGTCCCTCAGCTCAGCCTGCACCCTCTTGAAGTCCGGGAGCCCTCTGGGGATGTCTGACTGCTGCAAAGGTGGGAGAGGCTCCCACTGGTGCACTTGCCAGCCATGAGCCCTGCTTCTGGCCGAGCAGCGTTCTCCCTGTGGTAGTTCACTGACCACCATAGTTCCTGTGTTGAGTGTCTGCTCCCTGGTGGTCAGTGCACGTCAGAGCAACCAGTTGTTCTGCCATTCAGTGATTTGCATATTAGCCTTTTATTATAGAGGATGGGAGTTTTAAACAGACTCAACTAATCAGTAAAAGGAATTGAATGGATTCTTATTGTACTCCAGAATTTACAGTGGTTTTATTAGGGTTTCATGATTTGAAAATTCAGAGTAATTTAACTTTTGGAATGACTATGAAGAAAATATTCTACATAAACACTTAAAATGCAGACTCCTATTTTTCAATTATATAGCAGATTGGTTGCCCTGAATCCTTAAAAATGCTAGAAATGAAAAGGTGTTTTGTTTTATTTATTTATTTATTTATTTATTTATTTATTTATTTATTTATTTTTGCTTTGTTGTTGCTCCTCCACCAAGTTTTCATATTATTATTATTATTCTTTTTATTGTTTTTTAAATGTTTAAAGTATTACATACTAGAGGCTTGGTGCATGAAATTCATGCATGGTTAAGGTCCCTATGCCTGGCCCGTGATCACAATTGATCTGTGGGGCGACTGACCAGCAGGGTGATTGGGGTCCCTATTCACACCCACCTTGGCCTGGAGCAGCCTACTTGCCAGCCCCAACCCCAGCCATAGCAGGTTGATCAGGGGACCCTGCTTGGACCAGCCTTAGCTGGTTTGGCACCACCCACTCACCAGCCCCGACCCCCACTGCTACTGGTTGAGGCCTGAGGGTTGGGAGCAGCTCCTGCGTTTAGGGTCTGCCTCCTAGTGGTCAGTGAGCATCATAGTGACCAGTCGTTCTGCCATTTGGTCGATTTGCATATTAGGGTTTTATATAGATAGATATAGATAGAAATCTCCTTTTTCCCCCATCGACCCCTCCCTGGCCACTCCCACCCCCGAGGACAAGCCCCCACAGCCCCAGGGTCCACGTCCATTGGTTATGCTAATATGCATGCATACAAGTCCTTTGGTTGATTTCTTCCCTCTGAGGTTTGATGGTCCGTTTGGTATTTCTTTGTCTCAGGATCTTTTTTGTTAATCAGTTTATGTTGTTCATTATATTCCACAAATGAGATCATGCGATATTTATCTTTCTCCAACTGGCTTATTTAGTTTTGCATAATGCTCTCCAGGTCGATCCATGCTGTTGCAAATGGCAAAAGTTTCGTCTTTTTTATAGCTGTTTAGTAATCCATTGTGTAGATGTACCACCCTTTTTTAATCCACTTGTCTGCTGATGAGCACTTAGGCTGTTTCCAGATCTTAGTTATTGTAAATTGTGCTGCTATGAACATAGGGGTGCATATATCCTTTCTGATTGGTGTTTCTGATTTCTTAGGATATATTCCTAGAAGTGGAATTACTGGGTTGAATGGGAGTTCCATTTTTAACTTTTTGAGGAAACTTAATACTGTTTTCCACAGTGGCTGCCACAGTCTGCTTTTCCCACCAGCAATGAACAAGGGTTTCTTTCTCCACATTCTTGCCAGCACTTGTCATTTGTTGATTTGTTGATGATAGCCATTTGGACAGGTGTGAGATGGTACCTCATTGTTGTTTTGATCTTGCATCTCTTAGGTTATTAGTGACTTTGAGCATATTTTCCTGTGTCTTTTGACCTTCCATATGTCCTCTTCAAAAAGTATCTACTTAGGTTCTTTGCCCATTTTTTGATTGGATTGTTTATCTTCCTTTTAAGTTGCATGAGTTCTCTATAAATTCTGGAGATTAAACCTTTATAATAGATAACATTGGCAAATATGTTCTCCCATGCAGTGGCTTTCTTGTTTTGTTGATGGTTTCTTTTGCTGTGCAGAAGCTTAGTCCCATTTGTTTACTTTCTTAAAAGCTGTTTTAAAATACTCTATGTGTGTTATAAGAAAACAAGGGGAATTATTTCAGCTCCAGATTGAGAAAGAATGGAAGTCTTCCAGTCCATCTGCAGTTTTGGTGCCTAAATTCATAACCTGTGTTGTCTGAAAATCTGCAAGCTAATAATTCAGTTCTTATTTAAAGTAGACCTTGGTTGGTAATGCTTCCAGGTGTCAGGCAGGAAGCAATGTAAATTAATTTACTCTTTGGAATGTCTTCAGGCTTCAAAGAATTCCCATAGATAAAGTTCTAGCAAATATGAGCACAATAAAAAAATTACAAAATATGTATAGAAATAAGACTCCATGAATCAGAGCTAGTGGAAACGAGCAGAAAACCCTCCCAACAGTTCAAATACCGCAATTAGCAGATAGATAATATAAAGTACATAAAATTAAAAGAAGCAATAGATAATAAGAATAAGGTATATAATAAGAATATAAAAAATGATTGGGCCGTTTTTAAAAATTAAATTGTACAAATGAAAATAATAGCTGAAATTAAACAGCTATAGAAAGATGTTAAAAAGTTTACCAGAAATCAGAACAATGAATAGAAGATAGAATGAAAAGGTTAACATTAACATACTTTCAGAAGGAGGTAATAGACAAAAGTATTTGAATTTCTCCACAGTGGTTGAAACCATGCCTCCGATTCAGGAGAAGGTAACACATTGCTATCAGGATAAATGAAAAGAATTTGATACTGAGTTGGCATACCTAGCAAAACTGCATCCTGCCAAAGACAAAGCAGCTGCAGAGGAAAGGTTGTTTTAATCTACAAAGGAAACACTATCATACAGAAAGCTGTAGTAAAAGCAAGACTTCAAAGTCCCAAGAGAAAATAATGGTGAACAATAGTGAACAGATTCACTGTCTTCTAAAAGTAGGGCAAAATAAAGACATTTTCAGATAAACAGTTTACTACCAACAGTGCAGATACACCTACCTTGGCTGTGTATTAGAATCCTCTGGGGGTGGGGGTGGGGGTTAGTATGAATTAATTTTAGAGAGAAATATGGACCGGCTGCCTCTTGCTACATGCCCCTTACTGGGGATCCAGCTGGAAATCTGGGCATGTGCCTTGACCCAGAATCAAATCCTATTGACCTTTTGTTGCATGGAACAACACTCAACCAATTGAGCCACACTGGCAAGAGTTGGGGGAGCTTTTGAAGTGCTATGCTTGGACCATTTCTTTCTAGAATTTCTTATTTAATCCAAGATAGAACCTGATTATATCAAGTAATTTGAGTGTACAGCAAGGCTTGAGAACCACTGTTAATTTATTTTAATTAATTTATTTTATTATTTTGTTTTATTTATTTTTTGAGAACAACTGTTTTAAAGGGTTGATTTTAGGAAAAGCAAAAGGATCTTTTTATGATATGCAAGAAAAAAATGGTAAACAAAAATAAATGATAAACAAAAATGGTAAAGAAAATGGTAAACAGAAAAGAAAATGGTAACATTCAAGCAAACATGGAATATATAATAAAAATAATGATCTGTAATAATTGGTGTTTGTTTTAAAAATATTACAATAATATATAACATGTAAACCACAAGGGGATTGATTGGAGTTAAAGCATTTAAAGATGCTTGCATTGTTTTCCAAGTGGTTAGAGAGATTTTCTTGTTAATTATGCATAACATTTAAGGGGAACTCTAAAAGAATAAAAACAGGATTAGGGTTTATACTGCATAGTACACACAAATCAAAGAGAAATGCCCAATAGGATCTATTGCTATAAAACAGTAAGTGTAGATATATATAAGATAGTAATAGATACCAAAAGAGTGAGTACCTTATTTTTTGAAATCTTAAATACCTGTGTGTGTGTTTTCAGCCACATACACTGTTACAAAGAGTCAAAGCCTGCACAACAGAAGAGGACCAGGAGAAGCTAATGCAAATTACAAGTCTGCATTCCCTGAATGCCTTCCTGCTGCCAATTAAAACTGTGGGTGTGCAGGTGAGTTGTGTGAATCCATTCCTCTCTGACATAACTTTCTACAGATGTTCTTTTCACTATTGTTCAAATAGGAATGATTTAGGAAAACGAAATATGAAAATAAGTAAAAAGATAATGTTTTATGTAATATTTATGGAGTGAACAAGGTTATAGGAACTCAGTATTCAGGCTGAGATTTTGTAGTTTTGGAACATCTGTGATCTGTAACCAAAAGTAAAAACTCAAAGAATGACTTGCTATAGGGTTTGCTTGTTTATCAAATTATGTTTGATATTATATCCCACATATGAGTGAGGCCATGTGATAATTATATTTCTCCAACTGGCTTATTTCGCTTAGCATAATGCTCTCCAGTTCCATCCAGTTGCAAATGGTAAAAGTTCTTTCTTTTTTATAAAAGTGTAGTATTAATTGTGTAGCTGTACCACAGTTTTTTAATCCACTCATCTGCAAAACCATTAAAATTATTGAATGCGTTTTTACTTTCAGGGTGATTGTCGTTCCTACAGTTATGTGTGTGGAATCTCCAGTAAAGATGAGCCTGACTGGGAATCTCTTATTTTCCTGGCTAGGCTTATACCTCGCATGTGTCACAACATTAACAGGTATGTTCTACAGTGGGAGCAGGTGATAAGGTGTAATAGAAGGATAAGTTTTTTTTGTTTTGTTTTGTTTTGTTTTAACATGTTTTTATTGATTCCTTTAGAGAGAAAGGAAGGGAGAGGGATGGAGAGATAAAATATCAATGAGAGAGAAATATCGGTCGGCTGCTTTCTGCAGTCCCCAAACTGGGGATCAAGCCCAAAACCTGGACATGTGTGCCCTGACTGGGAATCAAACTGGTTGGTTACCTCTTAGTTCATGGGTTGACCCTCAAACACTGAGCCACACCAACTGGGCAAAGTGTTTTTTTGAAGGACCAAAAGGCTCAAGTGTAGATACAGATATATCTACTTTGGTGACAAGTTTTAGATTTTGCAAAGCTCCTTTTTAGGAATTAGAAATAAATTTTAAAATTGTTTCCCATTTTTTTGGTGTCTGTCCCCCCTAATCTCCACCCCCATTGGCATGATGAAATCTTGGAATCTTTGTACAGAGAGAGACTGCTCCAGTCTTGCTCTTTTACCTATCCCTGCACATTTATTATCACCCTTGTTTGTAAAAATTAGACCAAAAAATCAAGTTGTGGCATTCTCTTGTCTACTTGCCTTTTCCTTTAAGGATTGTTTATGAGCTCTAGGAAATATATTGCTAAGTAGATATGTGTCTTACTTTCTGTGAGACAAAACTTTTTTTCCTGCTACAGTATATTTTGGAGGAGGCAATCAAGTAGTTAGTGGTAGTGGTGGTTTTGATCTGTTGCTGTTTTCTTCTGTGTGCTTTATTCTAGTATACTAGAGGCCTGATGCACGAAGATTTGTGCAAGAATAGGCCTTCCTTCCTGTGGCTCCGGCCCAGAGCCGCATTTCCGCCTTCGCTCCAGCAGGGAGCCACCTTTCCTCCTTCACTCTGGCCCAGAGCCACCTTCCACCTCTCACCTTGTTGTGTCAATTTGCATATTCCCTCCTCATTGGCTGTGGGTGCTGCCATCTTTGTTGTGGAGTTATGGTCAATTTGCATATTCCGTTTTTATTAGATAGGATATTAAGAAGAAAAGAAAAACATCACTAAGCTATGGGAGATTGCAAAGGGAGATTTATTTTCTTTGCTAAAGACAGATAGGGCTAAGAGAAAGTGATAGTTAGTTGTCTCTGACTAGAGTTGGAATGGGGAGGCAAGGTGGCACTCCTATCTCTACCCTGACTGCCTCTTTTTTCCTGAGTGAAAGTTGTACAACAGTGCCAAACGATGGTAAGATTCCTCTTGAGTTGTTTGATCCTAACTTCCTCACGCTATGTTCCAAACCCTACTTTTATTAATACCTTCAGTGGTGTATCTTCATATATTTCAAATAGATATTTACTGAAAGCACTAGTGAGTTATTCCTTTTAGAAGGAACTATGATAGTAGGATACCATGTTTTGGTGTCCATTTTGGTGACATTTTTATTAAAGTGGAAAGGAGCCAAAACCGGTTTGGCTCAGTGGTAGAGCATCGATCTGCGGACTGAAAGGTCCCAGGTTCGATTCCGGTCAAGGGCATGTACCTGGGTTGCGGGCACATCCCCAGTAGGGGGTGTGCAAGAGGCAGCTAGTCGATGTTTCTCTCTCATCGACGTTTCTAGCTCTCTATCTCTCTCCCTTCCTCTCTGTAAAAAATCAATAAAATATATTTAAAAAAATAAATAAATAAAAAAATAAAGTGGAAAGGAGAATCTTTCCTTAGGATCAATGCTGCCCCAAATGAAAAAAAGATTGAGTAGTCAAATAAGTTTGGGAAATGCACTATAGCCCCATCTTGGATATTTCCAGTGCATATTAGCATATTACAATTTCTGAAGTTTTGTGGTAAAAACTTATTTATTTGTTCAACTCATTATTTCCCCAAGCTTCTGAGTATTAATTTCCTGGGTCTACTGATTTATATTACCACAAACAGAGAAGCTAAAACAAGATAAATTAATCATTCTTTCACAATTCTGGAGGCTAAAAGTCGAAGATTAAGGTCTCAGCAGGGCCATGCTCTCTGTGAAGGCTCTAGGGGAGGATCCTTTCTTACCTCTTCCTAGTTTCTGGTGTTTGTTGGCAGTCCTTGGCTTGTGGCAGTCTAACGCCAGTCTTTCTTCATTCTCACATTACCTCTTCTGTCTGTTTGTGTTACGTTCCCAGATTTCTCTGTTTTTAGAAAGACACCCAATTATTGGATTAATGGCCACCCTACCCTTATCTTAACTTGATTACATCTACAAATATCCTATTTTCACCACAGGTTCCAGGTGGATATGGTACATTGGGGACACTCTAACCCAAGACATAATATGAAAAGAGGAATATGATAATCACATATATCTTTGCACATTCTAAGATATTAGTGTTCTAGAATGCACTTGGAGGAAGGTACATAGAACATAGACCCCTCTATAATTTTATATTCTAACCAACCCATTTGGGGATTTGAAATGGGTAGGAGAGGGGCCTAAGTAAATGGAAAAAAGGTATTGCTTATCATACTAAATTGTAATTCTCTCTAATTTTCTCTTGTCCCCTCCTAGAGTTGTCTATATATTTGGCCCACCAGTTAAAGAGCCTCCTACAGATGTTACTCCCACTTTCTTGACAACAGGGGTGCTCAGTACTTTACGCCAAGCTGATTTTGAGGCTCAGAACATTCTCAGGGAGTCTGGTAAGTTGCTCATTTTGCTTATCACTGCACGCTCTAACTAAAATTTGTATGCTTGGCATTGTGATTTCTAGTATAATAATAAGATTTTTAATTTTTAGGTGTTTTCATGTTTATGGATATTTCTATGATATTGCCTTCATAAAAAACTTATCCACCCTTTGGTTGTGTGCAGACATGTGCAGAGTGGCAAAAAATTTGAGTTGCCCAACTTGCAACTGATGTTGAACAAGGCAGTACTTTGTCTACATACTGTAAACAGATGTTCTCTTTGTAGGCTATTTAGTGGCATATTTTTGGCATTTTCATGCTTTTCGTTGGTGATTTCACTATTTAAAATGTCCTCCAAGCATAGTGCTGAGGTGCTGTCTAGATTTCTAAGCACAGGAAGGCTGTGATGTGTCTCAGAAAGAAAATATGTAGGTTAGGTAAGGTTCATGCCTGAATTTTAGTGCTGTTGGCAATGAGTTCAATGTTAATCTGCAATAAATATGAAATTAGGTGTCTTTAAACAAAAACACACATAAAACAAGGTATGTACTGGTTGGTTGATGAAAATGTGACCAGAGGCTTGCAAGAACTTAACTGTATTTCCTCTACATCATAACCACCATGAATTATAAGAATAGGCTTTAAATATATATTACATGTGTATAAAGTGTCATCACTATAACATAGCACCACAGTCAAATTTTATTACTTGTATTTGTGATTGAGTTTACTTAAAATGCTTGAGAGTAGCTGGAAACAATGCTCAATGGCTGTCCTAACTGGTGTGTGTATGTGACTTCAGATATTGTCTGTAGGGTTTTATTGAACTAGGTCGCAGTGCTTTTCCATGGATGGCGATTGGCTCTATATGTTAACTTCCTTTCTCTAGGTTATGCTGGAAAAATCAGTCAGATGCCAGTGATTTTGACACCATTACATTTTGATCGGGATCCACTTCAGAAGCAGCCTTCATGCCAGAGATCTGTGGTTATTCGAACCTTTATTACTAGTGATTTCATGACTGGTATACCTGCAACACCTGGCAATGAGATCCCTGTAGAGGTAATTTACATATTCCTTCTAATGTGTATTTTCAGTACCTCATTCATTTTATAATATGGTGAGTGGAATAGACTATGACAATGTTGATATTTGGTTTTCTGTTCAGAAGATGGGCCTTTTTATCTCCACATGATTGTTCAGTACACTGTAGTAGAAAAAGGCCTTAAATGTATTATAACCCTCTAGATGTCTAATTACTATATGGAGAGGAACCAACCAACTCTAATCTATAACTATTTAATTTTGCCAACCAACCTCTACTTCACAAATAATATTTTCTAAGTAAAGAAGAAAACCCGAGGACTGGAGAAAAGTTTATTGGAAATAAGGATGAGAATTGATGGCATTATGATCAGAAGCCCAAGAATTCTTTAATGTTCTGCTACCAGCAATTCAATAAAAATATATATATTTTTAATGATTTTAGAGAGGAAGGGAGAAGGAGAGATAGAAACATCAATAATGAGAGAGAATTTTGATGGGCTGCCTCCTGCATGCTCTGAGAGAGAATTTTGATGGGCTGCCTCATGCATGCTCCCTACTGGGGATTGAGCCCACAACCTGGGCTAATTAAATAGTTATAGATTAGAGTTGCATATGCATTTGCAATTTGGTTCCTCTCCATATAGCTCCAGTAGCTAAAGCAAGGTTCTGGTTGTAGCTGCACAGCTGGACTGGGAAATGTGGCTTATGGTCTGTTTTCTATTAGACTCAGATTTGCCAAGTTTTTGTTCAGTGACCAGGCTTTCTCCTCCTGTACACTTGCCAGTGGTTATTAAAATGCATTATGCACCGCCTTGGTAGTCTCAGAATTGTTTCAGCCACAGATAACTTGTGAAGAATTGGCTTAAACACATAAAATACTATGTTTAGATGCCAGAGCAATGTGAAGTTGCTATGAATGTTTCTAAACACTTGTTGACAAACATAACCTATAGGCTAGCACCTATCTGTGGGCCGTACTTTGAGTAGTACTGACTTTAAGTCACTTCCACCTATAGAGGGAAATAGGTTCACTACCTAATTAATCAGAGGCCATCCCTTGTACATAGAAACAAATAGTAAAAATAGATTACAGTTTCAAATTGCAAATGCAAACCCTTTGGGTTTTTTAGACATGCAGTGGATTCTGGCTCTTTTAATTATAATCTTTGTTTTATGACAGGTGGTGTTAAAGATGGTCACTGAGATTAAGAAGATTCCTGGTATTTCTCGAATTATGTATGACTTAACATCAAAGCCCCCAGGAACTACTGAGTGGGAGTAATAAACTTCTTGTTTCACTAAAGTACTGTGTGCAGTTTAAATTAATTAGAGACCACTCCCAGTATTGACACGCAGTACTGTGAAGAGTGCTGGATTGGCTATACTACATCTGAATTCTTCACAGCAAAAATGTATGGCCTGAAGGCTCAGTTGGGGATAACTAAAGGGGACTGAAGTTTGTACGGGTATAATCAATGCATCATTGCCTACACTCAGACAAATTGACACTGCATTTGCCTTTGCCTCACTTGTTCTTTATGTGTAAACTTACTGTTGCTGTTGATGTCTGTCAATGAAGATATATGGAGGTGTGTGACTTTGGGGTAGTAATGGGCTTCCAAGTTCCCTTGCCAGTTTCTAAGAGCTGTTAGAAAACTTCTGTGACTTAGTATGTATGCCTGTTGGAGAATCTGAGTTCCCATGTAAGTAACTGTTTTCTCCAAAGGTTGGAGGAAGTGATGAACATGTCAGATAAAGGTATAGGTGGGCTGTTCTAGCCACTTTTTCAGTACACTGACATTATAAATGTAAGCTACCTTAAGATGAAAAGCACCAGGAATTTGCGGAAGTGCTTTAGAATTTTACGATACCACAGCCATGGGAGAAAGAAACTATGAGTGGTCTCAGTTGAAAATGTTTGCAAATCCTGTTTCCCGTAGATGTCGTGTTGCTCACGTAGCCTTTTCACTAATAAGGAGCTTTATCCTCCCTGCCTTCTATTGCCTGCTATCGCAGCCTTGCCTAGGAAGTTTCTGTTTTCTTCCTAGAAGAGACTGGCTTTGGTGCAGCAACAAGTTTGAGGGCTTTAATCTTGTTTGGTCAGAGGGGAAGCTCTGAGACCACGAAGACCATCGTGCATGCCCGCAGATTACAAATGCACGCCCATAGCTTACAAAGACATGCCTGCAGCTTACAAATGCACGCCCGCAGCTTACAAATGCATGCCCACAGCTTCTATTACCTAGTAAGAGGTTCATTACCCACTGCCCAGAAGATTTACTAGTCTTGGTCTGTGCACACTGTTGCCAAACTTTGTAATCCTACCAACTGTAAGAGAAGATTCAAGAACTGGTGTAGGACTTGTTCTGATTGCCACCAATTTCTACCAGATCTTTTGTAATATTTATGTAAGCACTATAAAAATAGGCATTGTTAGACATACATTCGACAACCATTTCTCAGTATTTTAGCTGATGTTACTATTTAAGAATGTTACCATGTTTTCCTTCTTTTGTTTATTGAATTATAATTGAGATGCAACATATTAGTTTTAGGTGTCTATATTTTTCTTATACCACTTCCATCTCAGGTTGCTGCCTCTTATTCTCAAAATTCTGTATTAAGGTACAAAATTTTGTATGGTATTCAGTGTTAGACAAATAATAAAATTATGTGTGGCAGATGTCTTCATTCTGGCTGGCCCAGAGTACAAGGAAACTATTGCTGGACCGTCGAGGGAAGAGTTCTGTCTGTTGTAACCGATATTCTTACTTGAGACCAAGGAGTCCAGTGAATTCTACAAAACTTGAAAGGCTCCTTTTCTGTCCTGATGATGGGTTATTCATCATGGCCTTTTGAAAAGAGGTTATGTTAGTGATCTGGCCTTTAGAGCTGGAATTAACCTATAAAAGGTTTACAAATATTTATGTTTATGTGAAAAATTTCTAGCAAAAGTGTCATGATTTTGTTTTTAAGCAGATACTAGGAATCTGTAGTAATAGTGGTTTTTTGTGTCCCCATCCCTAAAGTGCATTCAAAGGAACATTGCTCCACTGAAATGGTATGTAAAGAGCTAGACCATGGAAGCTTGGAAAGTGCTGTTCACTTGTCCTTCCATCTTGGGGACTGATAGAATATATTGCATTCAAAGCTCTGAGAAATTTTGAAGTTATCAGGTTAAAAAATGTTTAACCATTGTTATTTTCCTGATATTTAGTCACTAAACCCATTCTTAAATAGTCCTGCTTAATACTGGAAAATGGTTTCTCCAAAGCACACCTTGACATGATTCAGAAAAAAATAAAATTTCAGAAGTTCCCTGAAAATTGATACCAACTCTTCCTCTGCAAAACACTTGTTTTGTGCCATACAGTATTATTCTATATCTTCAGAATATTTCATTTGAGCATCTGAGAAATGTTAAGATTATAATCCCAGTTTACACGTAAGGAAACAAGCTCAGTTTAGTAATAGATACCTAAGGAGTTTCAGATTAAATATGATCCTTGGTAGGTCATGACTTGCATCCCTGTCATTCTCCACTCACCTGGGTATCTCTCTAATATACCTTGTTTCTTTGTACCTATTAGAAGGAAGATAGCAGAGCACTGAAAGCATCGTTTCTTCCTAAGATTGGGAAATACAAAAGAATATTTAAGAATGAGATACAATATTTAACAACCTATCTTTTGCTGCCTTCTTCCTGAAGCAGCAGCATGCATGTAGCCAAGTAAGAATTGTAAAAGTTTGTTTCTTGGTGTGTTTGGATTTAGCTCCTGAGAGCCTGTTCTACCGAAATCCTTTAATCAAACCTTGAGAGAAAGAAGGCATTCAGATTAGATAGGTGGGACTGTCCTTTAATTTTCCCCCCCACATCAGATACAACCCAAAGGTAAATATAAAAATACATTGTAAAATCAAATGTTACCCCCTGTTTTGAAGCATACCTAAGCAGTGTTTGAACAGTTGAATCTTCCATTGTGATCATGACACTTGGAAAATGCCCATCAACATGTACCCACTGGCAATCTCTTCATGGTGTGTTTTTGGGAAAGTTGGCAGAATATTCTTTTGCTCTGAGACCAGTATAAGAGTCTCCCACAATCAGTTGTAGACAGGTAATTGTTGGCAGAGCTAGAGCTCAAATCCAGGCTTGCAACTAACTTTCTGCCTTGAAGAGGTAATGCTCCATGGGCCTTTATAGTAAGGCCTAACAGGAAGTTACCAGTGTAATTGACCATTGGGGTTAAATATACTTACAAAGTGTTAATCATCTTTTTGACAGTTAGTGATTAGTGCTTGGAAATAGTATCTTTCAGAAATTCCTCTGACACTCATGCCCAATTTATACCCCAGTTTCTTTCTACCTTTACATTCTCTCCCCTTCACTATTCTCCACTCCTGCTCCTTTCTTCCCCTCTTTCCTGAATTCTCATTGGAATGTGGGGAGGACACACCCCAATGGAGGCTCCTTTCATTGTCCCAAATTAAGAATATAATAGGAAACTGAATACAAGTTCGATGCTTCCACCATCGGAAAGCATTTCTTTTGTCCCTACTGAGATAGCTTAGCCACACGGGTGACATAGGAGCTTAGAGTATTTTACCACTGTAGGGTGTTGATAATAGTGATGTTGGCTTCCTTGGCTCTTATATTCCTGAGTGTTTGATTTAATGACAAGGGGTTTGGACTCTCCCAGTCAGATGCTAGCTCCAAGCCCTGGTCTTAATATTGAAGAGGCCCAGGTATGCTACCCAACTCTCCTCTTTTTGCCACTGGTTCTCAACCCTGGGTGCCCATTACTACTGCCCGAGGACTTAAGTTAGGGTCATGCCCAGACCCCATCATAAACTCAAATGTGAATCTTGATGGGGCTCAAGCATTGGCAGTTTTAAGTCTCTCCACTGGAACAAATTATTAATGAGGAATGTACCTGGCCTATCTGATTATGGTTTAAAATCTTAGACCAACCTATAGATGAGGAGCCCATAGATACTGCCTTGTCGAAGATCTCAGCTAAATTAGTTCAGACTCCAGAAATGAGTCTAACACTGCATTGTTGTTGCTCCAAAGGTCTGTTTGGTGATATTTAAGGCAGCGAACATAAATGTTGCCCCTGCTGAGGTTGCTTCTCTCAATCTATTTGATATATATATGTATATGTATATGTATATGTATATGTATATGTGTACATGTATTTTAGAAAGAGGAAGGGAGAGGTAGAGAGAAACATCAATGAGAGAATCATCGATTAGCTGCCACGCCCCCTACTGGGGATTGAGCCCAGGCCGGGACATGTAGCCCTTACCTGGAATCAAACTGACCTAGCCCACGAGTCAACTGAGCCACACGTGCCTGGCAGTCTACCCCTATGCTACAGCCATCTCTCCAAATCTGAGTCTGGCCAGATCAAGAAACTGATACTGAGCTAGTCCTGTACCTACTCAGAGTTCTGGAAATGTATTAGAATAATTCTCTGGAGAGCTAGAGATTACCTGCCTGAAACCTAAATTCCTGAGTGAGAATCTTTTGAGCACCTCCATCTTAATTTACCTACCCACTAGGTTCTTTGTTCACTGGTGATTCCTGTGGCATTTTTGGACTTTGTTAAAGGCCCTTTGATTAACAAAATCATGAAACTTCTGGTGGAGTTTGGCTATTTCTTGAGTATACTAAAAGTAACTGAAGTGGAGTGTATGCTTTTGGAGAATACAGGTATCTAAGGTAAGAAATTCTCTGTCTTTGAATTTACTATGACCTTACGTATTAAATGGAGAAGTGAATGTAACCTTTGGAACAGACTTTTCATAAAGAAATATTTTGTTAACTGGAGTAAGTAGTATAGTTGTGAGATAATCATGTAATTGTTCATGGCATACTTGTATGTTGTGATAATGTTGGCATAAAATCGCTTTGCTAAATTAATGTGAAATGACTTTAATGCCTTTGTCTTCAATATGCGTCACAAAGGAGGAAACCACTTTCACAATTTGTCGTAAAGTTTCAGTGTTCATGAGAAAGTCAGAAGCAAGAGCAAAGAGGACACACTATCGGGACATGGGAAATAAGTTGCATAGAATATCAGGGATTTCTGGATAATGAACGTAATTTTCTCTTACATATGTGAGAGGGTGGGCAGCATTTTGCCTAGAATGTTAACAGTAGCATAGTGGACATAAAATACTGGGAAGCTTTTTACTTAAATGATTAGCTTAAAGGGGTGTGTATTTGTGTTTCTGAAATTAAAGTCATACATATAAACACTTCTTTCATATTTATATTTAATCAAATCTTCCCAATTTCTTAAGTTACTTTTATTAGATACAAAAGTTGGATCCATTTCATTGTTCAGAACTATGTTATCAGAGTTAATCAAAGTCATCAAAGTAAAAGTGTATATGAGCGAGTTACAAATATGAGGTTTGAGGAAATAAATTTGTTCAGAACCAATTTACTCATTACTCTCAGCTAGCTCCATTGCTCCAGTATGTTTCCTTCACAGCATTGATCTGGTCTGGCCTGCTATCTGAGAAGACTTTAATTCAATTGTATTGAAAAGTTTTTATTGTTTTAACATGGCTTAAATCAATATTGAGTTTATATCTTAAACTCTCAAAAATCTGTCATTCTCTCTTTTTTAGAAAAATTCTACTGTTCTCAAAGCTATATTTCATATAGCTACATAGGGTGTTTTTTTGTTTGTTTTGTTTTGTAGATTGTTACTGGATTATTGTAATGATAATATATATATATATCTTATAAAAGATTAATATGCAAATTGATTATACCTCTGCTACACCCATAAGCCATGCCCACTAGCCAATCAGAGAAAGTATACAAATTAATCCCAATCAAGATGGCTACTGCCATAGAGAGCAGGAGGGAGGTTTGGGTTCCCAGGCAATGGAAGAAGCCAAGCTTTCCGCCTGCCCTTGCTGGCCTAGGCCTCCACTCAAGGCTATAAAGTTTCAATTATAGAAGGTAAACAAATTCAAATAGAAATGGCTGCAGCCACGGAGCAAGAAGAAGGCTTGGCTCTGCTTTAGGCTACAAAGTTTCAAATGTAGAAGATAAATAAATTCCAGATACCAGGACCTCCGCTTGGGTCGCCAGGGGGTGTGGCTGGCCTGCAAACCACCACAGGCCCCTCGCCCAGGCCACCCCACACCCCAAGGGAACCCCCACCCTGATCTGGGATACCGTTCAGGGCAAACCAGCTGGCCCCCACCCATGCACCAAGCCTCTATCCTATCTAATAAAAGTAATATGCAGATTGACCATCACTCCCACACACAAGATCAAGATAGCTGCCCCATGTGGTCAAAGATCCTGCCTCCATGTGGACTCAAGATGGCCAGCAGAGGAGGGCAGTTGGGAGTGATTAAACCTGCAGGGAGGGCAGTTAAGGGTGACCAGGCCAGCACAGGAGGGAAGTTGGGGGCAAACAGGCTGCAGGGGAACAGACAGTCAGGTTGGTATGGGAGTGGGGGGTGATCAGGCTGGTGGCAGAAGCAGTTAGTGGCAATCAGGAAGGCAGGCAGGTGAGCAGTTGGGAGCCTAAACAGGCAATTGGACATCCCTCAAGGGGTCTCAGATTGGAGAGGGTGCAGGCTGGGCTGAGGGACACCACTACCCCTTCCCCCCTGTGTATGAATTTTGTGCACCGGGCCTCTAGCACACACACACACACACACACACACACACACACACACACATTAGATACTAGAAAAGCAACTAGGAATTTCACTTTAATCTCACTGTTACCCAAATACTGTGTTGAATTCTAATTAAATACGCTTTCATATTTCAGAATGCTATTCTACATGCAGTTTCATATTACAGTTTGTTTAGCAATATATCACTTGCCAACACATTAAAAAAAAATAACACCACAGAGAAAAGTATATTTTAAAATTTTCCACTTAATGTGGCCACATTGATTAGTGAGGAACATGAGAGCCTTTTGTCAAGATGTCTTTACCTAATTACATTAGGGTGATCGATATTTGCTCTAATATCTAAGTAAAAGCTTAATAGACAAAATATTGAGCTAAGTGCAAGAAAATTCCAGTTTCTGGTTCTTTTAGAAAGCAGCATCTTTACAGTGTTGGTGATAAGGATCTAATGATATAATGAATAGAACTATTTATTTTAGTGCTTTTTTTTTTTTTTTTTTTTTTTAGGGGAAAAGTGCTATGTCCATAATTAATCTCCTTAAGGTTTTTCAAACATACACAACTAGCATCCCATTTTTTTTAAAAAAAATATATATATTTTATTGATTTTTTACAGAGAGGAAGAGAGAGGGATAGAGAGTTAGAAACATTGATGAGAGAAACATTGATCAGCTGCCTCTCGCACATCCCCTACTGGGGATGTGCCTGCAACCAGGGTACATGCCCTTGACTGGAATCGAACCTGAGGCCTTTCAGTCCACAGGCCGACGCTATATCCACTGAGCCAAACAGGTTTGGGCAAGCATCCCATTCTTATTCCTATTAGTTAGATTCAAGAATTGGTACTTCTACTTAATGATTGAATAAATGATGTAGCACATAGATTTCCCTGAAGTTGTTAATAAGTATCCAGAGATTTAAAAATCAGTAGTCCAGCCAGCATAGCTCAGTGGTTGAGCATCAACCTATGAACCAGGAGGTCACGGTTTGATTCCTGGTAAGGGCACACGCCTTGGTTGTGAGCTTGATCCCCAGTGTGGGCTGTGCAGGAGGCAGCCGATCAGTGAGACACATCATTGATATTTTTTTTCTTTTTCTCTCTCCCCCTTCCTCTCTGAAATCAATAAAAAAAAAATATTTTTTTTTTTAAAAAAAGAGAAAAGCATAGCATAGTGGGTGGTAGACCCAACTTCAGATGGTCTGAACAATTTCCATGGTGCTTACAGTTAGACTGGCCTGCTGACAGTTCAGGTTTCTTTTAGAAACTCTTCTTCATTCTTCTCTGGACATCTTGTACTCTTTCCCAAGGATAAGAGGAGAGCTGTAGAAAAGAAGCTTAGGTCATTAAATCTCAATGAGGACTTCAGGGTTGTTTTTCAGCTTCTGTTGCAGCCGAGAAATACTGTTTAGTTCATGACTCAGGAAGTGAAGACTGATGGGGCTGATCCCAGGAGGTTTATTTTTGAGTGCTAATGCGCTGCTGAGTGGCCTGGCAAATGCGAGGCAGCCAGAGGCTGCATGAATTTTGTGGTTTAAGGCCAGGAGAGCAAGAGATTTATTATCCATCGTAATTACTATAAACATTTGGCATTTATTCAGTAAGGGGAAGGCATATGTAACGTGACATTTATTATCTTCCGAGCCCACGTAGGTTCATTGTGGCAGTAACTACTGACTGAGCACCTGTTCTGTGCACTGCACTGAGCTGGACTCCAGAGAGCACTCCACGCCTGGAGGAGACATAGGCGCGTTTGGTTCCTCTGACTCCCTCACCATCCCCAGCCCTCCACGTGCATATATAAATGTTTTGTTTAGGCAAAACTATGTTTTTAATATCAGGAGACATTGTAGAAAGAAGCAAGATTTTTGGCTTCTCTTGAAAAATGGGAAGATTTGTGAATTTTTGCCAACCGTCCCGTATGGCACAGCTGGCTGCAGCTGCATTGCTATTGCCCACTAGGAAGCAGTATGAATGTCCAGGTCTCTATGTGGAATCTAGGTGGGTTAAGGAGCTTAATATGAGAAATAAAACTAAAGTGTATGGGAGGAAATGCAGGAGAGTATCTTTGTCTTGCTGTTTAAGGACAGATTTCTTAAATAAGACTCCAGATAGTTTACATTGGACATTAAAAAAATTTTTTTTAAAAGATATTTTATTGATTTCAGAAAGGTAGAGAGAGAAACATCAATGACCAGAATAATTGAATGACTGCCTCCTGCATGCCTCCTACTGGGGATCGAGTCTGCAACCTGGGCATGTGCCCTTGACCGGAATCGAACCTGGGACTCTTCAGTCTGCAGGCTGACACTCTACCCACTGAGCAAAACCAGCTAGGGTATGGAAAATTTATTTTTATCAAAAGTAAAGGTTCTTACTCATCAATGGTCATCATAGAGAAGCAATCTACAGAAAACAGCTTGGAACAACTATTTTCAGTGTATAAAACCAATAAGGCATTGCCATCTAGATTCTAGAATTACCATAGACTATTCAAGGAATTCTTTTAAAAAAATATATTTTATTGATTTTTTACAGAGAGGAAGGGAGAGAGAGAGCTAGAAACGTCAATGAGAGAGTAACATCGACCAGCTGCCTCTTGCACACCCCCTACCGGGGATGTGCCCGCAACCAAGGTACATGCCCTTGACCGGAATCGAACCCGGGACCTTTTAGTCCACAGACCAATGCTCTACCACTGAGCCAAACCGGTTTCGGCTATTCATGGAATTCTTGAACATAATTTTAACTTACAGCCAGAAAAGCCAGAAATAGACTATTGATAACTAATGAGTAGAAAGAGAAATTTGGATAATTATTAAGTATCTTAAGTGAATGTAATCAGAAAATGCAATTTAAAATGAAATGACTCAGTTTCCCCACAATTCAGTTGTTAAAAGTTAGGAAGTCATAATATCAAACGGTGGCCAAAGATAAGGGAACAGGAGAATGCTCATGTGCTGCTGGTGGAGGGAGAAATGGCTCTTTGCCATGAGCTATGTGGGCAGTGCAGAGTGAAATGAAGAATGTGTATGTGCTGTGCCTAGGATGTCATGCCTGACTGAGGTCATGTCAACAACCATGGGTGAGCCTGACTTGGGCAGCAGCACAGCCCAACACTAGTTGTTGCTGTTGCCTGTTACCCAGGCACACATTTCTGATCTTCCCATTTGGTTGTTCTCAATGTGTTCATTTATCTCCACTCAATACCCTACTCCACCAAGTGCCCTTCTCCACCTTTGCCTAAGTAATGTTTTTCTACAAGCCAGAGGGACGCTTCCTGCAACTTAACTACCCTAGTGCTGTTGGATCCGGAGTGGCAGATGGTGGTTGGATTTTACAGACTCCTTTGCCCTGTCCCTTCATTTTCAGCCTGTTTGTACATTGATCCTCTCTGTGCAGACTTGGCTAGATGGGTGAACTACCCTCCTAAGGCAGCGTTTTTCAACCGCTGTTCCGCGGCACACTAGTGTGCCGCGAGATGTTGCCTGGTGTGCCGTAGGTGCAGACAAGACAAGAATTTTATAATTTTTCACTATTTTGTTTACTTAATATTTCATAATAAAGTTATTATAAAATACTTTCTTTGTGTTTATTTGATTCCTATTCAAGAGAATTACTTTATATATAGTCAATATAGGCACAGAGTTAAATTTTTTAACATTTTCTAATGGTGGTGTGCCTCGTGATTTTTTTCATGAAACAAGTGTGCCTTTGCCCAAAAAAGATTGAAAAACACTGTCCTAAGGAACCGCGTTAATGAGAAGCCCCAATCTGGGTCTCTGAAGAATGATACTGCCTTGCATTTGCAGAGTCTGGAAGCCCCTCTGGCCTTTGCCATTTGAAGTTTTGCAGCAACTGTGATATTTAGAGAGCACACATATGCAGGATGGGCATTGGGGGTGGGGAGTGGGGAGGGAAGACTCACAGTTTTCTCAGCAGAGGGCTTCCCTGCAGGCTGGATTTATTGAATTTTTCACTTTGCTTCACCATTTGGATTTCTAAATCCTATTTACTTTAGAGATGAGAAAAGCAGCTGAATTGTCCCCGAACACTGCAGCCTTAGTCCCTGAGGGGCAAGAGCATCTGCCGAACTCTTCCAACCAGGCTGCAAGCAGCATCTGTTTGAGTCTCTTGTGCTTATCTCCTCAGACAAAGGGACATCTCACAGTGCTGGAATTCTTTTTGAAAAAAATGCATCTGTGAGTGTATCTTATATCTCAGTTTTTTTTTCAATTACTTATGCTTCATGTTAATATTTCTAGTTTAAGAGTAACTGAAGTGATTTCTTAATGCTTAACAGAGCAAAATGTGTTGCTTAGCTTTGAGGCATTCATTCATTCATTCTTTCATTCATTCATTCAATAAGTGCTTTCTGAACACATGTGTCAGGTATGTGGCTCTAACTTTCACCAGGTAATTGTTAGGTTGTCCTCTTTCTTTGGTGATGAGATTATGTGTTGCATATTTCGGAATGCTTTACATTTGCTACATGGTTTTTAAAATTATTTAAAAAATATATATATTTTATTAATTTTTTACAGAGAGGAAGAGAGAGGGACAGAGAGTTAGTAACATTGATGAGAGAGAATCATCAACCAGCTGCCTCCTGCACCCCTCCCCCCACTGGGAATGTGCCCGTAACCACGGTACATGCCCTTGACCGGAATCGAACCTGGGACCTTTCAGTCTGCAGACCGACGCTCCACCACTGAGCCAAAACAGTTTTGGCTGATAAATATTTATTTTAAAAAATACAAACTGGCCCCAGCCCCATCCCAGTGCTTCAGCTGACTTGGGAAGGAGATAATTCTGGACATAACGTGTGTCAGAAGTTGGGACCTCAAGGCTTATTCTTCAGTGGTGAGCTTATCAATGCTTTGGAGGAAGTCTTAATGACCAGCCAAGTGTCTGCTGCCATTACATCTCACGAAGTTGCTGGTGTCACACATAGGGGCAGTGTAGCTGCAGGTTCTCTGAACACCCTCTGGGGAGGCTATGCTGTTCTGAAGCCTGGAGATGGCGCCTGTGAAGCTGGTGGGAGATAGTGGGTGAAGGGTTGGAATAAGGTGCCTCCAGATGTGGTGGCCGTTAAAGAAGGGCACTGATGGAGTGTTTAAAGGAGTTAGGACCCTGGCTGATTTGGCTCTGTGGATAGAGAGTTGGCCTGCAGACTGAAGGGTCCTGGGTTCAATTCCAGTCGTGGGCTTAAGCCCGGATTGTAGGTTCAATCCCCGGTGGAGGGCATCAATGACTCTCTCTCATCAATGATGTTTCTATCTCTCTCCCTTTCGCTTCCTCTCTGAAATCAATAAAAAAAATAAAATAAAAATGTCAATGGAGTCAGGATTGGGGATTTCTAATCACTCTTCCCCTTGGGGAAGCAATTAACATACACATCAATAGCCGAGTTGAAACTTGAATACAGGTTTTGTTCTGCCTCCAGTTCCGATAGTCTCCCTAGTCTGGCCATCCCCAATGAGACGGTGCATGTATAGACCGAGGGCCGTAGGAGTAGCTAATTTGGCCAGCCTTTCCCTTGGTGCAGGTGCTCAGGTGTCAGTGGCTACTGTTCCCGAGCCCACTCTCAGCTCTTTGGTGTGCCTCTATGGGAGCTCCGGTGCCCCCAATGTATTTCATTGAGGGGACTGATATAAACTTTTGGCTCTTTCCTCCCCCTGTGTTGGAGTGTTCTCAGAGGTGGAGAAGTCAGAGGTCTTACATGGCATTATTCATAACTCCCTGGATGAACTTGCACTAGTCTCAACCTCGCTGGGCACTGGAGACAAAAATACGTACTTTACTTGCTTTACATGGTTTGATGCTAGATTAAAGTGAGAAAATGCAAGAAGACACTTCATTCGAAATGGAAGGATACAGCCCTAACTGGTTTGGTTCAGTGGATAGAGCGTCGGCCTACGGACTGAAAGATCCCAGGTTCAATTCCCGACAAGGGCATGTACCTTGGTTGCGGGCACATCCCCAGTAGGAGGTGTGCAGGAGGCAGCTGATCAATGTTTCTAACTCTCTTTTCCTCTCTCTTCCTCTCTGTAAAAAATCAATAAAATATATTAAAAAAAGAAAAAAAGAAAAGAAAAAAGAAATGGAAGGATACAAAGCATACTGAGAGAAGCATTTTTTAAGGATTCCTGGAAGAGCAGAATGAAATTTAATATGTCCTTGAAGACAATAAGGTATTTTGTGTTGAAGCCCCACCAACCAAAAGCCATCAGGAGCACACTGATTGTAATGAAAAGAAATGTGGTTTATTTTTCTTGCTGTAGCAAGACTGCACGTGCTCCAAAGGAACCTGGAGGAGCTGGGAGAAGCGTCTTGTAGCATGCAGGTGGGTTCGGGGTCACTCAGGGTGGACCTAAGGTTGTGGAGGCCAATGTGGGTCGGCTGTTTGAGGAGAGAGCCGCCGGTTTGTGATTGTGTGTCTTTGCAGTGTGTATCGGTCAGTCAGGAGGACTGGCGTGGGTGGGCGTGCTCTTACCGAGGTGAAGGAGCAGCAGTCTCTCCTGTTAAACAGAAGAGGGGGATGTTTCACCATTTTTGTGGTTGCCGAGTGGCCTTATCTCTCTTATTCTCAATGTGGTCATGTAGTGGCCTTGTTTAGGCATTTTTCTATTCTCTGAGTGTGGCTTATATTCTGTTGGGAACAACATGGACTAGATGCCAGCTGGGCTGCTTTCTCACCTGGTTTCATGTATATGTACTTATCTCCTTTGGTGGAAGAGGGAAATGGAATTCATATTCTAGAAGAGTGACAAGGCTGACCACTGGCACAGAGGGTCTCTACCTGCGTTTTGGAAGTTATTTTAAAAATGAGAATTAAGTTACAGAACAAAAATGGGGAACATCAACCATCACAACCACCACAGTTTTTACATTTTTCTCAATAAATGTTAAACTGGCTTCATGGAGAGAGAAGGATATCAGTTTGTATATATATATATATATATATATATATATATATATATATATACACACAAACTGATATATATAATTTATTTATTTCAGAGAGAAAGGAGCGGCAGAGAGATAGAAACATCAAAAATGAGAAAGCATCATTGATTGACTGCCTCCTGCATGCTCCCTACTGCTGGGGATCAAGCCACAACCAGGCATGCGCCCTACCAGTAATCCAACTGTGGCCTCCTGGCTCATGGGTTAATGCTCAACCACTGAGCCACAACTGCCAGGCATTAGTTTGTTCTGACATGTATCCTTTAGGGCAGTGGTTGGCAAACCGTGGCTTTTGAGCCACATGTGGCTCCTCTGTTGACTAATGAGTTTGCCAACAACTTCTTTAGGGGAATAATTCTGCTTCTGGTTCTAAATGCAATAAAGTTTCCTTAGTTCGGGCTTAATTCCATTAAGAATTCCATTCTTAATTGCAAAGGAATTAGTCTGAGGTTTGCTCTGCCAACCATTTCTTTGTAGGTGATGAAAATTAATATTATAAATATGATTCTGGTCATGTCTGGGGTGTTATTGGTGATTTACATTTTAAGAACAACCATGTTGCAGTATAAAAAAATATATTTTTTCAATGCTAATAAAACATGGTGTCAAATAGATCATTTAAGATGTGCAAATACCCTTTTTTTTAAGATATTAAAACCAAGCAGATACTTCTTCTGGTTGGTTTTAATATGTATCCATGTGGCAGACCCATTTTAGCCTAAGATTTTGTCAGGTTGATTAGAATTATGCCATTTTCAGAAAGCCAGGACCCACTTCCTAAGGTCTTAATGAATTCTACCCCCTGGCACAATGTCATCCAGGGTTAGTCAGGCATCTGAGCCATGACATTCTGCAAGGTAATCTAAAACACTGAAGGTGGAATTTTATGGCTACTGAAGGTAAAGAAAATGATGCATATCTTTTGTTTGTTTAGTGTTCCTTTCTGCATAGGAAACTCAATAACCTGGATAAATGACTGCCTTCGTAGCCAGGGGATAAAGAAACACTATTAACTTCTAATGCTAGCAAGACACTTTATTTTGTGCCAGCATCCATACTGAGTGCTACACCTGCTTTCTCACAGTTATGCTTACTCCTCAGATCAAGCTTAGCATTGTCTCTGTTTTTCACAGATGAGGAAACTGAAGTGCAAAATAGTTAAGTGACTCGCCCAAGGCCATGCAGTTAGTAAGTGGTAGAGCCAAGCTCCCAAGTCCTGGAGACAGATCATCACACTTAATTCCTGCTTTGGTTTTATTGTTTTTTTTTTTTTTTTTTTTTTTTAATATATACTTTATTGATTTTTTTACAGAGAGGAAGGGAGAGGGATAGAGAGTTAGAAACATCGATGAGAGAGAAACATTGATTCAGCTGCCTCCTGCACACTCCCCACTGGGGATGTGTCCGCATTCAAGGTACATGCCCTTGACTGGAATCGAACCTGGGACCCTTGAGTCCGCAGTCCAATGCTCTATCCACTGAGCCAAACCAGTTAGGGCTAAAGTTAGGGCTTTGTAAAAAAAAAAAAAAAGAATCTTTTTGAAATGATTTTTCAAAATTATTTTTGGTAATTAAAAATTACTTCATTTTCTGCAGTCCTTCTACTGTTAGAGCTATACCATGAAGCTTTTTGGTGCCAAGGAAGGGGGGTAATATTCCCCTGTAAAAAGGAAGCTCATGGGACTGGTAAGAAGGAAGCTGTGGCATAAGGAGAATTGTTTCCAGAAGGGAAAGTCCTTCTGGTGGGAGAGGAAGAAAGGGGCTGAGAAAGAATCTCAAGGGCCTGATAAGAGTTTCTTGGCTCTCCATGTCATCAGGATTAAACATTTAAACAGGTTTGGGGCTGTCAGAGGCTAGCCAGCCTGGGAAGACTGGAGGCTGTTGAGGGAAGTCCTGGGTTTTTTTGGCACCTGTTCATGGCTCTGTTCAGAAATGATATCAGGGAGAGATACTTCCATGAAGGGCCTAAAATAGTCCCCCTGTTCTCTGTGGTCTGTACCAGGGCACACTGGAGAGTCATAGGTACTTCTGCATGGAAGTGGAGAGGACTGATAGGCCAGAAGAAGCCTGGGGTCATGGAAAGGGGGTCTCTGAGTGAAGGGCCTTATGAATGGAAGGATGATTAGAGGTCTACAGCCTTGTTGGTGGGTACTAACATGATAGCCACACGAATGATCAAAGGGGTGAGGCCAGCAAGGACCCAGAGGATGGCACATAAACAGGAGGCTCTTTCCCCCCCTAGGCACGAACTTTCCCTTGAACTAAGAGGAAAGGAAAATTGGTCAGGAAGACTTCTTATGGGGAAAGAAACCCCCATAATGAAGAGTCTAAATCTAAAATGCATTGGCCTTTAACATGGAAAGATATACTATTACTTTTATTTGGCAGAATCAAGTGTTCCTCCCAACTCTACCTCAATGGCTATCAGAAAAAATGGTGCCAGAAGAGACTGGAGCAAGATGAGAACAATTGTGGAAAATAGATACATTTAGTCACATTTGGATCATTATAAATTCTGATTTTGCTATATCAGATGGATGTATGCCATAAATATTGAAAGTCACTTCTGGCAAGTTGAGCAGTAACCTACTTCCCTTAAAAACAGACTGATTGGCATGACCCCTAAGGCACCAGGAGTTCCTTGAACCTTGAGTAGATGTCAGACCACAACTTCTGGCCACATCTGCCTCTTCACTGGAAATCCCCAATAGACAGGGGCAGAGCTACTGGTAATGCCTCCTATTGTTTATCCTTGAAGGCTGATGAGCAGCTGGGATATGTGAACTCCTAGGGGCAGGTCACTGAGGAGAAAATCCATTAAACCATTAAGGACCTTTGTGACTTTGAGAATATTGCTTACCTTTTCGGAGCTCCAGCTTCATGCAGAAGGTGGAAATAAACATAAAATATTTGCTGCATACAGTTTTTGTAAGGATTGGTGAACAATGAGACAAATATGCTGTGGAATGATACACCGTTATTGTTATTGTTAAGACTTTTGTCATTGCTATTATTGTTGTCAAAATACATCAATTGGGAGACCCTGATGTAGATAAATAATCTTAACACATGCAAAGCTATTTGTCTGTTTTGTGAAATACCCCATCATCATTCTCTTAAAATCCAAGCTGTCAAACTCAACATTTTGTTGCATATTGCCTAATTTTTAAAACTATTTTACTTAGTTTTCATGATTCTCATATCTAAATGTTCATTTCTAGATAGGCACTGTGTCTTATGGCACATAAATACCCATTCCTGCATTAGAGGTTATAACATAATAAGTATAATATGTACAAAAGCTATAAAAATGTGAACTGGAAACTGGAAGTACTTATTTTCAACCAATTTATAAGATAAAACTAGTTATTATAAACATGTTGAGCAAATAATACAGGAAAAGCTGAATACATATAAATTAGAAAATAAAAAATCCAATCCAATCAAGCTCTTGAAAAGTCAATTTCCCCCTTTATTTTCTTGTTTCTTTCATTACTCAAGCTTATTTTATTGCCTTTTCTCTCTTATTATTAAAAAACCCCACCAATTTAGCTTTTAAGCTGCAGATTAAAAGAGAAGATTAGACTATTGAATACTATGCACTTTAATAACTTTGATAGCCTTCCAGATCCCTTTTAATACATTTAAAAAATGATTAAACTACACCTATTCTTTTGAAAATTATCAGGAGTTATGTAACTAATTCCATCCTGTGGACATTTAGGTTGTTTCCAACTAACCCCTCTTGTTGGATATTTAGGTTGTTTCCAACTAATCCCTTTTGTTGGATATTAGGATGTTATCCAATTTATTACTATTGTATTAAACAATAACAGAAGCAATGGGTAATACAATTTAGCAGCTTACAACAACACACGTTTATTCTCTTATAGCTCTGGAAATCAGAAATCTGAAATCAGTTTCATTGGCCTAGGATGAGATGCCAGGAGGGCTGGGTCCTGAGTGGAAAATCTATTTCCAGCTTTCAGAAGCAGCCAAGCAACCCAATATCTGCTTTTGTCACATTGTTTCTTCTTTGACATAGTATCTCCTCCTTTTTCCTCTTGTGAGGACACTTGTGACTACATCATTGGGTTTAGATGAATTTTATGGTATGTAAATTATATCTCAATAAAGCCACACATTTTTTAAAAAAATCACCTCGATATTAACATGGTCAATTTCCTTCAGTGTAGGAATGGAAGGGGGGCAAGATTGGAGCAAGCCTGCATGTCAAAATTTTCAGTTGAGCATTAAAGCAGGCGAGGTTTTTTTAAATTTTAAAAGTTGTTAAAAATAGATGTTTATTCTAGAAGACTGATTATAATGTTTCCCTGCTCCAGTCACTTGTGTGCTATTCTCATCATTGTTGTTACAGGCACAGCACATGTAGCTATATACCATGTGATGCATCGTGAAAAAAGGATGCTCTAGGTTCCAGGTCGCAAGAGTTTGCTGCTTAGCAAGTCAGCTGATGTACAGGTAGGAGGTTAATCAGGCTGTCAAACTGTTTCCCCAAAAATAGATGGAGCAGAAGAGATAACTTGTGGCTTTCTCCGTTCAGCAAGGCAGCTGTTTAAGGTTTTACACCCAAAGTGTCTCAGTGTCTCTCCTTGGCTATAATTGAGGGCTTTGTCTATTTAGACACACAGGGTCCCTTCTGTAACAAGTAATTAGTATTGATGTGTTAAAAAAAGATGACAAAACCTGCTTCTTACATTCCCCAAGGCCTCTCATCAATAACGTGCACTTCATATAACAATACACTTATGAAAATTGATCTATTTTTAGTGTTCCTTTCTTCTCCTGATAAAGATACAGGCAGGCCATAATGTCCCAATGTCACAAAATTCAATACAGGGAGTAAAATTTCAACTGTTGGAGATATACACTAAAAACTATATAAAGTAAAAGCAATTTAAACACATATAACTAGGTGCTATGTTCACTTCTTAACTAGAAGACAGATCTGGCTTAGGAGATAAGAAAACGAATTGGCTTAATATCCATTCATTGGGTGCTAGTAGTACCAAAGAAGGCCATGGGCATTGGTAACTCATGGTGGCACATGCCAGCCTCGTGGACTCCCATTTCTTCATTTATTATATAAAGTCGGGTATGGTGTTATGAGGGCAGGTGGGGTGTTGAGCATCCATTACTGTGACCTTCAGGAGAAACCTCTGCATAACAGCAACAATATTGTTTTGCTCATCCTCTGCCTCTTTTGGATGAAGTCTACCACGTATGGAGGCTGTACTCACTGTGGCCTGGGCTACCTTATCCTGGGAATTACAAACACTGAGGGTAACCAGTGGTAGGGGTGGGGCTGGAGAGCATGTGGGAATGGCTTACCTCTTTGTCCCTCACCTGGCCACCTGTTAGGATCCTATGGCAGGATAGTGAAAGGGGAACTGGGATGGGTGGGGGTGGGGGTGGGGCCAGCTGATGGCAGCCTGGAAAGATGGCCCTGATCACAGGCGAGACCTAGGGACCACACTGGTGCATGATTTTGTGCACATGGCCTCTAGTTATAAATAAAACTGTACTTAATACCTAAAATATCTATACATATCACATTTATGTGGATGTCCATTGCATCCTCAAGTTAAATACTACAAAGTAAAAATCATTTTTCATGCTCCTGGTACATATTTTAGAATTGTGTTCTATGAATTTATACTCCAAGGGGAGATGTCCAAGGGGACTGGGAATCTAGGTGCCCAGATACCTAGGAGGAAGGGGCTTGTAGATGTCTCTGAGAGGGGCCCAACAAGAAAAGCAGGAGAGGGAATTTTAAGGGAAGAACCCAGAACTCCTCAGGGATTTGTGCCTGAACCAGTGACAAAGTCAGCAAAGTGAATGAGCTGAGGGCAACACTCCACCTTGAAGAGCGGGTTAAAGAAAATGATGTCCTTGAAAAAATGTTCCTGGAACTCTTTTGGGCTTTACAAAATTTTTCCTAGAATGAGTTGATTATGATCCTGGTCACTGAGGAGAAACCAGAGGCAGAGAAATTGACTTTCCTACCACCACACTAATACAAGTGGCAGAACACTGATTCAAAATGATTTCTTGTAGTTCTCTAGACTTTTTCTATACCACTAAGGAAAGAGCATAGTGTGATATCACCTTCTTCACCTTTGGGTCATGAGCAGTTCCCACCGGGGGGCTGAAATGAGAATGAATGAATCTGATGGACAATAAACAAGAAAGGGACAATTTCTGCAACATGAAATGACTATTTTAAACCCAAAACCCACTATTTCATGACACATTATTGCTAAACACAAAAGAAATCTTTATGAGGCTCTTTTACTCAGCTCCTAGTCCAGATCCATACATTGCAGGTGCATGGGAGCTCTGTGATTGACTTAGGCATGGCAATTAAGTGCAAGCAGTAGCAAGCTGAATCCACCAGGCTGTAGCGCACACTCACTGTGATATTCTAACAAGGTGCCTCATTAAAACTTTTAATACTGGTTATTTCTCTTAAACTCACCTTATTAAAATGACCAGCGGGAAGAAGTTCTCTGTGTCTGTGAGTCTGTTTCTATTTTGTTTGTCCATTTATTTTGCAACAGGAGAGCTTTGATACCTAGGACTGAGAAGTAAGTGGCTGGTGAGCTAGAGACCAGGGGTTCCCTGGGTACTCAATGTACTAGTAAAGACAACACCCAGAGACATGTTGGGGAAAGTTAGGAAGGAACCCTACCCATGACAGCTGAACTTTCTACCCTCAGTGAAATATCAGTTGTAGGAGAGTAGGACTATACTGCCTTTGATATCTCAGTTTAGTGTTCACCACAGGGTGACCTGCAGGTTACAGTAAAATGATAGGGTGGTGGAAAAGCATTGGCAATTTAATCTTCCACGTGGATCTCAGAATGAAGGAACCAGCGGGAGTGAGAAAGAGCTGAAAGTGGGTGTCAGTACACCCAGTGTTTTTAATTTGCTGCCTATAGACTTTTTTCCAGGGGTGTGGGTTTCTTTTTCATCTTGTTTTTTATTTATCTATCTTCCCTCTTCTTGTGTGGCCCTCTTGAATTAAGGCCTGAGATCTCCTGTGTTTCAAATTATGCTGGGAAGGGGTCTACAAATAAGTGACAAGGCGATTCAGATTTCTGAGCTCCTATGCTGTGCCCAGACACCTAGGAGATAATTTTTTACTCTCCCTCCCCACACCTCTCTGTTTTCCATGGGTAGCTAAACATATATACTAGTAAACTCATACATGCTCACAAAAGCATACGCCCTCATACATATATACACCTATATTCTTGGTCCACTCTTAAGCAGCAGTTGAATACTTTATGACAAGATATAAAAATAAAACCTTATTAGTGTTTGCCACTCTAGGGGATTTTATTTCTTTGACCTAGAGCTGCTGTCCAATACAGTAGCCCCTAGTTACATGTGATTTTAAAATTAAAATTAATTGAAATTAGCCTGACTTGGCTGGCACAGCTCAGTGGTTGAACATTGACCTATGAACCAGGAGGTCACAGTTCAATTCCCGGTCAGGACACATGCCTGTGTTGCAGGCTTGATCTCCATTGGGGGTGTGGAGGAGGCAGCCAGTCAATGATTCTCTCTCTCATCATTGATGTTTCTATCTCTCTCTTCCTCTCCCTTCCTCTTTAAAATAAAAAAAAACTATATTAAAAATTAATTGAAATAAAATGTATTTCCTTAGTCACATTAGCCACTTTCCAAGTGCTCAACAGCCTGTGTGGCTAGGGGCTACCTTGTTGGACAGCACAGATATATAAAACTTTCATCATTGCAGAAAGACAGAGCTGCCGAGGCCTAGACTATAAACTGTCTTCAGTGGCCCAGAGCTCTCTCACTGAATGGAGCCCGAGACTTCACTTTCGTATTCTTACTGCTAGGCATATAGTAGATGCTTAACACACTGTTTGATATCACCACTTGTATACACAAAATTGATAGAAAGCTCCTTCTACTAAAAATTGATGGAAAAATAATAAAGTGTAGTAATTGAATTCTTATTTTAACATTGCTTCATTAGAGCATAGTAGTTTTATTTTTCTCATCTTTTTTATTAAAATTGGGATATTTGCTAATAAAATTGGTTCAAATGTAGTTCTACACAAATTTACTAAGCATAGACTATGAGTTCACCTCTGTCTTAAGCGTCGCAGGAAGATCAGTGTCCTTATAGCACTTTCAATCTAATTAATTGAGCAAATATTTACTGACCACAATATTATATGTGTTTGACAGTTGTTCTAGGAACTGAGGATACACCATTGTTCAAAACAGAACAAATCCCTACCTAATGGGGCTAACATTTGAGTGGGAGAAAATAAGCAATAAACAAGATAAACAGATAAATTATATATTCTCTTAAAGGGTAATAATGTTACGGAGAAAAAAATAGCAAGGGCTGAGATGGAGCATTCTGGTAAGACTATCACAATTTCACATAATGTGGTGAGGGCACATTTGAACAAAAATTTTAAAGGAAGTGAATCCATGCATTATCTAGGGAAGAGCATTTCAGGCAGAAGAAACAGCAACTTCTAAGCCTTGAGGCAGGGATGTGCTTGGCTTTTTGGAAGAACAGCAAAGAGGTCAGTGTGGCTGGAGAGAGAGAGAGAGAGAGAGAGAGAGAGAGAGAGAGAGAGAGAGAGAGAGAGAGAGAGAGAGAGGGAGAGAGAGAGAGGTGGGAGGAGAAGGAAAAGGAGGAGGAGGAGAGGGAGCAGGAGGAGGAGGAGGAGAAGAAAGGAGTTGTCTTGTCACATAGGACCTTATTGGGTAGTAAAGGACTTCAACTTTTACACTGAATGAAAAGGGGAGTCACAGAAGACTACTGGCAGAGGAGAGTCATGATGTGATTTAGGATATAAAGGATCATTCATTCTGCCAGGTTTCAAGCAGACTGAAGGTGTGGGGTGCTGTGGGATCTGTGACCCTAAGAACTATTTTAAGAGCCTGAATAATATCTCTTCCAACAAAGTCATCCCAGCATAGTCTGAAAGTCAAGGATGTATCATAGTCAGTAAAGAAAAAAAAATAAATAAAAGATCTGTTCCACGGAAATAATTGTCACAGTAAATAGGTAACATGGACAAGGCATAGCACTAGAATATTCTCTCACAAAATGTATAACCATCTCAGTGGTAAACACAGGCTTTCCTTTACATTCTACCTCGGAACCCAGAACAAATGCAATGATTGTGACTCAGCTTATATTGTAACATAATTTGGAACTATAAGATAAAGAATTCTATCCCTAAAGACAATTGGCTCAGAGCCATAATGACTCATGGTTTTCAGGGCAGATGAATTCTGTAGCTACTGCCCTGAGAATTCTTCACTACAACCTCCTGGGTTGCTGCTCTTCATGATTAGAATTCTATTGGGCTTGGTGTGCTTAGCCTTATGAAACATGTTGGAACAGGTTTATTTTTATCTCTACCTTCTGTGAAAAAGAACACATATTGTACTTGTCTTTTGTCAAAAGGCACTCAATAGAAATTTATTTTAAAAAGATATTTTAAAAATGTAAAATTTTTCCCCAATGGAAAACAAGCACAATATAACCTGAACAATTCTTGGGACCCCATGTGGACTATTCTCTGCACAGAGTTACATCAAGGGAAGTCCGGTCCAATAGACAGAGTGATTAAAAGGGAATTCCAGTTTGTGTTCTTTCCAAAAATATGAAAGAGATCTATTTCATGAGTCTCTTAAAAATTTTTCTCAAATAACTTTTTCTTATAACTGTTGCAATATTCTCTCTTAAAGCCTCTGCCCAGTGAAATGCTTCAAATGTTTCTTCAACTTCTGTCAACTGGTTATTTTTGTTTCCCTTCTTCTTATTCTCAGGCCTTCTCAATCTATTCTCTCAAATCTACAGCTGAGGGTGAGGAGGGCAAAGCAGAGTGGGCAAAGACAAAGTTCTCTTCAGAAGGTAGAGGTGATGTTGAATGGAAGACTGAAAGCACTCGTACCCCTGTCATAATCCTCTTGATTGTTTCTCTTTAGTAGAATACTTGTTGCTATCAAAATTGTAAACCATTTCACAATGCTTTGGGATAAGAAGTGTATAATAAGAGGCACATGTAGTCTAAGGTGATGGACAAAAAAATTGGACTCTTGAGTACATTTTAAAAAATATCATGGGTGTCTGATCTAGAAATTTATATTAAACAAAGTTACCTTGTGATAACATCTTGTTCCAGGTTCTGTTAATGCCTCTGTGGAATAGACACTTTTCTATGATGGCAGTAGTACAGCTCATAAACTTTCTCTTGAAACAGGGTCTTTGGTAAGAGAATTTGTATTGCAAAGTGCTCTGCAGCTTACAGAGAATATCGAAGGCATCCTACTTGCATTCATGATGGGAATACACAAGTTCCTCCCAGAGGGAAGGCACAGCCTACCTGCTTCATATTTCCCTGACAAATAAGCAGTAAAGTATTTGAGTTTCAAACATTCCTCTTATTTTATTGAAAAATAAAATTGAAGGGGATTAGGGTGTCAGCAAAGTAGTTATTAATTGATTATATAGTAGATACCTGGATGGGAAAAAAAGCATAGATGTTTACCTACAGCAGGTATTAGAATGAAAGAGTTTTTAGGATAAATAGATATTTGCCCACCAAATATCCGAATTAACTGAAATTCTATAAGAATATTTTTAATCTTCTTCCAGATATGAGTCTTTAAAAATGAACTACACACACACACACACACACACACACACACACACACACACACATATAGGCACCCACCCACACACACACACATGAATATGGATTAAATGTGTGGAAAGATAAAATTTGTAGAAATGCTGATAAACCATGTGCATCTTTGACTCTAATAAACCAACAGGCTTAGAAATAGCTCTCATTTCAAGAGAACTCAATAATGTTTGTGAATATCAATTAACCAAACTGGGGGGAGATTTATGCAGGCTCATGGGAGCAGAGACCATGACGACTAGTTTAGCAGGGTACATCATGAATTTATGTATTTATTTTTAAAGAATGATCATTCCAGACCAGATGAAGGAGATGTGCTTTCTGTCATTTTAATGAGAAGTTTACACCGAAGTCCAGCAAAGCTTCAAGTGAGCTAATTTGTTGGAGGGCTAGTGGTATCCTAGTACTCTCTGGGAAAGTGTCTATTCCTCCATCCATCTCTCAACACTTGTACAGAGCTTTCATCACAGCCCTGGGATTCTTAGAGAAGAGCCTACATTACAGCACGAAGTGCGGGGATATTGCTTCCTTTGTCCCTTCACTTGACACAGGGATGGACTTTGGAAAGGAGAGGATGGTTTATCAAAGTATCAATGGGAAAATGAGTAATCCATTCCTTTCCAAAATGATGATTATTGAACATAATGGCATCTAAAAGATGATTCCAGAAGCCCACCTGGGCATTATCAAAGTCTCATTATCTCCTTTCATACCACATGGCTCAATAATACTGTCGTACTGGACTTGTGCTCTTTGCAGTTATTTATTTCTCTGATCAGCAAACCGTTTGGGAAACTAGAGAAAATAAATGTTATTAAAAACAAAATATTAGTTGAACTTGGATGTTTAATGCTTACTTATACAACTTTACAATTTTAAGATACAACTTTTATCTAAAATTATCACTTGTTGATTTAGTGCACATGCATTGTTCATGGAAAATGGCTTATGGCAGATAAATTGAATAATATGTGATGATCTAATTTTTAGTATTGATTTATTCTTTATAATTAATTATTTATCAAGTATTACAATGTTTTTCATAACATTACAATGTAATTTATCTTGGGATAAATGTAACATTGAAAAATTATTTATAGTGAAAAACAAATGACTGGAATCTCTGTCAGCAATATTGTCTTCTAAGAGAATCTCATAAAGAAGTCCTAGGGACACTCCGAGCTGTGGGTGAGTATTTGTTGTTAACCACATGCAGGGCCTTGGTTTATAATTAATTTCAGAGTGTTGCATCAAAATAATGTAGTTGCTCGCTTGAAGAGTAGCATGAAGACTAATTGCTTGAAAGAAAAAAAAACAATTTCAGAACAACTCTTTACTCATGGTTGACCTAGACACATGTAGGTTTGAGCTGTTTTAGAAAAAGAATTTTATCAGGGCTGCTCAAATTTGCTCTGTAAGATGAATTCCTTTGGGTTAAGGCAAAGAAAATTTCTGATAGAGAGTGAATATATCACAGTAAAGAAAAAGATAGTAAAAATGTCAGATTAGTCTACATAAACCACAGCTCTGATCTCATCCCTTCCCTGTTTATCAACTCCCAGTGGCTTTCCATTCCCCAAAGCATGACTTCAGCTATCTTAGCCTGACATTCAAAACTCTACTAAAGGTTTTGCATCTTCTATTTTCAACATTTGTCACCTGCCACCTTCCTGCCCACATCTTTATAACACAATCCAACTGAATCTCTGCAATTCCTGGAGCCTCCTTTTATTTTCCTGACTTCATTAAAAAGAAAAAATTAAATCTTTTTGTTGAAAGTATTACATATGTCCCTTTTCCCCCTCATTGACACCTTCTTGCACCCTAGGCCTTCACCTCCCTATTGTCTGTATCCATGGGTTATGCATGTATGCATACAAGTTCTTTGGTTGATCTCTTTCCACCCACCCACCTTCCCATCCTCCCCTGCCATTCTGCTGAGATTCACAGTCTGTTCTATGTTTTTATGTCTCTGGATCTATTTTGTTCATCAGTTTATTTAGTTCATTAAATTCCACATATGAGTGAGATCATGTCATACTTGTCTTTCTCTGACTGGCTTATTTCACTCAGCATACTGCCCTCCAGATCCCAGAGAAGCAATGAACAGATTGTTGAATCTCAGAGAGAAGGTGGGGTGGGTGGGTGGGAAGAAATCAACCAAAGAATTTTTAAGCATATATGCATAACCAGTGGACACAATAGGGTGGTGAGGGCCTGGGGTGGGGGTGGCCTAAGAAGGAGTCAATGGGGGGAAAAGGGGAACATATGCAATACTTTCAATGACAAAGATTTTAAAAAAATGTATACCTTGCCAAAACCGGTTTGGCTCAGTGGATAGAGCATCGGCCTGCGGACTGAAAGGTCCCAGGTTCGATTCCGGTCAAGGGCATGTACCCTGGTTGTGGGCACATCCCCAGTAGGGGGTGTGTAGGAGGCAGCTGGTTGATGTTTCTCTCTCATCGATGTTTCTAGCTCTCTATCCCTCTCCCTTCCTCTCTGTAAAAAATCAATAGAATATATTAAAAAAAAAAGTATACCTTTCCCTTAATTAGTGCTGCTGGACAGAATAATTGTGTAGTTAAGATTAAAGGAAGCAGTAAAATGTTTTTCCAAAGTAGCTGCACCATTTTGTATTCTCACCAGCGTTTTGGAGGCTGCTCTTTGCCGTCTGTGCTATTGAGCAGAGAAGAATTGTAGCAGGTGCCATGTCTGGCCCCCACCTTGATGAAGACTGTGACAGATATGGGCATTTGAGCAGCCAGTAATTTCCTGACTTGGTGAGGAGCAGATGTTGTATTGGTGGCCTAATTCTGATGAGGCTTTGGGAAGTGTTCCTGGAAACTCGGCCTAGATTCTGTTTTGCTCACTTTCCGGTGAATCTGGTATAGTACTTAATATCTAGAATGAGTCTCCTGTGCTAGGCAGATGGGTTTTGTTTCCTGAAAACAAGCCCTGACACAATATATCTGCCATCGTATTTATTCTTTACTGGCTGGGAGGTAATGGTGGAAGAAAGACAATTAACCTAGGCTCTTTTTGTCTTCTCTGTCTTCTGTACCAACATATATACCGGTAGTACCTATTCTAATAGTGTTGATGTTGGTGATGATGATGGTTGTGGTAGTCATAAGAAAATCCAGGTCCACAAAGCATTGGTGAGTGATGCAAATATTATTGTTGATTTTGTGGAGAGATGGATTAGACTAGTATTTGCATTCCTCTTGGTAAAACTTAAGACATATCTTTCACAGAGGCTTCATTTCTCCTCCCAAAGTTCTTTTCACTTGTCATTTTCCAACTTTCCCAATTCTTTCTCCACAGGCCTCTTTTACCTTCTGAATCCCTCACTTTCTTCTCCTCTCCCCATGTCATTCTAGTAAATTTATTGTAATATTAAAATTCTTCAGAATAAACAAACTCATGGAGAGATGCTTCCTTGGAAAAATAAAGGAAAACATACGGGTGCACACTGTTTTGAGTAGTTGGTGTTTTGCAATAGAAGGTTTTGAATTCTAAGCAATATTTGGAAAGTGATCTTCACAAATTTCCACAGAAAGACTAAGGCCCACTAACCTTGCCAAGTCATTGGCTTCCTGGGCATGTATTTATGTTAGTTAAGATATTGTCTTCAATATTGATGCTTTGCTTTGTGACATTGAGGCTGGAATGGCAAACTGCCTTTCTGCTTTGCTCCCTGGATCTTGGTTAGACTCTGTCAATAGGGGGCGCTTACCGTTGAAGGAGGGAGGAGCACTTGCTTCCGACTTGCCTTCAATTCAGTGTCATCCCAGCAATGGTCTCAGCAGTGGTCATTTCTCTAATGCCAGCCGACTCCAGTTGGGAGTTTTTCTAACACATGTAAAAGCAGCTTCATTGTGTGTCCCCTCAGGGCCACCAGCTCCTGCTGGATGATGCCCCAGGGTACCATCCACCCAGTTCACTATTGTATCTCTAGCATCTAGAACAATATTTGGCTAGAGAAGGTGCCTAATAAATATTTTTTAAAAGAATGAGTGAAAAAATTCAGACAGGCCAGAAATATGGTGGATTTCAAATGCCCCAAGGAATTCTCTCCTCAACACGGCCTCCGCCCTCCTGCCCCCCAAATCCAGACCCTATATAAGGGGCTCTGCATTAATCTTAATAAAGTAGGCATTAATCATTCCATTTTAGATGTGGAAATTGGGGCTCAAATCCTTTAGTACCGTTGTAGTCTGCAAACTGTGGCTCGCGAGCCACATGCGGCTCTTTGGCCCTTTGAGTGTGGTTCCAAAAAGTACCATGGCCTGGGCGAGTCTATTTTGAAGAAGTGGCATTAGAAGGAGTTTAAGTTTAAAAAATTGACTCTCAAAAGAAATTTCAATTGTTGTACTGTTGATATTTGGCTCTGTTGACTAACAACCACTGCTTCAGTAGATTAAATAACCAACTTCACTATCTGTATTCACAACAGACTGGGTTCAAATTCTATTGCATCTGAGTCCTAAATCTGAACTCTTCCCCCCCCCCCCCCCCTGCTTTGTAAAAGCTGTGATATTTTAAGGGCCAGTGAGAAGAGTCATTGACAAAACATATTCTGATGCTACAGATGCAGACCCTAAGAGACTGTAACTTATGAGTAAACATTTATTAGAAATACTACTATTATAATTTTCATTTATCTAATTAAAACATGGACATTGGTGTTAAAAGATGCTTTATAAACTTTGTGAAAATTATCAGCAGCATACATTCTGGGGAAGTCAAGAGACATAGAATCTATTTCTGGCTCTGACTCTAATTAGCTCTATGACCTTGACCTCCCGGCATGTCACTTTTCTCATTGGCATACCATGTAGCCTTGTAATTTGACAATTCCATATATGATATAAAAATCTATATGTGAATAAAAATGAACCAGCTCATCCCATGCAGACAATAGGAACCATCCAAGTCTAATTTAGATAATAAACTAATGGAAACATAGATTCATTGTTCTTCCATTAAAATGTTTGCATTGCCACACATGAAAATCTGTTCTTACAATTTATGATTTGGGTGCTAAAGGAACTTATAAAAGCATTATTTTTTTTTTCTTTTTAAAGCTAGCTTTAGGCTACAATGATTTCTTAAGGTCTGTTTTGTTTAGAAACTGTTTATTCTACCCACTGAAAATTAAGTAGAGGATTCTGTTTTCTGTTACTGGGATAATGGAAGAATTTATTGAGAGGTTTATCCAATTAGAGAACTGAAGTAAGACTTCCTATTTACTTGTCCTGAATTATTTCTAAAAGGAGGCACTAGAATATTTTGATTAAATTCTCTCTTTCTTGTGACTTTGTGCTCAGTTATTATTTGGGGGATGCATCAGAAAGATTTTTAGAAATGACTCAGCCATTGAAATAGAATAGTTGCATCATAAATTAAATTCATTGAAATCTCTGTCCATTGGTTGAATGCCTGGGGACCTTTGACATTCTGTCGAACTTAGAAATCCATGAGTGCTGTGACCACTGTAGCGTACAGGTAAAAAAGGATGCTGCCCCTTTCTCCCCCAAGGTTGCCACTTCTCTCTCCCCACTCCAAGGGAGACAGTGAAAGAGGGACAGGCAGAATGTCAGTGTAAAGAACCCTGGACTGGCATGTCACAGCCTTGGGTTCTGATTCTCCCTGGGCCAGTGCTTTGCTGTTACTTTGGGCAAATAACCCTCTTTCTCCGGGCTTCATCTGACGGAATCCTCCCAGGGGCTGTGTTTCTAGGCTCTGGCCTACAGGCCCACTGCATGGAGTTACCTTCAGTTAGCATCATGTCCAGATAGACAAGACTGACTGGGGGGCTCTAAGGAGGCCTAACGAGGCATTTTTTACACAGGAGTCAGGAGAGGGTTTTACTCTGGCCCAGGCTGTTTGACGAATAGGCTTTGTGTAAGTTGGCCTGGGAGTAGCCAAGCAAGAACCTGTTCCACAGGAGAAGTACTATTTGTTCGAGCAGTTATATTTAATAACCCAAGACCTCCTGGGACAGAGACTGAAACAAGAAAATGTTATTTATTTCCCCTTCACAACCCAAAGTGTCTATTTTAGTGAGCTTCAAGAATCCTACCTACCAAGGAGAGAAAGACAAAAAAAAAAAAAAAAAAAAAAAAAAGGAATTATAGAAAAAAAAATTCCTTAGGCCACTTGTTTCCAATTTACATTTTTATTTGGGTGTTGATGCAATAAAACTAAGTGACTAGATAATGATCCCATTCATTTTAGACTTTTAATCTATTTGCTGTATCATAGTCATGTTGAAAAGTCCCGGGCCTACGGGGCCTTCAGAGACAGTCTAGTCTGTTTAATGCTGACAAACTGCCTCTCTGAAAACAAGGGTCCAGGTGTGTGGCTGTTGCTGGTTTCTGTGGTATAAATTCTCTCACTGTGGTCAATTTAAAAGCATCCATGTTACATCACTAAATGCGGAGATGGGAAGAAATACATATATTAGCTCCCTTAATCTGTAGGAGCCGTTTCAGCACATCCCTGAATATACCCAATGAATAGCTATGCTGAGGAATGCAGAGGCGACTTTGTGTATTATTGGAGGGAGCTAAAGGACGAATATGATTTAAGGGGTGGGCAGTTTCTTAGGAGAGGACGGCAGGAAAATAAATGATCTGAATACAATTGAAATGAAAGCTGCAAAATTAAGCATGAGTTCCTGGGTCCAACTCTTATATATCATCTTAGGCTAGAAAGCAGGTGAATGGAACCAAACTGTCCAGAAACAGATGTCAGTACACATAATATGTGTATATGGATATATCATATGATGAAGGCAGTATTTCAATGAGAAAGAGATATCCTATGTAATAAAAGGCTAATATGCAATTGTCTCCTTGACTGGGAGTTCATCCAGGAGATCAACCAGGAGTTCAACGAGGGAGTGGGGCTGGCGGCCAACTGCCCTCAGCCCATTCCCACGGCTGGCCCTGCCCTCCATCTGCTCTGATGGGGGCGAGCTGGCCAGACCTCACCCATCCATGAATTTGTACACTGGGTCTCTAGTATCTATCTATCTATCTATCTATCTATCTATCTATCTATCTATCCACCTTTACATATTACATATATTTGTAATATCTATCTAATTTTTTCTTCTTAATCGTTGTCTATCCTGAAAAAATGTTCCATGTGCACTATTTTGCTGCTTTTGGGTAAAATGTCCTAAAAATATTAATTAAGTCCATCTGGTTTAAAGTGTCATTTAAGGTCACTGTTTCTGCATTGATTTTTTTTTTTGTCTCAATGATCTATCCATTGATGTCAAAATGAGTTCAAAATGATCACATATTGAGTTTATAATTAGGGGGGGAAAGGATTCTTAGGAAAAAGGCAGGCAATCACCCTTTTCTTTGGGTAATCTTGAAAAAGGTTTCTATAAAGTGCCATTTTCTTTCAAATAGTCCCCTGTTTGTAAGAGAAGCATAAAATAATATAGTGTATAAGCAGCAGCATTTAAAATTACATGGATGAGAAGATTCTCAAAAATGTTAAAAATGGATACCTTTTAGAAGACAGATGTCTTTGACATTTCAAAAATAAAGCTAACATTTTCGTAAGCTATCAAATGACAGACGCTATTTGTCAAATGAAGTGGCATTTGTGTTGTGCTTTACCCTTTATAATGTATAGTCATTGTCTCACTGTTTTGTCAGTCCTCACAACACTCCAGGGCAGGGATCCTTATGATCATCTCTAACTTAACACCGCGGGGCTAAATAGAGCCAACTCCGGGACCTTGGGTGGTAGAAACATGTTTCACATTTAGATCTTGTCTTGAGAACTCCCAAGGTCACACCACTGCACCACACAGTTTCTCCAGAGTTGTCAGGTAGGATCCTGACAACAAGAATACATTTTTTTTGTGTGTGTGTCACAAGACTTTTTAGATTTGAAGCTATTTTAATTTTTGAGTATGTGATGCCATCTGTAAGTGGGATCCCATTTTGAAGCTGAGACTGTGACTCATGATTTCCTGACCATACATACTGTTTACTAGTTTTGTCCTTTTTCCTTCCTTAGATTCTCTGTACCAGACAGAAGGTAGGTGGCTGAAACATTGTAATATCCACAACTCCTTGGAAGCACCGTTCACATCATCGTCTATGTAAATAGCATCTTCTGGGACTGTGCTGTGGAACATAGTTTCTGGTGAGAAATCAGCTGACAATATAGGTACCTAGGCAGTGGTACCTAGCCCAGGGGACACTGGGAGGATCCTGCCTTTCATTGTGGTTCTCAGTTCAGGTAATGTTAGCTCTGAGGATAAAAAATCAAGTGTCCAGCAGAGGTGTCTAAATCCTTGCATTCTGAATTTGGCTCTACCTCCTATGGCCATAGCACCTTCCTCCGCCTGCCCATCCTGAGTCCTGGGTGGTATATGAAGCACAGAGGCTGCTACAAGAAAACAAGTGTTTTGCTATTAGTTAAAGCTAACATTCCACATTCCTTTATCCCAACTCAGTGGTTCTTAATCCTGGGTATATTGGCAACGTTTGGAGACATTTTTGGTTGTGACAACTAGATATCTGGTTCTATTGGTAACTAGTGGGTGGAGTCCAGGTATATACATCCCAAGTCTTCTCACAATGAAGACTTGTCTACTCAAATGTCAACAGTGCAGATCCCTAAATGTATCTTCTTGATGAGTTGGGCTAATGAATTTGTAAACAGTGAGTATTTTCTTGGCTCTTTTCAAGCCTCTAATAGAAGAAGGCAAGGGGCCTCCTTTCCCCTAACTCTACAGCTTGTGGCTTCCTCCTGGGAATTTTCTATTTTCTCTGTGAGAGAAACACAACTCTTTCCTGTGGAGAGTTTTCCTGAGCCATTTACCCAATGTCTTTTTCCCTCTATAAATTTTGGTGCAGCAAATGGTGTGAAATATTTCTTAGGGCAGGAGGAAGTGCACGGATGGAATTCCCCAGAGTACAAGAGGGCATGAGAAACATTTATATGTATGGATATTATCATTTTATGACATTGCTGCCCAACTAAGCATATCAGAAAGGTTTTGGAGGAGTGGATTGCCCCAGAGTTGGTTTTCTGATGGTTAGGTTTCACAAAAACAACTTTCTCCTGCAGTCTTTGAGAGTGTTTTTAATTGGGTGATCCTATGTACTGGGCTTAGTAATCAAAAGCAAGGATTTAAAGAGAAAAAAGAGCCAGGGTAAGCTTGGGAACTTTCGACTTTTTTGCCCCGGTACTGCACACGACTCTGCATGTCTTCCCCCCTTGGCACAGCCAGCTGGTATACTGGTAAAACTTCAGGTGCCTTTTTGTGCCTAGCCCAGGTATGGGTTGATTTCCAGAGTTCCCTTCTGCCAGCAGCCATGTGGACCCCCTTCCACACTTGAGGACTATGCTGGTCCCAACAGCCGTGGATTTTGTGAGGTGCAGACTTCCTCTGAACCTCTAGATCCTGCTGTGCATGTTTCTCCCTCCAGTCTGGATCACAGACCTCACCTTTCTCTGGGCGAAATCTGACCTTTCTGTGAGAAGGTGCAGCACTTGTCAATGTCCACGTATTCGCACTGCTTGAGATCTTGGAGATCGTGGGTTTGCAGCTGGTCCTTGGCTGTTGTGGTTGTAGGGTTTCCGGGAGGTATCTGATTCTTCCTGGTTGAAGGTAAGGCTAGGATTTCGATCACAACCACTCTCCCCTTCAAGATGGCATGGTCTCTGCGTATGCTAACTATTGATAATAATAATAGAAAGGGGAAAATTCACATGTCTAGAGTTTGCATCAGAGGAACGGTGAGCACTGTCCCTCTTTGACATGTCCTCTGGACCTGGCACCCCCTTTGAAGCTGAGCTGGAGAGGGCTGAGGACCCAGAGGAAGGCCTGGAGGCCGCAGGAGCAAATTGGGGCCATTTGAGTCATCGTATTTTATTTTCTCTGCATGCTATACAGCTCCTGCCAAGGAGATGGCAGGCTCTTCTTTCAAATGAAACTGAATTTTGCACAGTCCTAAGAAGAAGGTTTATTTTCCTCTGTTGCTGAATTAGTTTCCAACGGGCTTCTTGCCAGCATGAAGAGAATGAAATGCTTGACTTTTCGACAACAGCCTCTGGCTTAATAATTAGAGATTCCAGGAATAACTGCTTTGGCAGGAGTCAGCTACATTTTATTTTGACAGTGAAGGAATCTTAAAAAAAATATTTTTTTCCTTCCTATTTCATTGTAATGATGGGAGAAGCTATTTGGAAGCCTGGAGTTTTTGTAACACATTTTACTATTTAAGGCCATGATGTGTGCTAAAATTTTCCCTGAAGGTCACAAGCAGAAATATTTTATGGTTGTGAGATCATGGGGAAGGCCAATCTCCTATATATCCCAGCCAATATCTACTTGAGAAGTATTCTAATTAAAGCTATAATACAACTTCTTTCTGAGTTTATGGTATCTTTGCAATAGGAAGTTGGCACTGTGGCGTTTAAAAAAGATGGGAGGTTTGGGGCAGAGAGACCAAAGCATGGTGACTTATATGGAGTTTTTTTGTTTGTCTGTTTGTTTTTTTAAAATATATTTTATTGATTTTATACATAGAGAAAGGGAGAGAGATAGAGAGTTAGAAACATCAATGAGAGAGAGGCATCAATCAGCTGCCTCTTGCACACCCCCTACTGGGGATATGCCCGCAACCAAGGTAGATGCCCTTGACCAGAATAGAACCTGGGACCCTTCAGTCCCCACGCTGACGCTCTATCCATTGAGCCAAACCGGTCCCGGCTACTTATATAGAGTTTTGACCATGAGAAGGGGGGTTGCTGTGGGACCATCCTTGGTCCTCATTGGCTTCAGGCTGCTTGTCCACTTGACACAAGATTTCCTACTTTCACAATAAGGCCCACATCAGGGACTTGGCAGTTCCTTTGTCTTGACCCCAGCATTCATAACTCCTGGTGCCTTCCTATCCTCTTTTGATGGGAGGGGCCACTGCTATAGAAACATTTTGAATGTTCTTTTATATCAGGCTAGGAGTATGCGTAGAATGAACACACCTTTTGGTTTCTGGGACATTGCCAGTTTTTACCTATTGTTTCTCTGTAATTTTATTTTATTTTATTATTATTATTTTAAATATATTTTATTGATTTTGTACAGAGAGGAAGGGAGAGAGATAGAGAGTTAGAAACATCGATGAGAGAGAGTCATTGATCAGCTGCCTCTTGCACACCCCCTACTGGGGATATGCCCGCAACCAAGGTACATGCCCTTGACTGGAATCAAACCCGGGACCTTTCAGTCCCCAAGCCGACACTCTATCCATTGAGCCAAACCAGTTTTGGCTGTTTCTCTGTAATTTTAAAAAATTAATTAATTTTTGTTTATTTCATATAGAAGATGGAAGAGGGAGAGATAAGAAACATCAACAATGAGACTCATTGATTGGCTGTCCCTAGCACACCAACTACTGGGGATCAAGCCTGCAACCTGGGAATGTTGCCTGACCAGGAATCAAACCATGTCCTCCTGGTTCATGGTCAATGCTCAACCATTAAACTGCACAGGCCGGGATGACGTTATTATTAATAGCACACACTTCACTCTTGAAAGTGTCCCTGTTTCACAATACATTCTGTAGCCACCTTGGTGCACAGGGAGGCCCTCTCAGGCCCATTGCTTCCCTCCCACTCAAGCCCTCTTGAATTCAGGGTAGATGGGGCCCAGGAGCATCTCAACCCGAATCAAGTCCACTCCAAGCCCTCTCATCTCACTTCAAGTTTCTTTTTTCTCCTAGGGATGGGAGAAGAGGAAAATAATACTGATGTGATCAAATATCCTTCTCTACTTCATGAGTTTATGCTGTAAGCTTTCTCTCTTACTATTTAAACAGAAGTTTCTAGAAATAAAGAAACATAAAACATTTCTTTTTCAGGTTCCTGGCCCTGTCATTGACCTTCAAGAACCTATACTGGCGCTGAGGGGGAGACTCAATGAGTAGGATGATGAAGGTGTGTATAAAGGGGGACACCTCAAAAGGGATTGCAAAGGAGAGGGACTAAGGGCAGGTGGAAGAGGACAGGACAGACACTAAAATAGTCCAAGACAGTCCTAACTGGTTTGCCTCAGTGGATAGAGCTTCGGCTTGCAGATTGAAGGGTCCTAGGTTCGATTCTGGTCAAGGGCATGTACCTCGGTTGTGGGCACATATCCAGTGGGAGTGTGCAGGAGGCAGCTGATCATGTTTCTCTCTCATCGATGTTTCTAACTCTCTATCTCACTCCCTTCCTCTCTGTAAAAAAATCAATAAAATATATTTTAAAAATAGTCCAAGACAGCAGTAAAGAAGTTGTCACAAAGCTGTGTGTAATCCAGGTACACTAATTAGTTCAGACAGTAAGTATGAGAAGGGCAGTGGCCTCTTCAGGTGGTAAGGAGTCAGAGGAGGCCTAGGACAGCCTGGAATTTCACTGAGGAAACTGGAAAATGTGTAGGTAGAAGCATATGGAGTGGGGGCTGGAGATGAGGGAAAGGTGTGATAAAAATGTGATGGTGTGAAACAGAGGGTGCTTTAGGGGAACAGTGAGCAACCAGGGGTAAAGCAATTTAGTCAGAACACACTTTGTGCAAAGAGGCAGTGGGATAGAAGCTGAATGAATAGACTGCAGACAGGTAGCAATTGACCTTTAAAAATCAATTTGATGAGTTTCAACATTATTCTCTGGTATAAAGGAAACATTGGATAATTTTGAGTCAAGGAGAGATGTAATTAGAGCAGGTTTTTCTCCCTTCTTCCTCCATTTTTTTGTTTGTTTGTTCAAGAGAAATTTATCTGTCAGGGATGTTGAGTATATAAAACTTTGGAATAGTTAGAAAGAGAAAGATCAGATAAGGACTGAAATCCTTAAAATCAGCTATTATTGCTATGATCACCGAGATAAAGAAGAAGATGCTTTCAGTGAAAGAAAAGATAAGAAATATTGAAGTAATAAAGATATAGAAAATAACCAAATGAAAATGCTGAATAAAAAAATTACTGGATGCACTTAGCAGAATAGAGATAACAAAGTGAGCTTCAAGGGAGATCAATAAAATTATCCAATCTAAAGAATAGAGAAATTAGAATTAAAAGAGAAGGAACAAAGCCTCAAGAACATGAATAACATCAAAAGATCTAATATATGTGTTATCAGAGTCCCAGAGGAGAGTCTGTAAAAGTAATAGATAAAACTTATCAAAATTTGGTGAAAGATAGTAATTTATAGATTCAAGAAGTTCAGCAAACTCTGAGCAGGATAAATACATAAAGAGAAAAGGTTGAACACATCCAGCAACATCTAACACATTGCATACAAGGGAAGATGACTCAACTAATCACTAACTTCTCATCAGAAAATATGGAAGCCAGCCGAAACCGGTTTGGCTCAGCGGTAGAGTATTGGTCTGCGGACTGAAAGGTCCCAGGTTCAATTCTGGTCAAGGGCATGTAAGTTGGTTGCGGGCACATCCCCAGTAGGGGATGTGCAGGAGGCAGCTGGTCGATGTTTTTCTCTCATTGATGTTTCTAGCTCTCTATCCCTATCCCTTCCTCTCTGTAAAAAATCAATAAAAAATATATATATATATATAAAAGAAAATATGGAAGCCAAAAGACAATGAAAACACATTTTGAAAGTGATGGAAAAAAAGAACCCGGTGGGGGGAGGGGGGTAAGAAAAGGAGGGGGGGGGCGCTCTTTAAAGATGAAGGTGAAATAAGTTATTTTCAGGTAAAAGAGAATTTGTTGCTAGTAGACCTACATAAATATTCAGGGAAGTTCTTCAGACTGTAGCAAACAATAATGGATGGAGCCATGGGTTAGGAAGATAGCAAGAGCATCAGCAATGGTGAGTGTGTGAGTAAATACAAAGGCAATCCTCTGGTTACACCTTCGCCCACCCAACAAACTTGATCTTTCTGCATCTTCCCAGTCTCAACAAAAAGCTCAGGTCAAAATTCTTTGGGTCATTTTTAACACCTGTCATTCATTTATACTGCTTTCCTGGTACCAATCCACCAGGAATTCTGCCCTTTCTTTCAAAATATGTACACAAAGTTTGACTACTTTATTTATTTATTTTTTACCTTCCCTGGTTTAAATACCAATATCTCTCCTAGGTTATTGTTGCAGCCTCCAGACTGCCCTCCTCTCTGCTTCCTTGACCCTTATAGATTGTTCCAGCACAGTAACATAGTGACCTTTTTAAAGATCATATCACTCCCCTGTCACCACCTTCTAAAAGCTCCCCATCTCAGAGTTGTGGGTAGATAAATTATTACATTTTTAATGACACATCATTCTGACTTTTTATATATATCTGAGAAGACAGTTAAAGAACTGAATAATTTTACTATGATAAAAAAGACTTCCTTTTCCATGAACTTATCTATATGAACAAGATTTCTCAGAACACAAAGCTGAGAAAGGAAAAACACAAAAGGAAATACAATTGATGCCGAATCTTGTCTCAGTCTATTCATAAATATCACTCTATGGATACGTAATGTAATTCAGGAAAAAGAAATCCCAGCTCCATCCATGTCATTAAGAGATACATTTTAAGTAATATCTTACTTATCATGCTAAGCAATAATTTTTCCAAATTTAGAAAATCTAATTTTGATCAATTATGTCCAATAATAATTGTTATGATAACCCAATTCCTGAGATGTTTTATAACACTTAGAGTTTTATGGTCATAGAAAATAAAAATTTAGCATTTTTTATGTTCATATTTTTGTTGCAGAGAATTATTTGATAGGGTCATCTGTGAAATATTTTCAAGCACACAAATATTTAATATCAGTATAAAATTCTGGCTGTATAATGAACTGGAAAAACAAGTTCAGGGAGAAAAAGGAAGAATGTAAAATTTCCAACTGCTAAAAGGCATGCTCATGAATTTTTTAAATGGATGATGATAGATATCAAATAGCTATGGGATTTAAATTCCATTGGATACATTTAAGATACTGATGTAACAACTTTATTTTAAAAACACCAACACTTAAAATATGCTGGGCCTGGCATCTTTTGTGATTTTTAAAAATGTATGATGAAAATATTTCATATTTTAAAATGTTTACGTTGATATTTAGTTTACCAATTTTTTAAAAAAGAAAAAAAATGTAAGCAGAATGTTTGAATGCTAGTGCTGCAACAGTATCTAACCTGGAGGATAAGTATTAATACTGATTAAATGTTAATATATGCTAGACACGGTTCTAAGTATTTCTCACATCTTCTGTTAAATATTTATAATAAAGATATGAGTAGTGTTCTGGTTACTGCTGCTGCAAGGTAACCCCCAAACTTAATGGTGGTCATAAGGCATGCATTGTATTTGGCTCAAAAGTTGGTGGGGTAGGGATTTGGGAGGGGCCGCGCTAACGTGGGCTGTCCCGTGCAGTGACAGTCAGAGGTTGGCTGGGACTTCTGCCATCTGGAGGATGGACCGTGCCCAGATGCTCATGCTGGCTTCCTCACAGAGTTGGCACTTGCCTGGGAACTCGGCCGGGGCTACTGATCAGAGCGATTACACGTGACTCCCAACCATGGCAATCCCAAGGTAATGAGATTCCTTAGGTAGCAGCTGTGTTCCCCCAGAATGCACATCCCAAGAGCAGCAGGTGAGAGGTAGATGGCCTTCCTTCCACCACAGGACAGCTTCACTTCGACCAGATTTTACTGACCAGGAGCCCACCCAGCTGCCGGGGAAGCGAAGTAGACCTCACCCGTCAATGAAAGGCGTGTCAAAGAAGTTGGGAGCCATGTTTTAAAACTGCCAAAAGTAGACGATTATCGCTATTTTTAGGAAACTAAAGCATAGAGGAATAAAGTAATTTGCCTAAGATCACAGAGCAGGTACATGATGAAGATTCAAACCCAGAGCAAAGCTCTCAAACACAACAACACTGCTTCCTGAGGAAGGCAGCCCAAAGGGAGTGTGATGGCCCCATGTTGAATGTCCATAGACCACCCCCTCTCCCCAGTTCCACTGCAATCTCCTCCATAGACACATCCCCAAGAATGTCAAATTGGAAACTGTTTCCAGAGTCTATACTTGGGGAGCCTATTGCTATTGGATACCATGTTGCTGAAGCTCTTCTATGACTCAAGGGGTGGGTAGAGAGGAGAGTTGGAGAGGCTGCTGGTGATGTTAACGATTCCTAAGACCACACAACTTCAGGGGGGGCAGACCTGGTGCTTAGTAGCAGCTGCCTCCTTGCCCACGGATTAACGTTTCAGATTGCACATTGGTTGGTGGTCTTGGTTCTGGTCCTACACTACTCTGGAAGCTAATATGAAACAGCTTTTACCTGAATATGGATGAGTCCACATAGTGTGACTTGCTGTCCTCTCATTCTTGGCTTGGACTACTTGACAGCCAAAGGGATTTGCAAAGTCATTTGCATACTTTCCAAAAGGGCCACCTCTTTAACCAGAGCCTCCTTTTTCCTCTTTTCTCTCCTGCCATTCTCAGAGTCTATAGGACCTTACTATACTTCTCTGATTTTTAATTTATAGGTTTGCATGGACAAGGAAATTCACACACCGTCCCAAGTCCTTCACATGCAGCTGGCACAAAGCAGTTGATCCCAGAGGCACTGGAGTTGATTAGGGGGCTCCAGGGGCTTAGAGGGTCACCAAACGCTTAGGTGGGCACTGACATTAATGTGTCCTGAGCTAAGACAGAGGTCACATGTCACATGGGTGGGCATGTGTGTGGGTCAATGCCATTCATCTTAACTGAACGTTTTTTCCATATTCGGAACTAGTAGTCATGTGAAGTCGGCATACTGCCTCATTCATATCCACACACACTCAGACTCTTACCACTTCCTCTTTCTACTCCCCCTTCTCCCCCACTCCAATGTCAGCCTCAGCCCCTGGATTAGAAGATGATTCTCATGCTTCCAACCATCAGAATCATCAAGAGGGCCAGTTACTGAGTCAGTTATGGTGGGCTCATCGTGTTTTCATTCAGAATGAAAGACTGTTTGACATAGTGATTCGCTGACATTCAAAAAGCTCCTCCCCCCCAAAGGATAATAAAATCAATTAAAAATTTCATTTTAAGGCTTACACAAAAGGACTATTACCCTCCCCTTGCATTGATATTAGACTTGAGGAAATTCACATTAAAACTTTTAGAACTCTAAAGGGACTCTAATAAAGAATGGCTAGCGAGCCTGTACATGTCCCTTGTTAAAAACAACTCTCACAAGATAATCAAATATAATTTACCATGCCTCAGGAGCTAAGGTTGAGAGTTACTGTTAGATGAAGCCGAGGTCCACACTTTGCAGAAGCCAGAGCACAGCAACACTTGCGTCTTACCAAGTTGTCGGAGGTTGTTTTGACAATTTCCATGTTCTGTGCTGTCACCGGTCCCCAGCTCTTCCTCAGGAAAATTAGAGATACCCTTTCATGCCCAGCCACAGACCCGGCTCAGTTACAGCTTCGTAGCAGGATAAGGTTAAAGGGATGGGCAAAGGCAGTGAAGACGAGGAAGGCCGAGCAGAAAAACCCACTCCAGCTGCTTTGATGACAGGCACTTGGAGTCTTTTCTGACACACACACAGACAGGCCCCTCCAGGATGCTGTCAGCCCGGGTGGTAGAAGAGAGCAACACCACCAAGATAAGGAAACAGGTGGCCAAGGACAAGCCTCCCAAGAAAGCCACTGACAATGGGAAGGATGGCAGCCTCAGCCCCGCGGGGCAAAGCCAGCTCAGGGCGAAACAGCTGGCGCTGGTGCGTGAGATGGAGATGAACTGGTACCTCAAACTCTGCGACCTGTCCATCGAGGGCACCACCGCCTACATCACCGGCATGCCCCACAGGTAAGCTTCCTCCCCGGGCGCTTTGATTTTTTGCCCCGGGCTGCTGGAGACATTCAGGGCTCTCATTGCCTTATGGATGGATGATTGACACCAGAACGTGTAGCCGCCAAGAGGAGGGACTTGGTGAAAATGGCACATGATGGTCCCTGGGTAGTTATGTATTCAGAAACCACCCCTTGGAAGGAGACAGCAGACACTCATGAGCTGACAGGACAAAGGAGGGCGGCATTAAGATTTGTCCTCAGTAACAATCAGTTCTGATTGTAGGAAAGTGCCTCCTCCTAAAACAACAACAAGAAAGGCCCTGTGGTCTTTCTGCACTTCTGTTACCCTGAGAACTTGGGGATGAGGGAGGGCAGTGCGTTTGGCCTGTTGGAAAATATCCTGATTATCTGGTGTGAAATTGCTCAATGGGGCTTAGGTTTGGACATGGGTGCAGAGTAGAACACGCTGACCACCAAGATGAGGGTCTGAGCATCTCTCCAAGACAGTCAACATCAGGGGGGGGGGGGGGGAACACATAAAAAAAGAGGTAATATAATACAAATTTCTATAGATTTTTCTCTCTCGATCTTTCTTGTTTCCCCAGCGTCAGATTCAAATAACGCAGAGGAGGAAACATTTCACAAATCTCTTTGTTATAAGGCAAAATGTACTGAGCAAAAGTGCCTGTAGTCCTGAAATTTAAGAGTGCCTATTCCCTGTAATTGCCATAAAAATCTCATAGGCGCTGTTCAATCCGGTTTATATTATTTTTGTTCCAGATTGCCTTATGCCCTGATGCAAGAAAAATTATTATGAAAATAAAGCCTAAAATAACTATTTGTATTAAGCCATTAATAAAAACCATGAGAAATGAAAAATGGTTTCAATGAAACGGCTGAAGTATGGAAAAGTAATTCCGAAGAGACTGTGTGGAAGTATAGAAATTCTGGCTGTATTCCATTTATCAAAGTGTCCCCGTGTGCTCTGAGCTACCCGGCTTTTATATTTCTGATTCCAAAGGGCACGGTAGGGAAACTTACCTAGCAATTGAATTAACTGATGTGTAGGCTCTGAAAATTTGTTGTTTGACTATGAACCTCAGCTTCTTTTCTTTCCTTTCCAAAGCAGGAATAAAAGAGGTATTTCCAAATCTAAGGCACTGTTTAAAAATCAACATGTAAAAGATAGAATGAGATAAAAAGTGTCTGGAAATGTTCTGTGAAAGACATTGACTATTTATGGCCAGAGAGATTTGTCTGAAGCTCTTGTAAAATGTTATTTAATGTACATGGAGGAAGGGCCAAAGGAGAATTACTTAATCAAAAAAGAACTTGAATGAACTGCCAGTGCTGGGAAGGTGCCTCCTCTCTGTACATCTTAAAGCTACCACGAACAAGCTCCTGGACAAAGAAATAAGTGGCACAGAAAGCCTCTATAATGATGTTCTCCCATAACATATTATTTTAGTACTCTAGGCCAGAAACTGTCTTTCAAGGAGTCTAACACAGGACCATACAATTCCTGCTCTATTTTCTGACATTGGAATGACATCTTTCAGGGTAGAGGGGAATATTCATTAAAGTAACCAGGTGTAGCCAGCAACTTTTGGAAAAAAACAGATGCTACTCTTTTCTGCTTTACTCAAGCAATAACAACATGTCCTGTAACCAGAATGAATGGTTTCCATGGTAATCTATAGAGTAATGTTATTAATCATTGCTTTGCAGTAGCCTTGTGTATCCCTTGTTTAATGAGTGTGCTAAAGAACAGTGAAAGTCATGTCTATCTTACATGACCTAAAATTAAACATGTCTCCCCCCTCTATTTTATAGTTTTAGGAGGAGAATAGTGTGTGCAGTTAAAACCAAGTCTATTTACAAATTAGATTGACTGCAGAGCTCCATGTGCATATCTCAGAAAAAAAATGCAATTTTTCTCATCACCTGTTCCTTTCCTTTTTTTTTTTTTTAAACCTAATATTGGAATTACCTTCTTCAGTTGAATCATTGAATTTACTGGAACAATGACAAGGATGAATGGTGTAATTCCTTCAAATGATAATGTAAACAATAGACTGAGCAATTCCTCATGCAACCAGCTTTTCTTTCATTGGTAGATGTTGTCTGTGAAGAAGCTACAGAAAGTTCTTCCGGACTTCCAATGGTCCTTTCTTCCAACAACGTGGCCTAAGCAGGAGATCTTTATTAGAGACCTATATGTAGAAGATAGATATGATTGATATGAAATATAGACATATGTATCCATCTGTGAAACCTTACTTTCAGAATATAAACTGGATTGAACAGGCCTAGAAGACATTACACATTTGCTATGGGCAAGAATTCTATGAGTTCTTGCTTTATGGCCATAAATAGGGAATTGCTAGAGGATCTAACTCTAATTTCCAATGAAAATATTTTACATCCGGTTAATTCCAGTTCTTGAGGGATTTGAGGATTGGCTTATGCCCAGATTCAATGATAATCCATATTTGAAATCAAGGGTATTCTTACCTGATTTCGCCCCTAAAACTCAAGCTTCTTTTTTATTTTTAATATCTATATTTCTTCTTTATTTTTTTATTTTAAAAATCAAGGTTCTTGAGAACATGAGGCATTTAATATTATTCCATATTCCTTACAGAGAGCTAAGCATGGTAAATGCAACAGACACTAAATACTTATGGGCTTCTATACAAACACTTTCCAACTAGGAATCTTTTAATAGTTTGTCTCCAAAAACTTGAACTAGAGTGCTCAGATTTCAGGCATCAAGTGCTTTTAGCAGGATTTCTATCCCAATTGAAGTCTAATTCTTAGCTCTCAACAGTCTGGACAAACTGCCCTTCACTGTCTCCAAAGTTTCTTATTCGTCACAAGCCAATTCCCCCCCCCCCCCTTTTTTTTTTAATTTGAGTTCAATGTTTTATATCCACATCAGTATCAATGTACCATAAAAACCCACCTGCCAGCCTAGCTGGACAGGCAGGAGGAGGGTCCATGGCAGCATAGAAAACCAGAGTTCTTGTCCCAAAAGAGGAGAAAATGGGTTTACTGTCAAGGAAACAAAATCAGAACCCAACATGATCAAGGAGAAGCCTTGAAACTGCATGGAGCAGAGGTGCTGTGGCAGAGGTGCATCTCGGCTGGCCCAGCAGTACCTGCTGCAGCCTCAGTTCCTGGGAAGACTGGGGTCAGAGAGGGCCCAGCTCTGGAGGTTATTTTCAATAATTTTGCTTTTGGGGAAGGAGGGTCTGTACAGCATCTCCATGTGGCGGTAACCTGTATGGGTTCACTTCAGGGTTTGGATGGGAAGTTGGGTCTGTGGGCGGGACCTGGCCATGCCCCACTCCAAATGAGGTTTTTGGGAGTGGCCCAGCAAAGTTCCTTCTTGCCGTCTTCCTGCCCTGACCCCAGGTCTATGGCTTAAAAATCAGGCACCAGGTGGGGCTGAGCACCCAGGGGCCTTTGTAAACATGGCAGGTACAGGAGGGGGAGCTTGGGGGAACTGTAGGAACTGGTGGGGGTAGCCAGAGCCAGGGTAGGGCAGTACCCATGGGAGAAGGGGGCATGGGGTGGAGGAGGTATGTTCCTCAAACAGAGACTTCGAGGCACAGAGACTAAGAGAGATAGAGAGGACAGAAATGGGGACAGAAAGAGTAACAGGAAGAGAAAGACTCAGAAAAAACAAGGGAGAGATTGAGACAGAGAAAGATTCACAAAGAAGAGAGACAGACAGAAAGATGGAATCCTCCTCTGTATGAGTCAGGGGGCTGGGTTGGGGGTGGGGCAGGGGATGTGCCAGTGTGACAGTAAGTGCATCACTGTGTTTGCACAGGATGTGCCAGTGTGACAGTAAGTGCATCATTGTGTTGCACGAGGGAAGTGTGCTGGTGATGCAGCACCAGCTCCTTCAGAGGCCCCTCCAGGTTGTAGGGCTCCCCCAAACCAAGCCAGTGGCCGTGCGGTAGATGACACAGGGCTTGGTATCGCTGTCTACCACCACAGAGCAGGCGTAGCAGCTTCGCAGGCTGCTCTCACGGATGAGGAAGGTACCATCCCGCTTGCCGTTCAGCATTTCCTCAGCCTGCATGCGGCGATCTTGCCCACACACCAGGTTTGCTCCTCATGGTGACGGAGGTCATCAGCATCCTCATCAGTGCAGACTGGTCTTCAGTCTCCTTTTTGATTCCCAGCCACTCGTTGGTTTTCCTCTGCCGGGCGCCTTTCTGGGTGAGCCATACCCGGTGCTGGTCTCGGATCTTGCGCAGCTGCATGAGGTCTGGCCTCAGGCTATTCATGCACGTATCGATCTCCCAATTGCCCAAGGCCTGTGCCCGCAGCTCCTGCTCCAGCTTCATGAGGCTCTCAAAGTCATGGACCTTGGTGATGCAAGACTTGAGCCTTTCTGAGTTCGGCGGGATCCTCTGCATCTCGTTTTCATTGCCCTCACGCTGGAGGCGCTGTGTACTTCTCTGGAGTCTGGCCCTGCTCTTCGAAGACCTTGATGGTACATCTGCAGTTTCCGGGAGGTGCGTCTGTACTTGGCCTAGAGCTGGTCGCCCTCGCGGCTCTTGTCCTCGCTTCAAACCAAGGTAACAAAGGAAACCTTTAATTCTGATCTTCCTCCCCATGAGGGGACAGCAAACCTCAACGGAAATAACTTCCCGTCAGAAGTCAGGTCCAAATACTGCGAGGCTGAGGACTACAGGGGGACTATATACATGTGCAATAGCCGGCCCAAGCGCTACCCATAGGCGCCCAGGCGGCCTCCACACTCCCACAATCCTCTGGGGCACACTTCCGGTTCTTCTAGCTCCGCCTTAAGTGGTGTTTCCTTCGGTCCCGTTGCAAGTCCAGGGCCTCTAGTGGGAGAGGATTTTTCCGTTTTGGCGTTGGTAGCTGTTTTCTGTTTGGAATCAGTGATGTTTCAGGGGCAATGCCGCTGCCATGAACATTATGAAACATAATGCAAGCGCACTCATGGAACAACTGCCCCTTCAGTCCTCGGCTGGAGCCATCCCAGTTCGCAATGAGAAAGGTACTGTGCTGAGCCTTTTCCAATCGGATCTTCCTCTTCCTTCCCCGGTACACTCCAAACCTACTCCGGGCCGACCACCCCCAACCCCGCAGACCCTTAAGACCTTCTTCCCCCCTATTTCTTTGACTTTCCCCCATCAAACTTGCACCCTTTTGCATTGCCTACGGGAGCCCCTAACCCTTCCTGGGGGACAGGACTGGCCTGGGCGAGGGAACATGGTGTTCTGGTCTCTGGTCATTTTGGTAGCTGGCTTTTTTTTTTTTATATATATATATGTAGATTGCATAGATACAGAGCAATTTTACACATTCATTCTAAGGTACTATTCTGGTTGGAATATAATTCCACAAGAGAGAAAAGAGAAGCTATTGCATTCAGTGTTTTTCATCTCTACCTTCAGACTCTTCCCATGTTGCATTTTATTGATACCAGGATTTCAGTTTGAACTCCACACTTATAGCAGCATCAGACAGGGCCCGGGATGACAAGAATTAAAGACACATCCTGGCTCTAGCACTTGATATGATTTGGCACTTAGGACAAAACTCTCTTGCATTGTTTCTCATTTGTTTCCCAACTCTTGTTTAACCAAAGATATTATAAACTCTTTATGAACCTGACCCATGAGTAAATTTCTTTAGTAGTTTCTAGACCAAGACTAGTTAGGCACAAAATAGATACCCCCAAAATACTTATATTGAATATGACTTCCAAAAACTTCAGTGGAACATAAAGAAGATACTTTCCCCTAATTCTAGCTTAAGGAAAGGATGCCTGACACTTTCATAATGGAAAAATACTTGGATGTCCTATTTTTTTGTATTTTATAATAAGGAATTAGGCTGAATGAATATTTTCATGTATTACAGCTTTAAGTGACAGAGTTCTTCCCTTGTTACAAGAATTTGAGTCATTACTATGATTATATGAGAACATTTATATAAGTAGCAGTGTGTGTATGTGATTATAACTAAAATTCAAAGAGATCGAGAATCACTAAGCAACTTATAAAGTATCTGAATTAGTGGCCCTCACCTCCTTAAAGTGATATGTATATATGTTTATGTGTGAATTACATAAAAACATATATGAGTAATGTAGTTCTCATAACTCTCTTCATATGACGAGATGGCTAGGCTTGGGAACAATAAGACTAGATTGATAGCTATAGAAATGCATGTTAAACATAATATGTTCTGAGGAATATTGCAGAATAGTGGTCCTGTGGGTTATTATTTGTGTGTACATCAAAAGGCTTCTGGGATCAAATAGGTCTGCAAAACGTTGAGCCAACAAAGGTGCTTTTTCTGCCATTACTGAAGCACCTGTCAGACCTCCTCATGTGCTGATGTGCACTGTGAATCTAGAGAAAGGGAACAGCAGGCAGGGATTCCCAAACTTATTTGTGGAATATCTTAGAACGAAGTGTTCTATGACACACACTTAGGGAGATCAGAATTAAAGAATGAGTAACATTTAAAAGGCACTGAGCTGGTGTGGCTCAATGGTTGAGCATGGACCTATGAACCAGGAAGGAGATCAGGGTTTGATTCCTGGTCAGAGCATATGCTTGGATTGTGGGTTCGATCTCCAGTGTGGGGCTTGCAGGAAGCAGCCTATCAATGATTCTCTCTCATCATTGATGTTTCTATCTCTTTCTCCCTCTCTTTTCCTCCTTATATTTATATATAAATATAAATATATATATATTTAAAACACTGAGATACATATGATTGAATACCAAAGGAGAGTAAAAAGTAACAGATTCCTCAGTCAATCTAAATTGAATTAGATTCTACTTATATGAATTCAACTTATATGAATTCTTCCACATAGGGCTTATTCATTATGAACAAAATAAGTTATTAAATTAATAACTCTAAACAGCATTACCCCAGATGACCAAATAAGCAGACTGGCAAACTCTCTAGTTATTTTCTTAGGCTCTATTTGTAGAAGTGGAATGAAAGGGTAAATATTATGTACTAATATTACATATGCATGTATGCAGTCATATTTATTATTAATGCAGTTGCTATCTGGAAATATTTTCTCACTTTCCTTCCCACTGGCAATATTTGAAAATGCCTATTTCATTGCTTTCTCTATACTACACAGTGTTACATGGAATATATGGCATTGAGTTATATAGTTAAACAAATCATTGGGTAAGTTGATTAACTTTTCTGAGTCTCAATTTCTTTGACTGCAAAGAAGACTAATAGCATTAGAAAGGACCATTGTAAAAAAAAAAAAAAAAAAAAAAGAGGTAATACTGTACAAGTGATTTGAAAGAGCAATGCACTTTGTTTTCAAACTCTCTGAAATAAGGGTTGAGGTGACCCCTGACTGTGCATGGTGTATTTAAATGTTATGAAGATAATTAAGGATAGGGTGACTCTTAAAATATCTGGAGAAAATGTGCACTTCACCTAATACCTGACTGCTGAGCTCAAGTAGTACTTACGGGAGATCTTTGTGTTCTTACAGAGGCTTTTAAGGGATTTTTATATAATCACCAACCTCCCAGGAAAAAATGACTTTGGGATAGAATACAAAGAGCTTTTAAAACCATCATTGTCAACATTCCAAACCATAGCTGCTTGAACCTATTAATTTGAAATGACAGGGTACATTTAGTAGAACAAATCAAAACATGAATAAACATTTAGCTCTAGTCCTTTAAGAGTGATTTCTATAATCTTAATAAGAGTTTCTTTTTAACTAGAGAGTGGGTACACTGAGCGTCGTTTCTGATATTTCCTCTCTGCTATTCGAACTCCCTGACTTCCTAAAATCATTTACTTCAGCCACTTCCAGAGGATCAGCTGTGGTCCTGTGTGTGTGGACAGGCAGTTCTCCACATACAGTGAGCTGTGGAGCACTCGGTTCCTGCCCGCGGGGCAGCAGGTAATCCATGAGTTTAGCAACCTGGCTTGAATTCATGCAGGAAGATCTGGTGTTGAGAATCAACCTGAAGTGAGTGCAAGAACATTCAACAACCATTGAGTGAGCAGCCGGAGATGAATTAGAGAAGAATCCTGCTCTGAGAGGATGTAACAGCTGCCCTGGCCTTTCCTGTTTAGTTTGTGGTTGTCACTAAATGGCCCGTGGTTGTATTATGTGCATTTGCTCAGTGGGAGGAGGAAACAGCATGATTCCCATTAGTACTGACTCACATCTCTCTGGAGCTGCTGGTTGAGACCATGCTTCCCTTCCCCATGGCCTCCTGGGCGATGAGAAATGTCACCTTTCCGAGGCAAGAGAAATGAAGGATCTTGTGTGCATTGGTACACATATTGCAAACTGGTTACAGACAGAAACCTGCCAAGTATTTGGCCAGTCACCAGGAAATTAAACTGGGCTCCAGATCAGATATCTAGGTCTGCCTCCCAATCAAGGAAGAGCTACTGAATGCTCATTATAGGTAGGCGGTAGGCAGATGCCCTTTGCAGCATAAAGGCAATGATTTCATGAAAGGTAACCCTTGGCTGTTAAATCCTGAAACCTCAATGATTTGAGGGGTAGGAAATTCCAATCAGGTGAAAGGTGGGATCAGTCTATGTTTCCTAAGGTGGATAGTAGTTGAGTATTGATTGGCATTGATCCAACGGACAGGACAGAGACTGTGGAGGATTATGTGGAGGGTACTTTGTGGACGAGGCCTGAAAGTGGCACCTGTGGGCAGAAGTGATATTGGCTGGAATTCAATCACATGACACACTGAACTGCAAGGGAGACTGGGAGTTGTGGGCCAAATGCATGCCTAGGAAGAGAGAGAAAGGGGCATGGTGAAAGGTTGGTAGGTCTCAAAGGAGCTGCCCAGGAAGAGTCCAGCTGTTTGCTACAACCATATAGAAGCAAAGGAGCTGCTCAGGAAGAGTCCAGCTGTTTGCTACAACCGGAAAGAAGTCAAAGCACAGCTTTCCCATTAATACTATTCTCCTCGTCCCAGGCCAGATGCACCAACCTAACCCATAGGGTGGGCCAATCACTTTTGGCTTCTCTACTTGGGACTCACTTTCCTGTTTCACTGAGAAAGCTGATGGCCCTTCAGGAGCCTGTAGATGGTGATCTGACATTTACAGATGGCAGGGACTTGGAACACAGCCTGGCTTATGACACTCCATGAGGCCTCTCAGCTCTCGTTTTGAACGGCTCAGTTTGTTTTTATTGCCCTAAGCATCACTTGGGGTGGATGAGCCAGGAGTCCCCCTGCAGCTCATTTTATTCCATCTGCATTTGGTTGTGAGATGGTCATCCCTCCCCATGGTTAGAGCCACAGGCTCTGGCGCCAGGGACACAGGCTGATAGCGCATGAGGCAGGATCTGGCACATGGTCAGAGAGCACTTGTTGAGCCAACAGAGCTCACTTACGGCAGCCTGATCTTCCAGAAATGGCCAGGTGTGTGTTTTCCAGAGGAGCTTCCAGGACAGTGTTTTGATTCAGACTGTAATCATTACACGTTTTTCTAGAATGCACCGATGAGATTCTAGAAGCCAGAGAAGCCTTGCTCCTAGCAGCAGGATACAGCATGGTTTTGAATGTAATATTATTAAATAAAACTGCTGATCATGGATGATGTCTTGGTATTCCTCCCCTGGCTCACTGTCCTCAAACAAACTACATGCATTTATGCATTTTGTGTGTGTGTGTGTGTGTGTGTGTGTGTGTGTAAAATGGTGAAACATTTGAGGAAAAATTAGTTAAAATATGAGATTGACTCAAGAGATCTTTTTTATTTTTTATTTTTTTTATGACAATACCTCCCATTTGAAATACCGGTACTTCACTAATAAAAGATGAGCCGAGACCGGTTTGGCTCAGTGGATAGAGCGTTGGCCTGTGGACTGAAAGATCCCAGGTTCGATTCCAGTCAAGGGCATGTACCTTGGTTGTGGGCACATCCCCAGTAGGAGGTGTGCAAGAGGCAGCTGATCAATGATTCTCTCTCATCGATGTTTCTAACTCTCTATCCCTCTCTCTTCCTCTCTGTAAAAAATCAATAAAATATATTTAAAAAAAGATGAAAGCCCAAGGTGCATTTTATAGCTCAATCTTCATATTTAATTGGATTAGAGCAATGAACATCAAGCATGAAACAAGCTGTCGAAAGGGCTGTTTCATTATTTCGTTTCCTCTGAGGTTAAGGGGGTGGTAGGATAATCAGTTCCACAAGTGAGCACATTGGATAGATCAGCTCTTCCTGTCCAAGCTCAGTAATTTGAATGATGTGACTATCCAAACACCAGTTTCTTGTTGAACAAAATATTAAACGCTTAAATCTGCTTATATTATTTTAGGTTCCAAGTGGTCATTTATCCAAAATAAATGACAAAGCAGTATTACGTTTAAATGTGTTTTTAAAGTATTTTCAGTTAAATGAATTTCTAATAATGCCAATATTCAGAACTCAGGGACACTCAATATTGAATGTGTAATAGATATAATATTAAAAAAAGTTGAAGTTAAACTAGAAAATGAAATAGAAATCCATTCAAGAGGTTTGACCATCTCTTATGTCCCAGTTCCAGAGATATGAGGATATATAAGATAGGCTTCTTGCTAAGAATAATCTTGGAGTTTTTTTTTTTTTTTTTTTTTGGGGGGGGGATACAGATTATAGTATTGTTTTATTAGTATAATATTAGAAGTGTGAAATTCTCTGGAATTAGAGGCAAAAGACAGGGGCAGACAGGGATATGTCAGAAAAAAAATACGCACAAAATACACCATTTCAGCTGGAGTTTTATAAGGATGCAAGGAAGTTTGTGGGAATGAGAACCAGCAGGGAGGCAGGGAGGAAAACAGAGGGAAGACACGTGTGGTCTGTGACTCAAGAACAAAGTTGACCTTTTTTTAGGCTGGGAATCCACTAAATCACCAAGTTCCTAGGAATGGGGAAAAAAAGTTCATGACAAGAGCAAGCAGTATAACTAAATGCAGAAATTCATCCCAGTTAAGCATTGTTTATCTGATATTGTCAGAGAATGAAAACTCTGACTCAAGTGATTTTTCCCTGAAACTTGGTAATTGTATCAAGGATTTTTAAAACTTTTTAAACCTGAAGTAACAACTTGACAACTCTAGTTTATCTTTTAAAAAAATGATATATGTTTTTATTGATTTCTAGAGAGAGAAAAATGAGAAAGAGAGAGAGAAACATCTACGTGAGAAAGAAATATGGATTGGTTGCCTCCAGTCAACCAGGGATTGAATCCACAACCTGGATATGTGCCCTGACAGGGAATCAACCTGCAACCTTCTGGTGCATGGGACAACACTCAACCAATTGAGCCACCCTGGCCAGGGCTCTAGTTTATCTTAATAAATGTCAACTGTTGTGCTGTGTTAAAACGTCCCCAGGAACTTACGGCATGTAGAACTATTTGCCTTGAAAATTAGATGCCTTCTTTTGGTATTTTATTTTTAAAGTTCAGCTTCTGTATTTTTTTTCTCCCTCCATTATTTTTTCTGTATCCTAACCTTGCTGTAAGTTTTTCTTGCTGCTGTCAGTAGATCTGCCTCTAATGGGCTTTTTCATCTGATTTGCCGTCTTTACTCTGCTGAGGAATGGGGAACAAGAAAATCCACTTTGCTTGAATTTTGTGCACAAAAGAGTAAATGGTTTATGAATTGAGGTCCATTTCCAGGAAGCCTAAAACTTTTTGTTTATTCTTGCTTGTATTCCATTGAGCAAGGTTGCAAAAAAGGTGACCTCTAAAAAAAAAAAATCAGTTGTGACTTTATTTGAACTAACATTTTAATCTGTTTGGCAAAATGGCAAATCTTGAAATGGCTTCAAGTTGTAGTTTATCTTGGAATAGTCCTTAGAGATGTTAGAAAAGTAACGCCTGTAGAACGCAATTTTTCAAAACGTTGGTGGGACAATTGTGTTTCAGGTTTTATAATTTTCCCAGCTGAAAAGAACATTCTAGCACAAAGTAAGGGAAGTGAGTTTGTCTTCCATGGCAGAAACATACTTTTCTGAATATTGAACTTTAGTCAACGATTAAACATATATAATGATTACACAGAGGAATGGCATTTCAAGAGGCAACATGGTATGTTTGGGGATTTAAAATATACAACCTGACTTTGCTTCTCTAACTCTAAGGAGGTAGTATTGTTTTACTCATTTTTCTGAGGAAGAAACTAACAACTCAGAGAGTACTCACACAGTACTGTACTGATGGGCAAGGATTTAAAACCCTGTCAGTCTGAACTCTAGCCCATGCTCATGGGAATTTGTACTTTATCCCAGTCCTCCTGATAGCTGAATCTTTAACAATTATTTTTAATAATTAGTATTTTTATTTGAAAATTTAAATTGCCTTTTAAAAATTAAATGTATTGGAATAACTTTGGTTAATAAAATTATATAGGTCTCAAGTGTACAATTCTATGATTCCTCATGTAACCAATAGCATTGAAGTCCTCTGAAAATTGTTGCTTGCTAAGTCTGTCCAGGTTTACCCATCCAACTATGCCAGCCGAGTATTGCAACACTAGGGGGCGCCATCCACATGGACTGCAATGTCATGGCGGTCCTTAGAGTTGTGCCATGCAGGAGATATTATAATGACCACCATCACTTAGAGGGCTATTAATTTTGTGCCAAGTACATCAAATACTATATTTCCTTTATTCTTTAAACAGTACTATAAGGAAATATGGTGAGGTGTATTTTCCAGAGGAGGAAATTGGGACTCAAAAAGTGCCCTCAGTCAATTCATTAGTGTGTTATAGGGGTAGAATTCAAACCCAAGTCTTCCTGATTTCACAGCCCATGCTATGTTATTTCCACCTTACTTCATCCACTCCCATTCCATGGAATTTCTTATCAGCCAGGCAAGTGCAGACTGGGATAAAGGGGAACATGTTCTCAGCATCCTGGAAGCATTACTTAAGTGATGACTCATCAGCACATGGACCACAATACTATCCTGATCTCAAACCTTCCATGGTTACAACATTACTTAAGAAGAGAGTGCAAGCCTATATAAGAGGACCAAAGCCCCATCGTCAGCCAACCTTCCTTCCTCTTCATCTACCCCTTCTCCAAGGCACTCTGTGCCCCCCCACAGCTACCTTTCGAGGCATTTTTGGCTACAGAGTGCACATTTGCATATTGGAGTCCCATTGGTCATTTCCTTTGCTTTAGCTTTAGACTGAAGGCCACATGTTGTTTCCCTATCCAGAGAGCAGAAAAAAAACAGTGATGCTTTGAAAGCCAGTGATGCATGCAAGAAGGTTCCTATCTCATTCTTCATTATTGCTTTTCCAGTTCACCTCTGTTTCTTCTTGGCTATTACAAATTAACCTGTTATGAACATTTGTATGTAGATATTTGTGTGAACATAGATTTAACTTCTCGGGGATAAATACCCAAGACTACAATTGTTGTGCCAGAAGTTTTGTATATTTAGTTTTAGAAGAAACTACCATACTTTTCTAGGGAGAGGCTGCACTTTTATACTATACTAGAGGCCCAGTGCACAAAATTAGTGCACCGGGCAAGGGGGGTGTCCCTCAGCCCAGCATGCACCCTTTCCAATCTGGGACCCCTTGAGGGTTGTCTGAGCACCTGTTTAGGCCTGATCCCAGTGGGCCTAAACGGTCAGTCTGACATCTTCTCACAATCCAGGACTGCTGGCTCTCAACCACTCACCTGTCAGCCTGATTGCCCCTAACCGCTTCTGTCTGCCAGCCTGATCACCCCCTAATCACTCTACAGCCAGCTTGATCAATGCCTAATTGCTCCCTGGCCAGCCTGATTGCCCCTAACTGCCCTCCCCTGCAGGTCTGGTCTCCCCTAAATGCCCTCCCCTGCAGGCCTGGTACCCCCCAACTGCCCTCCCATGTATGCCTGGGTTCCCCCACCCCCCCCAACTGTCCTCCCCTAAAGGCCTGGTCCCCCCTACAACTGCCCTCCCCTGCCAGCCTGGTCACCCCTAACTGCCCTCCCTGCTTGTCTGATCACCCTCACTTGCCTTCCCCTACTGGCCTGGTCCCTCCAACTGCCCACAACTGCCCTCCCCTGCCAGCCATCTTGTGGTGGCCATCTTGTGTCCACATGGGGGCAGCCATCTTTGATCACATGGGGGTGGCTATCTTGTGTCTTGGAGTGACAGTCAATTTCCATATTATTATTTGATAGGATCTTTTATTAGATAGGATCCTCACCAGCAATTTATGAGTGATCCAGTTTCTCTGAATCCTTGCCAGCATTTGGTGTTAACACCATGTTTATTTTAGCTATTCTGATGGGTGTGTGGAGATATCTCAATATGGATTTAATTTACATTTCCCTAATGGCTAATGATGTTGATCACTTTTTCACATGTTTATTTGCCATCTGTATCTCCTCTTCAGTAAAATGTTTGTCCATATCTTTTGTCCATCTGCTAATTGGATTATTTATATATTTTTTATTGTTGAGTCTTGAGACTTCTTTATATGCTCTAGTTATAAGTTTTTTGTTGGATATATGACTTGCAAATAGTTTTTCTCAGTCCGTAATTTGTTTTTTCATCCTATTTTCAGGGTCTTTCACAGAGCAGAAGTGTTGAATGTTTATGAGATCCAATTTATGATCTTTCATTTTACAGACCTTATTTTTGGTGTCAAGTCTAAGAACTCTTTTTTTTAGTTCCAGATTCTGAAGATTTTCTCTTAAGTTTTTACCTAAGAGTTGTATCATTTTACATTGAAGTCTGTGATCCATTTTGAGTTAATTTTTGTACGAATATGAGGTGTCAAAGGTCATTTATTTTGTTTGTTTGTCTTTGTTTATCAGTGTCCAGCTGTTCCAGCATCAATTGTGGAAAATCCTGTCCTTCTGTTGAATTGCTCTTGCACCTTCATAAAAAATCAGTGGGGCATATTGGTGGGACCCTTTGCTTTTTACAACCTTATTGATATGTCCTATCATTTGACAGCAGCATCTGAAGAAGAAAAGGATTAGTGGGCCTATTGCCCAAATGAATCATGTCAGTAGGATAGTAAATTTTGAAATATTTGAAAACTTAGAGAGGTCTGATTACACGCTCCTGAATCATGCTCAAGGCCTTATGGTCCTTATGAGAACAGAACACTTGGCTCATATCCCATCAAAATACTCCCTTTACCTAAATAGAAAGACATGGGAAAGAATGTCTGTATTTTTCTTGGTTGCTTACGTTTGATTTTGTGAACTTGTTGGGGTCGGGAAAAGTGATTGGCCTCTGTCAGGCTTCTTTTTGCGTAGGTTTCTGCTGAGACATGTAGCCAGCAGCTCTGCCAGGACCTCAGGAGCCAGCTCACATACAAACACCATAAGGGGCATCTGAGGAAAACAATCCAATCCCTTTTAGGGACACAGCAAAGCCGGGTAACTCAAGTTAAACATAGCAAGATACAGCCGGTCTTAGAGCTGAGTCCTACGCCATTAGCACTGCTTCCCTGTGTTTTTGAAACATGCATCTGTATAAACCTGCCTGTGCAGACATCCCCAATCCCAAGCTGGGTCTGCCCAAATCCAGCGACTCTGCTCCGAAATGTAGACGGCACATGGTGGTGACCAAGCCTCCGCCGGGGGAAGCCTGCTGGCCTGCCAGGCCCAGTGGAGCAGCGGAATGGAAACACCTGGAGAAGTTTTTACGAGTCCATGGAATTTCGTTGCGGGAAACCACCAGGGCAGAGACGGGCATGGCTTACAGGTACTTGCTGGTTGTAATGTCATCCAACCAGGGCACTGCACTGGAGTCAGAGGTTGCTGTTACCAGAGAAATAAGGATTGCAATAGCAAAACAAACAGAAAAAGGAGTAGGACTGGGAATGTAATGAACCCTCTTCTTGGGCTATTTTTTTTTCTTCTTTTTTTTCTTTCCTTCTTTGAGCTTTAAATTGTCTATTTCCTCTCTGCTCAAAAGGTAACGCAAGCTCATCTGGGAAGCTCCTAACCATGAGCTGCCAGCAGAAGTATTTTTGACATTGAGCAGGCAGGTGGTTTTGTGGGTCATAAGGAAGAAATGATAACGGTTTTGTCGGGACCCTGTTCTTCGTAAGAGAATTTACAAATTAAGAGAAGGATTTTTTTTTCGCTGCCTGGGCTTTAGGACTGCTATTTCCTTCCAAGCCTGAATCATGTGGTCTGTGCTAATGGCTAATAAAGTAGTTCATGAAACTGAGGTAGTTATTGAAATGACAGGACTTTTTATCAATGTAGCCCAAGATAAATTACTGGTTATTCTCTCAACTTCCAATCTCATCATTTACTCTGTGAAAGATTAACAAACGGGAGAATTTTTTTTTTTCCTGGTGTGGGGTGGGATGTGGAATATTTATAAGTTGCTCTGAGATGGGAGACAGCCTTCTTTTGCAGAACAGTTATTAGTAAAACCTCTATAAGAGGTGCTTGTGCTTAGCTAAACCACACAGCAGAAACGCTTCCTTGACCAATGCCTGGAGTTCTAAACATCTGGGAAGGCGAGCCAAAGCCATTCAGAAGGACTAGGGTGCTTGCTGAACGCTTTAAAAAAGAAAAAGGAAATATACTGTTTGTATAACTAGTTGTTGTAGCTAGGTCAAAACTTCTGCTTCACAGAATAAGATTGTTTTGCATGGACAGGCTCTCCCCAGTGATTTCAATTTTATATAACCTAAAGGCCAGTTTTAATGTATCAATAGTAGCTAGAACTGTCGTTTATCAGCTAATGTGATTAATAAAGCAATTTGCAATGAGATAGCTTCTCTCTGGAGAACAGGGTGCAGAGTTTTTATGCAGTAAAGGGCTCATGCAGAAGGCGAGTGAACTTTTCTAGGTTTCTAGGACATATAAACATAGGACAGCCCACCCCATCATGCTTAAGAAGTGGAATCTAAGAAGAATCTAGTCACCTTTTCAAGAGAACATGTGGCTCCATATACCCCTTTGTCCTGAATCCGTCCGCACAAAAAGGAGCAGCCTTCTCTCTCTGCCTCTCCACAGTCTCTCACTGTCTTCTCCATGTTTTCCTTGCCCCTCAGTGATAGACTATAGACCAGTGAGGAGGGACTGTCTCTCTTTCCATCTTTATCATAGGATGCGTGGTGTTAGCATGAACTTGGACAAACCTTCAGAGGGCAGGCCTCTTTTCCTCAGAAGTCCTGGCGTGAATATCAGTTACACATCTTGTGATGTGTTCCAATCTTCAAATATATTGATATGTTCTAGGGCAGTGTCTTTCTAATGAAGCAGAGGAATACTTTCTTCAAACCACAAAGGTGCCCTCGTTGACACTGGGGGCCAGGAGGCCACCTGCTTGAGGGGAGCCGTCATCCCCAGCCTGGTTTCTGAGGCACCGTATTATCCACAGAGTGAGAGTCCAGTTGTGATGTGACTCTTCACAATGCCTTGGAGAGCAGGGCTCTGTGACCTTGAGGATACCAGATCCTACACAAAGGAACAAACTCTTGGGCAAGCATGCATACCACTGGATCATACTCTAATAAGAAATGGGACGTAGGAGATTGTTAGCCCCAGATCAGAAATTCAGGAAAGAAAAGTGCAGTTAAATTGGGCCTAGGAACAATGAAGGCTGTGAATTATGATGACCTTGCTGAGCTCTGCCACTTCTCCCTGATGCATTTCTCCATCCCCATCCTCTCCACCCCCAACTTGAAGCACGTCTCCTTTCTTTAAATTCCACAGTACTTTGTCTATTCTTCTTTCAAGGCACTTACTAATGAACACCATTTAAAACATCCTCCTTTAAGCATTAGGAAGGTATTGTTGGGGAAGAGAATCCTGGTTCTTTTAGTTCCTCCATAACTTAGCTTTTGACCTTGACTTCTTATAAACATAGTTGAGATTTAGGAGAGAAAGTAACTTTCATATTCTAACATCTTTATGTTGATTTCCATCTTCCCTCAAGTCCATTGGTTTGGTTCAAAGACCTGGTTCAAACTGTATGTCCCATATGCTTCTTCTTTGCAATGGTATTATCGCAAGTGTAATGGAAAGAGAGTGGACGTTGGCAAGACCAGAGTTCAAATCCCAGCTTTTCTGGTTTACCAACTTTGTGACATTGGGCCAGCTGCAACATCTAAGTGCCTAACACACAGTAGGTGCTCACTAAAGGTAGGCTCCCTTCCTGCTTATTCTGTACACTCTGCGACTTGTTCTAGGAGCAGCAAATGAACGCCCCCTATAGATGAAACATAGATAGGAGAATATTTGCAGAAGGAAAAAGAAAGAATAAAAAACTCTCAGCAGTTCACAGTCTGTGTAGGTTTCCATGCTGAGCTTTAGAATTCTGAGAGGCCTGGAAGAGCTGGGTAAGCTGCTTTCTCTTCCTAATTTGGTCTGAAGCCATTGCAGCCTTCAGCCCAATACCAGCTGCTCAGGTCCTTCGATCATCTGTGATAGAGCATTATGCTGTGTTTCCATGGAGACATGGTTATATTTCTAAGTAAGGGTGACCAGGAGAGGAAAAAAAAATCAGTGAATATGCAAACACATGTATCAACTGAAAAGAAACTGGAGGAAATTGTTTGAACGTGTTTTGAAAAGTGCCACATTGCTGTGTACTGTAGATTCTTCTGTGGCTTAGAATTTTCAGCAAAAATAGACGTTTTTGTGGACTCATTTTATTAGTGTCTATAAAATAGTCACTGAAGAGGGTCCTTCAGTTATTTCTAAGTGGCTGAAAGTTAATTGTTTTTATTACATCATACCGAACTCTGAGCCAGACAGTACGCTGGAGCTTGGGTCAAGGTTAAAGTGCACTGAGAAGTAAATTTATAGACAAAGCACACAAAACAAAATAGCGAGGCTGAGTAAGGAGGGATGCATCAAACACCAGCTTTGAAGCAATTTCATAAAACTTATATTAGCCAAGAGGAACTAAAATATGTAAAATGAAGGTCTCATCCAGGAGTCAGCAAGCTTTTCTTGTAAAAGGCCAGAGTGTAAATATTTTAGGCTCATGGGCTACCTCTGCCTTTGTGAGAACTACTGGACTCCGCTGTGGCAGGGTGAGAGCAGCATTGACAACGAGGAAACAAGTGGGCACAGCTGTGTGCCAATACACCTCATTTACAGATAAGGAAATTTGAGATTTATATAATTTTCTCATATCACAAATATTCCTTTTTTCCCTCCCAAACCATTAAAAAAATATAAAAGCCAATCTTATCTTGGACACTATACAGAAATAAGTGGCAGGCTGGATTTGACCAGCAGGCTGAAGTATGCTCACTCCTGGTATAAAAACAAAGCTTTCAGTTGTATAGGTTCGTGGTCGGCAAACTGCTGCTCTCGAGCCACATACGGCTCTTTGGCCCCTTGAGTGTGGCTCTTCCACAAAATGCCACGGCCTGGGCGAGTCTATTTTGAAGAAGTGGCTTTAGAAGAATTTTAAGTTTAAAAAATTGGTATATGTACAAAAATAATAATTTAATAAAAATATATTTAAAAAATTTGGCTCTCAAAAGAAATTTCATTTGTACTGTTGATATTTGCCACTGTTGACTAATAAGTTCGCCTACCACTGGTATAGGTTATTATTTATTTGATTGTTTCTTTTTTTTAAAAATAAATCTTTATTGTTCATATTATTACAAATGTTCCTTTTTCTCCACCCCCCCCTCATTGCTCTCCTTACCAGGTTCCCACCCCACCCTCTGCCCTTTCCCCATCCCCCATTGTCCTCATCCATAGATGCACAGTTTATGTTCAGTCTCTTCCCACATCCCCCTCTCCCCTTTTCCCCAAGAATCATCAGTTCACCCCCCTTCAATACTTCTGATTCTATTATATTCAACAGTTAATATTGTTCATCAGTTTTTTTTTTTTAAATTTCCTTGGTTTTTAGATTCAATTGTTGATAGTTACGTATTTGTTGTTCATAATTTTTATCTTTATTTACTTTCTCTTCCAAAAGAACCCCCTTCAGCAATTCATATAATTCTGGTTTGGTGGTGATGAACTCCTTTAGCTTTTTTTTATTAGTGAAGCTCTTTATCTGGCCTTCGATTCTGAGTGATAGCTTTGCTGGATAGATTATTTTTGGCTATAGGTTCTTACTATTCATCACCTTGAATATTTCTTGCCATTACCGTCTGGCCTGCATGGTTTCTGTTGAGAAATCAGCTGACAATCGTATAGGTGCTCCTTTATAGGTAACTACCTGCTTTGCTCTTGCTGCTTTTAATATTCTCTCTTTGTCTTTTGCTCTTGGAATTTTAATTATGACTTGTCTTGGTATGGTCTTCTTTGGATTCCTTTTGTTTGGAGTTCTGTGCGCTTCCTGGACTTGTAAGTCTAATTCTTTCACCAGGTGGGGGAAGTTTTCTGTCACTATTTCTTTCAGTATGTTTTCAATATCTTGCTCTCTCTCATCTCCTGGGACCCCCATAATTCTGATGTTGGTTCATTTGAAGTTGTCCCAGAGGTTTCTTACATTATCTTCAATTTTCTGGATTCTTTGCCTTCTTGCTTCTGCGGAGGAGTGTCTTCTGGCTCTTTATGTTCCAAATCTTTGACTTGATTCTTGCGATCTTCCATTCTGTTTTTAGGACTCTGCATAATATTTTTTATTTCTGACAATGTATTCTTTATTTCTTGTTGATCCCTTATCATTTCTTGTTGATTCCTTATTAATTCTAGTTGATCCCTTTTCATATCCTCATAGGTCTTATCAACCTTTTCTAGAAGATTCTTGAACAACCTTATAAGTGTGGTTTTGAACTCTATATCCAGTCGCTTTTTGTCCTCCATTTCTTTCGTTTGTGATCTATTATATTTCATTGTCTCAGCATTTTCGCAGCTTCCCTGATGGGGCGGAGTTTCACAGTGGAGCCTACAGGCTTGGCTTCTGTCAGCCCCACCCTATGCGGTTCCTGGGTCTCAGTAATCCCCAGGGTCCTTCAGTACTCCCTGGAAGCACCTCTGAGAGAAAGGTGCCCTTGATTTTTGCCTGCTACCAAACAGTCTAGGCTCTTCCCCAATGAGCCCGGAACTGGGGTTCAGTTTAGTTGGATGTGGGGTTGGAGATGGCGTTCAGAGCAGTCTGGAGCTTTTGTCTCCTTCCCGCCAGGGCAATCCCATGGCATAGCCAACCGTCCCTTCTCTGCATGCAATGTGTGTGCCTCCGGGACCTCCTTTCGCCGCTCCCCCAGGGTTCCGCCTTACAGCCCAGTCTCCCTCTGGATGAGCCCGGGTCCCGTGGTCTGGCCTAGAACTGGGGTTCAGAGCAGTCAGAACTGGGGCCCAGCACAGTCCGGAGCCTCTGTCTCCTTCCTGCCAGGGCAATCTGGCAGCAGAGTCAATAGTCTGTCCTCTGCATGCAATGTGCGCGCCTCCGGGGGCTCTGCCTTTCGCCGCTCCCCTGGGATTCCGTCTCACAGCCCCGGCTACCTGGCCTAGAACTGGGGTTCAGCTCTCTCAGGTCTGGGGTTCAGCACAGTCAGAGCTTTTATCTCCTTCCCGCTAGGGAATGCCAGCCAGGCACTCAGACGGCCCCTCCCCTCGTGCTCCATCCTCTCTGTGCACGCTCGTGTCTCTGTACCTTAGGCTTTTACAGCTCCTCCGCTCTTCCTTCTGGTTTTCTCCTTGCTTCTCATTGTAGAATTTCCAGTCACTCGACTTTCCTGTAGTTCTGGGTAATGTCCATTTTATATTTTAGTTGTATTTTATTGAAATTGTTGTGTGCGACTGCGGCTAGGTGTTTACCTGTGCAGCCATCTTAGATTCTCCACCTTGATTGTTTATTTTCTTACGCCTCCTTGTGCCTAGAGGTATTTAAGGGGCCCAAGTGAATGTAATTCAGAAAAGATAAAAATAAATATAGAAGGAAAAAGTTGAGACTAAGAAAGATTAGGAGCAGGAAGGGAAGACAGCCCAGGTGAGTGAGCATGCCAGGTTCAGGCCATGCACTCGGGCCTGGATTTGGCTCTGCGCTTTCTAGCAGCACCAAACTGAGTAAAGGGAAATGGAGTTCCTTACAGCAGTCACGGAGTTCTTGAGGTAGAGGCGAGCCAGGTGTGCTCAGTAATGTGCTCGGATCTAGAGATCAGAGAGAAATTTCTCTCTTGATTCTTCTTCTTGGTGTAATCAACAACATCCTCAAAAATATCCTTACACTGTAGTAAACACAGCAGTGGGGTTCCTAGCACTCTTTCCTATGGAGCCCCTAATATTAATAATGGCAGGGCATCAAATAGTAACGCATCAAAAGCAAGTGGGTGGATGACAGATGAAATGACGCTAGTTGATAGAAACCACATCAATCAGTTTGAGATTATTTATGCTTAAAACATTTCCCAGTAATGATGACACAGATATTGTTATATATTATAGTGACAGGATTTGTCCAGGTTTATGGAATAAAACAATCGTTTCTCAAAAGATAAAACAAAAAATAGCCAGTTATGCTATTTGCCAACCAAAAAGAATTTTTTTATAGCCTTGAGTTGAAGGTGGGGAGGGAATAATAAAAGAAGGAAAGAAGAGGCAGGGGAAGTATTAGAATTATTTTATGGGACAGATTTCAGAGAAAATCTTCTCCAATTTCTGGTTTAATATCTGAGGGAAATTGAGGCTCAGAGATATTGGGTGACTGACCTGAAGGTGCAAAGCAGGGAACCCCTGTCCCTTGGGTCCCAACTCAATGCTTTCTGTAGGCTCTCCATTTTTATTTCTAGTCCCCCAATCATCCCATTCCACACCAACACACACATACACCCCCTCCCCCCCCCCCCCCACACACACCTTCCTCATGGGGATGCTGTCACATTCACCACCCTGCTCTGATCCACCTTTCCAGGTGCTGCTCTTTTTGCTCTGGTCTGGAGCCTGCTTCAGTCCTCTGCTCTACACACTGACCCTTCATCCCCGCCCCAAACACTGAGTCTCACTCATCATCACTTTTCCTATCTAGAATATTTTTTCACAGCCCCCTTGCCTAGGAAAATCCAACCCAGAGTCTTTCCCTTCTCTCTTACAGCATGACCTGTCTTTGGTCTAGATAGAGTTTGGATTATCAGTTGTGTGTGTGTGTGTGTGTGTGTGTGTGTCTTATTCTCAAAATTATGCCATTGTCACCTTAAGGATAAGGAGTAGAGTTTATAATATTTTGTAATTCTTCCATGCTTTGCACTTAGAAAGTGTTTAATGCATGTGTATTGCTTGATTGGGGTACATCCATTCAGAAGTTGGGGAACAGAAAGAAAGAAAGACATCAAAGAGCAAATAGGAACATCCCTTTCCCCATTTAATAGTGCTCTAGCCTCATATTTTCTTCTGTTACTTGATCTTGGCTGAGCCTTACTTTCTTCATCTGTAAAATGGTCCTAATTCACCAGGATGTCGTAAGAAATGAAGCCACACATGTGAAAGTCCTTAGCTCACAGCCTAACAAACTGAGTTCCCTTGCTTCAAACTCCATGTTAACCCTAGGAATCCATTATTTTGTCCTCTTTCAGAGGGTGAAAGGAAATGTATAACGATTTAGAGAGAGTGGCGGATTGAATCTTGCATAATTCTGAGCATATCACCTTCTTTCCTCACTTTCTTTTAGATTTTTTTTTTGCTTTTCCTATCAGAATATATTATTAGGATCTATAGAGAAAAAGTTTTTTTTTTTTCCTTTTTACCTTATACATGTCCTTCTATTTAATTAAGATGGCCTCATGAAGCATTGTTACAGATTACTCTCTAAATTTGGTAATATGAAGATGAATTCATGTATTTTTGTGGCTAACTTTGGGTCTAGAATAGGGGTGTCGAACTCAATCAGAGAAGGGGCCAAAATCTAAAATCCAGCCTAAATCGCGGGCCGAATGGTTTACTGAACAGTCATAAACTGACAATGTCATAAACTGACAGCGGAGTGCAGTGATGACAGCGCGGTGCAGGCCACATTGCAAGGCCTGGCGGGCTAGATTTGGCCCGCGGGCCTTGTGTTTGACATATGTGGTCTAGAACATAGATATCTGAAACAGAATGAAATGAAAGGGCTAAGACTCCTACTTGTATCTGCAATACTTCTCTCATCGGCTGGCTGGTCACTGTGTCCGAGAATTTCTTTGACCAGAGGCATCAGTTCTCCTGTTAAAATGGAATCTAAGCTCTGGCTAGTTGCTCAGTGGTTAGAGCATTGCCTGTGGACAAAGGGTCTAAGGTTTGATTCCTGGTTAAAGAAACATACCTTGCTTGGTTGTAGATTTCCCAGTCCCGGTAGGGGTGCTTGCAGGAGGCAACCAATCGATGTGTCTCTCTCACATCAATGTTTCTCCTTCCCCCCCAACTCCACTTAGACTCTTTCTAGAAATCAATGGGGAAAACAAGGGAATCTAAGCTAATCAGTGGCCTGAGCTGAAAACAGACAAGGTGGGAGAAGATTCTAGACTAAATCAAGGGAACCAAGGGGAAAGCTTGGGTGTCAGAGCCGGCTCAGAGCTACAGGCTTGATTGTGCAGGACCACTGGAGGGAGGGAGTGAAGAGGGCAGGAAAACTAGAGAGAGACGTCACTCACCCACCAGCTTTTCTCAAAGATGTCCATGCAAGCAATTAGGATGCATTCATGGGCTAATGGAGTTTTCACTTGTCTCCAAGAGAAGGTTCTAAAGTAGGGGTGCCGAACTCAATCAGAGAAGGGGCCAAAATCTAAAATCCAGCCTAAATCGCGGGCTGAATGGTTTACTGAACAGTCATAAACTGACAATGTCATAAACTGACAGCGGAGTGCAGTGATGACAGCGCGGTGCGGGCCACATTGCAAGGCCTGGCGGGCTGGATTTGGCCCGCGGGCCTTGTGTTTGACATATGTGTTCTAAAGAGAAAGAGAAACCTTTTCATGCTGAAAACTGTTCCCTGGCACAGTGAGAATGTGGAGTCCTGGCTGGAGGACTGGAAGACCATCTTCCTCTCTCTCTCTTTCCCTGATCCTCCACTCCCTTTCCGATAAAGTGAAAGTAAAGCTCCCTTCCTCCCAGGATGAAACTGTTCCTGCAAAAGGGGCCTAGAGCGACTCCGGAGAGACACCCCTGCCCTGCCCTCCCTGCTCGTCATCTTCCCTGTGTTATAGCGTGGAAGTTGCAACTTATTTTTGTTCCTAAATTCAATGCATGCTCACCCCCAAAGTATCCCCTCCCCCAAACCTCTCCCCCCAAACCTTTTTTCACTGCCTTCCCATGACCTACTTTTATCATGGAACACCTGGCGCACTCAGACCCGCTTGAAAAGTAGCTATGGCCGTGACCGTGAAAATCAAAGCCTAGAACAAAATGCTACCCGTGGAGGGGGTTGTGTTTTCAACATTAAAGAGAAAAGCCTACGTGGCTTATTTTAGACTGGCCTCATTTTGGTCAGTCGCAGGGCTGTGCTAATTTGCTCTAAGCCCTCTGGCTGTGGCTCTCCCGGCAGTGACATTTCTGGGTGAACATGGATGACACCTACATGGTTCAGGCTCAAAACCCACGTGATTGATCACATGAAACCTGAATAGGCTGCGGGTGAAGAGCCCAGGAGGCTTAGGGAAAGAGGCCCATTCAGAACAGGGCAGAATGCTATTTCCTGTTGACTGGGACAGAAGTTTTAAAACAAGTACATTTAAAAAAATATCAGTTTAGATAGAAAGTGCTCTGAAGTCTAAGCATGGGTGAGAGATGAGTGCCACTTGGAATTGAAATATTATTTTGTTTCGTTTTGAAATTTCCACTTGTGATTTTTCCAGAGGGAAAGTTGCTTTGTTTACATGGCACAATAAAAACACTGGAAATTCAAGGTCCGAAAACAACACTGGATTAAATGAATCTGCATTTCCTCATATGAAAATTGTGAGTAGCAGTTTCATATGAAAAAATAAGCATTTTGAGATCTGTGTTTTTGTCAAATATGTCTTGACTCAAGGAAAAAAAAAAAACCCAGACCTCTTCCTGCATTTCCCTGTAGTGCCTGTGAGTGCCACTAGAATGCGCTATTTCATAAAGAACATGGAACACTTCAGTACCCTGAACCCAAGAAATCTACCCATGCAATGCTAGGGCAGAACTTAAATTTGAATGTATATATTTACTTTGTGAAAATTAAGAAGCGTCTCTTGATACCACATAGAATATTTTCTATAGTGAGAAGAAAAAAAGAAGTTATGGCTAGCATACTCAGGATTCTGAGAAGCCCCTGCCCTATAGCAGGCATCTATCTATATAAAAGCCTAAGTGACCATCCAGCCATTCAACCCTTCGCCTGGCAGCAGATGCTCTGACCAGTAGAGAAGGGAGGCTGATTAACGTATTTTCCGGTATATAAGATGACCCCCTAATTTTACACAGTGTAGCACTGTGTTCTAGTAAAAAGCCTGCTCAGATTGGCCAGAGTCAGAGAGGCGGTCTATTAAAAAAAAGAACTGGTGTTGCCTCGGAAGTGGGGGGTAGTCTTATACAGCGAATATAGGCCTAAACCTATGTTTTAACTGTAAAATTAGGGGGTTGTCTTATATGCTGGAAAATACCGTACTTGTGGAATTGGCTGTGGGTTAGGTTGCTGCTGGGACACTGTCCGCTCTGAATCTGCTTCACCTGCACTCTGGACCTAGAGAGGAGGGAGTCTGATTCTGGAGTGCATGACCCGAGAACTGCCCTCTTGTAACCCAGGACCCTTTGGGGAATGTCAGAGAGCTGGTTTTGGCCCGATCCCCACAGACCAGACTGATTCATTGGTGCATAAATCTGTGCACTGGGCCTCTAGTGTTATTATAACATAATCTAGTTAGGAATTTGATAAAGTTTCTGTGTCCCTGAGTTTCTGAGCACAGGGGATTCTGAACCACACTGAAGACCTCTGGGGATGGCTGGTGGAGAAAGGAAAGGCAGATGTGTCCTATACATACAGATGTGGTCTTCCTTTAGGGAATGCTTGTCAGTTCCTTTGCACAGATAAGATGGAGCAAATTTGGTGAATCTGAAAGGTGTGTGCTATCAGGATGATCTTGCAGAAAGCCGATTCAGAATCCAGGAATGTTCTTTGGACCATGATCTTGCCAGTCTGGCTCAGCACCAAATTAGGAGGTGGACGATTGATGGTGCCCTTCTTCTTCTGTCCCCAGGGCTTATTTTCACTTCTCATGGGACATCTCTCCACACCTAGCACTTCAGCCTCTCATCCAGCGATTCCTTTGGCAGACCTTAGCTAGTTATCAACTAAGCTCCCTAAGATACCAGTTATGCATCTTGTGATGTGTCAATGTTCAGATAAAGATATGTTCTTTCAAACAATTGTGAAGCAGAAAAACACTTCCTTCAAACAGATGAAAGCAAAGCTGTCTCAGTTGAAGTTGGTGCCTGAGGGTATCTTTAAACTCTGTCACATCCAAAGGAGTGAACCTCTAATGGTGGGAGTCCAAGTTATAGAGGAGCTATTTTTAGACAGCATATGTGCCTCCCAGTACTATTACCGACTTCAATTAAATTTACACAATATACTTTCATCTCATCTACCGTCTGTATTCCAATTTTATCAGCCAGCACAATAATGCCCTTTATAGAAAACTTTTCACTCCATGAATACTGGAACTAGTTTAGAATCATGTATTTTGTTGTAGTCATGTCTCTTTAGTTTTTTTCAATCTTGAACAGTTCAGGCCAGAATAATAGCCTGGGAGGGTGGTGAGAATTGCTGTGACCAATTGCAATGTCTGCTTTGAGTTGGGAGGTGGCGCTGTAGTGCCGCACAATTGCACTGCTTGTCCTGAGGTCTCCCAGCTCCAGCTACCAATTCTGTGTCAAAGACTGCCGTTATCCAGCAAGGGCCATCACATTTTTATCCTGTACTTTAGGTCCAAAGCTGAAGTGGACCTCAAAGACTTTCTGAGAAAATTGACCTGCATACAGTCATCCTCTGTGGGCTGTTGAGAATCACCAGGAACTGGAGTAAAGCACTGACAGCCAGGGTCAAGCATACAGTTTCCTCAGACTGTTCAGCCCCAAAGTGAAGTACCCATGGAGCTGGGTCAGGGAACCACCCCAAGAGGCTGGAGCAGCAGCCAAAGGAAGAGGCCTATTCCAAACAGGCTCCAGCACAGAAGAAGTGGATTCCGGCAGTAGGTTTTGGTGAGCCCACTGCGGGAGCAGTGGGAGTAGCTGAGCTGCCCCAGGAGTCAGGAAAACACGGGTTCTGAGTGGGTTAGATGTAATATTTTTAGACCCAACTACCTTTAATCTATTTTTCCTTCCATGATGTTCCTTTTAATTTGTTAAGGCAGGGTGAGATAGAAGCTCTGACAGTTGTGGAGTATGGGTGTAGAATATGCAGCTCATTAAGTATCTGAGCTCCTGCTTTAGCATCAGAAGAATCTGTAACAGGTCACTGATTCACCCTCCTTTTGAAATTTTACAGCACTCTTTAACTCGGCACACGGTGACAGCACATACATTTAGAAGCCTTTTATGGCTTATAAAGGAGCTATGATTGCTTCCTGAGAGGATCATTGTGTAAGATGGCACCTCTATGAATGACTTTTGAAAAGATTAATGCTCACTGGAACTTCTTTGTAAGATTCAGCAAACTAGCACCTCTCTTCTTTACCGCTATTTTTCCCCTTAGCACCCTTATTTATTCCTGTATTGTCTGTCCCTTCTCCTGGAGTGAACTCTAGGAGGACAATGATTTTTATCTGTAGGGTTAATTGCTGAATCCTCAGAACCTGGTGTCTAGTGCAGGATTCAATAAATATTTGCTGAATAAGTGAATCATCAAGCAGGGGTAGGACAAATAAGTCTTCACGGTTCCCTGGCTGACAGCATGCTGGGTTATCAGACACAGGGATGGAGTGTTCAACCAGGCTCTCCACCCAGAGTTTCTCTGCCATGTACTTTCTCTGTTTACTAAAAGCATCCAAAGTGTCCTTATTTAGGACAGTGATATTTAGAGACAGCATTGTTCCCACAGGACATAGGTCCTTAGCTTTTGGATTTTAAGATCCTTTGTAAGTATCCTTATACTTATCATATTGTCATGTGCTCAGTTTATTTTTGTTTCTCTGCAGACATTCATCTTGTTCACTTCTCATTCACTCATTTGCTTCACTCTAATCCCAGAGTTTTCACTGTACTTTCCTCCAAAGTGGGGTCTTGAGTTACAATGACTAGTACAAGACATTTGGGGCTTTCACTTCTCCTTGGAAATGGTGCTTATATACCTACATATGGAGCTATGGGCCTCTCCTTTCTCACCTCTTCCCACCACAAGCTCTTCCCCTCCGACCCTTTGTGCTTCAATCCCATTGGCCAGCCCTCTTTAGTTTACTCTTTTTCTGATCATCTTCTATTTCTATTTCATTACAAGAGGGGCACCATCTTATTATATCACCTAGGTGTCATTCAGGGACAAGTCTGGAGAGTCAGCCCTCAGGTTGGGATTCCTGGATTACCCATCATCCTACATACACTAGAAGATTTTTCTGTTTACTCAGTAATTATAAATGGTTATGATTGGATCTTCTTGTTCTTAGTGTGATCAGACTGTTCCAGGAACAAGCTGGCCAACAACAAGGAAACTCTAGCTGGTGATGAGCAGTTGCTGGATGGTACCTTGCTGGTATCATTAGGTCATTGTGGGGCTTTTCACTTGAGTCTGGCTCTACTCTACTTCCTGGGAAAGATGCTGACTTGTTCAACTCAGTGTTAGTGGAACTGGGCAATGGCAATAGTAGGTTTTCCTACTCCATGGCTTTAATTGCCTGAAGGAGCCTGAGTGACACTCAATGACAGTGGACAGAGTCCAACTATCTGCTTTATGATCCTTCCTCACAACCATTTCCTCTCCAAAGACCTTCCATTTCTGACTCCACATTCACCAATTCTTGGTTTCTGGGTGTCCTGTATGGGTTAAATATTTTACATAATTAGTCCCATGCCCCCTTTAAACTGTTGGGTGATCCAAAACACATTCTCTTAGAAGATGGAAAATCAGGTCCATGTGGCCAAATCTAATACATTTTATAATGGAACTCTTTTTATGAAGTCATTTTGTATGATAACTAATCAGTCTTTGTTGTTAGGGTAAAGTATCTATTTTTATTGTTCTTCTTGAACCACTTAGCTTATTTCTTCCCTGACATACACAGATTTTATGTTTCATTCAAGAGCTATTACTGGGTGTTAACCTGTGTTATACATTAGTCCAAGAATTTGGGACAGAGCAGTGAACAGAACAGACTAAGTTCCCTGCTTTGTTGAAGATTTCATTTTAGTTGAGGTAAGGTAGACAATAAATTCACTAACTAAATAAAGTTTGTAGCATTTCAAAACGAATAAGTTCTTTATAGAAATAAAAAGTATGGAAGGAGGATGAGGATATGTGTCAGAGGATAGTTGCAATTTTAAGTATTGTAGCCAGAGAATATGGCTATAATACTTCTCACTGAGAAGATGACATTTGAATAAATATCTGAAGGAAATGAAAAGGACAATGAGTTTTCCTGGGGTGGGAGGAGAGTACTGCAGACAGAGGATACAGCATGTCTAAAGGCTTAGAGTGAGAGCATATAAAGGGAGAAACATCACAGAAGCCAAGAGGAAGTGAAGAGTGAAAGAGTAGCAAGAAATAATGTCATGAATGTAAAGGAGAATACTGCAAGTTCAAATGTTTCCCAAGACCTTCCTCAGGGTCAGTGATTCACTAGAAGGACTCACAGAACTCAGCAAAGCCATTATACTCACAGTTAAGGTTTATTACAAAAAACGAAGAAAAAAAAAAAAAGAAAAAAGAAAAAGAGAGAGATACAGATTAAAATCAGCATCAAGAAGAGGTGCCTAGGGGTACAGTCCAGAACCAGAAAAATCTGGTTGTCCTCTCCAATGGAATCATGTGGAAAGCACTTTTAGCTCAACAATAATGTGGGACAATATGCATGGAATGTTGCCAACCAGGGAAGCTTATCAGAGATTTGGTATTCATAGCTTTCATTGGAGATTGGCTACATAGACACACGAACCACCTGTATGGTTGACCTTGGTCTTCAGCCTGTGTGGAGGTTGAACTGAATCTGTATAGCCCAAGGCCTCCAGGTAAACATAGACACTTCTGTTGGGTAGAATAATTCCAAGGCTTAGAGTTTATCTCCCAGGAGCTGGGGCAAAGGGCCAAACCTTTCTTTGGTCACCCCATCCCCAGCTACTTGGCTGAGAATGGGGAGGCAGAATATTGTTGGTATGAGAAGAGGGGCGTAGATTATTGTGAGGCAACCTACATATGTCAACCACATTCTCTAATAATCACATCTGGAGGAGACAGATGTATAATAAGCTGGTATGATAATAAACTCCCGGAAATAAGATTCCAGTTGGTCAGTCATCTGGAAATTGGGAATGAGGCTACCCTGCCATTAACCAGCAGTGTGCTATCTCCATTGCTGGAGCTTTGTTCTCTTATTGCTCTAAAATCCTCTGACTTTTTATGTGTAGAGGGATATTTTCCTCTTTTTACATCCCCAACGGCTTATGCTACTTAATCACATGACTAAAATAAGCATAAATCTCATTTAACTAAAGGTAAGAAGGGAAACACTGGCTTTGAATGATATTTAATTTAGCATGGAAAGTAATGCATTTTTAATAAGAAACACATTAAAAACTCATAAAGTGGTTTATTTATAAGGTGATTATTCCCCCCACCCATTATCCCAATAACTACAGTTAAGTTCCATCAACTATTCAGGAAGTGCAATTACACAAATTCCATGTTTTATTTTGCATCTGATTATAGTAGTTCTCCCTCTGCATACAGACTGTGTGTGAAGAGTAAATGCATAAAATTTTAGACTCTGTGAGAACACGTGGATAATCAAATATATCTTCCCCACCTCCCAGTAATGTTACAAATACATTTTTTTTGAGGCTTGAAGAGTTTAAGCAATCTGGTAACAGTCACATAAATGGTTTGCTAAGTTCTAGTTAAGAACTTAACCAAAGACTTTTGATCTATTAGTTTACTTGTCGTACAACAGAATTGCTCAAATCAATGAAGATTAACAGTTGTGCCTGGGCATTATGCCAATTCCTGACTCATAACAAAGGAGCACACGGTTCCTGGATTTAAGCAACTTCAAGAGCAATCCAGTTGGTGAGAGAACCATGTCAACCAGATAATTAGAGTCTTGTTAGATACATGCAATATTGCTATTCTAAATACAGTCATAATAGCAGAGCAAAGTGATGAATGCTTGCTTGAGACTCCAAGATGACTTTGAAGAATTGTCAATTTCATGCACAGGGTTTTGAAGGATGAATAAGAGTTTTACAATTGTTCCAAAACTGGGAGAACATTTGGTGTAGAGACAATAGTATGCTTGAAGGCCCAGGGGTAATTATTATATAAACAAGTTTTGGAAACAGAAAGATCTGGATTGAATGCTGTTTCTAAGGCTCACTAAGTGAGTGACTCTCACAATTTGTTTATCCCTTTTGCACATTCACTTTTGTCCATCAGTAAAATGGAACTAATAGTACCTATCCCATAGGATAATGGAAAAAATTAAATAATGTTACAACTATAAAACACATACATAGTAGGAACTCAGGAGCAGGTAGCTACTATTCTCCTCTTCCTTCTTACTTCCCTGCAGACCTTCCTGATGAGGATAGTGCTGGAAGAGGAGATTAAGAGGCAGGAAAGAAATATGTTGATCATTGGAAAAGCTTGCTGTGAAAACTGTTGCTGGATACTTAGGTAAGAAAGGACAAGATCAAATTTGCATCCTAAAAAGGTAGTTTTGGAAGAGCTGTGCATAGAAAAGGATAGAAGGCCATTTCACTGAGTAAGGGCAGTGGCATGGAAGGAAGAAGAGAGCACAGACTGAACAATTTGGGAAGGTACAAGGAGTGGGATGTATTCTGGTACAGCTCTGTTCACTGCATTTTGTTTTCATTTCCACATGTACTTGAGAGATTGTGTAGAAGGGAAAATGCTCACTGGTTTAACTGGGCCCTAAGGTATGGCACTCTGGCATCAGGAAGGAGGCAGAGGGGCAGAACTCTGCAGCAGCTGCTGTTGCCTTAGGTTCTTGGGTCCCTAAAGTGCTTGCACAGAATCACTTAAATCGTCCACATTCCGATTCACATGAAAAGAAACCTCAGAGAGAGCCGCTGCACAGTCAAATCTTTTCTCCCTTGCCTGACTTTAAAGCAACTCCTAAGCTGCTACATTCCTGAGGCAATGATCTCTTCACTGTAATTTGTTAACTCTGAGTAACCTCAAATACATCACTTTTAAGGAGCTCAAGACTTTTCTCTGAGGCTGCTTGTGTCTCCTCTTTAACAGACCTTGAATGGCCCAGTTGGGCATAGAGCTGGCTCCCTGGGGAGTGCTCAGCAGATCCCTTGGGTTGACTGCACAATCTCCATCACCTCCATCACTTACCTTATACTTTCCTTTAAAAGCCATGCAACCTTTACTACCTTTGTCTTTTTGTTTCAAATTAGTCTTTTAAAAAAATTTCATTATTAAGTTATTACATATGAGTCCTTATCCCCCCTTTACCCCCATTTCCCCACTCATGCCCTCACCCCCCTGCTGTCTGTGTCCATTGGTTAGGCTTATATGCATGCATACAAGTCCTTTGATTGATCTCTCCTCCTTACTCCCACCCTCCCCTGCCTTCCCTCTGAGGTTTGATGGTCTGATTGATGTTTGTCTCTGGATCTGTTTTTGTCCATCAGTTTATGTTCATTATATTTCATAAATGAGTGAGATCATGTGATATTTATCTTTCTCTGACTGGCTTATTTCACTTAGCATTTTGTTCTTCAGTTCCATCCATACTGTTGCAAATGATAAGAATTCCTTCTTTTTTTACCACAGCATAGTACTCCATTATATAGATGTACCAAAGTTTTTTAACCCACTCATCTACTGATGGGCACTTAGGCTGTTTCCAAATCTTAGCTATGGTGAATTGTGCTGCTATGAACATAGGGGTGCATATATCCTTTCCAATTGGTGTTTCTAGTTTCTTGGGATATATTCCTAGAAGCGGGATCACTGGGTCAAATGAAAATTCCATTTTTAGTTTTTTTGAGGAAACTCCATAGTGTTCTCCACAGTGTCTGCACCAGTGTGCATTCCCACCAGCAGTGCACGAGGGTTCCTTTTTCTCTGCATCCTCGCCAGCACTTGCCGTTTGTTGATTTGTTGAGGATAGCCATTTTGACAGGTGTGAAATGATACCAAATTAGTCTTAACAGCCCTTTTACTGATGGCAAAACTGTAAGTTAACATAACCCCACCACCACCACCACCACCACCACCAACTTCCCCCTGACTCCCAGAGGACTGATATATATATATATATATATATATATATATATATATATATATATATATATATATGAATACCTGATTTCCAACCTCCTAACATGGGTGTGCTAGGATCAGTCAGAGAGAGGATTTTTCCATTTTATGCTTATTTTAGCTCTCACCAGCATTTTGGTATTTAGTCATATTTTTGTTTTAAATATAAAGAGCCATATATACACTTTGACAATGTTTTAATTCTGCCCACTTTGGGGCTTCTGTACAATCTATGAAAGCTGGTTTACATACAAAAGCAACATGGCTCCACACTGTTCATAAAATGATTGGTCTTTTTTTTATATACATTATGTACAAAAGATCTATACGTGGGAACCCAGATGAAATTAAGTACAAAATTATTGGCAAGATATTTCTGCACTTATCTGTAAAAATAACTATGACTGCCTATTTTAAAAAAGAAATACTCACAGAATTTCCTTAGATCTGACATAATTTAGGTATTGAAATCGTTCTAAGAATTTACAAAAGCTCAGGGCACACAGTTAGAACACTGTGTTTGGGCTAACCTGACTTTCAGGATTGGGCACATAAAAGAAGTCTTTGAAAAATTCACATCTGAAGTGCTTTCATTACTTGAAATCATAAAGTGGTTTTCTAAACATTGCTTGAAGCCAAATGAATAGATCGCATACTTAGCATGTATTTATACTGGATATTGTTAAGCAAGAAAGACGGAACAAATAGTAGCAATAGTACTCTACCCATTTACTTTTTTGCTTTAGGTAAATTTGCTATTTATTCCAATTTTAGGACTTGCAATTATGCAGCCAATCAACTAATAATTTTGACCACCTGCTACATGCAACACATTATGTTAGACACTAACAAGGCTCTAACGACTCTCAAACCAAAACATCCTGGCAGCTGCCTTTAATCTCCTCCTTCCTGACTGTCTGGAGGGGTTAGTTATCTTGTTTTCATTGGGCATTCATCTGTCTTCAGCAGTTCAGTCAGGTTGGAGAGGACCACAGATGTTAAGATGTGGAATCTCTCACTTGAATAGGTGGCCACTACCATCTCTTATTGATGTGTGGTGTCTAAAATTCTTTCAGATCATTCCTGCTGGGGTCTCTAAGAGAGACCATTTGCCAGCCATCATTTTGACATCTTCAGTAACTATTACCCTTGCATTAAAACAAAACAAAACAAAACACTCACCAAACAGCTTGACCTTGGATCAGCCGGGGCTTCTGCACATTCTGTGGCTCCAAATGAATAAAAACAACTCCTCATCTCCTTCATGTGATTGGCTGTTTCAAGCTTAAGCCAAAGGAAGCTAAAGTCCCCACTGACACCTGTTTAAGACAACAAGATCAACAAAACAAGGAAAAACATTCTATAAAGTCAATTATGGGATTCACATAATTTGGGTGCTCTGAAGTTAGCAACACATTGCAGAAGAATTATACCTAGGTAGTTTAAAAACTGTTTTTAATACTGAAATCTAGCTGTACATATTTGAAAACAGGACTCATACTGTGCTATCTTCTATGGTAGCCACTAGTAATATGTGGATAATTGAAAGTTAATGTTAAATTAAAATAAAATTTAGATCCTCAGTAGCATTAACATATTGCAAGTACTAAATATCTGCATGAGGTCGGTGGCTACTGTGTTACATAGTCAAGCTATAGAACATCTCCATCATCAATGGAGTAGTCCTGTATTAAAATATCAGCTCAAGGAAATAATCTCAGACTCAGCAGCCATGGGATTGTCTTCACTTTCATGTATTTTTTCCAGGTTTTCAAATGAATTATGGCACTTAAAAATTTTGACATAGTCCCTTTATCTTGAGACAAGTCAAATAGTGGGAAGGTCTGGCCACCGACAATGCTGTCCTTATGGTGAAAGTGTAGGAGTAATAATTGTTAAGTATCCAATTACTACCTGCCAGTGGGGTTGATTTAGTAACTTGTAAATAAAACTCTGTTATGGAGAAGGTGTCAAAATGAACCTCACCGAAGAGCATTTTGATAAATGCTATTCTGCATGCCCAGTTATTTTTTAAGGCAATGAGAACCATTATTTGGTCTCTGTGATGAAATTACCACAATGAAGAGGTTCCTGGCACCAGCTGAACCCTGTGATTTGGGAAAGAGAAATATGAATTTTGTCTTTATTCTTGTTGGTTCAAATCCATCCATAACTTTTGATGGGTGTAGACATTTAGATGAAAAAGCACTTATAAATTAAACTTTATCTTATTTCATTGCCCTTTTGCAATAATGGCAAACTTTGTACAGAATTATAAATCAAGGCCAAATGTTGCCTGGATGCCATAGTACAAAGATTCATTTAGTGTGCATACAACCTTATGATCTACAAGGTGATTCATCACTTATTATCCTGTCTTCTGATGGAGGCGTTGGATGCTGATGCATACTAATGTGCAAAGTCAATGCTGGGTGTCGATTCTTTTCAGATCTAACTGTTTCTTAACCCATTGGCTGCAGGGAGGGTTGCCTTTCAGAATCAATGACGTAAATACAGTGAATTAATCTGGGAAAGTGGTGAAATATGAAGCATGGCTTACCCTACCTCCGCTTGGCTGTTAACAGTTTGGTGAACATTGCAGTTTAGTTGTGACCAGATAAAGCAGGAGATGAGTGCCCCAGAAGAGAAGAGATCTGTGTACTTTTCAAAGTGCTTTGCCATATAATAACCCATTTGATCCTCACATCATTCTGTACCCAAGCAGGGAACGTTTAGGTGCCACAAATGAGGCAGCTCTCTGGAGAAGAATTGATCACGTGCCCACCTGTGTCCCATTGGCTCTGCTCCCCCGAATATGCCTCTGTTGTAATTATCTGTATGCCTCTCTTTCACTAGACTTGAAGGTGGGGGTGAGACAAACATGTTCTTTTTTTTTTTTAAAATATATTTTATTGATTTTGTACAGAGAGGAAGGGAGAGAGATAGAGAGTTAGAAACATCGATGAGAGAGAGTCATCGATCAGCTGCCTCTTGCACACCCCCCACTGGGGATATGCCCGCAACCAAGGTACATGTCCTTGACCGGAATCGAACCCGGGTCCCTTCAGTCCCCAAGCTGACGTTCTATCCATTGGGCCAAACTGGTCTCGGCAAACATGTTCTTATTTATCTCATTTTCATGGCCTCTAGCACGATGCCTCAGATATAAGTATTATCTGCTCAGAAAAAGAAGGGAGAATGTAACACAAAAGAACTCCAAAGGAGGTAGGATTTTTTTTAAGGGAGGAAAACATTATGCTGGGTTTTGTTTGTTCTACTGAAATTCAGGAAGATGACATTTAGCATGATCTGGGTCACACAGTCCCCAGTGTTGGAGTTAGATCTAAGAGTTGGGTCTTCTTTCAGAATACATTTCCCACCAAAACATTCTATTCTTCTCATACTGCTGAATATTTATTTTAAGACATTCTATTTCTCTTTGTAGCTAGTTCAGCAAAAGGGAACATGAATCTTAAACTGAATTTTGAGTAGTAAGAGATTACAAATGCTTGAGTAGGAAGAATTGAAAAGCTGCACTGCTGTTTATACTTTTGTTCCTGGACATGATGTCTTAAACCTCTTTGATGTGAAAGGAGATCGCAATGAAAGCAAACATGTGACTACAGTGTTCTATTGTAGCCCGGGCTCTAAGCACAGACAGAGGAATGGATTTTCTGGTCACGGATGAACACAGGTACGTGATACTGTGAGTGGTCAGTGGTATGTGTAGGTCATGGGCCTGCTCCAAAAGTCTTGTTCTGTGCTCAGGCTAGAGATTCAAAAGGAGAGACAGAGTTCGATGAGCAGAATAACAGAAAATTGAAGAGGTAGCAATCTCCACAATCAGAGGACTCTGTGTTTCACATAATGAGTGGACACTCCTAGCTAACAAAACCGAGCACTAGGTTTACTCTTTTGACAAACATCGTAACTCCTTTACTGACCTTTTATGTTGCATTTGCTTTTTCTCTTCTGAGCAACTGTTTTTGCTATATTGAATACTTTTACTTATACTTGTCTTTAGCATTACTTTTTATATTTATGGTTTAACTCCCTTTTATATCTTTGAGCTCTCCCTGTTTTAATTTTCAAACATAAATGATTGGTACTTGCCTTTGACAATAGTAGTTTTGCCTTTATCTTTGCATGGTTTTAGTTACCAGTGGTCAATCGTGGTCTGAAAACGTTGAATGGAAAATTCCAGAAATAAATAATTCATAAGTTTTAAATTGCACATCATTCTGAATAGTGTGATAAAAATCTCATTTCGTTCCACTCTGTCCTTTTTGGACATGAATCATCCCTTTGTCCAGCCTGTACATACAATGCAGTAAGATATTTTGAGAAAGAGAAAGACCACATTTACTAGTTTATAACTTTTATTACAGTCTATTGTTTTAACTTTATATTTTATATGAGTTATTATTGTCTCTTACTGTATCTAATTTATAAGTTAAACTTTAATATAGGTAGGTACCTATAGGATAAAATATAACATATATGGGTTCAGAATATTCAAAGTATCAGGCATCCACTGAGGGTCTTAGAACATATCCCCGTGAAAGTGGGGACTGCTGTACCATTGTGAATCTTGCTGAATTGGGAACTTGTTTACTGTGTTTTCACAAAGCTTTCCTCCCCTCTGAGTCACAGAGTGGTTCCTTGAAAGTGTGTGAGGGATTCTAAGCTTGTGTTCACATGCAACGGAAAGCCGGAAGTGATGTAGGGGACTGAGGTGTTATGGGAATCGTCCAGCTTTGGGTTGGAGTTCATCTCCCTCATTTCTTCCCACCTGCAGATGTTCCATGACCATGCATATATTGTAAGGAAGAGAGGGAAACAGCCTTACTTGATGTAGAGGTAATATGCCAAGATAAAATTGCAGAAGTAACAAGAAAGTGAAACACTGCAAATAATTTGCTGAGCTTTACATTAAGTGTAGTGCCAACGAAGTTCTCAGTGTTATGCCATGGTACAAAGTAGAGTTGAAGTGGACATATTCCCTTCCTTGAGGTCCCATGACCTGTGAGGCCCACATTGAGTTTGGAATACATACAAAGGCCCTGGGGTCTTAGCCTTTGATGGGCCAGGGGCAACAGAGGATGCATTTGAAAATAAAGAGTAATGGAAGAACCAGTAAATGAATTGTGTGGTAGGACCAGACAAACAATAACAGAGTAAGATAGAAAAGTAACAGGCAATCCCAAACCAATATCTTATTTTTATCATTGTGTTAGAATATGGTATATGATATATTTAAAAGTAACATAATTAATGAAATTCAGTGAGATCCCTCTATTTCTTATGTGGTTTTGAACCTGTTAAAGATCTTTCAGATATCATCTTTTAGTTCTTTGCCAATAGTTTATTTGATTCTGTGGTAACTGCACTATTGCACAGGCACCCCTTTCAACTAACTGTACGGTTGAAATGACTAGAGAGAATGTGTGGAGTGAATAAATTGGTCAATAATTTTATGACAAGATCTTTATTCCAATTAAGCATCTATCCATTTTATTTTATTTTATTTTATTTTATTTTATTTTATTTTATTTATTGATTAAGGTATTCATATATGTCCTTATCCCCCCCTTAACACCACCCCCACTTTGCTCATGCCCTCACTCCCTCTCCTCTCAACCCCTAGGTATCTGTGTCCATTGGTTAGGCCTATATGCATGCATGTAAATCCTTTGGTTGATCTTCCTCCCTCACCCCCACTTTCTCCTGCATTCCCTTGAGGTTTGATGGTCTGATCAATACTTCTCTGTCTCTGGATCTGTTTTTGTTCATCAGTTTATGTTGTTGATTATATTCCACAAGTGAGTGAGAGCATGTGATATTTATCTTTCTCGGATTGAATTTTTTTGCTTAGCATAATGCTCTCCAGTTCCATTCATGCTGTTGCAAATGGTAAGAATTCCTTCTTTTTTATAGCAGCATAGTATTCGATTGTATAGATGTCCCACCGTTTTCTAATCCACTCATCTGCTAATGGGCTCTTAGGCTGTTTCCAAATCTTAGCTATGGTGAATTGTGCTGCTTTTGAACATAGGGGTGCATACTAGTTGTACTGGTTAATAATGCAGATTTTTTTCTTACTTTTTTAAAAAGCATCTATTTTCCTAATAAACTTCTTTGAGAAGTTTGTGCTTTTAGTGCAACTTTGTAAAAAGAGTTTTTTAGGATTTTTATGAACCAGTTTATATTTGCAGTGCTATTTTATTTTATTTTACTATATTTGCAGTAGTTTGGCAGGACGTTTGGAAGTCATTCAGGAAACCGGCACTTCTTGGTTTCCTTGGATTGTCCCAGCAGGACAACATGACTAGCATTGCCCCATTGCCCCAGGTAGTTTAGGACCCTACTCTGACTCCAACAGGGCAGAGAGTCCTTTGACCCAAGAAATGTGCCCATCCAGCTGTTTGTCCTGTCTGGACCATCCTTCCTGCATATCCTGAGTTCCAGGGAGCAGAATAACAGAAAATTGAAGGATGAAATTTTCTAGAGGGCCTGCATAGCCTCTTCTATGGGTCTCCTCCCTGGAGGGTGTGGATGTGCGGGCTGAGATGTCTGCCTAGGCTGGGCTGTTCTCAGGGGGTGGCATGTGAGGCTCTTTGCAGAGACCAAAGGAGGACAAGATGGAAAAGAAGGGGGCTTTCATCCACAAAGATTAGGCATGAGCTTGTCTCTGACATGCCCATTAAAGGGCAGTGGCAACATAATCATCTTTAGAATCAAATTATTTCTGAGAATTTCTGAAAAGCTCCCTAAAAAGTAATAGTTCCACTCTTCTAAGCAAGAAGGTTGATTTTATTTTCTAACATAAACTTTATCTGAGGATGACATCAAACAAACCTGAGAGATGTTCTGTGCTATGACAGCACTACTGAAATAAAAAGTGTATAATTTTCAAAGGAGCTTACTTTGAAGAAAATTCATTGAAATGTATAAGATCTGATATGTGTGGTAAAAACAACAGTCAAATAACTTTTTAACCAAAAGAAAAAATGTCAGTGCCTATTGGTGTTACTCATGGAATTTTTATGGTATAACGTGTTGTGTGAAATATTCAGCCAAAAGTCAGGAAAATGGCACTCTAGTTCTAGCAATTCTGTGGAACAGCTGAATTATTTGGGCCTTGACCTTTTAGGATCTCAGATTTGATGTCTATTAAATGAGGGAGAATAGACAAGATGCCCTCTAAGGTTTCTTCTATATTCAAAAATCCAGGAGTTTTGTATAAGCCATCTTCTCTTGGTTAGATATGTGACATAAGATATTAATCAAATCAAAGATACCATCAGTTGTACGATACACCATTAATTTTCTACTGTTAAGAATGAGACACACTGCCTTTCATAGTTTTAAGACTATTGACTCTTAAGAAGCATTCCGGTTTTGAGATGTGAAAAATATTTTAAAAAGTATATCTTAGAGTCTCTAATAAATGGTGATTCTTATCTTATTCATCCTACCATCCTTCAAAGAGTCTTACAGAGTACCTACTATATCTAGTTAATCATTTATTCATTCATTCAATAAATAAATAAATATAAACTTAGTGTCTACTGTATTTCAGGCAAAACAACATGCATATATCAAAACATATTGAATAATGGAATTTTAGAAATATGCCCGCCTTCCATAGCATCAACATGTATACCAAACTAGAGATGTGGATGAGAATTCAGTTTAAGAAAACAGCAAGATCTTCTCTTTTGAGGACAGCAGAATCACCAGAAGCTTGACCTGTAATGTGCTGAGAAATGGAAGGCAGGTAAACAAGAATCCCTAGACCCGTTTCTTAGTAATCAAGGGAGCCTGGTTACTTTTCCACATTTCTATGAAAAATCTTGTTGAAACAAGCACCACCTAATTCCATGACTCCAGTAGATTTCTTTTCCAGTAGAAATAAGGCAAGAAGTGAGTGTTCTATTAAACGCTTTTTTTATACTATACCACATTAAGCAATTTTAGATGATGTATTATTATTCTACATTATTAAACTTATTCATATGCATGTAAATCTTCATATTATCCATTTGTGTCACATAGTACCCCAAGACTAAGTAAGACCTTAAAGCAACACTCTGTAGGGAATGATACTTCCCCTAGTGAGCTCATTCTCAGAGTCAGTGTCTTGAGTGCATTAGGCAAGTAACAAATAAAGTTCATTCAGCCTCAATATGTTTATCTATTGGGGTTGTGATGGGACTTTAGGAAGATGGCAAAAGAATTAGCTAAAAATGCTCGAACCCACTTTCTATAATGGAAACCATGTACAGTGATTTTTAAGCCTAATTCTATACAACAATGATCTGCCCCTCTTCAAGAAGGAACTGTCAAAACCCCTAAGTCAAGGATGACTAAGAAAACAGTTTATGTTCTTGTTTGGCTTGGATTTTCCTTCTTGACTGTTTGGGTCACGTGGAATATTTGAATATTTCTAATCGGCCTTTTCTGTCTTTCTCTGTTTCAAGTTGGTTTTAGGCACAGGGTCCTGATCAGTCACATTTCCTGCTGCTACTGAAGGCTGCTCATCCTGAGAGCAGCTTCCTTCTGGGTCCCAGGTCCCAGTATCCTGTTCCTCTGTGATCTGAGCACACTAGGCTTTCTGATCATTAAAATCTCTTCTCCAAATTGGGGTGAAGAGAGGAGTTCCACACACTGCTCTTAGGATGAACTGGGCAAAATATGGCAACCAGGATACTTTGAATCATGGTTCAAAGGTTTATGGCAGGTTATCTGCATGAGTTTCAATACTACCTAATTATGTTTTCTTTGCTATTGCATAATCTACATTAGGAAAAAATTTATAGCTGTTTAAATATGTTGCTTAGGGCCATATCATAGTCAGAAACTTAATACGCGCACACACACAGACACTTAAACCAGTTTCCACTTACATCATTTGATCTATGATACCCCTTCCAGGAGCATTATTGTAAGAGTAAGAATGGTTCATATTGATTTCTTTCTCTTATAAATGTCATTGAAGAGTAGCTTTCCTGAAGAATCCTAATCCTTATGAGTACGTTTTAAATTTAAATGTCTCCCCAGTGGTCCTTTGGCTATGGAGAAATTAGCACAGACTATAAAGCAGAGTGCTTGGAGGACTCTTCTTGAGGGAAATGGGAGAGCAAGAAGGAGATTTATGCCTTTCATTTAGTGGTAATACTTATTGTATGCAATTTTATACCATTAGAATCATTAGAGGGCAAGGATATTAAATATGTCCTCCCTGTAGGCAGACTTTCGTAACATTTTCCTCTGAATAATCCAATCACAAGGAAGAGTCCAATGTGGATGTATTCTACTGCTCTAACTGTTTATTTCAAGGGCTCTCCAATCCCCCTTTCCGCCCCACCCTCATCCCTCAGTGCTGGAACACCACAGAGCCTGCAGTCCTTAAGGGCATAATAAGCTGTCTTCTCTGACCATCTGTTTCTGAAAATGCCTTTTGAAATCAACAGCAAAAATGCCCAATCTATTGGTGAGTTCCAGTTTGTAAGCTTCTCTTATAAACCACAGCCTGCTCAGGGATCTATGAATGTAAGTCACAGATTTCTGGGAGTAGAATGTATTTGAGAATGTGAGTGCATGCCAGGCAAGGTTTTTTTTTTTGTTTTTTTTTTTTTTCATAAGACATCTTATCACAGACACTTTTCAAATGCATTTCAGCAAAACCTGGACATGGTAGACTGGATTCCCTATTTCCTGGCAATGTCTGGCACACGTAATTTAAAAAAGTATATATAAAATTCAAATACATGTTGAGAATAATCCTTGAAATTGAAACAAGATGAGCAATTGATGCCCAGCAGATTCACACCCAAACCTGGCAATTTTCATCAGAAAATGTTACTAAACCGATCCTGTGAGCAAATACAACCTAATTTCCTTTGGTTGCTCTGTTTCATAATTCAAATGGCACTTTAAAAAAGGGAATTAAAGGTGGTGACATGGCTGGTCACTTAATATCTAGCCCAGTGGCTTGTGGTACTAAGGAAAGATAGAGGCCCTTCTAGGCAAACTGAGGCAGTCATTGTGAAAGTCGTAGGAAAATGAGACAAGGAGATAAGACCCTTAGGCCAAAGGACTGAGGTAGGATATGGAAAGTCCTCAGGATGGTATCAGAGACTGGATTTTACCAGCCATGGGAGGAACTGATACCTTTTAAGGTGGAGTAGTTCCATACTGTCTTTGTAGCCCCACATTTTCCTTGCTGTAACTCTACACCAACTTTGCTGTCATTGGGCAAATTCTTTCAGAGACTGGTTTGGGCATTTTATGCACTGATGGGCCTTAAACATTTTGCTGCTGGGGAAAGCCATGTAAGGTTCATCAAAAGCACCTGATGGTGCTGTCTAGCAAAGGCTTCTTCTCTGAAGGGGGGAAATTGCCTGGAAGAAACTCTGAATGTCAGATGCCTCAACCCACGCTGTCAACTTCAAAAAGTAGTAACCTGGCTATAAGATCCTGCCCCAAAAAACCTATGTTCAGTAGAAACGGACTCAGCACTTTTCTTATAGCACATCTACTATGTCTTAAGAAGTGCACTGCTGATTCCTCAGTAGGAGCAACAGGATTTTTATCAAGATGGCCGATGAGCTGACCACAGTGTTTCTGAGATGAAAGAATGATGGGGGACATAGTAAGTTATGAGAATAAAAGAAAAAAATAAGAAGAAAATTTATCCTCTGAACGTGGGGCTCTTTCTTTAACCAATTATTAACCAGAAGTGAGTGATGGACTATTTGGATAATAAGAACAATTATTATCCAGTGTTTAATAAGAAAGAAAATGGCATTGTCCATCTGGGCTTGATTCCCAACTATATTATCACTGTCTCGGGTCAAATCCTTTAACCTCTTGAAGGACCTCAGCTTCTCCATCTTTAAATGAGAACATTAATTGACATCTCTTCCAGCATTAATGCTCTAGGTAACAAGAAAAAGTGCAACAAGTTGTACGTGAAGGTTAATTTTATGTGTCATCTTCACAGAGTCCAGGCATGCCCAGATATTTGGTTAAATATTATTTCTGGGTGTGTCTCTGTATTTCCAGAAGAGTATAGCATTTGATTGGTAGACTGAGAATGCAAACTGTCCTCCCCAAAGTTAGTGGACGTATATATTAAGTTGAGGTCTTAAATCAAATAAAAAGGCACAAGAAGGGAGAATTTGCTGTCTGTCTAACTGCTGGAAATGAGACATCACTCTTCTGTCCTCAGGCTGGGGACTAGCTCTCCTGGTCCTCAGGCCTTCAGTCTCGGACTGAAACTGTACCACCAACTCTCCTGGGTCCCCAGCTTTCATATAATAGATTGTGGAACTTCTCCATAATCACATGAACCAATTCCTTATAAGTATCTCTCCCTCTTTCTATATATATATCTGTTCTGTTTTGTTTCTCTGGAGAATCCTAACTAACAACACATTGTCCACTTGGGTATGAAAATACTGCTCAAGTCTAAGAGCCTTCTTGTCTCCAGTTTCATGAAAAGTAATTTTAGGAACTAAATACTTGCTCCTTTTAAGAAATAATTGGTTTTTAGTGGTTTGTTCCCAGGTAAGAATTAAAAACATTATGTGGCTGACAGTGCACTGCGATGCTTTTTTTTTTGCAGCTGGTTCCTTGATGAGAATTCAGCAGGAGGAGCTCTTTAGCTGTGCCAACAGCTATCAGAGGGGTAACTAGTCAATAGGATCTGTGGTACTCAAGAAATTCCCAGCACAGAGTGGACTGCTTCATAAGAAATGTAATGGGCTTATTCTCGACACCCTGTTTGTCTCAGCGTATAGTCAAGGTATCACCATTGTACAGTATCAACATATGGTGAAAGAAAACCAGAAATCCCCATATATACTAAGTCCTTCTTTATGTCTATGCCTTTAAGGTGGTGAGCTGCCCCTAAATGTTAGGTGCATATGAGATCCAGAAGAACTGAAAGAGCTGGTATTTAGCAAATATGGCTACTCCCACCGGCTTTCTGGGCCTCACAGCAAGCCAATGAGAGCAGAAGGCAGAGAGCCACTGATGCAACGGTATAAAGAGGAAGTGGGAAGCCACATGGCTTGGGCTTCCAATGAGGGGGCATCTGTCAGTGAACTCTCATTTCTAGAAGATGTACCAGCTTTTAGCTAACTCTGCCAGGTGCTATTTGTCCAAGTGTCCTTAAATCTGTGGGTAGAATCCTTTAGGACAGCATGATGCTTCTCTGGATTTCAGGAGATTTATTATTATTTTTAAATTACCTATTTGTTTGATGTAGGATGCTGCAGAGCTTAGACTGGTCTCAGCCAAAAGATCAGCCTGCTCATGAAACTTCTCATCTGCTGCAGTGGGTTTGGATTTAAACCCTTCAGGACTGTGGTTAAAAGAAAATGGCATGGTTTGGGTTTTGCCCTTTTTTCTGTGGAGCTGTCCCCATTCCTCGGTGTGCGGAGTCCCTGTGGTCTTGCTGCCTTCACTCCTGCAGCTTCTCCACAGCACTTTGAAAGCAAGATGATGACTCTGTATCCTTTGTGTGAGATGATGACTTGTTTTGTTTCTAGGGGCACCTGTACTTGAATAGGGCAAAATCCATGAATGCTCAAGTGATTCGAGGCAAACATTCAGCAGTACTTGAAAGCTGTTATAGAAAGAGGCTTGTACTGCTGTCTTCACGTATATGACGTGAGAGTCTAAACTTGAATCGAATGTTGCTGGTTCTGCCTCACACCCAGGCATTTTGTAGAATTGCCTGAAAAAATAGCTAATGCAAGTTTGAACTTATGATTCTTAATTTGGTGGTGATGGTGGTTGTGATGAATCCTTTTGAGAATATGTTAAGAGCTGTGAATCACTTCCACATAGTTAAATATATGAATCCAAGCATACCCATACTTATTTACCAGTCTAAGGGGGTCACCAGACTTCCCATAGCTCATCTTGGGATTTCAGGGTTAGAGAAAACCTGATATTTGGAGTAAAGAGACCTGGAATTCAGGCCCCATTGTGATCTTAGGCAAGGTCTGTGTGTTGCTATAGCCTATATCAAAACCTTGGGCTAATCAGTGGATTTCAATTAAAGACAGCCCTGCAGGCATATTCTACTTCTCACACCCATCCAGGATACATCTAATCTGGGGGGTAGGCGAATATTGTTTTGAAAAATATACTCAAGTGAGCTGATATGCCTCCAATGAGGTTGAGAAATCTAGGCAAGGGGCCCTCTAAGATAAACTGGCTCCAGGGTTCTACAACTCAGGTTTTGCTCCAGAAATTCTACTCCACAAAGTTGAGAGGCTGCTCTACCAAGCACTAGTGGGAGAGTAGGGGATGTGTAGCATGACAGAGGAGACCGGCCGAGGCTTGATTTTCCTCTTTTCACAATTCTGTGCCATTGTTTAATGGGGGTGGGGGAAATGGTAGGAAGAGAGTAGAACCCTTCTAGAATTCTCTTTCCTTGAGAGCCTATTGAATTGGAGAGTATTTATTTATTCAATCTTGAGAGGATATACAAACTAATTTATCTTTATCTTTTGAAAACCTATATACTTGTCATATTATAGCTACATAATAAATGTTTTTTGGCTAAATACATTTTTTTTTCATTAGTTGCTTTTTAAAACCAAATTATGTGATGAACTGCTATTCCATTCTGGTTGAGCATCACTAATATTGTGTAAGGTGTTGTTTTACTTGTCATTAAATAGATATTTATTTATTGATTAATTGAAATTCAAGGAATATTTACTAAGCTCTTACCGTTTCCCTGAAAATAAGACAGTGTCTTATATTAATTTTTTCTCCCAAAGTTGCGCTAGGTCTTATTTTCAGGGGATGTCTTATCTTTCCATGCGCTAGGTCTTATTTTCGGAGGATGTCTTATTTTTGGGGAAACATGGTAGTATGTGCTTGACACAGTAGAGTTTTCAAAATAAGATATTTTAAAAGAGAGTTCATAGTCCTATGCTAATAACAAACCCATATGTAAATACTAAGTACTGAAAAACATTACAGTCTATTTATGCTCTCCCCCCCGCCCCAACCCCCCCCCCCCCCCCCCAATTCCAGAAAGGGGAATACAAACCTTTATAAAATAAAAGATAATTGAAAAATGTCCTTGCCCTAACTGGTTTGGCTCAATGGATAGAACGTCGGCCTGCAGACTGAAGGGTCCCAGGTTCGATCCCGGTTGGGGACATGTACCTTGGTTGCGAGCACATCCCCAATAGGGGGTGTGCAGGAGGCAGCTGATCAATGTTTCTCTCATTGATGTTTCTAGCTCTCTATCCTTCTCCCTTCCTTTCTGTAAAGAAATAAATAAAATACATATTTTTTTTTTAAAAAGAAAAATGTCCTTTATTATTCCCTGGTTTGGACCCCCTTGGAGTTTTTTTTCTGGCTGACTGCTCTTGTGGCTTCTTGTCAAAGGGTTCAGACACATACACGTGCTTTAGGCTGGGAAAGCAGCCCATTTGGGTTCCCTCAGAAAGTATGTGTCAGATAGCTGAGCCAGTCTCACCAAGAGCTTTATTTCTCTGTCCAACATTGCATGAAATCAATACTGTAGAGTTCTGGAGGCTTAAAGAGGGCAGTAACCACAGACACCAAAGACATTAATACAATGGATAAAAACCAATGAGGTTACATACCGCTTTGTTAATGATCCAGCTCAAAATTAGTTCATTCAGGAGAGGATTAAATTGCTTCAAATACTGCGTGTAATAAAAGACTACTTTTCCCTCATGACAGTAGTTCTAGTTATGATGTAAATCTTCCTGGAAGAAGTAATAATAATAAAAATACTACATACTGGATAGTCTCTATGTGGTAGGATTTGCATTAGGCACTTGATTATTATACTACTTGACATATTTTGAACATTTACTGTTTCAGATCCCAAACAATCAGCCTCATTAGCTTAAAGCTATCATTATTATCCTCCTTCCATAGCTCCTAACATTCTCAAATTCAGAGTTAGAGCAATTAAGTAACTTATCAGAGGTCACTCAGCTGATAAATGGTGGAAAACTGGGATTCCAATGTTGATTCTTTAATCTTATTTCTAATGTAATCCTCATAGCAGTTATGGCCATTTCCGTTGTACAGATAAGGAGACAGAGTTGGGAGGTGGCTACTCTGATAATAGTCCCATAGCCAATAAATGGCAGAGCCAGGTGTGGAACCAGATTAGTTTGACTCATAGATTGGTGATTGTTTCATTATGCCACACTGAGGAGCCCTGGGCCTAAAGCATGCTGCAGTGTGAAAAGAGGGGCATTTATCTATCTAAACTTTAAAAATAATAGGCATTTTTTTTGGTTTGCCTTATAACTTTCTTTCCTTGGATTTTCAATGTCAGAGGAAAATGCTGAATTAACCATTGAAAGCTGGCAGATCATTTGTGTTTACCAGCAGAAAATCTCTTAGTATTGAACTCTGCTTCGCTGAGCTTGGTTGGGCTCTTCTGCTCTGGGGGCCTCACCTAATAGCGAGTCGGACTTTGTGCCCTTCCTGGATCCTGCTGTTTGCTCATCACAGCCTCAGATGCCAGCTTCTTTCACTTCCTCTCTGTTTGCTCTGTGGCAGAGATTTGGAGTAGAGAATCTGGCTCCTGACTCTGCCATCTCCTAACTGTAATTTCAATTAGTTGCTTTATCTCCAGACTCAGTTTCCTTATCTGTTAAGTGGTAATGAACAGAATTAAACATGCCCTTGGACCTTTCAGGGTTCATGTGGGGTTAAAATGAGAAAAAGTACAGGTGTAAATGCTCTATAATATGCTATTTACCCAGACTCCCTGGATTTGGCAACCATATCCGCCCCTTACTAACTAGAGGCCCAGGCAAGAGGTGACCTGGTTGGTGATCAGGGGAAGGCAACACCCTATCACACTTCTGCTGCTGCCACTGCCGGCAGTGCAAGCCTCAACTGACTTTGGTTACCTAAGCCTCAGGCAACCCTGGGCAGCTGGGCAGCCACCATCCAAGGCTTGCTTGTGCCTCAGGCTGGCCCTGGGTGGCTGGGGGCTGAGGGGAGTGGGGGATTCTGGAGGCAGGTGCGAAGCAGCCAGGCCCGCCTGTGAGTGAGCTGGGCCTTGCTCTGTGCCTGCTGCCCTGGTGGGGCTGAGGGGACTGGGCACCACCATCTTGTAGCTGGTAGGTGCTGCCATATTTGAGGGTGGGGCAGTCAATTAGCATATTCCCTCCTTATTGGCTGTGGGTGCCACCATCTTTGTGACAGCATGAGGGTCAATTAGCATATTCCCTCCTTATTGGCTGTGGGCACTGCGGTCTTTGCGATGGTATGAGGGTCAATTTGCATATTCCCTCTTTATTAGATAGGATTATATGACTTTGAGCAAGTTACTTAACTTTTGTGCACTTTAGTTTCCTCATAGTAACGTGGGGACAATGATTATACCTACTTTATGGGATAGTTGTGTGCTTTAAAGAAGGTAGTATATGTAATGGACATAGAACAAATCATGGCGCTTAGTGAATGCTATCTATGTGTTAGCTATTATACAGGTGGTAGTGAGTTTATTTATATACAACATGTCTTGTCCCCCAAAGAAATCAAGTCTATTGAAGGTTTATACAACACAGAGAGATGACTTAAATTGGAAGTAGGTGACAGATAGTTATTTCTTTTGCCTTCTCCCTGCAACCTCCCATTCTGACTTCCCTTCCTGACAGTTTGATTCTACTCCTGCCAGACCCAGCGGGGATCAGTTTGTGCTTCTTCTACCCAGAGAGAATCTTATGTTCTGATCAGCTCTGTTCTAGTCCCGAGTGTGGATCATGGAGAGAGACACTCTAGAACTGCAGCGTGTTTGGAGGCCAGAGAGAAGTGGCCAGTGGAGGAGAGATGGGAGGTGCTGGCAGGAAGGGATGATTAATGGAATCACTGCCTGGAGCGGCAGGAGGGGGAGAGTTCAAGAACACAGGTCTCTGAGAACAAAGTTGGCTGGGTTTTTAAAGCAGTCTTCATCTATCAAGTGAAATAAAAGCTATCTACCTTTGCAGACTAGCATGACCAAAATATTTCTCAGGGCAGCGCCTTTTAGCCTTCACCTGTAAGTACTAAGGACAGCCTGAAGCAAAACTGGGAAGTCTGTCAAAACAGCTTTGCTCTCCAAGCCCACATCTCCTCTTCTTTCTCATACTGGTCAGGCCATCCTCCCTCAGGTCACTGGCTCTGATGCCCGCCCTCCTGCTCATGCCTGGCACACCAGCCTCCAGATGCAATTAATACTGAGGGAGGTCGGCCATGTGCCAGGAGCTCTCATGCACGTTATTTAATATTTATGGTGCCTCATAAGAGGAAACAAAAACTCAGGGAGTGTGAGGGTAAAGCTCAAGGTCACACAGACAGACAATGGCAGGGATCAAAATATCAAGACTCCTGGCTACACAGGTCTGTGGGTCTTCACACTGTCACTCCCCAAAGAGTCTCCACTGATTATCTTCAGGGACCTTCCTTGACACTCCACCCACTTTGACAGGTCTTTTCCATGACTCACATGACATTTCCAGCTCTCAGGGCTCAGTGCCTTCTGATCTTCTAGGGCTCCGAGGTGCTTTTTCCCCCTCACAGCCTCTTTTCTCATTAGCATTATAGGTTCATGGTAGACCCATGCCCCTACCACCTCCACAACCACCCTGCCCTCTCACCACCTTCATCTGCCAACAATGTCTTAGGCATCTTTCTCCCGTAGCCATCCAAGCACGCATCTGGAAATCTGTGGGCTGATAATCTTCTCTCTTTCCCTAGCCTGTGGTCTGACCTTGCAAATCCTAAGTTCTAGATTCCCAGCCTTGGAAATATCTAAATAGTCTCTTCTGTGCATCCACACACAAGCAGCAGTTGAGCATCATGGTGGAAAAAAATCATGTCATCGTGCCAATCGGAGGCCTCACGTTTCCAGTGACCAGCCACTACTTGTTGAACTTTCCCTCGACCCTGCCAGTTCAGTTTCATTTGCTGCCTCAGTGCTTCAGTCCACGTTTCAAGCTTCCTTCTTGTGCCCAACTCCCTGACTTCTATCTGATGATCTTGCCTTTTTCTCCATAAAGAAATTGGAGACTATCTCTCAATAGCTCCCTTAAAATTCAGCCTTTTTAATCCACCGCATTATCTGTATTAATTCCTACCCCAACTCTTCTCTCTCCCCTTCCCCCAAAGTATTAGTAGTGTCTCTCCCTATTCCTGTGAATGCCCCTCTCCCAGCCAGTGCTGTGGACCAATCCCTGGTGCCATTGCCACCCGCTATATCCTTTCTTCCATGTTCCTTTCCTCTATCTCTGCCCCCCCTCAGAATACAAACCTGTTAAAAAACAAATTGAAAACCCTCTCCTCTGCACTATAATCCTTCTAACAGCTTCCCTGCCTCATTCCCACCTGTCTTACCTGCTTTCACCTTCTCATTGCCATCCGGCCTCTCATCTCCTTGCCCTCTAGCTTTCTCCCTCCATCAGTCCAGGAACATTGCCCTGGATAAGGTGATGGGCACTTTCCTAAGGCCCAAAGGGAGGTCTCAGGCCTTGGATTTCTTGGCCTTTAAACTCTCCCTCCCTTTTGTGCACCTCTCTTGATTTTGGATATTGCTTTCTTGACTCATATCAGTATCTTTGACTCCATTTGTGTACAATTTAGAAAAGCCCTTCAGAATCTGGTCATAAAGTAGTTCGTGGTATATTCTCTCAAACTTTAGCTCATGTGTCTATTACCTTAAACTTTTAAGTATGCTTTCATGGGATAATATGCTTCACACTGTTCTGAAACTTTAAAAATATTTAATAATGTATGCTTGAAAATGTAGAAACAAACTTTAATGATGTCTCAATTGTAATTATCATTTTGTGTTTTTTTCTTCTATTATACTACACCCTGAGGCCTGGAAGCCAAGCTGTTTCCCTGCAGGCGAACTTAATTTCTTATTTTCCAAGTGATTTGAGAGAATAGCAGACAGGCAGATGTGACCACTTCCCTCCAGAAGACTCTCTGCCCATTAGGGGAGGATGAGTCCTCATGAGCACCAGGAACTGGCTCAATTTTTGTTTTTAATCTGAAAGTATTTTTCTAACCCAGATTCTTTATTTTTATTAACTAAAATACTTTTTAAAGGCTTACTGTAATTTTAAATGAAAGATTTCTCAAGTTTGCCCTCCGAGTTTTATGTAAGTCTCATTCATAGGAAAACATTTGCTTTAATTCTCCAGATCCTCTCTTTTTAAATTTCTCTTAATTCCTCATATATGCAGTGATTGTTTTCTACTTAGGCTTTCAGGGGGATCTTTTTTCACTCATTGCTCGGATTGCAAACAGGTCCAAACTGAGCTTATGTGGGTCTTTCTCTAATATATAGGGTCAAGGCAAATGGTGAAAAGAAGAATTTAGAGCAGAAACCAAGATGTCAATGGACCGCCAGTGTTGCTGAGTTCAGCTATAAAGCTGAAAGCTTCACAAACAAGTTCATTTTCTATGATCATTGTTGCATTCATGTGTTAGCTGAGCACTGTCTTCTATCCAACCATCACATCTATTATACTATTAGGAGCCACACATTATCAGATGCCTTCCCATCCTATTCCTCTTTCAAGAATCAGATAAAATGTTAACCAGCCCATTTGGGAACTTTGTTACTCCCTCTCCCCTTTTTTGTTAGCTTCTGGAACATTTTTGCATGTCTTTATTTTGTGGCGGTTGCTTCCCTGGCATTCATTCCCCCTTTCATTCACCAATAGCACTCAGTTTGTCCCTTGGGGGTCTACCCCTCTTCCATTGTCAGGATGTTGGGTTGGATTTATTGGTTCCACACTCAACCTAAATGATGGGCTGTTCTTGACTTAAGTGAATCAGAATATTCCTTTTCTGGCCCCAGTGATTGGTTTCAGGAGGATTGAAGCCTGTCCATTCAAAGCAAACCCAGGGCTTTACTGTGTTTATGACGCATGGATATTGCCTCTCTTCTGGGTTTCATGGTGCAAAAGTACAAGGTTTGGATTCCTACTACAAAGAGAATCATCCTGAGGATCCAAATAAACACTATGAGGAGGAAGAGAAGAGAGAAGGAGCCTGGAAACATCAATGAGTCCCAAATCAGACGAACATTGAAGCCAGTCCTGTCTTCTGCACTACCCTTTATATGTGAGTCCAGACAAACAAAGAAACAACAAAAAAGCACTACCTACCTATGTACCTGCCATTTTTTTTATTTATTAAACTAACATAGGTAAGGTTTATTAACATTTATCTTTGCATCTCAATGTATTCCAGGGTACTTGGGGCATGGTAGTTGCTCAATAAATGCTTGTGAAAAGAGAATTATAATTTTATCTAAGTATTTTCTGCTTGGTTATGTGAACAGCAAAACGGATAGCCTTAGATTTCAATCCTTTATAGTTTTTCCTTGGTCAAAGAATGTGAATAAAAACAAAGTACGTACACAAGGAAAATCCTCAGGGATTTCCATGTCTCATTGATTTTTCCAGGAGCATATTAAAAGAAGTTTGCAGGAAATAATATTGTCCCTAGAAGGGGTTGGAAATTAAGAAATTCAAACATCTAAATTTATAGATGTTTTAGTTGAAAGAAAATATTAAATTTTAATTTTTTTAAATAAAGCTTTTATTTTGTGCCTTTTTATCTTCTGCTTGCTTCTTTGGATCCACACTCTCCACTTTTCCACTCAGCTTGCTGACCCCTGGAGGCATACTTACATGGCTTATGTGTGATCCTCTACCATCTGGTTTGGCCAATGGAGGCCCCAGCTGCAGGGAGAGAAGTGAGGTTGGGTATTGACTCTTTGGGGAAAGCGTTAGGCTAACTTCATCCCTTGATTAGAGGCTGTGAATCCATGACAATAAACTCATGACAGCCTTCTCTACATGACTTTCTCCAACCAGATTCTGGCAACCATGCCCTTCTCTTTGCTGCTGCTCACCCCGGGTTACTGCAGTGTCCTTTGTGATTCTTCTACACATATGCAAATAAACCTGGTTTGAATTGACTAATCTGAGTGTGCCATCTGTGTTCTGTTGGGTTGGGACCTCAAGTGATATATATTCGTTTCAGAAATAAAAATATTAAACATAACAGTGGAAATCTAATGCATTCCGATGCTGCCACATGAAACACTATCTTTTAAGACTGGTACAAGAATAGAGCATGTGTTAGCTGGACCCATGTGAAATTGCTAAAAGACAAAATCAGGGAAAGGAATTACTTAGAAGGTTTTCTTGATTTTATTCAAGTAAGTCTACCCATCACACAACCTCAAGGATGCCATTCACAGGATAATTTTGGGTAACTTTAGGAATGTTTGATAACCAGAATCATTTCTGTTTTGAAAAAGAGAATAAGAGCAGGCCAAACAATTTTTTTCTGAGGGTGAAATGAGGTGAAACTGGTACCAAGAAGAACCACAAAGAGAAAAGAAATCCCCAAACTTGTTAGCTTCTTTTGGCCTTGAAAATTACTCCTTTAGTTCTGAGGTTTTGAAATAATACTAACCAAGAGTTATGTATCAAAGTAAGGAGAGATAGTTAGCTTTGCCTTGGAGGTTTGATTTAGGTTAGAATATATTTAACTCCAGGTGGCTAATTTCCCAGTTTCCTTAGACCTGACATCCTAAACCCTTGTCCAGTTCTTTGTCAAGCTGGAGCGTCCCCAAGTTTGGGAAGTGGGATCATGATGTCCCATTCCTTAGGGTTGCCTCTGGTCCTGATACAGTTGTAATTAGTTAATTATTAATAATAGGAAAGGAGCAAAAAGAAAGCATGTCATTTGGGCAGGTTCACCAGGAAACTACAACTTTACACTCCCCTGGAATACAACAAAGGAGAGATAAAATTGGGATGACATAGGGAAAATAGTTGCCTGTCAGTCACACCTGGGGACAGAGATGATTGGCCAGATGGGCATGGCTACTGCAAAAGCATGGAAATTTGGGCTATATAATCTCTTATACAAAGATGTCCACTCTCTTTTGGTCTTTGGACTCTTGTTGTTCTGGGTGTGCTCTCTTGATTCTCTTGTTCTGTCTGCATGGCCCATGGCTATGTGGACCCCACACACAATGGACTGCAGAGGGAAACAGAAGCTAAGCTGGCCTGATGCTGGACTGGACCCAGCTCCACCATGGAAAAGAAACTCTGGACGTTGGCTCCGATTTTAGCTCTACCAACTCTTCTGAAACCCCGGGTACACTTCTATGACTGGACTAAGGAAATGGGTCTTTGGAAATCCAGGGGTGTCATTCCATGGAAATAAAGCTTTCTACCATATCACACCCTCCTCTAAGTCTCAGAAAATTCCTTTTCTTGAGATACCGCAAGCACTCCATCCACAGCAGCTCTTTTTGGGTAACTGTCTCACTTGACCTTTGTAACATCTATTTTGGTGGGTGTGTGGCGGGACTCTAACTCATCCCTCCATGCCTACCCTTTGGATGTTCTCTCTTTTCTGCAGCCTTGTTTCTCGTGACTTGCTTCCCATCCTGTGGCAGGGCTGCGCCTGTCTCAGCCTGGCTTTCTCTGAAGTGCAGCTGTAGCAATGTGGAGTTAAAAATAACAACGTCTTGAGAGACTAGCAGTGGGGCGGGTGTGGGTGTGCGGAGCAGAAAAGCAGGTTCATTAAGAGCTTTTAAATTTCCAAATGCCCCTTCTGAGTCATTAACATGCTTGATTAAGAAAATCTCTGACAACTGAGAGAGAGAGAGAGAGAGGTATCCCTGTGTTGTACTCTGAATATGTTTTGAGTGTTTATGCTCAAAGGAGGGGAGGAATACTTGCCCATGCTGACAATGAGCTGAATTCCATGCTGTGAGTAAACAGAACAAAATGTTAATTCTGGGTGAGTGAGCTGTCCCAGGAGCCTCACCTTGACCACCTGCCCTCTTACCACAATGGGCACTAATTAGCCAGCACTCTTACTACTTACTTAGGAACATGCTATATACAAAAGGCAAGCCAGAGGTAAACAGCTGTTTATAATGATTGGAAGGACAACTAATGAGACAACAAGAATTATAAGCTTTGGAATGTTTATTTCAGGTGTATAGTTTTCAAAAATACACGGTAACAAAAATGCATGACAGGTAGGTATTCTTCTGGCCCTGCCTTCCTGAACAAGTATCCACTGTCATTCATCTGGCATTTAGTGCTAAAAAAGGAATAGATTCTGTGTTCTGTATACTCTAAGGAAGTCAAGCAGAGAAATACATTGGCATATAATTACATTTAGAAGTGGTGTGTCATAATCAAAGCGTATGGTATTAATGATACACGGAGAAGACATATTTTAGCTTGATAGGAAGAGAGGCAAGAGCCAAGGAAGACGTCTGGAGGGAATGAGGAAGCGGAATTAGAGTTGGGTTGGGGATGGGCATTCTAGGCAGAGCAAATAGCATATGCAAAGGTACTGTAGCAGGGGAATAGATTGCAGTTATGTTAATGGACATCTTGTTTAGAGTTTATTCAGATTGATGGAGAATGCTCTCCTTTGGGGAGCAGATACTGTGGGGCTACTGCATATGTCAATGTTTATACTAATTAATAAGCCAACATCCATATTGACAAATCTTAGTATAAGAGCAGACCTGTCGAGGATTAAAAGGATTGTGCAAATATTCTCTGAATATCAGTGATAGACGTTATGATTTTGATATTTTAGACAAAATAGAGCTGCATGCACTTCAGTTCACGCTGCCACAGATGCTTTTGGGTATGTGGGTGTACAGATATTCTATACCAGGTCACATATGCAGACAGACACAAAAGCTCCGGAAAATTCCCTCACAACACAAAGGCATAAGGAAGCACGTTGTGTGGGAAACTGACAAACATGCTCATTATCAATGTGTCAGCAAGCCTGCTGAATTCATTCCCAAGGGGTTATTCTCTTGTCAAGGTTAAATGCATCCAGCATCTTGTCATGCCATTTTTTTTCCTGGTAAACCTATTCAGAATGGCAGGAAAGAAGATAAGTTGTCATTTAGAGCAGGTGATGGAAATAAAAAGGGGCTAGTTTCACACCAGTGGACTCTGTATTCTGCATTATGGAAAATGTCTGGAGGAAGGATCTTAAAAACATTATCTCGTTCTTATTTCTTGAAAACTACCAAATCATCAGGAGACTTTGCTGATTTCCCCTCCTCCCCCCACAGGATGTCTGCAATGGTCTGAACTCATTGCTAATGCTAACTAAGCAACTGTCAGGTCGTATTGGATTATTGACTTGGAAGGCAACAGCACGCTGAGCCCTGTTGGTGAGCGGAGGGCTACTGCTCAGGAGAGCAGCTCACTGACCAGCAATGCCTGTGCGTTGTTACAGAACTTGATCCTGCGGTTCTTACACTTTACTTCGTGTACATTACATTTTGTTCACGTGGATGTTTAGTTTTCCTACTGTCCTGGGATATAACCCTCCTTTCCCTCCCTCTCTTAGGCAATGAGCGGGTTTGCATTTGTAGTACAGAAAATTTGTACAACTCCCCCCAGTTTCTGTCTGTGTTTCCTGGAGGTTGGAGGGCTAGGGGAGTTAGAAGTTGCTTCTCCAGCCTATACTAGACCAACAAGAGGCTCTAATGTTCAGTGTTTACTAAACACTCACACCACTTATTCATCCACTCATCTGACAGTTATGGGTCACATTATGTACCAGGCACCATCCTAGAAGCGCCAGGCACCCCACCCACTACTAGCCCAGAGACCATCCCAAAATTGCTGAAGTGAGTGTCAGTGCTCAAACCCAAAGCCATGTTTTCAGAGCCCAGATTCTGTGCTTTCTCTACTTCCTTGCTGTGCCCCAGGGCCAGGCGCCTGCCTCTCTTGGATGTCTTCTGCCCTTCTGGAAAGTTGCCTTCCATTTTTAAGTTTCCTTACGTTTTACCTGCTTAAAGAGGAATGGGGTGGAGAACGAGTGGGTAGGTGCCTCAAAGTGAAACTTTCCATAAGATTTGGCCCAGGAAGCAGGGTTGAACAATGCAAAGCTGAGATTTCAACAAATTAAAAATAAAAATAAAAATCCCCCTGTGACAATAATGGAATCTGAGCTGTCAGGCTGTTTTTGATGTCAAACAAGGGAAGAGCTAAGATAGTCTTCAGTGTGAGTGTGGGAAGGGGGTGCCAGCAGGGGCTGAGGACAATAGTGTAGATTAGTCAGGGATAAGAATAAAATGACAGCGACTGAAGTGTACTTTTTAACACCTTATTCTGAGGATTACAAGTCCAAGGGGAGAATGAAGCGAAGAGTCAAAAGATGAATCACTGATTAGAAATTGACTTCAAGGTTTGCTTACTGCCCTATACTTTCCAGAAAATTATTACTTTATGATATATTGAGTAATTATCTGCAATGATTAGTATTTGGAATATGCAAACATGCATTATCTGTAGATACATGATCGACGCAGTGGGTCAGATTTCTGGGTAATCAGCAATTGATTCTTTTCCATATTGTCAGGAGGTGCAAATAGATGTTTTTCAGGCCTAATGTAATTGACTCACTTCTGTAACCACTCCCTCAGCTTTATTTCCTCAGGTCCCTGCACACATACAGGGTAATCACTGTGGAAAAAGCATTCCAAGGACAGTTTCTCTCTGCTATCGTCTTATCCCCCACGAAGATCACAACAGATGATGCAGTAATGGAAAAATAAGTTAGTTTACTTACTCAGGCCAACAGACTTGCTTACCTCAATGCTTCTCATAATTCTATGGTAATTACTCAAAGGAAATGAATGATTCCAGAAAACTCAGGGATACATTTGTGGCCGTGTGACAACCCCAGATGGTGTTCAAGCACCTGGCAGGCTGCCCAGTGGAGTAACAGGAGATGCAGCAGGCTTAACGAAAGACGCTCACAGGAAGATGCCCTCAGGAGGGGCTGGGCTGGAACCTGAGGGAGAGCCTGGGCTCTCAGGAGGAGATCTGTGCGGGTGAGGGAAACCATCCATGAGAGGAGTACAGATGAGTGTAGCCACACGGGGAGCTCTGCCCTCCAGATCCCCAGGATCCGGCAATACTGTGGGGACTTTTGTCAGGAGTGAAATGACAATTTGTAAGGAAACGTCTTACCCCCAACGAACCATGTTAGTTTTGAAGGAGAATGAAGTATCTCCCTGGTTCTAAATCCTGGAGATAATTTATCCCACAAATGCAAATATAGGAGAAGAAGTGATGCAAAGAGCAGAATAGAAGCCATTACAGTGCCAAGGAAGAGGTGAAACATTCTTCACCTGGACCACTGCCGTGGGAGCAGGGGAAGATGTTCTCTTTCCAGGTATACTTTAATTTTATTGACCGCTCTGGGAGACTTGAAAATGAAAGTCAGTGGGGTAGAATATTTTTATGAATAAAAAAGAAAATTCTTTTCTCCTTCAAGTATTCAACAATCAACAGCTAATTCTGAAGCCTCTATTATGCTAAGATCAAGCTTTAGATATAGTTATAGTGCAGCAGAAACAGACCACTATCTAGTTGCTGGAGGAAGGCAGGGCTTGTCAATGAGACATAGAATAAGGCAAATGATGGTAAATTTGCATCCTCATTACTCACAGAGTTTATTGCAAAGTGGGTTGAGCTCATCAGGAAGACCCTGGATGCACTGATTGGGTTGAGATCCAAAGGGCTTTCACAGAGAGAGGAGAGCACTCCAGGCTGAGGGAACAGTAGGGGTGCAGGCCAGGGATGGAGTTTGGGGATGGCAAGGCTCTGAAAGAGTGGGTCACATAAGAGGGCAGAGGGAAGGTGATGAGAGGTGCCCTGCAGAGGTAGACAGGAGCTATACCGCGGGGCCATGCAGAGTTGTGCCTGTATTAGTAGAGCAGTGGGGAAGCCACGGAAGGCTTTTAGGAAATGGCGTATGATGTCACTGCCATTTGGAGAATGGGTTTCACGGGTTTTCACGGGTAAGTGATGAAGCAGGGAGATTAGGGCCAGATTTCAAAGTTCCTTAGCAACTAAAACCAGTGGGATTTGGTGATGGGTTCACAGTATGGGGTAAAGAAGAGGAAACTCTCTTCCTGCAATCCTGAGCTGTGCTCTGTTAGCACCCCAATACAACAGCTTGGTGCATATAAGCCTCATAGACATGAGGCGTGGAAGACCCTGCCAAGGTAACCACATCTCCACATCCCTGCACAGTCTCTGGGGGGATTGGGAGGCTGGGGCCCATTAGGAAAATTCTTCCCATCTGTGCCATTTGCCTTTGTCGTAAGCAACATCCCTTGTCTGTTCCCACCAAAGAGAGAAAACAAACACAACTAAAGCCTAATGAAAACTCAAACTTCCCCAACTCCCTATCTTTCCCCCCATTGTTAGAAGATAAGAGATTTTTGTCAACTCCAAGTTAGTGGCTACCTGATGCAGTGGCCTTAGGTCAGGCCTAACAGACACCAGGCCTAACTTAGGTGGAAGAGACTCAGGGAACCACCCTGCCCTATGGGGAATGGCAGCACAATGGTATGATTTAATAAGCACTCACAGCTCCATTGAAGCCAAACTCTAATTTCTCAAAAGCTCAGATCTAGTCATATCCCAGTGGATGTGAAAAATAAATGCTGAAACATTTATTCTTGTCACATGGGCAGAGGGATTGGTGTGCTCATACCAAACATTCAGGCTGTTGCCCATCATTAGCAGGAGCTCAAGGCTCCAGGCTTTCAGGGTGTAAAGGCTTCTTTGAAAATGTCTATTTCTCTACCTACCTCTGACATTACTCTTTATTTAAATCCATCACCTGTCAGTTAATTGTTTAAGAAGCAATTGTAAAAGTAATGAAATCATATTGTTCTCATTTTGGAGGGCTTACTCTATGACAGGCACTACCCTGAGCATGCTTCCTACATTACCTGATTTTATCTTTATAACAATTCTGAGAAGTAGGGGTGGTTAGCCTGTCCTTGAGATGAGCAAAGGGAGGCTGTAGAAGTTAGGTAATTTGAAGAATGTAGCTCAGATATTAAATGACAGAAGTAAGGGTTTAAAAAAAAACCCATGTCCTTGACCTTGATACGGAGCAAGGCATACGCTGTGGAAAGTTGGGCTGTGGCTCGCAATCCACACTCAATCAACATTTAATGACCACCTGCTATGTGCCAGGTACTGTGCTTAGCAAAGGAATACAAAATGGATAAATTGAGTTTCTTCTTTGATAGGGCTTAAAGTCTTTTGGGAAAACTAAACCTAGATATCCACATAATACAAGACATTATATTAAATGCTAAAGTTGAGATTAGGCAGAGGTTGTGGGTGCACTGAGGTGACAGATAAATTCTGATGGGGTGTAGGTGGTGGGGTGGGAAGTAACTAGGAACAATTTTGGAGACGTGCTGTCTTCAGTTTTGTATTGAAAGACCAGCATTTGACAGGTAATAGAGTCTGCTGTTGGAGTTCATACAGAACACGTGACTGCTCGTTTACCTGTGCACTTGACTGGGGCAATTGGAAGTTCCTCATTCCCTCCCCTGTTCTTGGAATACTAATATAGGTTTTCCCCAGCACTCCTACACTAGGAGCTGTTTCGAGGATGCAGCCCTGATAGACTAATGTATTGTTAAGACCATCTGGATGTGACAGAACAAGTTAAGTCCTCTACATAGACTTTTAAGATTCTAGTAGGTGGGTGTAGAGAGCTACTCATCTTATAGCTGCCAAAGATAAGCTTTGTATGTAAATTTCCTTGCTGCTTTTATTTTCCTCTTTTAAAAAATTCTTTATTGTTTAAAGTATTATATATGAATCCCTTTTCCCTTGCTTCTTTGTGAGGGCAAAACACTCATGGTCTGTTTGCTGGTGATCACTAAAGTACTAGATTGGACTATATTAAAATGCTGATATTTGACCATTTTGACCTACAAAGATGATAATTTCATATGTTAAAACTTAAAACATTTTGAGGTTTTGATTCTGGTTCTGGAAAAGCTTTTGCATATAGTGTGTGGCTATAAATTGGGGGTATCCCGTCCTTTGAATGTCCCCAGAAATACCTTTGGGGTCTAATGATTCTTTGGAGCAGCTTAGCTTAGCCAATAAGACAGTGAAATAAAATTGTATTTATTTTAGCTGAAACTTGATTAACTCAGGATGATTACATGCCTACTGGATGGAGATAACAGGCTCTGATGGGTTGTTGAAACAATCAAAGAAATTTCTAATATGGGGAAGAGGGTGGATAGAGCATGAAGAACAAAGAATGTTATTGATGGTAAGAACTCCTGGCTGGTGTAGACTGCTACTGAGAGATAGCATAGACAGACATACCATGATTCTAAGCAACCTTGGATATCCTGGGGCTGTGCTTACTTTTCTTCAACCACCAAATGTTTTCTGAGTGTCTAAATGTTTCCTGAGCGGTTTTAGGCACTGGGGATATGGTTGGGTTTAAACAGGATATATTTATGTAATCTGGGTCTTGGGTTTGAGGGCAAAACTAGACTGAATAATAGACTATTAAATTTGTTCAGAAAGAATTTGTGCTGAGCCTGTTTGCGAATATGGCAGGGTAGTCTCTCTGTTTGCAGAAGGGACAGCATGAGTGTGAGAGAAACATCTGATGTGATATACCTAGTACCAGACACTGGGCTTTTGTCTGATTGTCTCCTTTTCATCTTCCTCGTCTTTGGACAAATTAGGTGTGGTTATCCCCTTTTAACAGATGAGGGAATGGACTCTCAGAGAAACTGTGAACATTGCTGGGCGTCACCCATCTGGAAGGTTGTGGAACAGGGGTTTAAGGCCAGATCTGTGTGTGTTCAAAGCCTGAGCTCTTTCCATCAGCATCCCCTACCCAAAGCAATTTTAGCTTTTGCATAACAAACATTGAGGTTCATGTGCTTATTTGATTAGGGACTTACTTTCTTTTCATCCAGAATGGAACCAGAATAGTGTAATCATAACAATTTGTTGGCAATGACAATGCAGGCTATAGGGATAGAATTAGAATTCAATGTCAAGGCCAGGTGGTTGATATCTGCCAAAGGCATGAAAAGGCATTTCAAACTCAAGGTAATGATGCAGCATCATCCTTGCAAGTCAAAGAGATTCCACAGCAATTTCTATATTAGATAGAAAGATAAATCTTAGAGTCAGCAAGCATAACAAGAATTCAGTTCCAATTTTGATGAATTTGTAGATGTTGCAACCTAGAGGTTGTGCGATTCATTTGGGTGATGTGATTATCATTACCTTGGCTTTTCTACCCTCAATATGTTAATACAACAAAAACAACAACAACAAAAAGTCTAAGCCTTAAAGCTTCATGTTGCATTATATTTAGAGATATACAATCAGGAAATAGGAATGAAATAGGCAACAAATTCCATTTTCTTAAGTTTAAGAAATAATTTTCAGCAGACTTAAAAACAAACAAACTTGCTCGATGTGTCCATTCATCCTGAAAAGATTTTTGTTCCTTTTAAAAATCACTTGAATTATCGGGGGAAATCACCTCATAAATTATATAATTATCTAACCACTATGCTGTTCACCCAAAACTAATACCGAATGTCAACTGCAATCAAAGAATAACAATTTTAAAGTCATTGAAATTCCACCAGAATTGGGTGTGAACAAAGAAAAAAACCAACTCTTTCCTAAGTTGGGTGCCAGGCATGTAGAGTGTATAGAGCTGACATCCTTATAATTTAAAAAAAATGCACTGAGTCCCAGAGTGCTTTAGTTCTTATTATTGGCTCAAAAAGGGGGCTGCTTATTGACTCTGCCTGCTCCTCCCTCCGGTGGATGTCAAATCCCTGTATGTGGTCATAATGTCCCAGGGACTGTGCGCCTTCAGTTGCCTGGAACAGGGAATCCAGGGCCGCGTGGTGGGAAGCATTATCTCCAAAAGCTTGCAAACAACTTGCCATGTTTTGGGGGTGATTCTTTTCATCCTAGAATCAGAAAACACCCCGACTGCTGGTGCCCTTGCTCCCTCTTGTGTGAGTGATAAGCACCAATAACAGTCATATTCATCTTGATTAATTCTGTGCACAGTGATCAAGAGAGCATTTTGACTTAGGGGGAAATCAAACCGCCATGGACATTGTGACACAGACACATGGATAAACATTTATTAGAAAAGTCCAGAGCCTGAAGCTGGCAGGCATTGAATAAAAATAAAGTCACATAAATAATAATTTCCAACTATAGATAAAAACAGCTACAGGAATGATAAAAAACTTTTGGGTTATTCTGGTCTGTAAATTTTAATGGTTTCCAAAATCTGAGTGCTGCTTGGTAACAATGTTTTTTAAAAAATTATTCATTCTTTGTGTGAACAAGTAGCAGCTCTAGCGAAAAGAAAAGTTCTTTTTTTATTCTTTTACAATATAAGTTGCTTTGATTTCATGCTGAAATGACCAGTCATTTACAAAAATATAACACATTTTAAGAAAAATGGCAAATTACATTATTCTCAAGGGTATTAACTAGGTCCTACGAGTCTGATGTAGAGGGGAGGGGGTGGGCGGAAACGGTACTTGGAATATAGCCATACCAAGCATGCAGTAAACTGTGACAGTTCTGAGAGAGTGGAAAAAACTTTATGATTTCAGAAAGAATTATCTTTTCTCATGATACTCTTGGCCAGGAATATTTATTCCATACCACTTAGCACATGGTTTTTGTTTCATTGGACAATAGGTGATGTAGGGTGTTATCATCCAATTTTAGGAAAAGAGGAACATTGGGACTCAGAAATTGGAGGTTTGTTTCTGGTCATGCAATTGGTACACAGACATGCTTGAACATAAAGCTTGGTCATTCTGATACCAGATGAGTCTTCTCTCTATGTAATGAGAGCAGGGACCCCATTAGCAGGTGTGAGGTTAGTTCTCATCTTGAACTCCTTCCAGGCTGCCATCCCTTTTCCGAGCTTTTTCAGAAAGTTGTGCTGAAAGAGGGACCTTTTTGAATAGAGCCTTTGGTCCAGACATTGCGTCCCCATCCAGCCTCTTCTGTCATGCACATGGTTCAAGATCTGAAAGAGACACCAAGTCACCAACTGGTGTGAAAACCAACGACACACTTAACAATGGCAATGTAGAGACATCGGAGAGGGAGCAGGTACCTGGCAGGACACAATTTTAAACGTATCTTCTTCTAACATAAATGGAAACCCAACATCAGAAATGTCCTCTCTCTCAGGGCGTTGCAGTTCCTAGTACCAAAGTGGTTTGATTCTGCTCCTCTGTTCACTCTTTCCCCTTCCCCATCTTTCACATCTTTATTGAGCCCCAGCCCCATTGCAGTCTCTGTTTTGGTGAGAGAGGTACAAGGGATGGGGCAAAAGGAAGGCAGTGCTGGATGGGAGGTGGTAGGTAGCTAAAACTTAGAACCTGTGGATCACAGAAAGCTATGCATCACTTGTCCACAGTCCTACCATGTGCTTTGAAAATGACAGATGCATTTCATGGTTTTGCCTCCATTGGTCTCCAGCCTTTCGGTGATATTCTCCTTAAGCATTTCTAGAAGCCCCTGGATGTGTCTCATGTGTGGTCATAAACATGCCTTCACACAATGTCTGCTGTTTCTTTCCTCTCTCTTTAGCCTGTCTCTTCTGGGTTTTGTTCTGTCCCACTGGAAACCCGTGCTGATGTACAGGAATCGAGACAGCACCTGTCTCCTCTTCCTGTTGCTGAAGGGCCTCCCATGGCTTATCAGATCTTTAGTGGAAGATGTGATTGGATTCCAGGCCTTTCTTCCCCCAGACCCAGGCAGGAATTCATGTGGGATGCGCCTGAGAAGAATCTTGATGACATCATTCATGCAGCCAGCATAGTCACATCCTTGGACGTGTCCTCCACTTCTGACCACCACCCTTTCTTCTTCCACTTGGACACGTTGTATGTATTCTTTATTCAACCTCAAATACTCCTCCAGTTGTCCAAAGATCCATTCACATCAGGTGTGCCTTCAATGTCACATTCGTGAAGAAGGCTTTCTTGAATTCTTCCTACCTGGTCCATTCAGGGCCAGCCTCTGAGCCTATAGCCTGGCTGCCATCCTTTACCTCATTCCCCTGCGACTAATGTCCTTGATCCCATGTCTTCCCCATTGTTGGTTTAATCCCTCATTTTGAAGATATTGACACATTACCCTTTAGTTTCCTGAGAAGGGGTTCATGGGAGGCTAAATTATTGAAAATTACCTGTCTAAATATATCTTCACACTCACTGCTCTTAATAAATGCTGCTGTTACTGTTTTTCGCCAGGTAATGCTGTGTATTACAATAAGATTTGAGTTTTAATATAGGAGCTAACCTAAGAAGTCACAGCATCTAAAGTATTCTTTCTGACTTGAGGAGTCTTAAAAATCCTTAATTATGTGTTTAACATTCTCACAACAGTTTTTAATATCATTTGACTTGACTATTTCTTTTATTGACTTAAGAACAAAAGAACTTGCTTATTTAATCCAACAAATAACCAATATTATTAAAAATTAATTAAAGTGGTTATATTCATTTGATATTCAAAGTAGGTAATTTGGTAATAATTATGTAATCTAGGAGTTGACTTATTTTTTGGACATAGGTAGTGATTCATAAACAGTTACACAGACCAACACATAAGCCAGTTAGGGAAAGACAAGTATCACATGATCTCACTTTTCTTTGGAATCTAATGAACACAATAAACTGACAAAATAGATCCAGAGACATGGAAGCATGGAACAGACTGACAAATCTCAGAGGAAGGAGGGAGAGGGGAGAGGAAATGGGCACCTGTGCAGGATATAAGGCTATATGGCACATGGAGCCTCCTGTGCCTTCTGTTTCTTGGTGAGATAAGAAATGAGGTCAGTGACTAAGAGTGGGATGAGTTGAGGAGCATCTTGAAGGTTTGAAGAGAGAAGACAAGGTGGGGAAAAAGGAAGAATTAAAGGACTAGGGAAGCAGATTAGGGAGCCATTTCTGGACCCATTAAAGGCCCCTTGAGGTCTGTGTCATGAACTTAAAGTAAGACTAGTCAACATGGTTGTGTTTTGCTTCCATCCCATTTCGCTACATGGGTGCAAGTGTAGAGTAGGATTCAGATTCAAAGATGATGCTTTTCTCAGGAAGTAGACTCACAATATCCAGACTCACACGAGATGCCAACATCTACCAGACTTTGCTAACATATAAGAAGAAACATAACTAGTACTGTCTTTGGCCTCTTCTCTTTCTCATCCTTTATGTCAGTACCACTGGGTATTGCTTTTCTAGTTTTTTAATTTCTTCATGTGAATACTTACCATGTCAGCAATGAGTAAGAAAAGCAACCGTGTATTCCAATGTGTCTGTCCGCAGGTAACTGGGCTCACACTAGCTAAGTGCCTCCCTCTGACCCACCAGCCTTAAATGCAGGATTTTAAGTCATGCCTCAGAAAAGCCCATTTGCTGATGGAAAGTGAAGCTGCTAAGTTCATAAGCACCACTATTCTGTCTACTCTGATTCATCTTTGTCATTCACCTTCTTTAGCCAGGCTGCTTGGCCTGTATGCCCCTTAGCCTGGTCACATCAGCAGCCCAGTTTGTTCACATGTATCCGGTGTCCACAATGGTAGCTCTTCAGCCTCCCTTATAGTTTGCATCCTGCCTTATTCTGTTCTCAAATCCTCAACTTAATCTTTGTTTTGTGCCTACAATCTATGTTGCTCTAACAAATGGTGCCTGACAGAATCCTAACCTTGGCCCATGTGTTTCATCTTTTTGAAAGGTCTGCCTGAAGCCTATGAAAAGCAGTAAGGACACAGAAAATGCCTGCCAGGACACACACACACACACACAAAATATTTGTTAAGTTTTTTCCTTCTCTACTTTTGGATGAAAGGTTCCTGAAAAGTACAGATCATCATTCAGCTTGGTGGCGGGAGGCAGAGGAAATGGAAAGCCCGGTCGTTCAGTATTGGAGTTTCTGAAAGGGTGGAACTTGGATTCTTGCAGGATAGTTGCTTTTCAAAACTAGCAATTCCTGGGTCCCAGACTGCTGAATGGAATCTCTGGCAGTGGGGCCAGGATGTCACTTATTTAATTAGTGCATAAGAGGTACACATGCGCTAAAGCTTTAGGACTACTAGCCGAGAGCAGTGGTTCCTAATCCACTCTCTCAGGATGGTTAATATACAGATTTGTGAACTTCATCCCAGGCATGTTGAATAAGTCTCTGTTTGGGGCCTGGTGTCCGAATTAAAATAATAACGGTGATAAACAACAACTATAACGAAAACAACACTTCTGAAGTGAATCTGGTGATCAGCCAGGTTGAAAATGTCAAGTGTTCCTTATTCTAAGTCCTTTAGAGTTCATCTGAAAAAGCTGCAGTGTGCTGGAGAAGGTTCTCACTCAGAAAGAGAGCAGCAGCTCTGGGCGCTGGCTGCCCTTCAGCTCCTACTAAGACCTTCCTCTGCGGTGCGTCTCAAAACGGAGGATCTGCCAGCTCTGCTCTCCTAAAGCTCAGGCTACCAAACCTGGTGTGTCGCTGCAGGGGTTTGGGAGAACAGATTCTGAAGCTTCAACCCAGACCTGCTGAGTCATGGTCTCTGGGAGCAGAGCACAGGCATCCTTATTTTTCAGAAACACCCCAGCTGACGGCATGGTCAAGGCAAGTTGGGAGCCACAAGTCTGTGACCAAGGTGGGACCATTCCAACATGTAGGCGTCATAACAGCCCTTTAGAGGTGCTCCAGGAACTGCCAGGTTGATTAAAATGTAAACACGCCTTCTAGCTGCACATTTCCTGGTCCCATCCCACTTTCTCTGACTCTTACCTAAAATTCTCTCCATGAAAATGTGTTTCAGGCTTCCTAGTCTCTTTCTTAAGGTCCCAGCACCTATCTAATTTGTTTGTCCACTGTCTGCCTTCTCACATGGCCACTCCAGGACTCCTCTGGTTACTGACACACATCTGTTTGAAACAGCAATCATGTATTTGCTGGAATTACATATGTGGTCTATGATTGTATGAATGTATAGTTAAAAAAAATTAAAAAATACATATTTATTGATTTCAGAGAGGAAGGGACAGCGAGACTGATAGGCTGCCTCCTGCATGCTCCCTACTAGGGATCAAGTCTACAACCTGGACATGTGCCCTTGAGTGGAATCAAACCTGGGACCCTTCAGTCCACTGAGCAAAACTGGCTAGGGCTGAATGTAGCTTGTACAATAAGGCATGCATGGTTTCTTAGTTGTTTCCATATTAAATTTACTAAATGCAGCACAACTCCTCCAGGCCCCTTCCTGGGGGGAAGACTGAAATAGGACCTGGTAAAAGGCTGAGTTAAAAGATCGTTTTTATGGAATTACACTGCCATTGTTCTTGAATGTAGTTGATGATTTGCACAGAGACTGAGCCGGGCTATTTGTAAGGAATAAATGTAGACAACTATTTGTTGTCAGTCCAAATGGTGTTTGAATAGGAAGCCTTGAAGAGAAAAGGTTGAAAACAGTTTAGTGATGTTAGACCTTCATCTAATCATTTATTTGATTACTTCCAAATAATTCATTTTCATAGATGATAGTAAGGTGAATAGTAAGGTCCAATGTGACTGGAATTATCCTAGATTTTAAATTTAAAAAATCTAAGTAAGTGAGGTTTAATAAAAGAATAAAAATGAAACTTGTCAGAATAGTTGCTTTTTATTACACTTGTAATTATTGCTAATTGTAGAATAATTAGAAGTGGCAAGAAATGCAAAGAAGAGAATAAACATTGCTCATATTTTTACCAGCCACAAAATGACTTTTGAATTGTGAGAAACAGTTTTCCAGACTTAACACACACACACACACACACACACACACACACACACACACACACTGTTCTGTAAAAACATTGAGTTTGGAGATTTTGCATTTAGCTCTGCCTGCAATGCTTTGCCTACCTTCTCTACATGGATATTTTCTTCTCATCAGTGTCTTAGATCAAATGTCACCTCCTCAGCAAGGCCATCCATGACTACTTGATCTAAAGATCCATTCTTCAGTTATTCCAGCCCCTTTACCTCCTCTGGCAGTTAGTTTTCCTTCCTGTCTTCTCCACTACAGTGTGAGCACCATCTGAGCCAGGACACTTACTTTCTGTGCTAGTTCACTGTGTTCCCATTTCCTAAAGCAGTGGTCAGCCAACTCTAGTCAACAGAGCCAAATATCAACAGTATAACGATTGAAGTTTCTTTTGAGAGCCAAAATTTTTAATCGCATATATGTTGCAATGTTGGCTGGTGAGTTGAGTTCTGACTTAGTCTTTGATTTTTCAAGATCTTCTTTGTATTCTTTCTTAAGTAATTTTACTATCTTTTGCTCTCACTTGATTTCTTCACCTTGAGAACTTCTTTGGTTTCTTCCTCCTTGTCCTGGGAGCTCAGCAGGTTGACCTGTGGCACCCCTTTGTTCTCCGCGGGCTCCCGCGCTGCTCCAGCCTGTTGCTGGGGTCGGTGCCGCCCAGGAAGCAGCCCACAGCCTTGGCTCCGTTGCCCGCGCTCAGAGGTCGAAGCCTCAGGGGCACCCCCCCTCCCCCCGGGGGGGCCCTGTCGCCCGGCTCCCTGCCGGCGCCCGGCTGGCTGGTGTCCGGCAGGGGCTCCTGCTCTCTGTCGCATTCCTCCAGTCTGGAGCTTTTTTTTTCTCCTTCCTGCTAGGGGAGTCTAGGATCAGAGTCAACAGACTGTCCTCTGCGCGACTCTGGGGGGAGAGCCAAAATTTTTAAACTTAAACTTCTTCTAATGCCACTTCTTCAAAATAGACTTGCCCAGGCTGTGGTATTTTGTGGAAGAGCCACACTTAAGGGGCCAAAGAGTTGCATGTGGCTCACGAGCCGCAGTTTGCTGATCACGGCCCTAAAGCAATGCCTAGCCCAAGGTAGGTGAGCTGAAGATCCCAGATGGGGCAACAAAGGCAGGATTTGGGAGTCTGTTCTGAGGACAATGGACCACTTGTCCATAGTTCCAGAAGGATGTTAAATGGTATTGGGTCGGCAGCTAAGTAATTGCGGATTTTTTAAAGAAAATCAAAGACAATTTTTTCATGGAACTAAATAACTTTATTCTTTAATGTATTGCCCATTTTGATCAATGACCTTTTGCCATCTTTCAGGCAGCATCATAATCCCACGTTCAAAAAATTTCTGTTTTTTATTAGCAAAAAACTGAATCAGGTACGATTTGACATCATCATCATTATTGAAATTTTTACCTTTCAAGGAGTTTTGTAAAGATCGAAACAAAAAGTAATCAGATGGTGCAAGGTCAGGACTATATGGTGGATGTGGCAAAACATCCCAACCAAGCTCCATTAATTTTTGCCGAGTGACCAAAGATGTGTGTGGCCTTGCATTGTCATGATGGAATACAACACCTTTTCTATTTGTCAATTCGGGCCACTTTTCTTCAACTGCATTGTTTAATTTCATTAGTTGTTCAATGTAGACATCAGAATTGATCGTTCGGTTGGGTGGTAAGAGTTCAAAGTAGACAATTCCTTTGTAATCCCACCAAACTGATAACAAAACCTTCTTTTGATGAATCTCAGCTTTTGATGTTGTTTGAGTTGGTTCACCTGGCCTGCTCCACGATCTTTTCCGCTTGATATTGTTGTAAACAACCCATTTTTCATCGCCAGTTATCAGTCGTTTTAAAAATGGATCATTTTCATTACGTTTCTTTAGCAAATCGCAGCTGCTAATGCGTTGCGTTAACTGTGATTCTTTCAGTTCATGAGGAACCCATGTATCGAGTTTTTGAACATAGTCAAGTTGTTTTAAGTGATTTTCAATGCATGTATGTGATACATGAAGCTTCTCTGCAATCTCACGTGTTGTACTGTGACAGTCCGAATTGATTATTGCTTTGATTAGGGCGTCATCAACTTCAACTGGACGACCAGAGCGTCTTTCATCTTTGAGTGAAAAATCACCAGAACGAAATTTGGCAAACCAATTTTGACACTGCCGTTCTTTTAAGGCTTCGTCACCATAAACAGCACATAACTTTTTATGAGCTTGTGATGCGTTTTTCCCTTGCGGAAATAAAAAAGCAAAATATGACGAAAATGTTCCTTTTGATTTTCCATTTTTCAACGAACGCCAAACAAAAACTACAAAACAGATCAAAAAACTTTTTTTACTGATTAACAGCTGAATAGCCAACTATCAAATACAAAATGTGTTTTACATTTGTACTACGTCTGCAAACCTAAAAATTCAACTGAAGCCATATATGTGTGAAACCCGCAATTACTTAGTTGCCGACCCAATACTACCTGGCCTCTAACAAATGGCAAATAACAAACTGAAGTTTTTTAAGTTTGAGACCCTGATTGAGGGTTTGGTAGAATTCAAATGATTCTATAGTAACTTTAGACCTTTCAGAGGAATAACCTCATTTCTAGTTACACCTTGCCTCTTTCATATTGTTTAGACAGAAACTTTGAGGTCACTCATCATTTACCAGTGGTTGACTCTAGAAAAACATGGGTAATTTTTCCAAGTGGCATTGCTTTTTGTGTCCTCAATTTGGCTCACTGGTACATCCTAGCCTGGGATCTAGAATTATAAAATATGAGTAATATTTTGAGATATAAAATAACATATGAATGCTCAAGCTATAAACAAGCTAGTTGACAAAAGGGTTGCTGTGAAAAATGTCTACAATAATATTAATATTCATCTCTCTCTAGCAAGCAAAGGTACACACTGTAGTGTAATATATGTGAAATGCATAATGAATTTATACATCAAATATGCAGCCGTTCTGCACATTTCATGGGTATTTTGTGCTTGTTGGATAAATGCTTCTTTTTCTTGCCTTTTCTTTTAAGCTTAATGTAAAGATAAAAGGGTGATTTTAAAGGTAGTAGTTTGCATTTCTAAGTGAATATTTTAAAAATTCTGTTGCTTTTGTTATCAGGGGCTTCTTAGCAGTCAGCTAGCAGTCAGTCCTTAGTGAAACTGAAAGTCGGATAACTTTGCCCCCATCGCCTTTTTTCCCCCCTGGCTGCTTTTCTCTCCTCCTCACCTGGGTTTCCTTCCTAGACCACCTTTCCTCCTCTGGAATGTTCTCCACAGGCATTGGCAATGCTCACAGAGGCCTGGCTCAGCACCTTGTCTAAGAGTTCTTTTGCATTTTCTCTCAGTCATCCCATTATTTATCCCTTTTATGGCATTTATCATAGTTAGTAAATACATATCTTTATAGAAGTTTGTTCATTTACCAGTTTCCTCCGTAGAATATAGGTTTTATAAAAACAACGACTGTGCCCTGTTCACCTTCGTATCCTTTGCACTTACATCATCCCCTTATGTTGGGTGTTTGTTCAGAAAGGGGATAAAAATGCCTTTGAAGGGATGGGAGAAAACAAAGCTCTCTCCCTTGAGGATGGCAAGTTCTTATCCCAACCTCTTCATCCACAAGAAACATCGATGATATAAGATCAAAACATCAATCAGCTGCCTCTCTGCATGCTCCCTGCCCGACTGAGCCTACAACCCGGGCATATGCCCTGACCTGGAATAGAACCGGCACCCTTTTGGTGCCCAGGACAACACCCAACCAACTGAACCACACTGTCCAGGGCATCAGAGGTACTTTTTAAATCCCAATAGCTGCAGGGAAAATGAGTTGGAGGAAGGGGGAGAGAGAATGAGAAACACACAGACTAATGAGGTCATTTATAACTTGAGTAATGGCAGACGTATTTTATTGGCTAAAAATGTTTCCTACAATAGTCATGTTTTATGACTTCATGGTTCTCGAAAATAAATTTGCCTAGCTTTGGATTTAACACAAGCTTTGTGGTTAAGAAGTTAAGAGTACAGCTGACAAAAGGCAGTTTTAATCGTAAAATATTTTGACATTTCTGAGAGAGCTAGCCTCTATCTTTTTCCTTTTAAACTTTCTCTTTTCTCTCTCCTTTTTTCCCTTCCTTCTTTACTTTCTTCTCTTTCCCTTCTTAATTATATAAAAACAGTGCATGCTAGTACTAATGCTATTAAAATAATAAATACTATTAAAAAGTCAAATAGTATTAAAGGGCTTATGCATCAAAAGATGGCAAGTTTTTGTCCTTTTCATTCTCTTGTCTTCCTCTTCCCAGAAACAGACTCTTCGGACTTTCAGCTGTTCCTCTGACATTTATGGATCTTCATGCTAAATAATACGTGAATACTGTTCTCTTTTGACTCATCCATTTGAGAAATATTTTTGGGTTTCTTTATGATAGATGAATACGTCATTCTCTGTGCTTCTCCTCATATAATTATACTACAATTGTTGCACAATAAAAACTATGCAAATTTTATTTCCTGAAATTTGTGATATCTGGGTTTCCCAGGAGCAGACACTAAGACGAGGATTCTGATACAAGGAGTTTACTTGAAGGGTAAAGGAAACACTAATAGGAAAGTAGGCAGTGATCAAAGGAAGGGGAGGCAGTAATAAAGGGTGCATTGCCAAGTGGTTACCACGGTGGGTAATTAGAGCTTATCCAGTGAGAGGCATTCTGGGAAATGGTGCAGAACACACTACTCATGTGGACCACAGGGAGGGTGAGGGAGCTGGGGTACTTAGTTACCTGTTGAAAGCTGCTCTCAAGGACTGTTAATTCCTCAACACCTGCAGCCTACTGTGTTCAAATGCTGGCAGTTAGAAGCTGGCCAAGAACAACAATGATTCGTGCATTATGTATGCTTTCATATTTTTTGTTTTTCCCCCTAAAATTAATAAGAGCCTCTTAAAAGCTGCTTAGTTTTCCTGATACCTATTGAAAATTTTTCCCATGCCTTCCAATAATTTCTCAACATTTTATAAAATTAATCACATCGGGTGATCTGTCAGCTCCATTGTTTTCCTTGGAGACATGCCATGCTCTCAGGGTCTTAGACACAGAAGTTGACTTTCTGGAACTGCCTGTGCTTCCATCCTAGGAAGATGCTTGGCCTTCTGAAGTGGATTTCCTTGCATCCTGGCTAGCATGTGTTTCTCTTTCTTGGATTACTTCTTGGTGAAACACACTGTTCAGAGCATAGTTGGAAGACTGAGAGAGAATGTGTGTCTCCTGAGTCATGCTGCTCCCATCGGGCTGGTTGTCCCCCTTGCCTCTTCATTACCTCCATCCAGCATCTCTTTCGATATACTCCGTTCCCTTCCCTTCAGTAGCTCCCAGTGTCTTAGAAAAGGTGCCTGGGGGAATTAATGTTTGAAATCTTTTGTGTCTGAAAATGTCTTTATTTTCTTCTTGATTGATGGCTTGTCTGGATAGAATTACATGTTGGAAATAATTTCACTTCAAAATTGTGAAGACATTCTTCTCTAGTCTTCTACTTTCCAATGTTGCCATGAAGTATGTAGCAACTCTGCTATATAAACCCTTGCATTTGGCCTGTTGTTGATGTAAACTCTAAAGCTCTGGATGCTTATAGAATCTCTTCTTTAGCTCCAATATTCTGAAAGTTTGATGAAATCACTTGGTGTGGGTTGATTTGTATATTGTGTGCTCCATGGTCTTTCAATTTGGAAATTCATGTCCTCAGTTCTGGGATATGTTCCTTAAATTACTTTATACTCTCCCCTCCCCCCCATGTTTTCTCTGTTCTCTAACAGGTGCTCCTGTTATTCTGATGATGGACTGTCTGCTCTGGTTCTCTCATCACCTTATGATTTCTCTCCTACTTTCCATTTTAATCTATGCTTTCTGAAAAGTTTCCCCAAACTTACCCTTCAATTATTTCATTATATTTCCCACTAATGTTTTAACTTTCTAAGATTTCTTTTTAGTTTTCTGGATGTTTAATTTTTTTTAAAGCATTCTATCAATACTTTTTCATGTATGCAATGTTTTTTTTCTAAACCCTCCAGATAAACCAGTGATTTCAATGATTTTTTTTTTTAGATTTTCTTTTCTGTTTCTTTGAGGTTGACATTTTCTTTTTTAATATTGATTTTCATGTTTTAAAATATGTCTGTAATGTTCAAGGCTTTCCCAGATGTTTGATAATCCTTGATTGTTTGCCTGCTTTTAAGAGTGAGAAATTAAAACTTTGATTGGAAGCTCCAAACATATGGGTGGGGCTTGGAGACTTTAAATTTTGCTGAGGGATGAGCTATCTGTACCCTTTGTAAGGGAAACTACAGTTGGGTTTTTTTATTTTATTTTATTTTTTTTTTATCCCCCTCACAGTTGCATGACTGCTCCTATTTAAGATTAGGAATTACCTTTTCCAGATTCTACTTTCTTTGCTTGTCTAAGAGGAAACTTGCATATGATCTGGAAAGTGGAGGTGAATTAGGAGACTTACTCTCAGAGGTCATAGTGACCAGAGACAATGACATAAGACACAGACGGACAGATAGTTTGTGGGCTCCAGTCTCTCATCCCAACTATTGACCCCACTGACTAATAGTGGCCCTAAGTCACCAATTACTTGACTGCAGTTCCATTAGTGATCATAGAGTCTACAGACCTGCCAAGGGCTCCCCATTCATTGTTCCATTTGGGTGGTCAAACATGTACTCTTCCTGAAAATTTCCTTGTGCTATGTTTCTATCCATTCCTTAAGCTGTAGTTAGTGTATTCATTTCCTGTGGCTGCTGTAACAAATTACAAAAAAATGCAATGATTTAAAACAATGGAAATTTATTCTATCACAGTTCTAGATGTCAGAAGTCATCAACGTGTCTTTTTCTGGAGGCTTGAGGGGAGAAATCTATTTCCTTGCCTTTTCCAGCTTCTGAGTCCAACTACACTCCTTGGCTCTGATCCATCCCCAAAGCACACCATTACAATCTCTGTCTTCAAATCTCCTTTTGATCTTCCTGACTCCCTCTTATAAGGACTGCTATGATAACATTGGGCCCATCCAGACAATCCATCTCAAGACAACTTCCCATTGCCATGTATGGTAAAATTCTGGGGAGTAGGGTGTGGATGTCTTTGGGGGTCACTGTTTTGTCTAACACAATGGGTAGTGATTGTCTCTGATCTTCTGACTTCCATTTTTTTCACAGCTCCTCCAGATTTGTACAAGCTCAAATTTCTAGAGTAAACCCAATGGTCCCCCCAATATTTTTAGTGGCTCTGATGTCCTGACTGAACTCTAATAGATACATTCCCAATGTCATTATCTCTGTGTATGTCCTCTAGGGCTAATTGGATTTTCCCAAATTATTCTTTTGGCTTCCAGCTTGGAGAATAAATACTTGGCTGCCAATAGTCTAGGAGTCAAGAAGGTGAATATGGTAGAGGACTCTTCTTTGGTTATATCTATTCATTCATTGACTGTTTTTGCTATTTTCAGTTTGGTTCTCTCTCACTCACCTGCTGTAGAAGTCCCCAGTATGGAGGTTCTTTGCCTTCCTGTCTCTAGAGAACATAGCTTCAGTCTCTGGCCATGTGTATGAGGAGGAGCAGAATTTCAGGGGCAGGGAAGGGGAGGAACTCCCAAACTAGCTGGTTTTAAATGTCTTTTTTAAAAATCCTGCTTTCATTCATCTTTACCCCTTCACTCCATTTCTGGGCTGGGGGTGTAAGGAAAGGGCTGTTGCCACCAGTTCCCAAAACTTTTGAAGATTCTGTGGAAGGTTGCTTCTCAACTTTTTTCACTGTTGTTTTAGGATTTAGCTTCTGGAGTCAGCTAAGACAGTTATCTCATATCTATCTGCTTAACTGCTTCCAAATTTTTATTGATTTTATCCATTCTTTTTCTTACTATTTTGGCAGGTTTAAATGACACATTATATTGAGACCATTCTAGATTCCCATGTAATTATAAGAAATGCAGAAAAAAATCCCATATATCCTTCATCTGTCTTTCCCAAAATATAACACATTGCATAACTATAGCACAATATCAGAATCAGGGAATTGACATTGATAATTTCCATTGACCTTATTCAGATTTCACCAGCTTTACATGCACGTGTGTGTGTGTGTGTGTGTGTGTGCGTGCGCACACACACACATGTGCATTTGGTTCTACGCAACATTATAATTTCAAAAAAATATTAAAAGAAAATAATAGTACCCTTAATATAATTTAGTGACATTTTGGAGGAAGCAACATTAAATGCTATGTCCCATGTACCATCTTTATCTGGAAGTTGAATAACAAGAAAAATAGCAGAGGATATTTTGAGCTTGTTAACAAGAGCATAGTATGGTCAAATTTTATCTTCTTTATAACCTTGTCCACAGACTGACAGGTCAGCTAACAAGGCTCTCCACTTAGCTGGCTGGGTTGTAAATATTCTTTGTTTATGTTCACCTAGAGAACTGAATTAACACCTCTTAGGATCATGAAGTTATATTCTCTCTTTGTTGGGCTCCCTGTCAATACTAAATTATAACTGATGGAGTATATTAATGAAGCTTGGGCAAAAGAGATTTACAATATTATTTTTTATATTTTACACTCTCAAAGATGAAAATTGTGTTTTCTGATTTGTACAGGAATAAAAGAATTAGAAAAAAAGGAATTAAGGATCAAATAGGATGCATAAATAGAGACCATGGTGCTCTATCTTTGGATATCTAGCTGTTTCTGAATCCCCTAAAATCACCCTTAGTATTTCAGCATTCAAATGATTAAATTGTCTCAATGGGCCACTTGGACTCAGTTTTATGCAGCTATGGAAAACTTATAATGTGTATTTGTACTCAAAGTCAGAAAATAGAAATGGAGGCTGTATGAAACCATCAAACCATATGTAAACTACAAGTCAACGTAGACAGTTAAATACACCCAACAATTTACGTTTAGTCTTTGGTATTGTGCCTTATTACAGATGTATTTAGATAAGAAAAAGGAATGCCATTTTTCTACATTTTCTTATCAGGCTCTTCTGGCAGGTTGCATTTCTAAGATAACTGTTGTTTTATTTCTTGTGTTTGATCAGGCAGAGGAGGTAATGAACTTGGTAGGCATTGATGAACAGAAGTGATAACAAAAACATTTATTTTTTTTTACTCTGCAGTCTTTTGTCTCAGCCTCTCTGTGATGCTGATTTAGGGCATGAGAAAGGCATTATGTGAAACTATTATGGTTTAGAAGAATTAATGAAAACTGTAGGAAGAGGATTACTACATTAAGTTAGAACTTAATTCACTTTTTATTAACCCTGTTTAATAAAATTGTAAACTCAAGTTGGAAGTAAAATGGACACAAATTGGGTCCGGGCTGCCTGTCACTACTTGAGCCAAATTAAGCAGAGACAAGGTTGAATCATATATAAGCGTTTATTCCAATAATTCAGGCAGTATAAAGGGAGCAGCAGGTCATCCCGTAATTCTGCTCTAGTATCCTCTACTAGCTGGCTGATTATACATGGGTTAGGAAGAAAGGCTACATGTAATGGTGCAGGGAGAGCAGGGTAAGGGCTTCAGGATCTGTGATCTGCGTCTCCTTTCAAGATCTTTAACAAGGTATTTAATTTTTTTTTATGGTGTTAACAGCTTGGTCAGCATTCGTGAGGCAAACTCCCAGAGGGGGTCAGGGTCCAGACACAGCAACCAAATCAAAGTGTGTTCTACCCTTTGTCTGTTCTCAAAATGTATTTTCTTTTCTGAGTAATGGACCCATCTGGGCTCTGAGGTACCTCTTATCTTTTTGCAGCCTTTTTTCTATTTGCAGCACATTCCCCAGTTTCTGTAAGAAAACCTGTTATGTATAGTTAGTAAAGTGAATAATCATTAAACAATGGTGGTCCTATTCTTATTGTGTGTCCTTCCCTCTATCAGAAGGAGATAGAGGGAAGGACACACAATAAACTCCCTTTTCCGGTTACACAAAGATGCATAAGAAATCATTTGAAAATGTAGCAGCTTAAGGCAACCACCATTTATTAATGACACTATAGTTGACCAAGAGGAAAACTAGCGCTCTTGACCAAGCCACTCTGATTCTTGGCTGCTCTCAGTTTTGCGTCTGTGGTCAATTGGCAGATTGGCTGGGGCTGGCTGGTTTAGGATGATTCTCTTCCACATGGTTGTTTGTCCTTCAGAAAGCTAGCCTGGATTTGTTCACATGGTAGTTACAGGGGCCTGAGATAGTGATGAAAGTGTGCAAGGGCTCATGAGGGCTATGCTTGGGACTGACACACCATCATTTCTCTTGCATTCTATTGACCAAAGGAAGGCATAAAGCCAATCCGTATTCAGGGTTAATCACAATGGCTAAGGGAAAAATGCTAATAACATGATTAATATTTTCCTGTGTTATGTTCTATACCTGATAGGTATTTTTTTCTCATAACCCTGGCACACTTTTACTCATTATTCAAGTTCTAGTTCAAGCACCACCACCTCTGGGAAGCCTGCTCTTGTCCTGCCCCAGTAGACTGGACTGTGGGGGGCCTCCTTTGGATCACCACTAACTGGATTGCTATTGTCTGTTTACAGTTCTCAGTGCCTTGAGGCCAGAAACTATTTTTCTAACCATCTTTGTATCCCCAGTTCCTAGCACAGTACTTAGCCCAACAAATATTTTCTGGTTAGATGAGGTAATGGCCATTCCTCAGTTCTTTCATTTTGCCCACTCACATTGTCATGGCCCTATCATTTTGAGGAGACTTTTTCTTTCCTCCTGTTAATTTCTCTCCCTCAAATGCCTTAACAAAAAATTGCACTATTTGACAAGTTGTAATCAAAGGAACAATGCTGTCAGTTCCTCTGTGCTTTGCTGCTAGAGTTTTGAGCATTAGTGAAGCTTACTAGTTGCAATACAGTATTTTGACTTTAAGTCTTCAGTTGGGAATGCCCTCTTCCATATCCTTTTAGTGGTGCAGTTGCAAGTGCCCAGGACTTAGCACTTGCAAGTCCAGAAATGTCTATGGTCAAATGTTCAGAACTCCCTGGCAGTTGTATAAGACACCTCTTGAAAGTATTTTTTTTTAGCTGTCAGTTTTGTTCCATGAAAAGTTGTTACAGAGTCCTTGGGGCCTGTAATGGCATTTTCCTTTTGTAACAAAACCCTCTATTTTGAGCATTTGCCTCTTGTTGCATGCTATTGCTTAAGGACATAAGCACCATGGAATGAACATCTATAGTTAAGACTCCCTGGGCCTGAGAGGGATAAAAGAGAACACTTAGTTCAATACAATCTTACTTTATAAAGTGACAACAGAGGCTGGGAGAGGTAAAGTGACATACTCAAAGTTACACAGTGACGTTAAGGTTTAGGCTAGGATTTGTGCTGTTAGAATACTTCAGAGGCATTCTGGAGAAATAAGCTGCCCAGCCAGATGGCTCTTTTCCTCTAGCTAAGCCAGGCAAGTCCCTTGTGATAAGAGTTATTTATCTGTGGGTCAGAGTTACCTGTTTAAATGCAGATTACCAGGCACCTTCCCAGACCTCTTGGATTTCTGGGGATTTGGGACAGAAATCTGCATTTTTAGCAAGTGCCCAGGTGATTCTGAGGTATTTTGCAGTCTGATAACAAGTGAATATGATATAATGTCAGGCAACAACTAAGTGCCAAGGAGAAAAATAAATTAGAGAAAGGGATGATGGAAGGGGTGCTATATGAATAAGTTAGTGGAGATTTTTTTTTTTTTTAAATCAGAGACCTAGAAAGATAAGTAGCTGGCCATGCACTGAAATTAAAATAAAACAAAAAGCAAATAAAAATAACCAACAACAACACCAAAAAATCAAAGGGAAGAGAGAAAAAAATTTGGATAGTGGAGAGAAGAGAGAAGTGTGTCTGGATGTGGAGCAGGGGATTGGAAATTAGATATATAAGTAGGATGAATTTTTAATGGGGTTAAAAGAAGGAATAGTGAAAAACTAAAGCAGGAATAGGGTAAGAGAAATAGGTCAACAAAAGGGAAAAGTGAAGAAGAGAGTGTTGTCATAAAGGTAAATTTGAGATAGAGTAAAATGATGCTAAAGGAAAAATGGAAATAGAATGGTGAACACTAATCCCAAAATAATAATATAAAATAAAAAAGAGAAAATAAAGTGAAACTTTAAAAAAGGTAAATAATAGTAATTATAATACTGATTAAAAATAATATAATTAAAATGATAAAATCATGTGAGAAAAAAAAGAGAAAAATTTAGTTTCTTAAGTAAATGATAAAAAATAAAGGTGTGCAGTAGTGAAGGTTATTCACTTCCTCTACTATTCTGTTTGGCATGCCTGTTTCTCATCAGGTAGAAAGGGCAGTATTGAAGTTCCCAGCGTTCCACAGCTCCTCTGTGTCATAAGCCACGATCTTGTTTTCAAGCAGGCAGTATTTCTTTGTATCTCAGCCTGCCTGTGGTTGTATTTACAGAAGAGTCAATTTGTGATTCAACCACTGGGCGGCAGTGTTTCTGTATTGACATCCAGGGCTATAAGTTCACTTAACCAGTATTTAGATTTTTGTTTTCCCTGCTGCACTCAATACTCATTTGAGGGTATGGACTGTCCCATAACTGGTTTTCTGATCTTTTCTTCCTGCTCTGATCCCCAAGTTCCACAAAAACAATTTTTCCCTACAGTCACTGAAAATGTTTTTAATTGGATGATCTTATGTACTGGGACTAGCAATCAAAAGTAAGGATTTAAAGAGAAAAAAGAGCCAGAGTAAATGCACGAACTTGCTGCTTTTTCACCCTAGCACTGAGCATGACTCTGCTCAAATCTCAGCTATGGGTTGATTTCTAGAGTTCCCTTCTGTCAGCAGCCTTGTGGACCACCTTCCACATTCATGGACTATGCTGGCCCCAATAGTCATGGATTTTTTTTTTTTTTTTTTTTTAATATATATATTTTATTGATTTTTTACAGAGAGGAAGGGAGAGGGATAGAGAGTTAGAAACATTGATGAGAGAGAATCACCGATCAGCTGCCTCCTGCACACCCCCTACTGGGGATGTGCCCGCAACCAAGGTACATGCCCTTGACCGGAATCGAACCTGGGACCTTCCAGTCCGCAGACCGACGCTCTACCACTGAGCCAAACTGGTTTCGGCAACCTCTAGATCTTGCTGCACACATTCCTCCCTCCAGTCTGGATTGCAGACCTCACCTTTCTCTGGGCAACATCTGACTTTTCTGTGAGAGGGTGCAGAGCTCATCTAAGTGCATCTATCTGCACTGCTTGAGATCCAGTGATCGTGGGTTTGCAGCTGGTCCCTGGGTGTTGTGGTTGTAGGGTCCTGGAAGGTCTTTGATTCTTTCAGATTGAAGGTAAGGCTAGGCTTCTGATCACAACCACTCACCCCTTCAAGATGGTGTGGTCTCTGTGGAAGAGCCAGTTGCTCTGGGAGATATTTCAGCAGCAGTGGAGGTTGCCTGGTCATGGGAGCCTGGTCCGGCAGTCCCCAATAGTCCCTTGGAACATAGTTGTCCCTCACTCATGAATAGACACTCCTTGTTCGTCCACACACTCCTTTCATTCTTTCACTCACACATTATCTTGCAGCCTGCCTTCCCGTCGGCAGCCATCTTTGATCTCTCTCTATAGCATCTTTGAATGCTGTCAGGAATAATCCAATTTTGAGGGAGAAACTGACAATATAGGGGAGAAGCAAGATAAAAACCTTTGAGAAGGAGTGGAAGGAATCCAGTGTACCAAGAAGTCACTGGCCCTAGAATGCAACAGAGAGAATTCTCCTTTTTAACAGGGAAGAAAGCAAGTTCAAAGAGCTGGGAAGGAATGGCATCAGGATCCAAATCAATGCTGTTCCATTCTATAATATGTTTGCCCTTGGCCAGCTTGTGTTGGAGGGTGTGGGGGAGATTTCATTGTTTTTCTTCTGCTCCTTTTTTTCTTCCTCCTCCTCCTCTTCCTCTTCCTACTCCTCTTCTTTTTCTTCTCTCCCTCCTTCTTCTCCTCTGATGTGCCATATGGTCATTTGCTCCAAATCCCATAGCTCCAACTATAACATTTATTCTTGCAATGAAGCTTTTTGTGCACCACCTACAACATGTAGTGCCCCTGAGTGCATGCTGGGATACTTAACTTCGGTGAGAAGCCAATCTCTTTTTCACCCCTTGGTAGAGTAGCTGTCATCTTTCAGGAGAACTGATGGCTTTGACTATCTGGCCACATTTCTGGGTCTGCACCTGGGAAGGTACCTTCTCAGTGAATGGGTGGTCTTAGGGGATAATGTCAAAAGGGAATTTCAGTCTTCTCAGCTAGATCAGCCAAAATACCCTAAGGATGGATGGGTGATAAATGCTCAGTCAGACCTCTCAATATCTGAGCCATCTTTAGGTTAATACCTTCATGCCATTTAACTAGACTGTGCTGTAAGCATGAGTATCTTGTTAGAAATTGACAAGTGATATTATGAATGCATGAGGAGCTCTGTTTACTTTAATATATTTTTTTAATCTGCACACGTTCTTTTCTTGAGTCTGCTGCATTTCACATCATTCTTTGATGCATAACTAAGAAGTTGGAAGGTACCCAGAGAGGGATCTTTAAAAAAATGGAAATTCATAATTAGATATATAGCTTATTGAAGAGTTTGGCTTACTGATGAATAACTTACTAGGCACCAGGTCAAAACCTGATGATAGGAGACATGGTCAGCAAAGAGAATACTTGAGCGTGTTTGCAATATAAATTTAAAAGGCTGTGTAAGAGAGGCTTTAGGGAATTTTTACGGTAAAATATGTTCTGAGTTCCAAACAATGGACTGAAGCCAAAGTTCTGACATACAAATCACTTGCAAGGAGTTATGCTTAATTGCCTAATTGTCCTTATTACTAACATTTAAGGCAATCAGAAGAAATAGATTAGGGATTCTGAGCGGGATGAAGATAATAAGATTTGGACAGATTAACACCAGAGAAATGTATGGTAAGAAGTTCTCTGTATTCGCAAGGGGGCCATGAGCTTTGAGCTCCTTAGTGACCAAAGGAAAGTGAGAAAGATAATTAATTCTAAGATTCACAGTGTCTATAAAATGCAATCTCCTTGTAAATTAAAGGCTTTAAGTCATGTTAGGGGAGGCTTTAAGTTATGTTAAGTCATGTATGCTCTTGAGATAGGCTGAAGCAGCCTGCGGAGAGGCACAGGAAGATCCACAAAGGCCCCAGGGCCACTCCGGACACTGTCTGTGCCTCCCTGGTTCTTGGCTCACTTCTGCTCTGATTGGCTTCCTGGTGCTCTGTTCTCTTGTCTCTTTTTGGTGGCACAGCAGCTGCCTCTTGGTTTTAATCTGTGTGGTTCTGGGCTTTCTCTTCAACACCTACACACAGCTGCTCTCTTGTTCTGACTCCCCGACGTCACACAGCCTTTTGACCTGCTCAAAGCCGAGGCTTTTCTCTCCCTTCAAACCCAGCTTCATTCGTTAGGCTCAAGCCTCCCACGTGGGCAGGTGCACACAGGGAACTGCAGCCAGCTCTAAAATGGAGGCACCTAAAATAAACATTACTCAACCTTTTCCTTCTGGATGTATTCGAATAAACTATTCTTAATGAAAAGTGATGTATTTTCTAATGCTTTCTTTGATGTTTGTATGTTTGTCATTTCTGCCTCCCTCCCAACTATAAGTGATTGAATTCATGTGCTGGAAAACAATAGAGTGAAGGCTGGGCAGGGAGATGGCAGACCCTCCAATTTGCATTTGTGATTTGCCATATATAAGTTAAGGTGGCGATATGTTCTGCTCCACCCTTACATGTCTTAGAAGAGAAAGGAAAGAAGGAAGGAGGTTCTAAAAGCATAGCAATTGTATTGAAAATTCAGGAACATATTCTAATACTAGCAGACATATGGAAATATATTTACGCCTGGGTAGCATAATCCTCTGTCTTCCCAGGACAGCTAGTGACTTTTGTCCATCTGGCCACATTCCTGAGTCTGCTCTTAGGATGGGTGTCCTCTCCCATGAATGGGTGGTCTCAGAGGATGATGTAGTAAAGGGAATTCCCACCCACTCAGTGGGTGGATTTATATGTACAGAAAAAAAATCCATTCATATGTTCTAAAACATCAAATATAGTCAGACAGCAAGAAGTTTTTTTTTTTCTATAGGTGTGCCCCTCAAGATTAGATATTCTATGAAATTGAAATTTAGGCTGCTAACTTTTAAATCTGTCTGCAAAAATTTATAAAATTTGCCTAATCTAATATATTGTAGTAAAAACCTGTTGAGTGTCTGTCAAAATCCTTGTTAGTCCAAACTGTGTTGGAGACAGAGAGCTTGTATTTTTCATGCAGTCCCTACAAAGGAAGCTGTAATTTTGGGTCTCAATTGCTCCAGGTACCCATGCCCTGGCCCACTCTGGTGACCTCCCTAGTTTCTTCATTGCTGGTGAGTAGAGTCTTTTTCCTGGACTGGGATGACTGCTGTCCTCCCCCGCCTCCCCAGGACATGAGATCTTACATTCTAGGCATGGCAGATGAGAAGGACCTAGTTCCCCCTGTGGAGGGCATCATTGAGCCATGCAGCCAAGGACACTGGCCTTGGGACATTGCCTCAGCATCCTCTATGCAGGAAATGTGTCCATGCATGAAACAACACAGATGTGGATTTTTCCATTGGCAAAATGCTTCATATTATTCAGACCCAAACTGACTGAAAGTGGTATCTTTCTTTTACCTCTTATCAGTATGTTTCTACCTATTTTCCCGATGACTGGGAAGTAGAGCAGTACTGTGTGTGGTTGATAAGCCAACACATTGTTTATTCTTTCTTTGTTTCAAATTCTGTCCAAATTGACAAAAGAAAGGCATGGCTAATGGATTGTCTTTGACAGCACTCTATTTCAAGCAGCTAATGTGCTTTTGTGGATAGACAGTACTGAATGATATGGAATATATTTTCTCTTTCTTTAAAACCTGGTGTGACTGAGGCTGTCTTCAAAGAAACTGTTCTTCAGAATTGGCACATGGATTAGAAGTGCTTCTTGGTTTACCACGGCCTGGAAAACACCTAGGGCCCTGGTGATAAGATGGCTGTGGAGGGCTGAGTGCCCAAGATGTATAGTATAACTTAAAACACTCCTCATCCTCACCCCCAAAGTACTCTGGAAAGACTCCTGTTTCAGTGTGGGAGCTTTGATGGGGATTTGTGGTAGGAGAGAATAAACAGTTTTCTACACACATTGTTTTACAAGCTTTTATGCCCTTCCTATTAGGTTATCTGAATAAGAAAACTCACCCATCAGTCACTTCACTCTGAATTCTCTCAAATCCCCGTCTCAATTCCTAGCACCCTAAAGTTAATGAAAATCAAAACTGTGCAGGGAGCAGAGCTTATCCTGTGAGGAGTAGCAAAGGCAAGGGCAAATGAACAGATTTTTGAACGGCTCATATACTCACAGAGCACTGATGGAGCATATTTGGCCCAGCTCATAGCATAGTTATAACTAAACTAGAGGCCTAGTGCACAGCATTTGTGCACTGGTTGGGGGGAGGGGTGTCCCTCAGCCCAGCCTGCCCCCTCCCACAGTCCTGGAGCCCTCAGGGGATGTCCTGCTAAGCTGCAGTCTGGCCTCCCTCTGTGGGAGGTGACCAGGCTGATCAGCACCACTCCCATCACCCCACTGCTGCTGCCACTGCCACTGCCAGCTGCCATAGCTGCCAAGCTGTTTTCATCAACACAGACTCCAGTCCCTTCACCAAGAAAAAATGACAACTTTCTTTAGGCAATTTCAAGATGTCTCTTTCATAAGATATGACATTTCTTTCTTTTATTTTATTTTTTATCCTCACCTGAGGATATTTTTCCATTGATTTTTAGAGAGCATGGAAGAGAGAGGGACAGAGAAACATCCATGTGAGAGGCACACTTCGATTGGTTGCCTCCTGCATGAGCCCTGACCTGGGCCCCAGCCAGGGAGGAGCCTGCAACCTTGATACATGCCCTTGATCAGAATTGAACCTGGACCCTGTGGTCCACAGGCTGAGGTTCTATCCACTGAGCCAAACTGGCTAGGGCAGGATATGACATTTCTTAGTCCCTCCAGCAGCAGATCTTTTTTTTTTTTTTTCTTCCTCCAGGAGTGTGGTGGAAAAACACTAGATCACCTTCTTGGATTCTTACTACCTAAGTAACCAAGAACTGCCAGGGGTATACAGGGAGCTTAGTCAATGAGCGGTCAAAAAAGGTGTTTCCTCTGTAGCTCCTGCGGAGAGTTACGAGCGCTGCAGCCATGGGGCCCCCCTGCAGATTTGTGTCTGTCTCCACTCTGGCCCCCAGCAACCCAGTGCCATGGCCACGGGGCTACTGGCGGCTGGGCGGCCCCTCTGTGTGTTTTTCTCTTAGTCTGTAGACTGTGCCTATGTATTATGCCTGGCTTCTCCTGAGTTGGTTGTGACTGTTCTGGCCTAATTTTATGTGTGTGTGTATATATATATATACACACACACACACACACACACACACAGACACACACACACTCACAAACACAGACACACACACACAGAGAAACAAACACACACACACACACACACACACTTGGGTATTGCACACACAGGAGATACATAAAAGACAGGTTGCTGCACCAGACTTGAATTTACAAAGTCTGGATTGTTTCATTTTAAAGGGGCAGTTCAAGATCATCAGTTGATTGTTGTGTGTTTCATAATTTATCTCAGGAAACAGAGATACTTTCCCCAGGACATTGCACTGAAATGGGATGCATAGCTGGTGCTTCTTGCTGGAGTGCATTGTCAAGTCTTCCTTCCCATGGGGTCTTCTATGCCTTCCCACCGCGTCTCCTGATGGCCACTGACCACCTCCAACATAAGTTCCATCTCAGAGCTCATGCTGGGCTTGTTGGGAGCAGCAGAGTTGAGTGCTATTAACCAAGTGAGCAAGAAGCAATTAATACAGACCACAAAAGATTGCCTCTTTGTGAAGAAGTTCAGGTTTTAGTGGCTTCCAACACAGAAGACTTTGGTGTTTGCCATTCAAGAGCCACACACATACCCTTTCTCTCACCAAGAGGTTCTTGATTTGGTTCCCTTTCCTCCAAGCAGCCACATGTTTAAGGGACGTTAGCTTCTTCTCTGTGCCTAAGGCTGAACCTTGATTTGTCTAAGCCATATTCTCAATGTGAGGACCTACAGCATCAACCCAGGAACTTGTTAGAAATGTGAATTCTTAGGCCCCACCCTAGACCTACCGTATTAGAGATTCTGGGAGAGAGAACCTCATTCTGTTTTAACAAGCCTTCTAGATGAGAACCATGGTGTTAGCCAACCTTGGAGGCTCACGCTCCTGGCTTGGTGACAGTTTAGGGGTGAGTGTGTGATCCAGTCCCAGTGAAAGAGATGTGAGGGGAAACAGGCTTCTTAAGGAGATGGGAAAGGCAGATATATTCCCCTTTTTCTTGGCCTCTAGTTGTTTATAAATAGGTTTGACAAAAAACTGTTATTTCTTTGAAAAACATAAAATGTAAAACATAACAAGCAAGGTGGAGCTAAATGTAATTTATATGAAGTATTCGAAATATTCTGGCCACGAGACCTTATTCTGCTGCCTTCCCAGCAGGACCACACCTCATCCAGCCCAGAGCTGGACACAATGATGTCACATCAAGGTCAGGTGATCAGGCCCTGAAGGGGTGGGGGGAGAAGGGATGGGGAGCATTTTCCAAGGGTGGCAGAGGATGGCTGTTTGGACGTCACTGGGCTCACCCACACTAAGAGAAGCAGAAAGTCTCCAGACGTGTCTTTGCAGCTGCTCGGTGGCCGCTGCTCAGGCCGAGTAGTGTTTGCACAGCTCAACCACCTCTCATCAAGGACTGTTTGCAGTTCTTCCCAGGCTTGCGTGAAGTCTCAGTGTGAACTCCGCACAAGGCTGTCCCAATATTTAATTACAAAGGCTCACTGCTGACAATGCGGCTCACTGGCTCTGTTTTCCTAACTGAGCCCTAAAGCAGATGAAGTATCAGTTGCTAAGGGCTGGGCTGGGGACTTTCGCTTCCTTTCCATGTCAGTTAGAGAGTGAACTTCACAGCCATATAGATGTGATTTCCCACAACCTCCTTGCCATCTTCCAGTCTTCTTTAACATCAAAATCTAAACGCATTTGGCCTTTGTTAGATAATAAACACTATAAATAGAGCAGAATTATTTTTTTTTCTTTTCATTTTTAACACCAATTGCCCCGATGGAAAGGAAAACTGCAGTGAGTTACAATGGCAGAACTGGAGATTAATTAGTGGGCTTCCTCTCTTCTCCTTCCCCTCCCTACTGGACTGTGTGGGAGACACACCAGCCCCTCTGTAGTCACACTGATTTATGGAACATTCAGCTGATTAGTGGGAGGGCCTTTTAGCAATGCAGCCTACCTGTCCCAGCATGACTATTTATAGGCTACTTTGTTCCAACAAACCACTTTCATTCCAAGCTCCTTCGTCCGGTTGGTATTGGAACTATTTCTATCATCCACAAGGGTGCTGTGAGCCAGATCTTACTTACCGTTTGAAACCATTAATATCATTTAGTTGAAGTGATTTAATGTGGAACATTATTGATGACTGCACTACAGATTTTACTGTCACAAAAACAAATTGGGCACAGACATGCGGCAGTAAGATAGAGCGGCTATAAACCACGTGCTCAAAATTAAACCACAAAGAATATATGTAACATACATCCCAAAAAAACATGCCACTCATCAGTCTCTATTGCCTCCTGAATAAGGTGAAGGAGGATGATATTGAAATTCTTCATGATAGGACTCAACACCTTTTTCCTGCTCCATCTTCCTCTAACATCCTCTTTCACACCCTCATCCAACTGTACCACTTGACTCCTTGGGTCTACATTTGCCCAGCACTTCATGCATCCATGTCTCTGTTCATACTCAACCCTGAATTGAGGTGTCCTTGTCTATCTGTCTAGCAATGGGTTCTTATGACCTAAAATAAAAGCCTATTCATTTTTTAAAGCCCAAAGTAAACATTACCTCCTCCATGCAGCCTTCTTTGATTGTCACAGAGTCCAAATGAATGTCTGCTTGGCACTCCCCACCACCCCAAAATTACTCCTCCTTCTCTGATTGTATTTATTTATTTTGTATTTATTTTAATTTTTAAATTACAGTTGACATTCAATATGTACAGCATAGTGATTAGACATTTACAAAACTTACAAAGTGATCCCCCCTTGTAAGTCTAGTCCCCACGTGGCGCCATTCATAGTTATTACAATATAATTAACTATTCCCTATGCTGTTCTTCACATCTCCATGACAATTTGGTAACTGCCAATCTGTACTCCTTAATCTCTTCACCCTTTTCTCACCCAGACCCCCAACACCCTTCCCATCTGGCAACCATTAGTAGTTTGTTTTCTATATCTATGGGTTTGTTTCTGTTCTACTTGTTTTTCAGATTCCACATGTAAGTGAAATCATATGGCATTTGTCCTTCACTGTGTGACTTAGTTCTTTAGCATGTAATTCATTCTATTCTGTATTGGTCTTAGCCATTTTTATGCCTGTCTCTCTTATTAGACTAAGATTCTTAAGAAAAGATGGGTCTTGTTTATCTTGGAATGTTTCTTCCCAGTACGCAGAACACTGCCCACTGTGTGGAAAATATTTATTTAATAAATGGAGGAACAATGATTTCTCTGCAATATTAGCTTCTCCCTAGAAAAAGGCAGGAAAAAAAAAAGCCTTTGATGGACTGCTGAGTTTAAATAAATTGAACAAATTTTTTTTGTCTTAGGCTTTATTGAATTAATTTTAAACTAAACAATTAAAAACATTATGTTTCCAGTACCAAATTATCTTCCTCTTTTAATTTTAATTGCAAAGCAGTGCTCCCCAAATATTTTTCACTTCCTGAATTTCAAACATAATATTTCTTCACAGTTTGATTAAAATTAGGCATTTTTCTAAAAGATTGAAAATATTTGATTCAATTATCTCTTTGGAAATGCCTGAAGGATGTGGCCCAGCATTTACAGCTAGTGCTGCTTTAAACGGATCACTTCAGATCATCTCTAAAGGTCACGGTGTATTTCATAAAGGCAGCAGCTTCTCGTTTTATGATATCCTCAGGCAGGGCAAACTACCTCCACCAATATGAGTGGATGCTTACTGTCTGTCTGGGTGTCATCTTCTGTTTTCAATGTCTCAAAAGCAGCACTGGATCAGCCTGTTACAGCAAATGTTTATCAGTCGGCCATGTTGTACTGAACTATTCTTGCCTATTTGAAGGAAAGTGTAGCTTAAGTACTCCCCTCCCAATATATATTGAATAATTTCCATTTATCTGTCCAGACCCATGCCCTACCCTTTTCTACTCTGCTTTGTACCCCTATGTGGCTGCTGTATGCTCCTGAGGCTTTTGGCTTCTAGTTGGGTTAAGCAGTTGACAGGATAGAAGAGTAATTGGGATATTTATTTCTTGAACTCTTTCCCTGTGGGCTGGCCCTATCCCTCCATTCAGGGTCACAGTTTCTTTCAGGTGGTCCTCACCACTCAGCCCCGTCTACCTTCAAATTGTCCTTCAGGCTTAGGGCTGGTAATATATCCAGCTATTACTAGGCCTGAGGCTCTGTGGCCTCAGGGACAGTCCCTTGTCAGTGGTCTCCTATCACTCTCCTCAGATGGCTCATGAGTATACCATCCTTTTCCTGCATGGCCTTACTAAACTACCGTATCATATCAGACAAGTCTCAGGTATTCCAGATTTGGTTTTGTTTTTAAATCTCCTTCCCCTTGTGAAAAACTGGTGACCAAGTCCTTAGTGGGACAGGTGTTGAGTAGTGGGTGAGAGGAGAAAAATGAACGAAATTGTCTCCTTGGCAACTTTCTTTATTAATATTTGTGGGAAACATCGCAACATAATAAAAATCTAAATAAAAAAACTAAAAGATAATTAAAAAGGAAAAAGGGACTTTTAGAAACTTAAACTTGGAAATGACATTGGGAATTGTTTGGGAAGAGATCTGGTCCATGCCCAGGGCCACATTCTGAGGACAGCTCTACGTCTACGGCATCCTTACCTAAAAAGAAAAATTTAAAAGTCTAGTCTCTTTCTCTTCTTGTAAGGACACTAATACCATCATGGGGGCCCCACTCTCAGGACTTCATCTAAACCTAATTACCTCCCAAAGGCCCTGCCTCCAAATACCACCACATTGGCAGTTAATGCTTCAACATATGAATTTGGGGGAGACAAAAATATTCAGTCCATAACAGTGTGTGACATAAAGATAGCCTCGTAGGGGAGCCAGCATGAGATCCAGAGTTTTCTTGTGTGTATCACATGAATGGTGACTGGATCGTGTAGTCAGGTTCTTTTTCTTGGGGATTTAAATAGGAAGTTTGCAATTTGGCAATCTATAGTCCAAGAAGCCATGGAAGCAGAGACCAAGTAGCTGAGTCACAGTGACATGGCAAATAAAACACCAGAATAGGAAAGAGCAGACACCAACTGCTGAGGGAGGCCAAGAGAAGAGGGGAACACTAGAGAATATGGTCTCCTAATGACCTTCCAGTTCACTCTCAAGCAGGCCCTTTCCTATGCTTACCTAGCTAATAGTTTAAAAAAAATAAATAAAAACTTTCTCTTTTCTAATGAAAATCCCAGGATTTAGTATTGTTGAATTGAATTGAATCATATGACCATTATGGGTCAATCACTGTGACCCACACCAGGAGCTTGAGAGTAAGGGTTTGTCCCACTTGAAACGTAGGACGCTCTTATTAGAAGGGAGAAGAGATGTTGGAGATGCAAAAGAAAAAATCCATTTAGTTTCTTAACACCTGAAAGAGTCCATCAAACACAACTACCATCCAGACAAGTAAGTCCTCTCTTTCTCTATCATGTACTGCATCTGGTCCTGTGGCCACAATTTGAGGATTCCAGCAGCAACAAGCTTACCAGCTCTCCAGCAGTGTGCAGAACGGCCCCCATTGCCAGCGGGTCCTGATGCCAGCTCCCCTTGGTCCTGTTCCTGTCCTCTGCAGCAACACTCCCAAATGTCCTCCCTCCTCCACATGACTGCCTTTTGAATTTCAGAAGACAGTTAACAATTAAGAATGATTACAGGGAAATTAAAAGCAAGCAATCATTTGTTGGAAGGAACATATTTTCTCATCTACCTACATGTAATATTAAATAACTCTAATCAATTAAAAGGTAAAGCCCCAATCCAAAAATGTTAGGTGTCCAAAAATTCTCTCTCCTCTTCCTCCATATGAAAGCTTTTATAATCAACAGCCATATTCCTATAAATACTGTGCAGTGCTGTTGAGTGAGTGAGCACTGAGCCTAAATAATGATGTTAGCTACATGTGTCCCCCCCTCTCCCCCCATGTGGAACATAACAGCGGTTTGTACAGAAAATGCATTATGACTAGCAGGGAAATGGGATGACTGTGCTTCCAACTGGCTTTTGTTTAATGAAACCTCCATTTAAAATGTCACTTAATGAGTTATAAATGGGCGAATTGATCTGTAAATGAACCTAGAAACAGCCGGGGTATAAGCCAAAGGAAGCTCTTGGGACCTAGAGACTCAGTGAGCTCACTGCAGCAGCAAATCCTGGGAGGGCCTCCTGCATCTAGGGGTGTTGTTGAAAACGTCTACAACATCCTTACCTAAAAAGAAAAATTTGAAAGTCTAGTCTCTTTCAAATCCCCAAGAGAAAGAACCTGACCACACCATCTAGTCATCATTCATGTGATACACACAAGTAAACTCCGAGGGAGATTAGTGACAAGAAGAACGCTTCCCAGTCATCATCTTTGTGCACCTTGCCTGTCTGCTCAAACCCCCTTAAGAACACCTGAGTCATCCTCTGATAGAGGCAAGCAGACATTATAATCTGATAAAGTGAGGCCCCTTAAACTCAGAATTGGCTATTGGGGGACATAGAAGGTTCTTCCTGGAAAATAAACCTGGTAGGTCTGAGGTCAAAAGTGACAGCATTAGACCCTCAGATCACTGGGAGCCTACCACATCAACAGGTTTTACCAAATGGCCAGCTGATTTTAGCAGTCTCTAACTGTTCTTCCTGCATTGAATCTCTTTCACCTCCAGGACATCCTATTGGCTTCTAAATGGATCTTCCAAAAATACTGCTTACATTAGTTACTCCAGACCAGATTCCTTGGTGAACTTTCTTACTTCAACCCCCTTCCCCAACTGTCCAGGAGGGGAGTCTTTACCTAGACTTTTATTCCAGGCTGCACACAATAAATTCCAGTTGATTTATGTACATTTGTTTTGAATCATTTGTTAGCTACACTCTTCTTCAAATAGGTTCCATCTAAAGTGTTTTGCTCATTATTTCCCAATAGGCCTCTCAACCTCCCTGCCTGTGCTAAAGTTGCTTCCTTTGCTGGTGTCTCTTCCTTCCTCTGTTCTCTTTCCTTGCTTGGGCTCTTCTCTGTCCCTAATGCTCAGATCTTTTCTGATGCCACCATAATTTCTCCACCTGCCCCAACCCCCAGTGAGCTCTCCCTCTTTCTCCATAATGTTAATCAGCTATACCACTTGTCCTGACATTTAGAGTAGGCAACTAGTTATCAGGGAAGATCTGCACTGTTCCCAACCAGTAAGAAAAAGCCTTGAGAAGGGGCTGAGTTTCCTATCTCTTTGCCTCATTAGGGTATAGAACTTGTCAACTCAACAATGAAAAATGCAGATTGGTGTAGTGATCAATGAGTGGTGAAAACAAATAACTGAGTTAAGGATATATAATATACAAAAATGAAAATACAAATAAGCAAATGCAAAATGATAGTATGTGGCAACTGATTCATGCCTTGAAAAGTATTCAATTGCATAAGACAATAGCAGCAATATCAACAACAACCACTAAATTATGCACAGAAAATGAAAAAATATAAAAACCAAGAAGATATTGACAACAATGTTAAACATTGAAAGTCTGGATCAGTGAGTACTTGACATTTTTTATTTTTTGGTCTTGCTTTTATGTATTGTTTCTTCTTAGATAAATCTGTGTTAAATTTATAATAGAAAAAATAACTTTAAAAGTATTTTATTTTATTTCTGAGAGTAATACATGTGCATTATAAAACAAACTTTAGACAATACAGTTCTTAACAGGGCAGAGGTGAGAGCTTAATCCTTCTATCTCCCAAATGAGTTTTGCTTTAAAGGAGATGAAAGCCTAGGGGTCTCCTACATTAACATCCTGTGATGTGCCAAAGGAAAGGAATTGAGTAGAAGAAATCTCATAGGATCTTAGATATGTTCTTTTTATAACACCTTTCCTTTGAAAATGAATGCAATAAAGAGAGAATACATCTTTTAGAAAAATATGTTAGATAGTATTTAGAAAAATTAGTTAGAGGTAAAGTGACATGTGTAATACAGCTTCTCTCATCCTAAGATGACCAATAAACTTGAGCTCAAATAGTAAATATTAATCCATTAATATAGTTTTGGAAAGATCTTCAGTTGCTTTATTTTTCTCAACCTGATCAGGAAAGGGTGACTTTGTGTGGAAAGCAATTCTAGAGTCTGATTAATTTCTCAGTTTTTCAAGGGTGAAGATGAAAGCTTATGAAGCTCCACCTATAGATTACTTAATTGAGATCCCAATTAATTTAGATGTTTAACAAAGACAGATATTTTTCTGCCTCCTTTTCCTCAGTAATGATAGAATGTTGTGGAAGACTTTGACACAATGTCCAGTACACAGTGGGTGCTCAAAAATATTTCTTTCCTTCTTTTCTTCCCTCCCTTTTTTTCCCCTCCTTCCACAATATTTTAGTTGGCATGAAATAAGAGCTTATAATATACTATCTTAAAAATCATCATAGTTCATCAATTCCTTGAAGCAAATATTTTTCCTTTCCTGAAATTGGGACATAATTCCTCGTTGCTCTGGCTCATGCATCACAACTTTGAGAAGGGGTGTCAGCAGCTTGGAAAACATCCCAGAGACATCAGTAGAGCTTTTTCTTTTTTCAAAGCTGCATTATCAACACAAAGAATGATGGTGTGGACATTGATGACTCTTAGTAAAACATCCAGAAACTTCAACTTCTAAATGAGAACACATTTGGGGAATACTTTAACCAATTTATTCCCCTTATATTTTCCTCTTTAAATGTGTACAAGAGTGAAAATTTGGACTGAAAAGTCTACCTAAGTCTACCAATAATTTTTAAATAAAAAGTTTAAGGTAGAAAAAAGCACTGTGTCATAATTACTTGGCCACAATTTTTTTATTTTGGTGGTATACAAAATATTGATATATCTTATGGCTTATGGAATCTTAAATTGGATGAAATATATTTCTAATAATCTTGGAAGACAAATTCTCTGTGATACTAGCTATTTAGAAAAATCTTTTGTCCGAAGACATGGCAAATGTTTCTGACCAGCTTTTTCCATTAGAAGCAACAGCAGAAATTACTATATTAATGGCTAGTAATTTAGGAAGAACTAATAACATTTATAAAAAATACACAGCTCACATGTCCCTGTTTTCTCCCAGTTTTATAACCAGATTCTTGACAAGTTTATGGGAAATTACCAACCATGAAGAGGCCTGAACAAAATAATGAATTGTGAATTTCCTACTTTTCACACTATAGCACTATGAAACTTTTCCTTGAGTCTATAAAATGATGCACAAATATTGGAGATCTGGCTGATACATCTGATTTGTCAGAAATTTGAATTAAGGACGTGTTTATCAGTGGCTGTGGATGTATTTTCAATGTTAGTTGAAAAGTTTAACTATCCTTTAATTATATTTTGGTTTTTGAACATGTGGCTGATACTGTGAAAATCCTTGTATTGGCTTGATCTCAGAGTATCCAGGCAAGGATTCTCTGGTGACACTTTTCTTCCAGAGAGGCAGAAGAGTAGACATCTGTAAGTCTCTTACATTCAGTGGAGCCTTGGGTATTTCCAATTTGGCCTCTCAATTTTACTTTCTCTGTTATTCCAAACCTATGTTCATGCAAATCTAAGCCCATGCTAATTTCCATGACTGATTCAATTTGTCAGAGTATAATCAATTGTTCTCCAAACCCACATGCTAAGAATTTCTGATAAATAGCAAGCTCCCACCCTCATAATTCCTCTTCTAATAGCAAATAATAGGCACACAAACTGGCTTGCCATCTGTACACTTGCATGTTTATAATTCTTTGGATGTTAGCATATCTTTTCTGTGTTGAATGAATCCAATTTTTCCTGGCTGCATAATTGAATGTTTCCTGGCCCTGGCTGGCTGTGGTTTCCAATAGAAATAAACCATAAATTCTAAGTAGACTCACCCAAAACATTTGACTTTACTTATAAGAAACTGAATCAATCAAAAAATTTCCAGGTAATAGGGAAACATTTTTTTCTTGAGTAATGGGAATAAAGTATTATGAAGTATTTAAAAGGTTGATAAAAGGCATATACTCAAAAAGCTACCAAGAATGAATGATTTAATTGTTCTGAAATTTTTAGACTTTTAATATTGAATTTCCCCCCCCCCATTCATAATAAGAATATGATTTTTAAAAATAATATTAATTAAATGACACCATTTTAAGCCCTTCTCACAAGGACATTCTTGCAGTGAGGAGCAGCATGTGCAGTGTTAAGAAGGCAGGCTACCCCCAGGGAAATCCCAGATTTGCAGCTTCCTGGCTATGCCACCTTGGGCAACTTATTTACTTCTCTGTTTCCCAAGTTTTATAAACTATAGAATGGTGTTGATAACATAGCACCTCCCCATGTGGTTTTATAAAGAGTAAATGTGAAGTGTTCTTAAGAGTTCCTAGGCTGTAGGCAGTGCTGTGTAAGGTTACTGTATTAGTAATTGCTGAAGTCTCCTGGTGTGCTTGTTTGAGAGATTAAAGAGTTCCCATTAGCCCCACATTTAATAAATTGAGTTGGATACTTAATAGTTATTAAGTGCCTTCAAAAATGAGCCAAGCACTTTTTTCATGCAATTCCCACTATTATCCAGAGAGGTATGTTTTTTTTTTAATGTTTAAATTATCTTTATAGATTAAGGTATTGCATATGTGTCTTTATCCCTCCCATTGTGTCCCCCCTCCCCCCATCTTGGTTCATGCCCTCAAACCCCTTGTATCTGTGTTCATTGGTTATGCTTATATGCATGCATACAAGTCATTTGGTTGATCTCTCCCTCATACCCCTATACCTCCAGCCTCCCCAACCTTTCCTCTGAGGTTTGATGGTCTGATGGATGTTTCTCAGTCTCTCGATCTATTTTTGTTCATCAGTTTATGTTGTTCATTATATTTCACAAATAAGTAAGATCATGTGATATTTATCTTTCTCTGGCTGACTTATTTTGCTTAGCATAATGCTCTCCAGGTCCATCCATACTGATGCAAATGGTAGAGTTTCTTCCTTTTATAGCAGTGTAGTATTCCATTGTATAGATGTACCACCGTTTTTTAATCCACTCATCTGCTGATGGGCACTTAGGCTGTTTCCAAATCTGAGCTATTGTAAAATGTGCTGCTCTGAACATAGGGGTGCATATATCCTTTCTGATTGGTGTTTCTAGTTTCTTGGGATATATTTCTAGAAGTGGGATCACTGGGTCAAATGGGAGTTCCATTTTTAGTTTTTTGAGGAAACTCCATACCACTCTTCATAGTAGCTTCACTAGTCTGCATTTTCACCAGCAATGCACTAGGGTTTCTTTTTCTCCACATCCTTGCCAGCACTTGTTGTTTGTTGATTTGTTGATTCTGACAGGTGTGAGATAGTTCCTCACTGTCGTTTTGATTTGCATCTCTCAGATGATTAGTGACTTTGAGCATGTTTTCATATGCCTCTTTGCCTTCCTTATGTCCTTTTTGAAAAGTATCTATTTAGGTCCATTGCTCATTTTGATTGGTTGTTTATCTTCCTTTTGTCGAGTTGTGTGAGTTCCCTGTAAATGTTGGAGATTAAATCCTTATCTGAGATAACATTGGCAAATATGTTCTCCCATGCCGTGGGCTTTCTTGTTGTTTTGTTGATGGTTTCTTTTGATATAGTCCTTTTTATTTATTTTCTCCTTAGTTTTTATTGTCCTAGGAGCTGTATTGGTGAAGATATTGCTTTGGCATATGACTGAGAGTTTGCTGCTGTGGATTCCTTTAGTGAACTTACAAAAAAAGAGATTAAAGAAACAATCCCATTTACCATTGCACACACACACACAAAATTAAGATACCTAGGAATAAAATTAACTAAGGAGGTAAAAGACCTGTACTCAGAAAACTACAGGACCCTGAGAAAAGAGATAGAGGAAGACATAAACAGATGGAAGAACATACAGTGTTCATGGATTGGTAGAATCAACATCATTAAAATGTCCATACTACCTAAAGCAATCTATAGATTCAGTGCACTCCCCATTAAAATACCAATAGCATATTTCACAGACCTTGAACAAAGTCTCCAAAAATTCATCTGGAATAAAAAAAGACCCTGAATAGCTGCAGCAATCCTGAGAAAGAAGAACAAAGTAGAAGGAATCTCAATACCAGATATCAAGCTGTATTATAAAGGCACTGTTCTCAAAACAGCCTGGTACTGGCACAAGAACAGACATCTAGACCAATGGAATAGAATAAAGAACCCAGAAATTGACCCAAACCACTATGCTCAATTAATATTTGACAAAGGAGACAAGAACATTCAATGGAGTCAGACAGTCTCTTCAACAAATGGTGTTGGGAAAACTGGACAGATACATGCAAAAAAATGAAATTAGACCACCAACTTACACCATGCATAAAAATAAACTCAAAATGGCTAAAGAACTTAAACGTAAGACGAGAAACCATAAAAATCTTAGTGGAATCCACAGGCAGCAGCGAGGTATGTTCTTGCACCATTTTTCCTCAGAGGATGCTAAGGTGCAGAATACTGTTCAGTGGCTCATGGGAAGGAAGGGGAGAGCAGAGCTGGGATTCACATTAGCACCAACTGAACCCATACCCCAGAGCCCTCCCAGGTTACCATGAAAACTCCATGATGAGAAGGAGAAGACTGGGTGCATATTAAGTAGGCTGTGGTCTGTTCCTTACTAGCTCTGTCACCATGACCCAATGATGATCCTTTGACATTATTTCCAAAGAATTTCAAATATCAGGTAATAAATAGAGAACAGCTCAGTCCATGATGAAATTGCAGAGTTAGTGGTAATGAGGCTTTACTAGTATGTAATCCTGTACTCCACATCTCTCTGAAAAAGCACTTCATGGGATTTGTATAACAAGAGAGGGTCTTGGAAATAAAAATGTACCACCCTCATATTTCAAGTGAGAGAGAAGTGGCAGAGAGAACTATAATTACAACTGAGGACACAGAGAAAGTGATATCGCTGGGTTGGGAACTCAGGCCTTTGGCTGCTGTTGCAGGCCTCTCTCCACAGCGTTTTTCTCCCTCTGTACATGTCTTTGTCCTAATCTCATCTTCTTATATGGATGCTAGTAATGGAGGATTAGGGGCTACCCTAGTGATCTCATTTTACCTAAATTACCTTTTAAATATCTAATCTCCAATACAGTCACATTCTGAGATACTTACTGGGAGTAAGGACTTCAACATAGAAATTAGGGAAGACCCATAGCTATATATCTATTTCTGTCTATGTATCTATGTCTGTGTCTATGTCTATGTCTATGTCTATGACACAGACATAGATACACACATATATATATATATATATATATATATATATATATACACACACACACACACACAAACAAACAAATCATCATTTGTGGGGCTTATTTGAACCTGAAATAATAATAGTGAGAATTCCTCCAAATCCTCTTGTGTGACAGTGAAAGCACACATATTCCAAATCCAATTTCCCCAGCTTAATTAGCATGTGGCCTGTTAGCACAAACCCATTAGGGATGAGCATTCTCACAGTCAACTAATATCTAATTTCCGGGCTCCTGAGACCTACTGCTCCATTAATGTTGGAAGGGTGAGCACAGCTGGGGTAAGTCACCACGCCACTGGCTGGCTGTCAGGAAGCCCATGTGGAGTCAGATCTGAAAAGGTGCACTGTGGGCAGAAAGAAAGGGGCTTGTGCTGTGAGCATTCCTCGGGCCTCCATTACTGGACTCTCTTTGAGACACATACTAGAGGCTGGGACACTTGTCTGTACACAAGAGACAAAAACATGAATGTGGGACAGTTACTCCTTTTAAGTGTTCAGGTTGTGTGAAACTAGAAAGGGCAGGTTTTTCTTTTCTTTTAAGGAATCACATTTATCCCAGAATTCGGCATATTCCTACACTCTTCCCTCCTTCCTTCCTTTTTCCCTCTTATCTTCAATTATTTATTGAGTGAGGGCCTGCTGTGCACGAGGCACTCTGCTAGGTCCTGTGGGAGATAGAGAGATGACTTGGTGGGGCTCTGCCGTGCATGTTTTTATTCTGATAACCTGCTCTCTGTTCTGCTTTTGGTTATGTGTCCAGCCCTTGTTCTGCTAATTCCTGGCAAGTCTGAAAGGCACTTGGGTGAACAGTGTCAGATCTTCTGAACCCTCGACTTTCCTCTCCTCCCTGTAGAATTGATAGCACCTCCTGTCCCCAGCCACTGGCTCCTGACCCCTCTGGTCCTGTGATGATCATTGTGCCCAACTTGCCTCCCAGGCTGCTTTATTTTTTTCCTTTTTTATGAGCAGCTCCTTCTGATTCCTCCCACTTCTTCCTCTTCTCACTGTGACTCTCTTCCTGATTCACACTGATCATTTCCGATGAGCCAGCTCAGTGTGGAAAAAGAAAGGATCTAGTGACCTGCTTCCTCTTTGCCCATGGTTACTTATTCTAGGGAACAAACATACTGCTTGAACTCCTTCCTTGGAGTTGAGGGTAAAAATCAGGCCTCCTAGGTTCATTTGTCCCTTGCTACAGCCCTCACCCCATCCTAAAGTTACTTCCCAGCCACTGGACATGGGGCAGTTGTTTAAATTTTTTTCAAAGTAAGATTGAGAAGGGCTTGGAGTGTAAAAAATGAGATTTCACAATGAGATTTAAACCTTATCTGCAGGTTATAAAATGTTAAAATTCATACCTGGAATAGAATTCAAAGCAGGCACAGGTTCCACTTGAAAATTCAATTCTTACAACTTCATTTGGCTGGGAAGACCTGGTCAGGCTTGCTGTTTTTTATCATACAGACACTGCCAGAGTTGTGTTCTCCCTACAGCTGCCACCCCCTGGGAGACAGCCTCCCTCCTCCCCTGCTAATCAAATTCACACCCCAGGCAAAGCCCTGCCCCTCTCTCAGGACTGCCTGACATCCATGAACTCCCTGAGGTCCAGCCTCTGTAAGTCATCTTTGCACCTCAGTAGCAAAGTCAGATCCTTAATAGGTTCTCAATAGAGCTGTGGGAAATCTAGAAATGAGACTTTCTCCAGTTCCCTATAATCATTCCCCTGCTAAACCCCAGGGTGTTTTAGTGTCTGCACAACTCATTCAAAAACCGACTTCATTAATGAGCCCCTCTGAGAGGTCAAGGGGGAAAAGGGACATATGTAATACTTCAAACAATAAAGAATTTAATTTTTTTTTTTTAAAAGATGGGATGCTTTGTCCTCTCCACCCAGATTGCCAGTACCTTGGGGAGAAGGGCAGTGTTTCATTTTTGTCTCCATATTTCTCTTTGCTGCCTAGTGCAGAGATGGGGCTCACAAATATTGTTGATTTGAACCCTGTTCCTTTTTGCTTGACAGCGGCGTCTGTTGGGAGCCATGCTTAGAAAACCGATTCTGCAGAAGCCACAATTTTGTTGTAAATACATTTACACAGGGAGCCCGGCTTCCATGCTCTTCGAACGAAGAGATAAACGGTTATGGGCCCCCGTTGGTGCTTAGTTTGATGCAACTGCATTTATGGAGCAGTTGCTCTGCACCTGACACTGCCCCTGGCGATGCTCCTGCCTCACATCCTGCTGCTGGCCCCTGATTTGGGGATAGGCTTGTTCAGCTGGCCACAGATGACCAGGGGGTAGTGCGCATGCTTCCAGACACCAGGCCTGGGCCCTTCTGGGTGGTCCTGTGGACCTGCTGCTTGCCCAGTGCAGGCCCCTTTGGGGTGTGGGTGAGTGCCAGCTTGCTGCCTCCTCCCTCCCTCTCTCTCTCTCTCTCTCTCTCTCTCTCTCTCTCTCTCTCTTTTTTTTTTTAAATATATTTTATTGATTTTTTACAGAGAGGAAGGAAGAGAGATAGAGAGCTAGAAATGTCGATGAGAGAGAAACATCGACCAGCTGCCTCTTGCACACCCCCTGCCGGGGATGTGCCCGCAACTAATGTACATGCCCTTGACCGGAATCGAACCTGGGACCTTTCAGTCCGCAGACCGACGCTCTATCCACTGAGCCAAACCGGTTTCGGCCTCCCTCTCTCTCTTGACCCTCCTTTGGGAGCCAGAATAGATTTTGCAGCGAGTTCGATGTTTTGACTCCAAAAAGTCTGCACTGTGGCTTTTCAGGAAACTTCAAACTTACCTGTTTAAGAAATAATGCAAAGGGGAAATGAATGCTGGCAAGGCGAATAGGGATTTTCGGCTGTGTTTTCCCAAGCCGGCCAGCGGGTCAGAGCATTTCCCTGTTAATTCACTGGCGTGATCTTGGCGGAAGCGCCCCCCCCTCCCCCCCCCCCCCCCACACACACACACTCTGCCTTCCCCCAGTTCCAACTGTTGTGCTGCAGCAGGAATTGGGTTGAATCTGGGCAGATCCCCTCTTCCCCCCTTTTAGGACCAGCCTTCGGGATTCTGTTACCGCACGAGGAGCCTGTGAAAGTGATCCTCGCCTTCCCGCTGCACACAAAGGCAGGAGCTCTTTAAGGGAGCCAACTGCCTGCTCCTCCGCACCGCGGCAAACCAGGGCTCCCGTGGGCTCAGCCACCCAAGCTTCTGCCTGACCATGAGTGGGGAGGGGTCTTGAGGAGCACTCCCCCCCCCCCCCCCCCCCCCCAGGACATCCCAGAGCGGGGCAGGGAGGAAGCAGACCGTCTGCGCGGATGGAGACCGCCGGCCCCCGGGGATCGGATTAGGATTAGCCGCTGCTCGCGATGCTCAGCGCGCTGCTCGAGCATCCTGCCTGCGGTCCAGAGGGCGCGGGCAGCGCACGCTGCGGAATGCCTGCGTGGATTTGACCCAGCGCCCAGAGGCGAGCGAGCCCGCATTCGGACACGGACACGGCGGACGGGCTTCCGGCCGGGCTGCGTGCAGGCAGCAGGCACGCTCAGCTCCAGGCGGCTGCGGAAGCCTCCCGGCTGCATGGGTTTGGCTGTTTAAAGCAGCGGAGATTCCTCCCCGGGAGGATCGGAGAGCTCGATCCGCGCTCCAGCTGTGACAACTTTGGGGCTGGCTGTTTACTTCTGAGGGCTCCGGGCTCTGTCCTGCACTGCAGCCGCTCCGTCCGCTCCCCGCTCCCGAGTCTGCCGCCAGGACCCCCCTGCCGGCATCCCCAGGAAGGGGGCCCAGGAGGGGTTAAGAGACGCGCAGAGACCCTCCCAGCTACTCAACCTCTCCTGACTGCCTGGGGTCGGGGGTTCTGAGAGGGACCGACCGTGCGCCGCCCGGAGAAGCGATGCAAGTCTCCATAGCCTGCACAGAGCACAATCTGAAGAGCCGGAATGGTGAGGACCGACTTCTGAGCAAGCAGAGCTCCAACGCCCCCAATGTGAACGCAGCCCGGGCCAAGTTCCGCACGGTCGCTATCATCGCGCGCAGCCTGGGGACCTTCACCCCTCAGCACCACATTTCTCTCAAAGAGTCCACCGCCAAGCAGACTGGCATGAAATATAGGTATGGATGGGAGCGTTCCTCTTTCGGGGGGTGTGCTGTGGTCCGTACAGGTGCAGTGGAGACGGTTCATCAGATTGCAAAGTGTGACTGACTTATTGGTGGGTCACCTAATTTAGCATTCTCAGGTGTCTTTGATATAGCTCCTTACGAGGGTAGGAAGCCCAAATTGTGGTGTGTGTGCATAGGATATATATATATATATATATATATATATATATATATATATATATATATATTTTAAATGCAGCCCATTTTCTATATCCTGAAGTGTTAAGTACACCTTAGGAACTGTATGCAATCTAGTCTGCAGAGAATGACACAACTGCTGGGAACTGGGTAGCTTTGGGCAGCATGTGGTTGAGATCAGGGTAGCTTTTCAGCAGCATGTGGTTGTCCTAGTTTAGGGTACAGACTGTCGTTTCTGTGATTATACGATTAAAAATAGTTTCCCATCTAGTACTCGTTTATCTCTTGAAGGATCCGGCAACAAATGCTACACCAGCTTTTGAGGAAGTTTTGTTGCAAATGAGATGGAGCACTGACATTTCAATCTAAACTGCTGCTTGACATAAAATGTAGATGCAGTTGTGAAGGATGGAGAAAAAGTCAGTTGTAATACTACTAGTTTCCTCATAAAAATTTAAGGTCACTCTTCCTCTGTAGTTTTCCATAGTTGAAAATCGCCTTGGTGATAGTTGATGCTCTCTTAAATAGGAAATGACTTAAATTTGAGAAGTAGAAAATGGCATTATTCAGTTATATGTCTCCTGCCTTTGCTTTGCACTGAACTTACCTGACTTATTGCTCTAAAACTACTGTGTTTCTAATCTCGAAGGATGTTTGCAAATGTTGAAGAGAAAAGCTATTAATGCATGTTCCAAAGGCTTCGGTCACCCTAACGTGCAAATATGATTTTGTCAATGATTTACATTTAACTGTCCAGCCTCTTTCTTAGGAACCAGGTTCTAGGATAGAAGGAATGTGATGCAATTAAAATAGTGCACACCCATGATTGTATCCCAGGTGGGATTTTTGAAATAAGCATTTAAACCAATTTCTGTAAAACTTGTCCTTAAAAAAGTTTCTTTGCAAAGTTACAGGAAAGCTTCTTATTGCACAAAAACCAAAAAACAACAAACTTCAGGTGTGTTGTTTTGATATATTTCTGAGGCATTAAGGAAGCAAGCTGTGAGTGAGGTTAGGGGTCAGGGCGTTATACACCATCCCTATGACCTCAGCATAATGCAAGCAGCCTGACTCCAGGCCGCTCCTTATGTGTCAGCAGGGTATCTCTGGTTTCCTGATATTCCATGATGGAGAGTGGAGCCCACAGTGACGGTCTGCTAACTGAGACTGCAGTCTTGAGTGCACTGGCACTTTTTTTAAAAAAAATATATATATATTTTATTGATTTTTTTACAGAGAGGAAGGGAGAGAGATAGAGAGCCAGAAACGTTGATGAGAGAGAAACATCGACCAGCTGCCTCTTGCACACTCTGGACTGGGGATGTGCCCGCAACCAATGTACATGCCCTTTACCGGAATCGAACCTGGGACCTTTCAGTCCGCAGACCGATGCTCTACCACTGAGCCTAACCGGTTTTGGCTGCACTGGAACTTTCTATTGCTGCTTCTGTGGCACACACCCAATCCCTGCCCCGTGGACACAGCACTGCTCTGCACCCGACTCAGTGGCTGAGGTGAAGATGGGCTGCTTGCTGCTTTCCTCTGCAGGGCCCCTAGGACGGGACACTCAGGGTTAAGGCAGATCAGAGAGGTGATTTGAATTGTGGTCTCCAGCATGTCAGCAGCACTGTGAGCTTCCTTTTTGGAAACTAGAAGAAATAAAAACCCTTCCTCTCTGGTGGCAGAATTTCCTAGTTGCTTGGGGATCACTGTATTGGAAGAGATTGGTCTTATGCTGGCTTTCAGACACAGGAGATTTCTATTAAGGGTTTTCTGATAATAGTTGCTCAGCTCAGATGGGATGATAATTGCCTCTCTTTACCAAAAGGTGTGCAAGTAAGATTCACGTGGGCATCTCTCATTACTGGTAACTAAAACCTGCTCTTTTCTGGCAAAAAGGTAGCCACTTGTGGTCTTCAGGATACTCTGAATTCAATATGCTATTTGTTGTTTATGGTGACTGGATAAGATACCTGGTCTCCACTCCCCCTCTTATTCTGAGCCTTCCTGTCTGTGACAGGCAGGTGGTTTTGTGTGTGAGTATGATTTAACCCCTCTCCCTTTTCAAATTTTACTCAGAGTGACCTTAGGGAAAGAATCATGAAATTATGCCAAATGTACACTAAATTTTTTTTAGTGTTAGAGAGACAGATGTGCGAGGAGAAAGAAGCTAACTGTACACTTTAAAAACCATGAAAGGAATAGTTTTATTAGCACAGTTAACTTTTTTACTTTGACATTGATGTCACTAAAATATAATATCCATGTGTGGACTATTGATTGATGATAACAAATAGCAGAACATAAAGTACAATGCCATAGAGTTGGGGAGGGAATTAGCTTACATAAGTGATCAGAAAAATGTCTGAAGGAACTAGAATGGAAAGTCAGTGTCTAATTGTGTTTATAATAATACTTTTATCCTTGCCCTGGCCAGGTGGCTCAATTGGTTGGAATGTCATCCTATACACCAAAAAGGTCTAAGGTTTGATTCCTGATCAGGTCACATACCCAGGATGCAAGTTCGATTGATTCTCTTTCAGGGCACATACAAAGGAAACTGATCAATGTTTCTCCTCTTTCTTTCTCTCTCTCTAAACATATCCTTGGGTGAGGATTAAATAACAATAATAATATTTTTATCCTTGAAAATTATTGCATTAGGCATAGCTTCATCTGGATCCACAAACCCTAGAAGATAAAAAATTATTATCTTTTTGCGTATATTTTTTTTAGGAGAGGGTTCTTAGCTTTCATCAGAATTTGAAAAGTGTCTACCACTCAAAAATTGTCCAAAAGCAGTGTTATAGAGTAAAGAGATTTTCATTTAGTCAACAAATACTTAATTGCACCTATTCTGCACTAGGAACCTTATTGGAACTGGATGCACAAAGGTGTAAAAACCAGGCAAGGTTTGGGGCTTACATTCAGGTTGGGAAAACAAACAAACAATAATAATCTATTGTAAGACATTCCCATTATGGATGTGTTTTGGAGGGTGATAGTCATGCCTGGGCAAACTTAGTTTAACCGTTTTGAGGCTATCATCTCTGCTTTAGTTTCAGGACTATGACTACATCTTGGAGCACAGGTAATTGTGTCCATATCTGCCACCTGTTTTTGCCACCCCAGGGACTTCTTTTAGGTTCCCATCATGCTGTAAGGTGCTGCCTTGCCATTGAGGACTTATCTATAACCCTGATAAAGAAATAGAATGCCTTCTGTTCTTATAATGCATTAGAATTTTAAAAGCCCAACTCATATCATCATCTGTTATTACCATTCATTAATCAAGAACTCATGAACTTGGATTTTAGAAATAATATACACTTGTGTGAAGCATCTGCATTCTGCAAGAATAAAATGCTCAAAGCTACTATTAGATCCATACCATCCTTGTGCAAGAATCTTGCATAAAATTAGCTATTGTTTCAAGGATAAGGATGAAAAAATAATCCACGAGAACAATTTGCTACTCAAATGATACTGTCAGCCCAATGAACAAGATTCCACATTATGTTTATCCTGGGACTATCCTATATGTAAATAACAGAACTATTTATTATATTACTTAGAGTGTTTACACTTGTGCTTTGGTATTGCATGAGCATTTCTTTATGCTAATTTTGTGTGTTTTTAATCTCAGACTTCATTAGACCATGCTGGAGTTTGATGTACAATCTGCAGCCATATGTGATAGATGTAGACACATACATGAGCCTTTCATCTTAAGAAAGCCAAATCACTCAGAACCGAAGCTAAGCCAGATTGGCTTGGTTATTTTTGCTTGTTTGGTTGTTGGTATCATTTTTATAAGGTTTTAGAATGATTCAGCTACTAGATTTGACATCGTCTCAGTGCTTTTGTCATTCAGAATTGAGCATATTTGTACTGATGAACTACCTCCAATTCTATCATTTCTATCATTGTTACTTTAGCTCCAGAGCAATTTAAATATTGATGGATGCATTTTCATTGAGAAACATTTTCTCTGTAACACATGAGTTCACGTAAATATAGTCTTGTGCTGTATAGTTACATAAGACACGCTAAAATTCTTAAGAGGATTCTTTGCCAGGAGGAGTATTGTTAGAGCAATAATCTAAATTCCACTAAAAAAACTTCTGTTTCCAGTTTTTTAGGTCAATCACATGACCACTTTAGTGATTTAAAAGTTTTAAAAATAATTATAGATTCATAGGAATACACATACACACACACATACCCAATCACAATTTCTTTATACCTTTAATCCAGTTTTTTCTAGTGGTCATATCTTATGTAACTACAGTACAACATCAAAACTAGTAAATTGACATTAGTACAGTCCACAAATTTATTCAGATTATACCAGTTACATATATACTCATGTGTGAGTGTGTTTAGATGTCTACAGTTTCATCACCTGTGTAAGTGTGTAACTACCACCACCAGGAAGAAGCAGAATTGTTCCATTATTACAAGACTCCTTCAAACTACCCCTTTCCAGCCATAGCCATGTACTCCTCCCCAGTCCCTAACCCTTGGCAACCACTAATTCGTGATCCATCTCTAATTTTGTTGTTTCAAAAACATTATATAAACGGAATCATACGATTTTTTAATATTTTGGAATTACTAGCCTTTCCCCCCCACTTAGCATAACACTTTTGAGACCCATCCTAATTGTTGTGTGTATCAATAATTCATGTCTTTTCATTGCTAAGTAGTCTTCTATAGTGTGGATGTTCCACAGTGTTTTTAAAAAATTCATCCACTGCCGAAACTGGTTTGGCTCAGTGGATAGAGCGTCAGCCTGCAGACTGAAGGGTCCTGGCTTCGATTCCGGTCAAGGGCATGTACCTTGGTTGCGGGCACATCCCCAGTGGTGGGGGGGGTGTGCAAGAGGCAGCTGATAAATGACTCTCTCTGATGTTTCTAGCTCGCTCTCTCTCCCTTCCTCTCTCTAAAAAAAATCAATAAAATATATTAAAAAAATAAAAAAATAAAAAATTCATCCACTGAGCGACAAACAGGTTGGTGTCATTGTTACTTCTAGAATGCATTAGAAACCATGAGATTATAACATTATTTCCAAATTTTTTCCATGTCATTTAATAGCTCAGAAGATAAATTCAAACTAATTAATAGGCATCTGACGTCCTTCATGGTCTGATTTCCATCATGCTTTCCACTTGCTATTCTTTGTTTTCTCATTTTACCTCCAACTTTATCCTTGAGGTAAAGGCTGCTCACAGTATCCCAAACCTTCGTGTGTATCTGTGTGTGTGTGTTTGTTTTATGTCTCTGTATAATTTTTCACACTGGTCCTTCTGTCCTGGAATGCTGATACTTCTCTTGACAAGTCAGGCAAACTCCTGTGCATCCTCTAAGACCCAACTCTAGTATAATCTTCTATTATATATGAAACCCTTGGCTCCCTCCCATATAGCATTACTCTTTACTGTCTTTGCTGCATTTGGTTCTTAGTACTTCTGTTATTGAAATGATTGATTGCATGGTGCTGGGATCATATATCTGCATCTGTGTCTTCCCCATTAGTCTGTGAGTAGCATGAGGTCTGGATTTTATTTACCTCTGTAACCTGGCACCTAGCACATAATAGCTACTTGGAAAATGACTGCACGTGTGGGACACTTTAAGTGCTGAAGATACAGAGAATGAGAGTCCTTTCTGGAATATTTATAGTTTAGCCTGATTAGTTTTCTACACAAAGGGCTGCATATGTTATGTGATACAAAGAATAAATCTTGCTGTAGTTTGAGAAGACCTCATTCACCAGGGCTGCCGGAGTCAGGGAGAGTGAAAGGTGAGTAATGGAGCTTGGTATTGAGGAGGAAGAAATACCAAGATGCGCAGAGAGGAGGAGGACAACAGATTTCATCCGGGGAAACAGCATGTCCCAAAGACTGCGTGGAGTGGTGAGAAGTCATGGAATAGGGTGGAGGGTTTGTGGGGGCAAGTGGTGAGAGAACATATTGTAGAATTAAAGAGGGATTAGATGATGGTGCCTTGGAGGTCAGGGTAAGCAATTTAGACAGAAGGTAAATATCAGCAATGGTGGAACCTCTATGGATTTTTGATCAGGGTGCTGGTTACACAATTCTTTTAAGAGAGGTTTAAACTGGCAGTTGCTCCCAAAAGGAAATTCATGGTCTCACCTCCCATTCCATATTTTACATTTGAAATAAGAGAATTTGTGTTGAATTCTGGAGCACTCCCTATTTTTCTATGTAGAATCAAGACCACCTAGAAAAGACACAGAGCAGTGTCCCATGCCATTCCTTTCCCAGCCTCTTTATTAAAGCACAGGTCTCATCCACTGTTCTTTACCTCCCACGAATGGTGGGCAGACTTTGAATCAAAGCAATTGAAGTGAGATCAGTCTTGCCAGCCCATTACGTAAAAGGCACCGTGTGTGTGTGTGTGTGTGTGTGTGTGTGTGTGTGTGTGCGCGCGCATGCGAGCCTCCGTATAGGGAAAAGTGGGAGGCAATAGGTGGGCTGAAGTGGAAGAGGAGAAGAGCCAGCTCTGGGGCTGTGTTTCAAATAGAAATACTTGATGTCAGTCCAGAGAAGAAGAGAAGAGAGCAGCTTGGTTACTTAATGCCACCCCCCCCCCCCTCTTTTTTGGTAAAGAGTTCAGTTGTCATTCCCACTGACTCCCATCATGGGTGTGGGCTTTCCTCTCTTCCTCAAAGCAAAATGCTGAGAATGGGGAGGAACCTTCCTGAAAATTAGTTGCTAACTCAACCTCGTGGAGTTTATTCCACCTCTGCAAAGCACCAGTCAGAAGTCTGGCATCCATGGGATGGTGAGAAAATGGTAGGAGGGAGGGAGCCTCCTGGAAGTTGTCAGGCAAAAGCAGTTCTAGTTCCATGGCTGTGTGTGTGTGTGTGTGTGTGTGTGTGTGTACATGTGCAAGGGAAGGCATCTATCCAGTGTTTCCAGAAGCAGCGCCTCTTCTAGCTGCAATCTTTAATTGGGTTGTTTCAGGTGGAATCCTTGATCCCGAATCTACCTAATAACCCCCTTTAGAAGTGCCTCATTTTAATAGGTGTCCTTCTTAAAAATTTTCTGCAAACATTTCAACTTGAGTTAACTTGAGAAATGTTCTGAGAGGAGGAGAAAATAGCATTAGATTCAAAAGGAAAATCAGATGAATAAATTTGACTGATTTTTAAAATTCATTTTATCAAGTTCATTATCTATTATTAGTATATTAATTCATGAATAGTATGAAGTTTGAGACCAGAGAATCTGATTAAAACATATGACTCTTGGTTTCCTTGAGTATTACTCAAAACTCCTTTTAGGAGAGAAACCCCTTTTGAGAAGAATTGAATTCACAAGCATCAATTCGTACTTTTCCTACAAGAATTTTACAGCCATTATGATAGTTATAGACATAAAAAATGGTTTGATGTTGCAAATTAATCATATTGTGTACTTAATAAACATCACCGTCACCAGTTTTCCACTCTTTTCAGTATTAGGAAATAGAGTGATAGAGATTGAGGAATTTAAGGGAAAAGTCTTCAAAATTTCCATTTCAGTATTGAGAATGATTGACTAAATCCTGTGCAATCACTAGTAATGAATGAGTGAGCAGTGGCATCCACAGGGAGGGAACTTCAGATGCCACCTAGTTCAGTCACGTAGGTTTACAGAGAAAAGGCCAGTTCCTTGGCCAGAGCTGCTCCCCTGAGCAGATGGGAGGGTCAATGCCAAACTGAGGTCTCCTGATATCATGAGCATGATTCGCTGTACTCCTTTAGTTTCTACATTGCAACTTCTTGATTATGCCTCATTTTTTTCAACACAGGAAAGAAGCAAAGTGTATTAATGCTTCTAGAAGAGACAATTTCCATCCGATATATATGCACAGTTTGGAATTTAGCTTTTATCTCTAGAAACAGCACAGCCATGCTGTGCACTGAGAGAGCCAGAACAGTTTTCTTCACCTCCTGCAGAGCTGTGAGGACCCTGAAGTATCCCCCCCAATAGCTTTTTACTTGTACACATTCTGGCCATAACTTAACTTTTAGATGACAGTGTGCTTAGCATAACAATGGGTAAAGAACAGGTTTCTCAGGAAGAGATCTACGAAATCATGGGCACAATGATCGGACAGTGCAATGCATCAATCCTGGATCACAAATGCTCATTCAGGCATTCGGCACCGCTTTCAGAGATTACTTTGAAACCTTGCTCCTGAGACTCAGAATCAAAGTACATTTAAAAATCCTCCTTGCAGGTTGATTTTCAGTTACTCAGATTGAAAACCGAAACAGAAGCCCAGCAATGATTTTTTCTGTTTCCCTTGGAATCGACAGCGAGGGACGTCTCTGAGAGCGCTCGCACGGGCCATCTGGTCCAGCCCTCATGAGAAATCTGCACAGTTTTTCCAATTTACACTGTGCAGCACGTACTTGTAAAGGCCCCTGAAGAAATATTGTGTAATCTCCCTTCACAGCAGTCATGAAAAAAATTTGGCTCTTCTTTCTAAGAATCCGAATCATTCATTAAGCTCTGAAATGCAATCAGGTGAGGGTGTTTAGCTGTCTCGTCTGTCGTCTGGATCCTAACAGTTTAGAAAGTGGGACTAGAAGATTGAGGGGCAAAAAAGCAAGGACACAGCAGTAGGGCAAGGGGGGAACTCAGTGGCATGAGGCGGACCCCCCGCCCCTGGGACACCAGGGAGGGGACTCCTTCCCATTTCGATTCCAGCACCCGCTCACCTGGCCTGACTGTTTTGCTGCTGAACCATCCAAAACAAAACAAAACCATTTCATGAGGTCAAAGTCCTTCTTGCAATTGACTCAGCTCGTTCCAAGCTGTATAGGAAGCTTCTCGGTCTGTCCTTGATTGAAAGAGAAAATGAGATAGCTATAATTTCCTGTTTCATAAGGCTTCTGGTACTTGAAAACCATCACCACGAGTCAGCCTCCTAATTCCAGGATGGTTCTCATTCTTTCTCCTAGATTTCGTTTTCTGATTCCCAGTTGTAATTATGGCTGGCATTTAAACCCTCTACCGCATGACTACATCTCCTTTTTTTTTTTTTTTTTTTTTTTTTGACTACATCTTCTTGAAGTCCTCCAGAGCTGGATACAGTTCAAAGTAAAAGTCTAGACTTTTTATACAGAATAGCAGGATCGCCTAATAATAGAAGCAAATTGTCTCCTTGTTTGCATTTCATGATCATGCTTACTGTATTTGGAGAAAAATTCTTTATAATATTTTGAGTCAATCTTTGAGAAATTTGTTGGGAAACATTTTTTAAAAACCTTATAACCTATTTACTATAATCGTAAAGGATGCCTGCACTAATATATAGTAATTCTTGTAAGATTGTCAGCTCTAAATATTATAATGGTGACAACTGATGTCTCTTGAGTTGAAGTGTGAAAAAGGTCAACTTTAATCTATAATTTTCAATCCTGGCTGAGTATCCACATAAAAACTAACAAGGTATGGTACAGTTAATTTGACTTTTTATGGACTCTTATGGAGAAGTATTTTTCAATCTAACAGGTTTAAATGTAAAGGCAAGTGCTAGTCTTATTAACAAGAGAAGTTTTTTGCATTTGTAATTACTACCTTTCAGGAAAGTATCCCAGAAGGGACTCTGTTGCAGTGTTCTTCATGATGAGTTTGTACTATTATGTACTGGAAAGACCATTTGGTTTAAGGAGCTCTTATGTAAGAAAAGCAAGCTTCTCCCTGAAGAACATATGCTAATAAAATACCCTCTTTCCCATTTCTTTGAAATTAGTTTCCACTTTAAACTTGTTTTTTATGCCACTGGGTTTTGTTTGTCATTGGCCTGAGACCAGAGCAGCAAACTTATTATAAAAATCAATCATGTAAATAATCTGACTTTAATGCATGTGCCTTCTCTCTCTCAACTCAAGAACCAGCAATGCATTCCCTTGAGGCATTTGATGAACATAAACCTTTTTGACTCGCCATGACTCCGTATTTCTACCTCTTCATGCACGAGTGCTTCTGTATCACCTTGTATTTACTGAAAAGGCTGAAAATCCAGAAGTATTAGTCCAATTCCAGAGGGTGTTCATCTTGATGGAAAGCATATAAGATTAGTTTTAATGAAGAGAAAATAAATGAAGTGTAAAGGGACTCAAACAGAAAGTGGGTGTTGGGAAACTCATGGTCTCGCTTCCCACTCAATAATGGCTTATCTTTTGTTTCCAAGGAAGAAGATTAAGGTTTTGATGTCACTCAAATATAATTTATCCAAAAGGTCTAGACTTTTCAATACAGAATAGCAAGTTTTATGAAATAGAACATGAACAATTCTGCAAATCAGGAGACCTGGGTCTCTCAGTCCAGAAAAGCACAGGATCATTCCTAACCACAAACACCAGCACACACTTGCCTGGGACTGCAGCCTCCACCAGATGTTTCCTGTGGGCTTCAGCAGGACCTTCTGTGGTCCTATTTCAAAACAAGAGATGATTTAAAAGGGGTTCAGTAAGAACCCTTAGTTTCTTATATTGCAACAAACTACCATGGAATTAGTGCCTTAAAACAACACACATTTATTCTCTTACAGTTCCGGAGTCTGAAGTCTAAAATCAAGGTATTGTCAGGGCCATGTTCCCCCTGAAGACTTCAGGGTAGGAATTAATTTACCTTCCTTTTCCCAGTTCCAGAGGCCACTTATATTCCTTAGCTCCTGGCTCCTTTCTCCACCTTCAAAGTGCATCTCTTCAACTTCTGATTTTGTCTTTGCCTTTTCTTCCCTTGTCAAGGCCTGCTGTGATGGCCCTGGGCCCAGTGGGTAATCCGGATGACCGCTCTATCTTGAAACCTTTAACTTAATCACCCCTGCAACATCCCATTTACTATGTAAGGTAATATTCTTCACAAATTAGGACATGAACAACTTTCAGGGGCTATTATACAGGCTACCCAACATATCATGCAAATATGTGACAAATTAGAGGAGATAGTGAAAGGAACCCCAAAGTATCAGACATTACATCCTCATCACTTCCTGTAGCATTCAAGACTTATTCAGGTGAGATGAGACAGCAAAAGGAATAATGAGGTCCTTGAAAAGGCAGGGCACTGGGACTTCAGTGTGTAAGGCTACAGCCTAGGTTTTGAATCAGAATAAAATCTCCCCTTTCCAGTGTGTAGCTCCAGTGTGAAAAGCTTAGTTTTATCTTGGCCTTGGCAACTACTACAATGGCGGCTACATATCATCTGAATCTGCTCTGTTCCTTAGCTCTCCTCAATGCAGCACCTATTAGAATTACCCCTTTTTCCTTTTCCTGTTTTCCTTTCAAGACCAAAGAACAAATGAGAAGATTTGACATGAGTAGAAAAATCAATAGGTAACCATAAAGATCAGCTGAAATTAAAATTCCGGTGGTTCAACAAGTTATACCCACCTCCACATTTCAGAACGATGACCAGTGAGATATGGACTCACCCTCATTCCCAGCACCTGGGATGGTGGGAGCCGCAGCAGCAGCACATTTTTCATCCTGATGGAGTGCATCTGTGAGGCTCTGTGCACATCTCATAACAGAATTTTACCTTTCTACCTAGTTCCTACTGTCCCCGCCTCATAGCAGTTGTCATGGCAGTATTGTGGGGGAGGAAATAAGGTGTTTTTTGCAAGGATGTAAAAAGGTTTTTCTGAACTCTTTATTAAATATTGTTCACTTGAAGCCATTAGGTTGGCTCATCATTTTATTTTAATCACAAAAGGCTTTTATTCTTAGTCATAAAATCTGTGCATATTCTGACACAGATTTTCAAATGTTTTAAATCTCATGTAGTTTTTCTCCATGGAGCTTGGTCTCACCTACCAATAGAGGAAGCTGGTTGTTGCTCAGTTTTTCCATCTCCTTCTAGAGACCCACAGCTCCTCAACCACCATGTTCTTGATGCCAAATCATTGAAATCTACACCCTTGCTTGGCATGCAAGCAATAAGTACCAGATTGCATCAAATTTGGGGCAAAATAGTAGATCAAAGTAAGTTAGAAAAGAGACTCACCGGAGATTCAGAAGTCAGGGGAGTTGAGAGTTAAAACTCAACCTTTGCCTATAATTCATTTTCTTGTGGCCAGATACTATTCCTGGAGGCTAAAAGGAAGGCAGTGCTTGAAGGAATTGAGGAAATGCTGCCCTAGGAACCCTGCTGACTGTGGACTGTGCTACCGCCCTCAACTATAAAGTTGGGATGCAATGGTGCGGGCAGTCATTGTAAAGCAGAAATGAGCAGGTGTTGTGGCAGAATCCTGCACAGGGCCAGGCATCTTCCCACGCATTTTCAGCTCCATGTCATCTTTGTATAGACAGGGCAGTGAATTTAGACCCAACAAGAAGCACTAAGCCTCTCATGGAGGGCAGGAAGGGGAAGAGCCGGACCTACCCTTGCTGCCCACCAAAGTATTACCAACTGCATTCTAACTCAGAGAAGACATTTTCTTTAGGCCTACTTCAAATCCAACAAGGACAACATTGGTTAATGTTGACAGCAGAACAGAAAAATGAGCAAACTGAAGACTGTATGTTTATTCTGCTAATGAATTCCGCCTGATGACAGGTCCGTGGGAGCCACTAACGAAGCAAATATGTGAACCTCCAATTTCATTTCTTAGCAGGAAGGCAATGCTGTCCCATGACAATAGCCTTGATCAACATATTTGACCTTACTTTAGCAGTGATTCATTTTAGGAATAGAAACATTCATAAAATGTTAGTGAATTATTTTTCTTGTTGGTTATTCCTGAGATGGAAATACCTTGGGAACAGTGTTTGTTTGTTTTTTTTTGACGAGAAAAATGCTAATTATCAGCAAGTGTGAATAACATACTGTGCCACTAAAAAGCATACTTTATGTTGATTGCCTATGTACATTTAAAGCAAGGGATTAAAAGACCTTAATTAATATTATTTTTATCCTTGAGGAAAACTCTGTAAGGAGGTAGCAAGTAGTGTTAATGCCCATTTTCAGCTACAGCAAATGAGACACAAAACAGAACCTAATGGCATATTGTACAATCCAAAATATCAAACTTTTGGTTTCGATTTTAAATTCTGACAGCTTCTGGGTTGGTTTTTCTTATAGTGATCAGCATATTGTTTATGCCAATAGTGAATCAGGGTGAAAACAAATCTAACTTTGGCAAATGACATTTCTGAGCAAGGTGCTATTTTCTCCTTTTGGAGTGAGTCAGTGGAATGGTCCAGGTGCTCAGTGCCCAGAAAATCACAGTAGAGATAGGACTAGAGCAGCATAATGTGCATTCAGGATCCTAGAATCCACAGGATGATGTAAAGTTAAGGAACCATACGTTTATTTTTGGTAGTTTAAGCTACTAGAAATCTGTATGGGGGAGGGGGAAAGTTAGTGCATCTTCATAGGGTTAATAGGTAAATTAATATATAGCTTAAGGAGCTAACATTTTGAAAGTGAATTTTTTGGACAAGTATTTGTCATACATATTTGCTCTAGTAAGGTTGTGAGTGTGTGTGTGTGTGTGTGTTTAAGGCACAGACACAAAACATGGAGTGATAGTGATGAATGGCTCTGTGGGAGCACAGCATAGTAGCTAAGGGAACTATAGTGTTCGTTTACCCCACTTTGTCTTCATTGGAAAATATCTCTGTGCCCCAGTATCTGTAGGATAGACCTAGTAATCAATCCTTTATGGGGTAATTTGGAAGATTGCATGAGATAATTTATGTCAAGTACCAGTTGTTATCCATTATACTTGTCATTAGCATCAATACCAACGGCAAGAATAAATGAGGCTCTGTGAGCATATGGTATGGTCATTGGAATAAGTCTTTTTGTAAACTTTTTGTTTGTTTAGAATACTCATATTTTAATCATTCCTAGTCCTAGCACAAGTCTGGCATGTTGTAGGTAATCAGTAAAGGTTTGTTGGATGGATGAATGGTTCCATTAAGGTCTAGTTTTCATACTTTCAAAAGCTATCATACTACAAACATTTTTTACACTGTAACTCTTACAGCTTAAGAGCAGGCTTCATTCTCTACCAGACTTGTCTGATTCATGATGGGTCCTCTTCCCTTTGGAAGCAGGAATCCTGTCTGCTTTTGACCTTGGCTGCTGAAGAGCCTAACCTATCTTTGCTGTCTCCCATGGTTTCTGTTGTATCTACTTACCCCCAGCTTTGTACCAGAAAAGAAAGTGAGGAGGTTCCCAAAGTCGTATGGGTTACAAAAATAGAAGGAAAACTCAAACAATAGGGTAAAGACAGGGATCAGGATGCTTGTGACATTTGTCTCATTCAGACTCTAAAGCACACACACTTGGAAACCATATGCTGGCCACACACTGTGTGCAGGGTCTGGAGGCAACCATAGGGGGCAGGGACTACTCGAGTCCTTGTATTTGCTGGTTTTCTGCTAAGAATGAGGGTCTGCATGAAATGGAGATTCCCAAGTTACCATTTACAAAAACACACACAATAAAAGCAAGGTGGTTTATAAAACTATATTTGTATATATAGATACCTATTTTACTTTATATGATAAACAGATTAGTCAAACAAAGAAAATACTTTAAGAAAAATATACTTTGGGGGCAAATTATTTATACTGATAAACAATATTCACATGTTCTTATTGGTCAATTTAAAAAATGATACAATAATTCCGAGGCTCCTTCAGTGAGTTGGATTTTGAACAGAATGTGATATGCAGATGGAGCTGGCTGAGTCTTCCCGTATGGTACCTCCAGTCACCCTGGCCTTCTCTCAGTGGCTGTAGGAGATGGGGGTCTGAATTCCCCAAGGATAAAGCAGCAGGGCCACTTGAGACACCAAGCCCAGGTCCATTCTCTCCAGCCTACACTGAGCTACAACATTTTCTTCTGTGATCCATGAACAGAAACTGATTTGTTTTTACTGGGGGGAGGTGTGGTGGAATCAGTTAAAGATACATATTGACATGTATGGTTTCTCACCAGGTTATTTTTTTTTTTTAATTCAAGCAAATAGCTGATGCTTTTTTATTTGCAGAAAATGTGTTTTTGCGTTTCCAAAATTCTAAATCCATTGAAGAAGGTCAGGTTTGGGAGAAGAGGCACTTTCCAGATTCTATTGAGATTCTTCTTAGAAGATCCCCTGAGCCTTGCTCTCTGGTTAGCACCTGAAGAACATAATAGAATCTCAGAGGCAATGACCCTGTGCTACTGGGGAGACTGGATCCCCAGCCTACGGTGTCCAAACACTCCCAAGAGCTGAGGACCATGTGGTCTGGGACAAAGGCCAAGTGGACAGATGACTAGTGATGGGAGGGGTTTTCTAAAACCTTGGACCCTCAGACGTTGGCCCAATGCCAGCAGCATGGAGGGAACCATTATTGTTTGAAAGTTAAATTTCCTGTCAGCTTGGCGGGGGGTAGGGAAGGGGAGATGAGTTAAAATTAAGTTAATTTTGTAGAAAAATTTTAACATGCTTTATTTTTGCACAACTGAGTTTGTGGCTTGAGAGTCTCACCTGCTTTTTATGCATTTTGGAAGGTGGACAAGGCAGTTAGGAAGGACAATCCAGGCATCGTTTCAAGAAAGAAAGTAAGAAAGAAAGAGCGATGAGGAAGAGAAAAAGCACTGTATGCTGCAGACACAGGAGTCTCCTGGCTTAGCCATGCAGAGACTAGGGGTTTGTTTTAAGAACAGCAGAAGTTATTTTTATGGAAATAGGGAACATTTTTATTTGAAATGTTTTCAACATTTTTTTTATTCTGCCTTTACAAAAATAGCAATTATTTATTTGGTTAAAAAGTTCCTTCTACTGGCATGCTTATTTCTCAAAAGAACAATTCAATGGTCTCCAGTTTAGAAGAAGGGAATGTTATTAAAATTGCAGCAGAGCTGAGGACACAGAGAAAATGAAAGACTCTGACGTTGTCCTGGGGCTGTGATTGCCCCTCTGAGGGTTGAGAGCCAGGAAAGTGCAGACGTGTAAATAAGGCAGAGCAACACCATCTCATGGAAGCCCCTGATGGACCACATTATTACTTAAATATCATGCACTGTTCTAACCTTGGAGTTAGAGGACAGATGTCTGTTATTACTAAACTATGATTCTTAAGGCTTTTAAATATTTAAATTGTGATTATTCAGAATGGAGTAGGATTATATGGAATAAATAGCACCTAGTAGAACATCCTGCTCATATAGTATATGGATTCTTAATGATTAAGGCCGATATGATCTTCATTGGATGGCTTTATTCAACAAACACTGCCTGAGCTCCACTCTATGCCAGGCTCTGTTCTGGGTGTTGAGAATAAGGGAATGAACAAAATAGTCTTTGCCTTTTAAAAGATTACATTTTAGGTCATGGAGAAAGAGAAGCAAACAAATACTTGGCACATCAGGAGGTAAGACCTGCTATGAAGTAAGCAGAGTCCTGAGGTACACTATTTAAGAGGATAGACGGGTTTTTTTCATAACTTTTGATCATGAGCTGGAAGAAGGTGAGAGAAGGAGAGCCATTTGAGTATCTGGGGGGAGATCAATCCCAGCAGATGAAGGCACTTGCTGCACATGAGAACAATAAAGAGTCCAATGAGGTTGGAGTGGGACAGGGAGAGGAGTGGCCAGGAGTCAGATCAGATGGGCCTCATGGACCATGGTGAAGACTTTGGATTTGCTTTGGAGTGGGATGGAGCCATCGCAGGGTTTTGAGCTGAGGAGTGACAAGGCTTTGCAAGGATTGCTCAGGGATCTCACTGGACAGTGGACTATAAGGGTGCAAGTGCAGTCACAAGACCAGTCAGAAGGATGCTACAGTCATCTTCATGAAAATAACTTGAAATAGGAGATAGGGATGGTAGTGATGAGAAATGGTCAGAACTCAGGTAGACCATACACAATGATAATGATGAGGTCCTCTTATATATGGAGCTTCTGATCTGGGGCTGTTTACTGTAGTGGTTAGACTTGAGCTTCAATTCAACTCTGTCACATATACTGCCTTTGATGCTAAGTTAGCTTCTCATCAGTAAAATGTAGATGATGACATTATCTTACAGATTGTTAAGAGAGTTAAATAAAAGGCTTATTTATTATAGCACAGCATTGGTCTTAACATTTCTACCAGTAGTTTTAATTCTGTCATGTTAATGTAGTCAAGAATTATTGTAGTCATCTTTCTTTGTTTTGAACAGCTATTATTAAATGGATACTACATTTGCAATTGCTGGAACATTAGAATTTAGGAAATACAAGGTAAAAATGGGAACACATCTATCATGAGGATTTATTAGCATTAGCTTTCATATTTTTATTAAGAGTTACTTTTCTCTTTTCATTAGGAATCCTTTCTTATTTTTTATTTTTATTAGTTTTTCCCAAAAGAGAGAGAGAGAGAGAGAGAGAAAGTCCACCTCTCCTGTCAAACTTCATATCTTGAAAATAAACATTTCTTCAGGAGAGCTAGCAGTGTCCTTTTTTCTTGCCTTACTTGACTTTCTCTGGCACTATACTGAGTTTAAAATGATAAATAATTTTTTAAATAAAACGCAATCACTCAAATAAAACATAGATGTTTTATTCCCCTGATGCTGTGAATCTGGATTTTAGCTCTGTATTGTTGGAGTATTTGATGAACAGAATTTATTTTGAGTATCATGTAAATACAGCCTTACAGGCAGAATGAGGCTGCAGACCCCTTTACCACAGAGGCCTTAGCCCTCTCCAGTTCCATGTGGCAGTGGGCAGCCAGCACAAGGCCTCCTCAGCACAACTCCTGGGTCTGTAGCTCCTATTGTCCCCCATCCAAGTCAACATGTCGTTATCTAGTCCTTATGTATTATGTGCATAGCACTGTGGGAGGGTCTATGCATAAAATAAGAGAAATACTGAATTCTACTTATCAAGGAGCATCTCAGTTTTTACCTTACTGGGGAGACAAGATTCACCTGCTTAAAAGACTTAAGAATGCTGTAAGTGATATAAAATAGGTTGCACAGTAGAATTATAACAAAATATCAAGTTGAGCGTTATAAACCATGGATCCCAACTCAACCCATCCTTGTGACCCTAGAGAAAGAGGAGATAGTGGACCTGTGATCACAGAAGGAAGAGTAGGAAGGTAGCTGGCATTCCCCAGTCTTCCTGCCATCTTTGTGACCGCCCTGACTGTCAAGCGTCAAAAGCCAGAGAATACAGGGACAGATGACTGGGTCTAGATCCAATTCTAGGATCTAGACAGAAAGCTAGGTGCCTAGTACAATGTGTCCCCACTGTTCAGGGAATAAGACTAATTCTGTACAGATAGCGGCCAAATACAGTGGCAACCATCTCCCACAGGGCTTGCTGAGAGGTGGGATTTCAGCAGAGTCAGCCCTGGCACCATCTCTACCACCCACTCACCAAAGTATGTAGAGAGGCTGACTGGGGAAAGAATAAGAGGTTCCCTTGTGGATAAGTGCAATGTTCTTCCTCCTCTCACTAACCCCCCAAAGGGAAATAGGGTCTTTCTCCTCCCACCCAGAACCAAGGAAACTCTGGAAGAATCACTTATAAATCTTTCATAACCACCCACCATCCTCAAAATGAGAGATGATAGATGCCATCCTCAGAGTTATCAAGCCCCTGGGGCATGGAGGAGGGGTCAGGAGGGAGATGGCTGGGGTGACATGGGGTAAGGGCATGGAGAAGTATAAAAAGGTGTGAAGGCATGATTCCTGTGGGCCCTGGAAACTGAGGCCAAAGAGAGGAGATGACAGCTTCAGATTCCTGGGGAGTACACATCAGAGGAGTTGGTAAGAAGCCATTGGCTGAGCGTTTATAGGCTAATCTCATGAAGACCCCTAAGAACTCAAAAAAAAATCAAAAAAAAAAAATCAGGGAAGCAGTTAGGCCCTGGACATGGAGAGAACCGAACTCTCCACACACAGAGCATCAAGGATTTCTCTCTCTCTCTCCCTCTCTCCCTCTCTCTCTCTCTCTCTCTCTCTCTCTCTCTCTCTCTCTCTCTCTCTCTCTGTCTCTCTCTGCCCTTTGTTGTCCTGGATCAACACTAGAAACAGCATGCAAGGAAAAGAGGGGAGAGGTGTTGGTAAGAGCACAGGCTCCATCCTTCCCCACTCTCATGTGCCAAAGCATCTTGACTAAAGTAGGGTCAGGAATGGGAGGAGAAGAGAGATGGTGGATTCAATACAAGGTTGACATTTTAAAATGAGCAGGGCTGAGTCTTTGAAAGTGTTTTAAGAGAAGTGACTGAAAGGGGTGAAATTGAGCCAGCATGCCTCAATGAAAGCCACCACCCACTGGAAAAGGGGTGGGGAGTGTTCAAGGAATAGAGTTGAAACAGTGAGAAAAAGTAAAATGGACTGATGTTTATAATCCAGTGAGTTAAGGCAATAGTAGTTCTGTGAGAGGATTGGGGAGGCAGAGGTCAGTTTTTAGTAGAGGGTTATCAAGAAGGCTTCAAGGAGAAGGTGGGGCTTGAGTCCTCCTATTGAAAGATAGGCAGTGAATGAGCAGAGCTGGGAGAACAGGTGAGCCACGCTGGTCAGTGAGGGGCCCAGCTTGGATGGGGTACAGCCACAAGGACTGTGCCAAGACTGCACACACCAGAGGTGCCCAGATGAGGAATTGGTGCCTAGCCAGAAAGATGCAAGCATATCCTTCAGAGCTGAGAGATGTGACAGGAAGGATGCTACGAAGAGGACTGGTCTGTGAGAAAGAGAAAGGAATAGATGCTTCTTAAGAAGCTGTTCCATCTCTGTGTGGGGCATGGGGCTCAGAAGTACCACCGTGACTTGTTAAACCCACACCTTCACTCAACCCCATTTATTGACTATAAATAGTGCACGTGTGCTCTTGAGTCCCATCCTTTTAGGCATTTGAAGGGCTCACTAGGCAGAGATATGGGGACCGGAAGCTCTGCGGCCTGGTCATAGTTATCCTTTCAGGAGCCAAGGCTCCCATCCTCACATATGCAGCCATCAACTTCGGAGCACCCCACCCATTGCACATTTTGCTTATGCTACTTGCTAGCTCCTGTTATCTGTAATTTCAAATTGCTCTATGCTCTTCTCCCCCCCCCCCCCCCCCACTTGCAGTACATTAGTAACTATGGAGACCTGATGCTGTTAGAATGGCCAGAGCTCAGTGACATGCACAGCCGCAGCATTAGGTGGTTTGGTGTGACAGCTGGCAGGCACTCTGGATGTCTTCACTGAGCAAAGTAGGTGACAGGTGTTGTGACCACATTTATGGTAGGAGATGTGGATATTAAACTTAAAACAGAAAATAGGGCTACATCTTTGCTTTGAAGACAAGTTTCCAGAGGTTTTTAAATAGCATGAAAAGTGAACTATGGGGAGTACCAGAAAGGGGACTTTTCATATGCTAAAAAAAAAAATCAAATTTCCCAAAGTATGTGCTTACAAAAACCAGTTGTGGAAAGGTCAAATGTTTCATCATAATGAGCATAGTTCTTGTTTTTTAATAGCCCAAACTCCACTGGGAAGAAATAGGATTATTATTGCAGCTCTAACGGTGCAGGTTGACTGCTCACTCGGCCGTCTCTGCATGGTTTGTGGAAAGTTCTCTCAGGGAAGTGGGGGTGTCAGCTGCTTTTGTCAGGAGTGGCCATAAGCCTGGCTCAGCCAGAATGAGCCCTGAAGCCTTCGATCACTTACTGAGCGTTGCTCTCCTGACCCCTGGGTCCCCTTAACCCCTCACCCCACCCAACATCTCCAACTATGTCTTTAATGCTTCACGCTTCTGTTTCTTTGGAGATATTGATTATTTTGTACTTAGAAAACATTAGTTCAGACCTGTACATTCTAATGAAACTCAGTGGAAGAACTTAAGCAAAATCTGATTAATGGTAGGGTATGTGTCTTAATTCACTGACACATTTGCTGGATTCAGTATTAAGATGGACTAGAAAAAATAAGTGTTTGGTAGGCACTTCTTCAGTCCCCTGTTTTATTGGCTACTGTGGTAGGCCAAATAATGGCTCCAGAGATAGCCAAGTCTGTATCCTAGAGCTATGAATGTTACCTGACACGGCAAATAGGACTTTGTAGATGTGGTTATGGTAAGTATCTGAAGATAGAGAGATTATCTTTGATTATCAAGTGTGCCTTTTTAAAAAATATATTTTTATTGATTTCAGATAGGAAGGGAGAGGGAGAGATAGAAACACCAACAATGGGAGTGAATAAGTGATTGGCTGCCTCCTGCACATCCCCTACTGGGGATCGAGCCTGCAACCTGGGTATGTGCCCTTGACAAGAGTTGGACCTGGGACCTTTCAGTCCACAGGCCAATGCTCTATCCATTGAGCCGACCCGGCGAGGGCTCAAGTGGGTCTTAAACGTAATCACAAGTATCCTTGCAAGAGGGCAGCAGGAAGATCTGACCACTAAAGAGCCAGGCAGGGCGAAGTAATGACAGAGGCAGTGAGAGATTTGAAGATGTTATGCACGTAGCTGCCTTTGGAGATGGAGAATGAGGCCAAAAGCCAAAGAATGAAAAAGCTGTAGAAATTGAAAGCGATGATGACTTGGCTTCTCTCCTGGGGCCTCCAGAGGAACCAGCGCTGTATGTGTATTGACTTTAGCTCAGTGAAACTGATTGGGGACTCCTGACCTCCAGAACTATAAGAAAATGAGTTTGTGTTGTTTTAAGGCACTAAGTTTGTGGTAATTTGTTCCAGCATCAGTAGCAAATAAATATAGCTACTTACTAAGCTAAAACCAGGAAAATGGAATAGAAACATTCAGTGTGACCAGAGTATGGAGTGACACTTTTATTTTTTGATTACAGTATATTTTGTATTAGTTTCAGGTGTATAGCATAGTGGTTAGATAACCATGTACTTTACAAATTATTCCTCCCAATATTTGACACCATACATAGTTATCACAATATTGTTGACTGTTCTCTGTGTTGTTCTTTAGATCCCATGACTATTTTGAAAGTAACAATTTGTACTTTTTAATCCCTTCACCTCTTTCAGCCAGTCCTCCAGCCCCTCTCCTCAGGCTACCATCAAATCAATCTATTCTCTGTGTCTATGAATCTGCTTCAATTTTGTTTTTGTTTATTTTATTCTTTAGATTTCACATATAAGTGAAATCATTTGGTATTTGCCTTTCTCTGACTGACTTATTTCCTGTGGCATAATATCCTCTAGGTCTATCCATGCTCTTGCAAGTGGTAAGATTTCATTCTTTTTTATGACCAAGTAATACTCTGTTGTATGTATGGACCACTTGGATTGTGTCCATAGATTGGCTGTTGTAAATAATTCTGCATTGAACACAGGAGTGAATATATTCTTTTGAATTAGGGTTTTGGGTTTCTTCAGACATATACCAGAAGTGGAATTGTGGGTCATAAGGCAGTTCCATTTCAATTTTTTGAGGAACCTCTATATTGTTCTCCACATTGACTATACCCATCTACATTCCCATCACAGTGCACAAGGATTCCATTTTCTCTACATCCTTACCAATACTTGATTGCTGATTTATTGTTGATAGCCATTCTGATAGGTGTAAGGTGATATCTCTTTGTGGTTTTAATCTGCAGTTCTCTAATACTTAGTGACATTGAGCATCTTTTCATATGTCTTATTGGCCATTTGTATGTCCTCTTTGAAGAAATGTCTATTCAGGTTCTCTGCCCATTTTTTTAATCCTCACCTGAGGATATTTTTCCAAGAGAGAATGGGAGAGATAGAGAGAGAGATAGAGATAGAGATAGAGATAGAGAGAGGGAGAGAGAGAGAGAGAGAGAGAGAGAGAGAGAGAGAGAGAGAGAGAGACATTAATGTGAGAGAGACTTGTTGATTGGTTGTCTTCACACACCCCCTGATCAGGGCTAGGGATGGAGCCTGCAACTGAGGTACATGCCCTTTACCGAAATCAAACCTGGGATCCTTCAGACCACAAACCAACACTCTCTCCACTAAGCCAAACTGGCTAGGGCCCTATGCCCATTTTTTAATTGGTCTGTTTGTGTTTTGGGTATTGAGTTATATGACTTCTTTATAAATTTTGGATGTTAATCCCTCATAAGATGTATCATTGGCAAATATATTCTCCCATTCAGTAGGTTGTCTTATTTTTTGTCAATGGATTTTTGTTATTGTAAAAAAAACTTTTTGGTTTGATGTAATTCTATTTGTTTATTTGCTTTTTTTTCCTTTTGTTTCCCTTGCCTGAGGAGATAGATCAGAAAAAAAATTGGAGTGGCATTCTTTTTGAGCATTGCCCAACTGGAGGGATAATGATTTAAAGTCATTATCTGCATGTAGCCTTCCTTGCCAATCTGGTCAGAAGGGTTCTCTCTTACCTCCATATATATAACTCACATGCCACTTTGTTTCTGCCAGACATAATTACTAATTATCTGGTAATTTGTGGTAAATGCCTTATCTATCAACTTGATAGCAAACTTCTGGAGGGCAGAGACCCCATGTTATACTTTTCATTGATTCATTCATTCAATGTTTACTGAAGCCTGCTATTTACTAGGCACAGTTCAGAGCACTGGAGAGGCAGAATGAGAGAGGGGGATTGAAAAAGCAAAAAATGTAAGTGAATTTATATAATACAGTAAGTGTTGTGTAAAAAAATTTACAGTAGAGAGTTAACATTCATTGGGTTCTTACTATATACAGGTACATTGCTAAGTGCTTATATTCTGTTTAAAACTCTCAGCATCTCTATGAAGTTGGTATCTTCATTTTACTCAATGAGTAAACTGAGTCTTAGAGAGGAAGTCAGTCCAAAGTCACACAACCTTCCTGACTCTGGAGGCCAGCTTCTTAACCTTCTGCTTTATTGCCTCAGTGGGCCTGCCTAGCCATATATCAATGTTAACAGGATCTTCAAGAATGAGCAGCCCCAGGGCCTTGAGCCAGAATTTTGCATATCAAGGACATTAAATGATTTAATGTCTGAGTAGGGCTGGTCATTTACAGAATTAAGAGCATGTGGCAAGCACACAGTTGGGACAACCCAAGATACAAAGAATTAGTTATCTCTCTCTATGGCAGCATTTTCTTGGGTCTATTAAAAAATCTTCAGGAATCTTTTGAGCAAGAGGCAGGAAGTTGGTACATACTTTGTTGATGGCACAATTGAGTTATCAAGTGACTAAATGGTATTCCCAATATCAGGGAATAAGACAGAATGATGGTGCAAGGAGATGAGGCTTATCTCAGTGGTGCTGTATGAATGCTCACTTTTACCTCCCAGTGCTGTTAAGGGGGAAGAGGTCACCATCAGCATATCTGTAGGCAGAGTGGGCTGGAGACCATGGTGCACCAGACAGTGTCACATCAGCCAAATCACCGAGGTTCTCATTGAGCCTATCTGACCACCACTTCCAGGTCAGGGAGCACCTTGCTCCTTGAGGTATCCTGGAATTCCTCACAACTTGAGGCTTTATGGATTCCAAGCTAGTGTCCCAGAATATTGTCAAATATCTACCTACCTCCCAGCTAATGTAGAGTGGAGCTCATCTTTTCACTACTTCTTTACAGAAGTTTTTATTTTATTTTATCTCAACCACAATATGTGTTTTGTATCTCAACTATAGCGTAAATGTACCTAATTGTAGAAAAAAGTTTCTCTTTACCTATTTATTTGGTAAAAAAGCTATATTGTAAAAATGTATCTTCATAGCCGAAACCAGTTTGGCTCAGTGGTAGAGCGTCGGTCTGCGGACTGAAAGGTCCCAGGTTCGATTCCGGTAAAGGGCATGTACATTGGTTGTGGGCACATCCCCAGTAGGGGGTGTGCAGGAGGCAGCTGGTTGATGTTTCTCTCTCATCGACATTTCTAGCTCTCTATCCCTCTCCCTTCCTCTCTGTAAAAATCAATAAAATATATTATAAAAAAAAGTGTCTTCATGTCTATATATATATTGTACTTTTCCCTAAGGATTTAGGTATGTCTTGTTACATAATGGATTATCAATAGTGAATGAAATTTTTTTTTTAAATGGTAAAGGGAGATCTGGGGGAGATAAGAGATCAACCGAAGGACTTATATACATGCATATAAGTACAACCAATGGACACAAAAATCTGGGGAGGGAGGGCATCTATGGGAGGGGCGGCAATGGTATATGTACAAAGATAATTTAATATAAAAAATTAAAAAAATAAAACATAAATAAAATGGTAAATTATAAATGTGGTATTCTAATAGGACATAAGTAGGAGTAGAGACCTTAACAAAGTTTTTTTTTTTTTTTAATTATGGAAGAATAGTGGCATTTATAGAATAAATAGGATGTACTATTCCACATGTGTACACACGAGCTTATGCACACACACATGCATGCACGCATGCACACACACACATAAATACATAAGGAGATCTTTATTTTAATACTGTTACCAGTTGTATAACCCAAGGGAAAAATAGCTTACATTTACATAGCACTCACATCCTAAGGTCCTTCCACACCTACCATGTCACTTTTGTTCTTACAAGAATCTTGAGCAATAAGTGAAATAAATGTATCTCTCTCAATTTATAGATGTTGAAATCGAGGCTCAGAGAAGCCACATGGCTTTACAAAAACCAGCTCAACAGTGGTAGAGTGAACTCAGCTCCTTTTCTTGGACTGGAAATCCTGATCCTTTTCTTGATGTCTTTGTAGGAAACCAGCACAGTGGGGACTCTGCTACAGACCATGTATTAGATTGGGTAGGAGCCTGGGCTGAGAGCTCAGTTCAAAACTTGACTCTAGTATTTACTCACTGTGCTATCTTGGACAAGTCACATGACATGTCAAAGCCTCCATTTGTTTTTTCAACCTATAAAAGGAAAATGATAGCACTGTCATATTCAGAGTCCGTAAAGGTCAGCATCTAGCACATAGACCAGGATAAAGGGAGATGGAGAGTGGTCCTGAAGGGACAAATGAAGGATAACCTGCAGAAGGATTATGTCATGGGTGAGACATGGTGATTATACGAGACAACATGCTTAACACAGGACCATCACAAGTTCTCAATAACTGTTAGTTGTTGACATTATTTCTATTATTATTCCCATTAATATTTATTTTTCACCTTCAGGGAGCTATTTCTAGAAACTAGACTGAAAAGAAACTACTTGGATCTGGAACCTAGAATAATTATTCTACCCAGAGATGGAATAGGTATGTCAGACATTCAAAATGTAATTCTAGACACATCTATAGGACTAATTCATAAGATGAAAAAGGAACATTTACATGTACATTTTACACTGTCATTGTATCTGATGACAGTATAATTAAGATCATGTTAGAGTTACCATGTTTCTTGCTGTTTTCAAGCTTTTATGACTTGATTGTAAAATGTTGCTCTGGCAGAAACTGTGTACTATGTCTCAGCCTTTAGATAAAAATTTTTACAGAGAAAAATTACCTTTTAATTTCCTTTCATCTCAGTATCAGAATATATACGTATGCACCGTGGGTATAGTTAAGTGTTTATCTACCCATTTAATACATGAGGTTATAGCTCTGGTGCTCTGTGTTACCTCTTCTCTATCTTGATACTATTAACCCTGCTACTTAATAAGAAAATGACTCAAAAAGGTGACTCATCTGCAATCTCACCTAACAAACAGAAGAAAGAGCAAAAAATCAAGAAAAGAAAGGCTGAAGGACAAAGGGCTTACAATAACCTTGCAAGTAATTTTTCAGTATCTAACAACCCACATATTTTTCACAAAGCAATGGAGCTGAAACACATCACCATTACTTGGCACCCACATGCCTTCTTGGATTCAGTGCAAAGGAGAACAATGATGCAGTTAGTAACTAACACTGCAGAGTGAGCAGAGGACTTTCCAGAATGTTGTTAGAGTGAAATGCTCATTTCTACCCAACTGCTGCACTAAAATTTTAGACAAGTAGTTAAATATTGAAGATGCCTAAGGTATCTGCACCCCTGGTTATTTCCAAAGCGAACCTGCATCTCCACAATGAAGGGCATACAGGAGAGCAGCAACGGGAGGAGGGAGCTGGTGGAAGGTGCGTGCTGGGTGTACGCTCTTCTGGGAGAGGTCAGTCAAGTGAGACGCAGTGGGGCAAAGAGGGTCACAGGACAGAAGGGCAGAGGGCTAAGAGGTCAGGGGGCAGAGGCCATGTCCTTTTTTTTTCTTTTCTTTTTAATCTATTTTACCTATATGCACAGCTCAGCTTATACAATTTGTCACAGTATTAAGATGTAGATTTTCTGTAACAATTGAAAATGCTCAGTTTCATTTTATATTGCTTATACTTTCAGAATCATGACTGTTAGAAATGAAGGTCTCTGAGAAGTCACTTAGTCCAAGCATCTCAATTATAGGTGCCCATAGGGGCAGGCGGGAACACCAAGCACCTGGCTGGGCCTTATTCAACCCTGCAGAGGCGGGACCCAATACCCAGTCCAAAGGGATCGGTGGTGCTCAGCTTCCCAGGAATCCTTGCTATGTTGAAATACGGCCCGCCAAAAGTATATCAGTTCTAAGAGGGCATGAGTTTTTTGAGTGTTTTGTGTATAACTTTAGACCCAGTGCTCGGTATGAATGGCACACAGTAAGCACTCAATAAATGTTTGTGGAATAAATGCTTGTAGAAAAGCAAACATGCAAGTAGCAAGTGGTATTTTTATGTGAATTATTTATTCAATTTCCTGATACTGACAAATTTTTATGCTATCATGGTTTCATTAAAAGGAGGGAAACCACCCTAACTGGTTTGGCTCAGTGGTTACAGTGTTGGCCTGTGGACTGAAGGGTCCCAGGTTCGATTCTGGTCAAGGGCATGTACCTTGGTTGCGGGCACATCCCCAGGAGGGAATGTGTAGGAGGCAGCTAATCGATGTTTCTCCCTCATCGATGTTTCTAACTCTCTATCCCTGTTCCTTCCTCTCTGCAAAAATCAATAAAATATATATTAAAAAATAAAAATAACAAAAATAATAAAATGGGGGGAACCCACCCCTTTGTGGACTGGACAAAACTTATCAGGACTAGATATAATTCACCATGGGTGCTCCTTTGCCTCCCGGGGCCTAATCCAAGTTCTTTTTGCTACAGACCAGGAGTCTGAGGCCCCAGAACATTATTGCCTTGTTTGAGGGTCACACAATGATTGATGACAGAGCCAGTGAATCAGTAAAACAATTGCCCATCTAGTGCTTTCTCCTCCTTTGTATCTTGCCAGGGCTTCAAAAACAAATACAACAGCAGCAAAAACAAAATATTGATAAATGTTTCTTTATGAAAGGTCAAGGGATGGGCAAGAGCTTTGAAATGAAAAGATAAATTGCAAGGGGGCAGTGGAGTGATTTAGAAAGATACAAGGGAAACCTACACAGCCAGCCCAGCCATGGAAAACACTCTCCAGTCCCACATTTGTCTGTCCGAACCCAAAGTCCTTGTTACGCTGCAGTAGCCCAGCCTCCAAATCTCAGTGGCCTCCAGCACAGGGCTTATTTCTCACTCACACTGCATTCCTCATGGGTCAGCTGGGGCTATTACTTCGGACCTGTGCTGACAAGCGGCCTCCTCCGGGACATTGCCCATTGCTATGACAGACTAACCGAGAGAGGGTGGAAAGTGATACACAGGCCATAGAGCTACTGCCCAGGAGTGAGACCTGTCACTGCTGCTCATAGGACATTGGCCTTGGAAGTCAGGTGGCCACCCACCCCTGTCTTAGGACAGCAAGAACAATCCTGCCACATGCTTGGAATGCAGAGGCGGGTGGACAGACCCACAACTCGGTTCAGCAAGTTCAAGGGCCCGGAAGAAAAGACGTGCCCTTGTGCAGCACCGACTTACGTGTACACATTTAATTCTTAGACTTAGGCTGGTAAAGGAAAACTAAATATTCCTCTTGTCAACATTTCCTATTGAAGATTCTCTCTGGTGTGCTCTCTTTTTTTTCAGATTGTTCCAAATACCCTGGTAATGAAGTGCTTAGCCAGATGGAAGGAAACAAAGAGCTCAGAAATATGGCTTGTTGGTACCATGGGAATACTCTGGGTTTCCAAATAGATAAGTGTGCTTTCTGCTTCGGTGAAGTCTATGTTTAATGTTGATCAGGAAATTCTCCCCGACTCCATGACTGTCCTGCACACACACATGACCAGCATTCTCACTCTGGGCAGGGCAGAGTGGGGTCTGCTCCAGAAAATAAAAAGTGTGTTCAGAGATGCTGCATGTCCTCTCTCTACACCTGAGGATCTCCTGGGCACAGAGGGCTGGTGCAAACACAGGTGTAGCTGCTGTGCCCCAGTGCACCGAAAAGCAAAGCTCTGGTTTGTTAACCACTGAAGATTAACAGGCCTACCCTAAGCAAAGCTGGCCATTTCCGTTCCCTGTTCTACCTGTAAGCTTTCCAAGGGCAGAAAAGTTTCTTTAAACAAAGACAACAAACAAAAAGTTTATCTGTTTTTTTTTGGAATATTAGAAACTATAACAGCCTTATGATGACCTTGACTTCACATATAACCTTAGGATAGAGATTATACTTAAGATGAACTCCTTAAATTGTTTAAATATCATATTATAAATAGGCATGGTCTGAAATTTCAGAATCTAACAAACGATTGATTGAGTAAATGAATGAAGGCATGTTGCAAGCAATTGGTATGTGCTTAATCGCATTGAAAGAGGCCAGGAACTAGGGTTTACTAGGAACTTACTCTGAATATGCTTGATCTGAGGATTCCTTTCGTGAGATTGAGAAAACAGTGAGGGCCCACCAAGGATTCTGGGTATTATCACTTGGATACAATCTGCAATCTTCTGCCACTGACCACTGAGCACATTGGGGAGATCACGAAGAAGGTTTGCTGTGGAAGGGCACCCAGTGGTGACAGCTGGACGCCCGGAGGCAGGGCCACAGGGGAATACCAGAGAGGCTCTAAGTTGTCCCGCTGTCCCTCCTGCTCAGGGCTGCTCTATAAGGACACCTCCATGAGCTTTGTCCAGAGTGCTCCCCATCACCATCTCATGTCCTTATCTCCCTTTTTCTGTAGACACCACCAGACTGGAGGGGAGCAAAATAAGGTCAGCAGAGTGATCAGTCAAAGAAAGAAGCAGGTGTAGGAGTGCGGTGAGAGGGATTGTTCCCAGCTCCCTTCCCTTCAATACTCCTCTATCCTTTCCTTCCTTTGAAATTAGATCAGCTCTTTATTAGAGAGAATGTTTTTGGACTAGGTGTGAGTTCTCCCTCTCAAGAAATCCCCAGCAGAATGTCTTGAATTATTTCTTCTCTTGCTTTTCTGACATGGTGCATTTTGTTGAATTTGAGTCTGTTGAATAAATGTTTGAAGTGATTGAACTCAAAGTATATCTACAGTGAGGCAGAATGCTGAAAACTTAAGGCCTCTGAATGGTCTCAAAAGATGCACATGAGCATTCTCATCCTTACTCCTGCATGCACCTCTATAGAGCATTTAATATGCAAAAGAAGCACAGATTCCAGGAGAATTTCGAGTAGGGACATGACCTTAAGGAACAGAGGAATTATGTGCCTGCTCGAAGGCTTACTGAGCTTGCTTTCTTAGCTCACATTCATCCTCAGGTTTTTTAAAAGTTTACATCTCTGAGGAGACTTTGTGCTGTAAACTGCATGGATTATGAGATACAACTCTCTTTTTATTAAAAACTAGAGGCCTAAATCCATGCAGGACCCTCGGCCTGGCCTGCTCCCTCTTGCAATCCGGGACCCCTTGGTGGATGTTGGAGAGTCTGTTTCAGCCCAAACCCTGAAGGGCAGGTCGAGGGACCCTCTAGTACAGCAGTTGCTGGTGGTCAATGAGGTCTGAAAGGTTGACAACTGTGGCTCTAGTATGCATATAAGATCTTTGGTTAATCTCTTCCCGCCCTCTCCCCTCTCCTCTTTCCTCTGAGATTCATCAGTCTTTTCCATGTTTCCATGCCTATGGTTTCCTCTCCTGTGTTGAGCGTCTTCTCCCTAGTGGTCAGTGCATGTCATAACTACCGGCTGGCTGGTTGGCCAGTCACTTAGGCATATATATATATATATATATATATATATATATATATATATATACACACATACATACATATATAAATGATGCCACTGATGTGCCAAGAGGAAGTGCACATTTTGCTATTTTTCTGAGGGGTTGAATTTGACCAACCAGCCTCACCTTTTCACCAGCCTGGGTTTGGTGCTGGAATATCAACAGGCCCCTCTACTCTTTGGAGGATTTACCCTCCATTGTTTGACTCCTAAATCCTTCTTAATTTTTCAGGATTTGGGACTCACATAGTAAGTGAATTCTCCACCTGCCCTCCACCCTCTTCATTGCTGTATAAATATTAGGTCCATAAGAAGAGCCTTTAGGTAAAATGACTGGAACAGGTAGGAAGTTCTTTTCAAAGTCACTTCTATTCCATTGGTATTGGGTTGAGGCAAGGAGAAATGACCTCTGCATTCATTAAACTTCTCTAACCAATGCACACAAATTTCTTATTTATTTACATTATTACAGTAGAACATCAAGCCTTTTTAAACTATAAAAATAGGTAATAATTTGTGTACTTGGCTCATCTTCAGTATTTCCGTAAATTGCTCACGCAACCCCAATTTCTAAATCTACCTTTCAGCTATTAAAAATAACCTTGGAGAAGTATTTTTTAAACAAATCCCTTAATCCTGTATAAGATCCTTGTCATTCTGAAGAAAGGGTTTGAGGTGTTTCTTTTATGTGCTTTAAAGTTAAGTTGCCATGGTAATGGCTTATTGAGAAATATTGGGAGAAGTGCATTAGGAACATTGCTCGTGGCAACTCCATTATTGGGTTCTTGTTACGATAGCTTGGGCAGAACTTGACTTTTCTTGGTCCCAAACAATCTTTCCATACTTCTTAAATATCAGGAATTTGTATTTCTATCACAAAGCTGCATTTTTCCTACCTCATGCTACTTTTTAAACAACCAAAAAGAGAATTATTATGGAAATGGCTTTGTATCGGGTATGACAGAGAAACAAAGTTCTCATAATTTTTACAGCAATTCAAGCATGTAGAGTGCTCTCCTCCTCCTCCTCCTCCTCCTCTTCCTTCTCCTCCTCCTCCTTGTCCTCTTCTTCTCTACATTATTACTACTTCTTGAAGCCAAGAAACATTACGTAGAGCAACTGGCAAGAACCGAAACCATTTATTTTGCATTTTATAACATTTGCTTTTCATTTCCTTGGGACAACACATATATTTATGAATATATAATATATATGAAGAGTTGGGTCTGCTTTCAGGGCATGGTCAGAAATGTAACATAGAAATAATAATAAAAAAAATAGAAACCATAATCTAGATAATGCTGTGTCAGCATTTTTTTTATTTTTTTATTTATTTTTTTTTTTGGTGCTGAATGGATAGACAAATATTTTCATTTAAATAATTCAAATTCATCCTGTCCTTGACAATGGTTTGGCTCTCTCAAGCTCTTGGTAGGCCAAGTTGTATTTTCTAAACTGGTCTATATTGCAAAGCATTTTAATTAGGAAACATAATAGATAAATACAAAGTGATTTCATGAAGACCTTGTTCTATAATTTCCATTTTCAGGAAAATGTTGCCCATATGTTTCCCATGAATCAGTGACATTCTAGTGATTTTTGTGAGCATGTTTCTTTCAGAGGATGCCTCATTTATTCACTCAATGTATAATATTGAGCACCTACTTTGAGTCACCTACTTGGTGACTCACCCTGATCTGGCTGATAGAGTTCCCAAGTTCAGAACTGGGTCCTAGGGGGAGCCAGTGGTCAGAGGCCATTCCTGTTTCCTGGGACTTTGCTAGTTTTGGTACTTTCTCCCAAACTATCATAGTCATACTCATTTTGCAATGGGTCTTCATCTCAATATTATTCATTCACTCATTCCTTCAGCCTTTATTGAGCCAGGCTCTTTACCATGCTCAAAGAATATAAAGGCAACCTTAAGAGGATTGGTCAAGACCCTTCTGGAATCCTGCCCTTATGAGTCTGAACCCAGAGGAGCTTATTTTCTTACTGATCCCACTTCAGTCATATGTAGGCTTTTTTCAAACTCTTATAGCTCTTCATTTCTCCTTTCCCTTTTCTCCTCCAAGCAAGGGTTTATAAAGGTGCAGTGCCTAAAATCATGGCACTGAGCTTCATTTCCTGGGTGTTCCCAATAGCACAAGAGACAACAACTTTCATTTATTGAGAATTTATCATGTACTAGATGTGATGTGAAGCACTTTACACGTATTGTTTCATTTCATTCTCACAAAAACTATACAAGATAGATAGTATTATTATTCCTGTCTTACAAATGAGGAAACAGGCTCAGAGTAACTGTATTGATACTCTTAAGTGGTTAAGTGCAAAATCAGTTTTGTCTGACTTTCATGCCCAAGCTCTTAAACATTGCAATGCAACCATAATTAATCAATAGAAACTTATGGGTCTAGTTGTAGTTAGTGTCCATTCTCATTTATGAACACACTACTAGTGGTCTGGTGCACAAATTCATGCACATTGAAAGGAAATTTATTAGAAGAAATTTTAATATCTCTATTCACCCTTTCTCTATAATAGAAGTGTCAACCAAATTCACAATTGACAATGACAGGTTGAAACACACACATGTTATTGGCACTAGCAACATATATATATATATATATATATATATATATATATATATATATATATGCTTAATTAGACTTGCTTTCTGGTTTAGCTAAACTTTTTCCAGCCTAGTGAAGCTTCCCAACTTCTCTTTTAGGTAATTGCTAGCAGCACAGCAGTAAATATCAACATGAAGCAGATTATTATTGTAGATCATGCAGGGAGAACAAAGGGTAATATATTTAACTGCAGCAGTGTTTGACTATATTTTGCACAGTGAGAAAACCTGAAGTCATTTTCAAGGTTCACCATTTCTTCTTTTCAGTTGGGTCAATTTTCTAAGCTTTCTAAATCTCTGTTTTCTGGCTAATGAAAAGAAAATAGGATTCTGTCGAGTCTTCTATCTACCTAGTCCAAGACTTCTTTGAGGATCAAATGAGATGAGGCATGGGAAAATGCTTCACATCAAATGTGTTTAAAGTGTAAAATATTTCTACCTGGCTATAAAGCAAGTCATGTTCCTGGGCTTAAACTGCAAGGAGGCTAATTGCTAGGGAGAGGAAGCTGGGTGTTGCTATGTGACATCAATACCCAGTGCCTACAGGCACTGTTCCATGGGGTCTTGGCAGCATCGGCTGTGATTTGGTGGGGGTCTCACTCCAGGGTGGTTCTGGGGCCTCTGTCCCACTTGGGGAAGCTGAGTGTTGCTTTGTTAGATCCAGGTTTGGGGTGCCGTTTCTCTGTCAATGGTCAGTGCACATCATGATAGTTCCTGAATTGAGTGTCTGCCTCCTGTGGTCAATGCATGTCATAGCAACCAGTTGGATGCTCAGACACTTAGCATATTATCCTTTTATAAATATAGATGACATTCACATCTCTATTTTTATCATTATACTTTATTGATAAACCTATGTCTCTTGTAAGTATCTTTCAAAATAAATGTAACTCATAGACCTAGAAAAAGTAGATACTGTTACTTAGTGCATTTCATAAAGATTTAGGAGTTAAATAAAGAAAATAACTTATCTTGCTTTCCTTTGAATACTTACTCCACATTTAAAAAATAAATTTTATATATTAAGAAATGCAAAGGTTTTTTTAAATGTGAGGTTTCCACAATAAGGAATGCAAGATTTATGCATAACCTAAAAGTCTAAAATACATGTTATAAATATGTAGCTCATTCAAAATTTTCTCTATAATACATTTGGTTTTTAGCAGTTTGATATAATGTGTGCATGGATGGCTTCCTTTTTATTTATCATGCTTGGGTTTGCTTCTTGAATCTGTAAATTAAGGTTTTCACCAAATTGAAATTATAAAACCAACCATTAAAGCTGGTAAGCACCAAGTAGAGTCTGATTTTTATTAATAACATTTGCCCAATTAGCTTTTTTCACTTTTTTAATATTTTATTTTTCAATTACAGTTTACATTAAGTGTTATTTTGTATTAGTTTTGGGTGTACAGCATAGTGGTAGACAGTCATCTTCACAATATGATCTCCCTGATATTTCAAAGCAATAACATTGTAATAACTATGTATGGTGCCAGGTAGGTGCTAATTAAGTTTCTTAATTGCACAAAATAAAGCCCCCCGCCCCCCCCCGCCTCCCCCCCCCTCCTTCAAATAAGATGGAGTTTACTAAAGGTTCCCATAATGTAATATGCTTGAATGATAAAAATCTCATGGCACTCCAAGGAAAACGATTATCGAACAGCCATTTCTTTCCTGAACTGGATACCAGGTTATTAATGGATTTTTTTTTGGTCTAATTGTTCTATTAGTACTGAAAATGGAATTGTTTCTTTCTCTCTTTGATGTCTTCAATTGTTTCATACATTTTGGAGCTTTATTATCATGATTGTTCTATCATCCTGATTAATTAACCTTTATATCATTATAAAATGTGTCACTTTATTCTGAAATACTTTGTCTTAAAGTCTGCTTTATCTGATATTAACATAGCCACTCCTGCTTTCTTTTTATTGCTGGCATGGTATAACTTTTCCCGTCCACTTACTTTCAACCTACCTTTATATTTAGAGTGTATCTCTTGAAAACAGCATATATTTTGATCTTGCTTTTCTATCCATTCTAACATTCTCTTGCTTTTAGTTGCAGTGTTTAGTCTATTGACATTGAATGTAATTGTTGATAATGTTGGTTTTATGTTTGGGTTATATTTTATTTGTCCTTTCTGTTTTTTTAAATCTTTGTTCTTCCTCACCATCTTATTTTGGCATTTTAAAATTGCACTTAAAATGCATTTTGGTTTATTTATTGCCTTTTTAGCTAGACAACTTTGTATTATTTTTTAAGTGGTTGCTTGAGTACAATATACATCCTTACCTTTTTCAGTCTACTTTGAGTTGGTATTTTAACACTATATATACAATGTAGAAATTTGCAAACATAGAAATCTGTTTATAGATGCCCCTCACCCTTTAGATTATATATTTTTTTAAACCCTTAAGACAGTGTTATAATTTTTACTGTATAGATTCAAGGTATTTTTAAGAAACTAAGGGAAAAATCATCTTTTGTATTTACCCAAATATTTATCCTTTTCAATGCTTTTTATTCCTTCCTAAAGGTTTTCTAGCTGGTATTATTTTTTCTCTACCTGCAGACCCTCCTTTAGTATTTCTGATACAAAAAAAATCTACCAGTGGCAAATTTTCTTAGTTTTCTTAATCTGAAAAAAAAAATTTTGTTTTGCTTTGTTTTGTTTTTGCAGGATATAGAATTCTAGATTGAATTTACTACCCTTGTAATTCGCAAATGTTGCTCTACATCTGGCCTCTACAGTTTCTACTAAGAAATTTGTTGATTTATATGATTGTTACCAGGTTGATAATGTGTCATGTGTCTTTAGCTATATTTACGTTTTCTCTACAACTTTGGTTTTTTTGCATTTTGACTATAATATGCCTAGAGATGGTTTTCTTTGTATTTATTCTGCTTTGGGTTTGTTGACCTTCTTGGATCTATAAATAAATATTTTCATCAAATTTGGGAAATTTTTTGTCATTACTTTTTAAAGTATATTTTCTCTCATCTTCAATTACATATATATGTTAGGCCTTTGAATATTATCCCTAATTTCTCAAGGGTTTGATAATTTCTTAACAGTTTTTCTCTCTAATTGTAAGTTGGTGATTTTTATTCATCTAGCTCCAAGTTTGAGTTGTTCCTCTGTTATCTCCATCCTGATGTTAAGTCCGTCTTGTGAATGTTTTCCCAAACATTGTATTATTTAATTTGGCAACTTGCATCTTTTAAAATATACAGTTTCTATTTATTGGCTAAAATTTTCTTTTATTCATTACAAGACTATTTTTCCTTTCCATCCTTGAGCAAAATTATAATTACCACTTTAATTTTTTTTTTGTCTGAAAATTCCAATATCTTGGTTATCTCAGCAAAATTCTTTGTTGGTTGTTTTTTTATCTTGATAATGGGTCATGTTTTCCTGTTTCTTGATATACTGAGTAATTTTGGATTATATTCTGGACTTTGTACAAGTAAATGTTGTGTTCTAAAGATTCTGAATGCTGTTATATTCTCTGAAGAGTTTTTGTTATCACAGGCAATTAAATCAATTGAACTCAAAGTACAAATTCTGTCTCTTAGGCAACAAGTGCAATCTCACTTTGGAAATTTTAGTCTCTTCTTGGCCATTTAGGGTCCTGCCTTGTAACTTTGGTTCAGAGGTCAGCTAGAGATTTGGACAGAATTTATAGTTCCTTCCTCTGGCTCTCTCATTTCTGTGATTTATTTCTCACTTTGTAGAGGCTGTGCTTGTCCCGAACTCTGCCTTCTAATCCTTTAAGCCAGAAAGACTGCATGCTTCCTATCAGAGCCTTAGCTACTCCACAGGACATACTGTAGACTGAGAATTACTGTCAGACTAGAAGTCATGAAAATGGGAAATCCATCCAGCACCATTCCTTCACTCACATGTCAGCTCCCCTCTATCAGGTCTGGGATTTGATTGTACCCTACTTACAAAACAATAACTAAATCTGTCAGTGTTTCATGGGTCATAAACATGGGCTCTATTATTCATGGCACAGCAAGCATCATGAGCATAAGCATGCTAACGTTCATTTATCTTGTGTCCACGCCGCACAAGGATTGTTCCATGGTCCAGATGGACGCCTGTGCACACAATAGGAGAGCGGCACTGAGCTTAGGGAATCTACTTCTCTCTTACATTAAGCAGTTATCCAGCCTGCTACTTGTTCCTTAGGGAAACTTGATATGATTCCAAAAGATTGTTTACCACCAATTCAACCCTGAGTAACGGCCCAGGTTATAAGCAGTCAGGTTCTCACCTCCTAAGCATACCCAGAAAGAACTTGCAGGGACATACAGCAGATTACTCCTCCCAGAACCCTCTAGAATGTATCTTCTTTTGATGGTTCTTTGTTGCCTTTCGGTAGTTGTTTTTTTATATATATATATATTATCCATCATTTATTGTTGTTGTCTTCAGAAGGATCACTGTGATAGAAGCTTATTTAGCCATTACCAGAAGTAAAATTGACCACTTCACCAGTATAGACCACATTGTGAATGATTTGGGAAGAGCCCTACCCAGCACTGATCAGAGACATACTGCCTTGTTGGGACAGCACCCTAACTGTGCAGTCAGTGGATCTTATTTATGCATAAAGTCAGTCATGTGTGAAAGGTCAGATAGGGGACAGGACCCTGAAGTCCACAGACATGGCCTTTCTGGCCCATTCTTTTCACGATGCAGTGGAATCAGCAGATCTGACACTCTCATTTTAGATTTTGGTTTAATAAACTGAAAATGTTAGACAACTAAGGTTCTCATAAGTTATATGAACAGGAAAGCTCTGGGCCTGTATTGACTCAACTGGATACAACAGAAGTGTCAGCTCCTCAAGGAAATCCCAGACCAGAATGTAAAGTGTAAGAAGACAGATGGATCTGGATCTGCCTTATTGGCTGACACCAGCAGATGAGGACTTGCTGTCATCATGGGGCTGCTCACAGGGCAGTCCTTCCAGAGGGCAGAAACTGGGGCTGGCACATTTGCTGACCAAGAGGCTCTTTCTACTGCAAACAATGTGAAGAAAGAATCAGATTAGATTCATCATTCTTTCTATATTTTTTTACCATCTACAAGCATTGGGCTTTATACTGCTATCCCTTCCTTACTTTGTTCATTTGTTTCTTTTAGTTTTGCACTTGCTATTTCCTCTACCAGGAATGCTTTAAACCTAGCAATTAACATGCCACCCTCCCTCACTTCATTCCGTTCTCTACTCATATACTGCCTCCTCCAGGTGGTCTTGTCTGGGATCACTATCTAAAATAGTGTCTTTGTCATTCTCCAGTCCCTGTCCCTCTTCATTTTTCTTTATAGCATTTGTCACTATTTAGTATATTATGTTTGTTTCATTGTTTGTTTTTCTCTCCTTCCACTGGAACATAAGGCTCTTAAAGGCATGATGTTGTCCATTCTGTTACTTGATGTGTTCTCAGCATCTTGACTAGTGCCTAACATATAGGGGCACTTGACAATAAGTACATGTGGAATAAATGAATGACTAAAGCTTATTAGCTTTAAAAGTAGAAAGAACATTTATAATGCTGCTGCTCAGACTCCATGCTCTGAAAAAGCAAAGTAGATAAGAAACCATTGACAGCAATGCTGGCCCATGAACATCTCTATAGCTAAGTTAGCTATGACACTTGTCAAAACTTACTCTACTCATATTTTTAAAAATCTGGTAAAGGCAAATGTAAGAGCAATAATAAAATAGCGTGTTTCCATGGTAGGGATTCAGCCCACTCACATATTCAAGACTTGAAAGGCAGTGGAATGGTTTTGTGTTAAAATCAGGTCTTTTGTTTCCTTTTTAGTAGAAGACATACAGTTCACCCACAGCAGCTCTCAATAGGCAGGAGTGCATCATATGGTGACACCATATGATCCAAATTCCTTTTCTTTGGGCAGATACAACTAACTCAGATTATGGATTGAAAAGCATTTCTCACTTAATAATGTATTTTTAAATGATTTTCTCAAAATGAGATCAATAAGGAATCATTGATTCTTATATGTTCATATTAGCATGATACCTTGAGAAATATGATTTTCACTAAGACTGAACTAGTTAGAAACACCATTAATTTATTAACATGTACACACATGTTTGTATGTATATAACTATATATGTACTGTGTATTATGTGCAGATACTGTGGTGATGACACAGATACCGTACTATGAACCAGACCCTGAGATTACACAGGTAAATCACGACCCCATGATCAAGCAAGTACTCAGTCTAGTATGAAAATTGGAAATATAAACAAATAATTGAAAATCTGGGCCATATGAAATCTCGTAGAGAAATATTCAGGATAGAGTTGTCATAGAGAAGAGAGTGCTCAGCTCTAAGAGTCATGAGAGACAGAGAAAACAAACATCAAAAAGGTCTAGGGAGATGATTGCAGTAAAGAAGCCAAGCATCTCAGGTAGGTGGCTTCTTCCTTCTTTCCCACTTACCTCTCTTGCTTCAATTGTTTTACTATCGTAGCTTTGACATCTCCCTTCGGCACCCTTCCGACATTTGGGCTTCCCCAATTCTGCACACTTCTGATCTTTGCCTGTCACTTTCATCTGTGTTCTCATGCTGTCTAGATCCTGACTCCATGGGATTTTGTTGCCCATGCCTACCACCACCCCAAATCCTTCCCATCCACACTTTCCCAGACCTCATAGCAGAGTTGAAAATTTAGACAAGGATGACCTGGACAAAGAATCAAAGGCACCACAAAGCATGCAGAGGAAGTAGGCTGTGGTTTGGAATGGGACAGTGGGCAGGAAACACAAGCAATGGTAAATGAGGCTGGGTAGTTGGAGTAGATCATGAAAGGCATAGTACACTGTAAAAAAAGGAATTAGTTTGAGCTTTGTTCTGGAGGCAGTGAAGAGATATGACTTGCTTCTCAAGAGGGGCTTTATCACTTGAAGGTTGAATAGAAGGAAGATGAGTTTTCTAAGACAAACTATAATAAGATAAATACTTCTTATGGACACTGATTTTCTATCAACACTGTCTCAAAGTCACTAGATTTCCCACCTCTCATCTCTCATTCTTGGTATATATTGCTAGGATGGTTAAGTATTCAAGGATATGAATTTTAGTATTTTTTAGCTGGGTCACCTCTATCTTGTAGTTATGACTTTGTTATATTAAATATGACTGTGAGATATAATTATTATTGGGTTGAGTTTCAAGTTAGTCTCTGCCCTTCATTACAGCCAGTGTGTCCTTCCTAGCTGTGGGCAAACTATAAATTTAGTATTCCCATCTTCTGTTCTTAACAACAATAATTGATGGAGTTGTTGAACAGAATGCAGTACAGTATGAAACTGTGTCACACAGCATTAAAAATCTCCTCCCAGGGAGAAATCGATCTATAATGCAATAAGCTTGCAGCAAGTTGTTCAGTCACCTACAAAATCACTTGATTCCACCACAGTCCATCTGGTGAGGTTTTGCCTCATTGGAATGGAAGTGTTTGATATTTTTGTCATTTCTCTAATCTACCAATTTAGTCCTAAGTAAACTGAGAATATAGCTGAGAAAGTGAAAGAGAGCTGAAGGATGAAGCAATCCAACCTTTGCAAATGGGGGGACACAGAAGAGAGTGCATGGACCATCTAGGCCCAGACCAGAGACTCTTAGTAGATAAGGTCAGAGAGGCAACTGTCCTTTGATTATCTTCTGCCACACTTCCATAACAAATAAAACAATGGAAAGTGAGAAATTAGAGCTAGTTTTGTATGGCTTGTTCATGCTGGTGGCTAATTATGAATTATCACCTTTCACTCTGCTAGGTCCATTTCATTGGTCCAGGAATCAGCATCTAACTTATAATGGAAAGTTTCCAGGGCCCATTTTTTTCCCCATTTAAAAAAGTCAGGACAGCATTTGCCTGTGTCTGCCCCTCAGGCACTTCCATTCACCAAGATTTCTCCCAGACCCTTAACAGGTTCTAGAGTCTGGATCTCTAAGCTTGCAGATGATGACTCAGAAGTCCTCCAACAGAGCTTTTACATACAGCCCCGAGGGCTGTTTTATTTTTGCACCCAATGCTGGGTCTCAGTTCTATGTTGATCCATTGCCTCTGACGTTTTCTCCTTGAGAAAAATGTCCTTAATGGAGAAAGATGGGGCTCAAAAGGAGAGCTGAGAAGTTTTACTACTGGTTGTCACCAGCCACATTATATCACCTGCCCCAAGCACAGGCCATTCTTTGATCTCTCCCCTAAGACTATGCCCGACAGGGACAAAATCTCTGCTGAGTGAATGCGTGCCTTTTTAATGGTCCTTTATCACTTTTGGTAAACCTCAGCTCACCTACTTTTATTTTCCCAGGTCATACTGCAAGCCTTCTCAAAACTTCCTGGCCTCTCAGGGTTGTGAGCAAATCCCCTGACATCCCTGCCTCTAGCTTACTGTTTCAGTGTCCCTTACCTCCTATCAAAGCTGTTTTTAAAGAAAAGACCCAGGAGACTGAACCTCCTTCTCCTCTTCCTGAGTACAGCCATCACCTTAGTCCAGGAAGTGTTCTTGGAGTTGACATGTGGCCCTGGCCCAAGGATGCTGCTGGGGAGGGATTCTTCCTGCATGAAGACTCTGGCACTGGAGACCTGCTTCTAGGAGCCCTGAGGTGATTGATGTGGCTTTGCAAGCAAGTATTTCCCAGCCTGTTCTTTAACACTATCCTGAGACTTTTCCTGAACATTTAGCCCCATTTGTCCACTAGATAGTCTATTCATGGGAATGCAGTGCTGTGTGGGTGTGGTGTTCAGAGGCAGCTCGAGAAAAGCCAGGGACAGGGAAGAGACGGGGAGGCTGCTGTGCAGATTAGTGGGGACCTAACCATCCAACAGGGGACCCCGCTGGTGCAGGAAGACACCTTCAGCAGCACAAGGCAGAATGAGAAAAGTTAGAACAAAGTGAGTGTTTTACTATTCAAAGTAAAAGAACGCGCCTTTATCCTTCTTAGGATAATATTTTTTAAATGTTTTCACATACAGACACACACCCAATTTTACATAAATGAGAGCATATTGTTTCTAAAATAAAAATTTGAGAGTATTTTCTTTCACCGTTTTGTAGCATTAAAAAGATTTTTTAAATTTATGAAACCCTAGTGATAGCAGATGGTGGTGGGCATTTTGTTTGCATCTTTGTTGTGTCCTAAAATGACAAAATGAAAGTTAGCAACCTTAGGTCCAGTCCTCAAATTCTTTCAGAATATTTACTTGCACGTAAAATCTCAACATCTGGAAACCCCTAGTGTTGGTAAATTCCCCGTGAACCAAGTTTTGGCAGCAGATGGCCAAATTTTCCGGTCTTATATGCTGAGCCCTGGTGAGATAAGCTAGACAATCATTAAAAGAAAGGGGATCAATAGTATCTACACAGAAGTCAAAAGTGATCTGGAATTTCCCTTGCTCCTGTTAGAATGTGCCTGAGCTCAGGGGTTGAGGCTGAACGCCCCTTTAATTCACCACTTGTAAATATGCACTCTAATGAGATATAATCCAGATCAGTTACATCTCATAATAAATTTTATTTTTTTTAAAAGCCATGAAGAGCATATGGTTCTTGTAATGAAAATTAGTTGGTTTAAAAAAAAGGCTGCTCTGGGCTTTATGTGTTTGTATTCTTAATTAGAGGTTGTGGATATTCATTTCTTTGGATGGCATGTTTTAAAATATGAAATACTAATGGTACTTACTGTATATGAGTAAAAAGGTCAAGCATAGTTTGATGCCAGGTTTTTCTTGCTCTCACATAAGGATCCCACTCTTTCACCAGTTTTCCCCAAGTTTAGTCATCCAATTTCCTTTTAGTAAGTGGAATTGTTTCTATCCTGTCCTTTTAATTAGCTCAATTGTACCTTATTAATCCATGTAACTGTGCCCTACATTTACTATTGGGAACTAGTCTGTGGTAGGATAGTGCGCCCCCTAGTGTGTGGGTTAGTTCCAACCAGTAATATCTTCCATGGTTCACTGAGAATGTCCCTGCATCTCCACTGGAGAATGTGGCTGAGGCCTTTGGGCTCAGTAAGCTTCTACACACACATGCCCTGGAATTGCAATGACTGCCATCTGGCGCTCAGACCATGGTCAGACCAAAAAGATTGGCTTTTCTTTTGGAAAAATATGACCATTGTGATACCAACCCATTTAGTAAGATTCAAAAGCGATAATGAATTTGAGTTTCATTATTCTGAAAACTGCTTTTACCTTAGGCTAAGGCAAGTAACAGCACAATAGTACATTTGATTTATGACTTCCCCTTGAGAGACCAGTTTTGCCCCTGGATTTTATGATGAATTGTTCATTTCCATGTTTCCAGAACCAAGTTTGGTCAGAATCCTAAATGTAAAATAGTTCTCAGATTTTCTTCTGATCTTTTTCTTGGTCCCCTAGCCAGCCTTTTGTGGGGTTGATCTTATCAGTGTAAAGCCTCCAGGAGCCTTGATGCAGGCCTGAAATAAAATGGAAACAGATCTGAAAGCTGTTTGGGTCGTGTTCCTGAACACTTACCCTTTACTCCCTTTGCCCTTCTTTACCTTACTCCTTTTCTTTTGGGAGAGAAAATAAGTGTACGCAGTGAAAAGAATTTCAAACAGTGAAGTAGGGTACAGAGTGACAAGTGAATCTCACTCCCTTACCTGTCTTTATTTCTTTCACTTTAGACAGTTAACAGTTTTCTGTGCATATACAAGTAAACCCATAAGGGTGTATACCTTTTACCCTTATAAAATAGTGATATATTATATCCGTGCTCTTCATATTGATTTTTTTTTTCTTTAAAAATATATCTTAGAAATCAGGTCCCAAGAGTCTGCATCTGCCTCATTCATTTTAGTAGAAGATTCTTTGTTTGCCTATACTGGACTCTAATTGACTTAGAGGGTCCATATCAATGAATATTTAAATTGGACCTGGTTCTTTTCTGCACACATACACATGCACACACAATAGCTGCACTGAACACCATGCCATACACAGTTTTATATGTTGGGACCCTCAGCACTACTCACCAGAACTCACTGTGGTCATATGCATTAGCAGGAACCTCCATTCTGTCTGCATTCTCCCCACTTCCAGACTTTTTTTTTTTTTTTTTTAATCTCTGGGAGCATACACTTTTCTCCTGATCATTTCCCTGACTCCAGCCTTGCCCTTCCTCAAACCATACTAGAGACTGCCGCTAAATTGCAGAATTGCTAAATTCCGCTTCCAGAAAAAAATTCCAATCACATTACTTCCCTACTTAAAGGACAAAACCCCAGTGGCTCTGTGTGGCAGACAAAGGACTACACAGCTCACCACTGCTGCTGTCTGGAGCCTCCACTGCAGGTACGTAGATCCCTCGACACACACTTCTTTCCCTCAGTGCTGTGGCTTTTCCTTTGCTGCTGCTTCATCTCATCCCAGAACACCCTCTCCCTTAGAGGGTTTTCCCCTCAAAGAAAACTCTGCCCTATACCTTGAGATCCTGTTCCTGCTTCCTCCTTCTCTCTGTGAGTTTACACACCTCTCCCCCTTGCCTCTGTCATGATTTGCCTTTACCTCTGCCTCTATCCAAGGTCAGTGGCTTTGAATCACTGTTTTATTTTATACACACATCAATCACAACTCTTACTGCCTCCATTATCCTCCCACTGTGTTTAATTATTCACATACGTGTCTGGTTTTCCCTCGACGTGTCTGGTTTTCCCTTGAAGTTGAGGCTACAGCTCTATTTACTTCTAGCACATTGCCTAGTACAAAGCACAGCCTCAAAATTATTTGTTAAATATCCAGACATTTTCTGGGCCTCCAGGGAAGGGATAATTGAGTTAGGTTTTCCAGGCTTTGGAACATGTCACTTTCAGCTAACACGAAAATACCTCAAGGAAGAGCCACTGTTTTGTTTGTTTGTTTGTTTTCCACTGTCAGCATTTCATCTGTTATTTGAAATTTTATAACCTGAACCTTTTATAAAACACTAGGAACCCAGGGCATGAATTCATGCACCTTGAAGGGAACTGTGGGTTGCAAGGCTGTGGTTGTGAGCACTGGGTGGGACCGTGGCACACGGGAGCAGAAAATTTTTAGTAACCACCAGCGTCCTGCCTTGGTCTGGCACCCCCATTCACCTGCTCCACCATCCCACTGTAGCCAACACCCTTCATGCTCCATGTGTGCCCCTTAGTGGTCAGTGCATATCATAGCAACCGATTGTTTGGTTGTTCTGCCATTCAGTCTATTTGCATATTTGATATATTTATATATCCCTAATATGCAAATAGACCGAATACACACACACATACACACACACACACACACACACACACACTAGGAACCCTGTGCATGAATCCGTGCACCAGTAGCTCTCTGCGGGGCCTGGCTGCTCTGCACCAGCTGCCCAGAGGCTCTCTGCAGCACAGAGGCTCATCCGTGGCTGGATGCGGAATGCTTGCCTTGTCACCGCAGGGATGAAGCAAGCATTCTGCTAGGCCGCTCACGCTGCCCACTCTCATTGGCCGCACTCCTGGGACTAAGGGACTCTGGCAGGGCTGAGAGGACTGGGAGCCACCATTTTGTGGATAGGGGCACCGCCATCTTTGTGACAAAATGACAGTTAATTTGCATATTGCTCTTCTATTAGATAGGATATAGATTAGCTAATGAATCAGAATTATACTTAGACAAGAGCACAAATGCTTAAAAAAAACAAAAAACAGTAGATTCTTTCTGATTCAGGATTCTTAAGGTATATTCCTAAAAGTGTGATCACTGGAGTTTTTGAGAGCTCCCAGGTGTTTCTGATGAATAGCCAGGGCTGGGCTGATGCTACTGGGGACTTCAGGAGGGCAGTCCAGAGCTCTGGGCCTCTAGGTTCAGTTTTCTTCCAGATGTTCCTGAGGTGCACATGGAGAATTTTCCCTGATCACATGGATGGCTGCCATACAATGAGACACAGAGAGACTTCCCCCATAGACAAACCATGAGTTATCAGAGTTGGTGCAGTTTGCATGTACATTAAGGAAGAAAACTCATACCTGCAACATAATCTGCACAGTCCCCTTCATTATGATAAAGAATTGTATTAGCCTCTGTACCTCCACTCCCTCACTCAACTCTCCCTTCCAGGATGTGAACTTAGATCTTCCTGCATAACGTGAGCTCCAAATGCAGAGCTCCCTAGCTGGCACAGTTTTGAAACATCATCTTTAAACTTCAACATGCACACAAATCACCTGAGGATTTTATTAAAATGCAGGTGCTGGTTCAGTGATCTGGGAAAGAGCCTAGATTCTGAATTTCTAAGTAACTCCCAAATGATGTTGATGCTGCTGGCCTATTGTCTATAGGTCTTAGACCAGACTAGCTTCTGGCCACAGATCCCCTATGTGATGGCTAAAAGCAGCCGAGGAGCCACGTGGGAGATGATCCCCTGAAGTCCACCCAGAGACCTGGGTCAGAGGGGAGGGTGCAGCCAGCTTTCTTCAAAGAGAAGTACATTGGCCTCCCAGGGCAGGTTCCTTTCAGCATCCTCAGTTTGCAGTAGGGCGTGGGGCTTGCTCGGTAGGCACCTGTTGGTTTTTGCTCTAGTTGAGACCATCCCTTCTTGGTTCCTGTGGCTGATTGACTTCCATGCTGGTTCTGATGGCATCAAAAGCAATGTGGTTTGGGCACAAGTATCTTTAGAATAGGAGGATTTAATAAGCTCCGGAAACAATCACCAGTGAACATACAAAAAGGCTACTTATTTGTAGTAACACAATAACAGCTAATTTACTTAAATATATGAATCAAGAAATACCAAGAAGTCAAAGAAAACAAATAACTTCTAAGTGGAAAAATGTACACTGCCTCTTCTTCCTGGAGTATAAAGATCTGTTTTGATATATTCAGCTCCTTCTTGATTTTTTTTAAACAGTTGATGCCCTTGCTGCGATACTACATTATTACTTTCCTACTCAATAATTTGCTAGCACTGTTATATCTTGAATCCATCTGATCTTTGATAGAAAAATCAGACTTTTATTCCTAGAATGGCCTGAAGATACCCATCTAAAACTCCTGTTTATTAAAGAGATCTATATCATTGTTACTTGAGTTTAGCTCTTTCTGGTTAACTTCTTAAAGGGGCTATTTATTTCAACCACAAATAACATTAGGATTGTAAAGAAAAGGGCCCTTTCCCTAGATCACATCAAACTCTGCACTCTAAGGTTGGAAAAGGAGGGAAATTTCACCTTGTAGAAAAGGACTGCTTGACTTCCAGCCCTACTTCTTCTCTGTTCTCTACTTCCTTGCCAAGACAAGACCCACTTTCTCTTTCTGGAAGCTATCACTAGCTGCCATTGAGTGCTCAGCCCTACAGGAAGGTCTTAGATACTAGGTTCTCCCTCTTAACATTCTTGCCTTGTATTGATATAATAGAAAACCACAGATACACCTACAAATGGCTTAGCAGCATAGTTAAGAAGATGGGAATATTTAAGCAAACCTTTACTAAGACTGGGACAGTGAATCTAAACTGGAGGGCCCATTTAATACTAGATAATAGGGTCCTAATCTCAAAAATTTTGCTTTAGTACACGTGGGATGATTCTGGGTGATTCTAAGTTGTTCACGGACTATACTTTGAGAAATACTAGCTTACAGATAAAAATAAAAATAAAAGAGGCCCAGCCTGATACTCGAAGATTGCAGGTTCAATCACTAGTCAGAGCCTCTGCCTGATTGCCCCTAACCGCTTCTGCCTGCCAGCCTGATCACCCCCTAACCACTCCTCTGCCATCCTGATTGATGCCTAACTGCTCCTCTACCAGCCTGTTTGCCCCTTACTGCCCTCTCCTACAGGCCTGGTCAGTGCTAACTGCTCTCCCCTGAAGGCCTGGTCCCTCCAACTGCTCTTCCCTACAAGCCTGGGTCCCCCCACTCCTCAACTGCCCTCTCCTCTGCTGGCCCAGTCACTCCCAACTTCCCTCCTCTGCCAGCCTGCCCCCCACAACTGCCCTCCCCTGCAGGCTTGATTGCCCCCAACTGCCCTCCCTTGCAGGCCTGGTCCCTCCCAATTTCCCTCCCCTGCTAGCCTCATCAGCCACAACTGCCCTCCCTTACAGACCTGGTTCCTCCCAACTGCCCTCCTATGCCTGCCATCTTGTAGTGGCCATCTTGTGTATACATGGGGGCAGTCATCTTTGACCATATGGGGGAAGCCATCTTGTGTGTTGGAGTGATAGTCAATTTGCATATTATTATTTTATTAGAAAGGATCAGATAGGATAGAGGCCTGGTGTACTGGTAGGGGCCGGCTGGTTTGCCCTGAAGGGTGTCCCAGATCAAAGTGGGGGTTCCCTTAAGGCATGGGGCAGCCTGGGTGAGGGGCCTGGGGTAGTTTGCAGGCCGGCCACTTCCCTCAGTGACCCAAGCAGAGGCCCTGGTATCTTGGATTTATTTATCTTATATAATTGAAACTTTGTAGCCTTGAGTGGAGGCCTGGGCCTGCCAGGGGTGCAGAAAGCTTGGCTTCCGCCATTGCTGGGGAAACCCAAGCCTCCTACTCGCTCCGTGGCTGCAGCCATCTTGGTTGGGTTAATTTGCATAGTTGCTCCTGATTAGCTGGTGGGCTTGGCTTACGGGTGTAGCAAAGGTACAGTCAATTTGCATATTACTCTTCTATTAGATAGGATGACTTTACAAACAAAAATGTTTTAGTCTGAGCATGTTCGTTTTAGATTCCTGGACTCAGTTGTTGGGAATGTGGAAAGTTGTGCTGGGACATATTGCTGGAACAAACTCTGTTTCAAGCAAGGTTGAGAAGCTGGCTCTCCTGCTGAATCAAGGCTTTAACCATTAATTGCTGAATAGTGGGGACAGAGAGAGGGACAGGTTAGTGTCTGGGACTGTGGTGGTTGGGGCACTTGGGGAGAGCTTGAGGCAGGAACTCTTTATAATTGATTTACAAGTACAATGTAGGAATATTCTTTACCAACCCTGATTTGAATTAGAAACAAAGAGAATAATAATAAATTCCAGCCTCTACATGAAAGAAGTAAAGGAAAAAAGACAGAGGAAGGAAAATAAATTTATGAGGATGTATGATCCTATGCATCTGAACAGAATCTCAGTAGTGCTACCTCAATTTAAACAATCAAATTGGGTTAAGCTTAATTTTTGGAGCCATCTAATTGTTCTGAAGGAACAAATGGGTGGGTGCGATCTTAAATTAAATGAACGATAAGCACTTAGCCTACCTGAAATAACAGCAATGAATTTGGGCCTGTCATGGTCTGATCCATACATTTTCCACGTTGATGTAGTTAATTATATGCTCGGGAGGAGTTCCTAGCAAAAAGCTCAGAAAGCAGAAGGGAAATAACAGATCAACTACAGTTAAAGCTCTAATTTTGTTATTTTTGAGCTGGTAGGAAAGAGACTTGGAGGACGTAATTTAATAGGTAGTGCATTAAGCACTGATAGATATGGTCTGGTCCACGATGAGTTATGGTCACATGAAAGTCCATGAAGAAATCAATGGGCAGGAACATCATCTCTCCAAACGAACGTAGAGCAGCTACACTTCACTAAGAAGAGTGGGCCTGGTGGAAGAAGGCAAAGAATTTGTCCTTGTCGAGATTTCAGTCCCAATCATAACATTGTCTCTTCAATGCTTTATAATCAGGAAAAAAATCTCACTAAGCATCAATTTTTCTTTCTAAAAAATAGATACAATAAGCCTCAGGGTTGGTGTGAAGATTCAATGAAGTGTGTACAAGTTATCTTATTTATAAATGATCATCCAATGCTCGCTATGATGATCACCAAAAAGTAAATAGTCAAATATGAAGATGTATAGGAAAATTACAGAAGTTGATCAATGTTATGAAATGTTATTTTTTCAGTTATATACCTTATATTAATTCGGAAAGTGATTTTCAGACATTTTTACTTACCTGGTTCTGTTCTTGTCGTCATGCCACTATCTAAAAACTTAAGAGTGATAGAATAAAATAAGCCCTCTTACTAAGATATTCAAAGGACAGAAGGAGGGAGGAAGGAAAGAAGGGACAGAGGGAGAGAGAACCTAAATGATATTTTCTTTTCAGAGTCTATGTGGCATAAATATTTAAAGAAAAGTAATCCTGAAGTAGAAAACATGTATTAGTTAATGTTTTACTCATAAGGTTAAAAAAAAGTAATATAAATTTTGTTAAGTTTAAAAGACAAAGAAAATTATTTTAAAGTTTAGCTTTAAGTACCAGGTAAAATGTATGATTTAATATTTCGAATGCAACAAAAGAAATGGTAGCTATAAGAAGACCGGGCACCCTGCACTGAAATAGTCCCCCGGGAAATGAGATCACGGGTCACACTGAACTCAGTTGCAAATGCAGTTTTCCGCCCCGGGAGTCAGCTCTGACAGGTGTATGGGGCACTGTGGCTTGCTGTTTGAAGAAAAGGTCACAGTTCTGGGCCTGAGCTCTCTCTGCAGGCTTTTAAGACTCTGAAAAGACCTCTGTCTCCCACTGATCTGTCATCAATGAGAACCTGATTCATCGGAAGGAGCTAGAGAATCAGTAGGATTGGGCTTGTTGGGTTTTCATATTATAAGAAACTCATTCACCAGTGAACACATTATACACAGAGATGTATCCATTATAGCATTTTATTGCCTGAGTAAGGTTAGTCAAAACAAACCTTAAAGAATCTGTATTCACATAACAACTAATGAGAGAGCTTCTCTATCATTTCTGAGTAGTATTTTTCTTCCTAACACAATTTTCTAGCTCTTCAAAATTGTGACCTTTAAATTTTCTCACAAGTCACATCTTTGTTACTTTAAACTACCTTGGTGCTTCTGTGAGATTTCCATGGGAAATTCTCAAAAAGTGTGCTGCATGGATCAAACAGGGCAGAGTCGATGAAATAGGAAATAGACGAGAATTATGTCCCTTCTTCATTCATTTTTTATTTAAGTAACATATATGGGCTTTTCACCTACCAAGCATCAGAATTGTTTTCTATATAGACATTGGGGAGACAGGGAGAGTAGGACATTAAAAAAAGAATGTAAGAATTGATAAGAGCTATAAGGGAAAAACAAAACAAAAAAACAGGTGTCAAGATAAAAAGTCACAAGAGGAGACCTGTTTTATAAGATAGAGTGATCACGGTGGGCTCTTTGAAGTTGTGACATTTCAGCTGAGAAATAAAAATGAGAAGATAGATAAGGGTGGGTAGAAAAGCATTGAGAGAGCGGGAACAACATTTGCAAAGGCTATGAGTTGGGAAAGAACTTAGCTTGGGAGAATGGCTTAGAGGGGTGCAGGTCAAGAATCACAAAGTGCTATTATGGCAGTCCTGTGGTCAGATTAGGGTGGCGGCAGCAGAGATTCGGGGCAGTTAGACTTCAGATATACATTAGAGATGGAACTAATATTTCTTGCTCATGAATTGGGCATAAGAAACTAAGTCACAGTTTTTCTGTTTTCTGGTTTGAGTCATTGGAGGGATGGTGGTATCATTTACTGAGCTGAGGAACAGGTTTTGGGGGGAAAATTAAGACTTCCATTTTGGACGTGCAAGGTTTGCAAAATCTCCAAAGACAGACAGTTATATAATTGTGTCTGAACTCTGAGAAGTGCTCTGATCACCCAGAAGAAATAAGGTTGGGAGTCATTAACATGCATTTAGTATTTTGACTGAATTCATGGGCCTGGATGTGATTCCCTACTAGGTTTGTGGGAGGTGTTGACAGAGGAGCCTCTGTCCCCCGAGTTGGGGAGCGGGACAGGGACTCTGGAGCTGGTTCGCTGTGTGTTGAAGGTTCTGCGAGAGATGTGCCCAGCTGCCAAAGAAGATATGGGATCCAGCAAACAGATCAACAGGTCTTGGGTAGGGGGAATACCATACTTTTAATCATCCAGAATGGAAAGGAAATAAAACCCTGAGCTAATCTGGAAGCTCTCATAGGAAGTCTCTGACGCTCTTCACGAGATCTCAGAGCAGACACAGCCATGCTCTTATTATTCTCCAAGTTGGCAACACTGAGCTTACCTTATGAATTGGGGAAGGTAAGCCAAGAAAGCAAAAAGAATCCTACCACCAAGAAGAGTCGGGGCTAAGCAGACAGCTCTGCGTCATGGGAGTGCGTGGGCTTCTGAGGAAGAGGCAGGTGATGGAGACGCAGGAACAGATGCCGGCTCTGCTTGCCGCCTGCCTGTGCTGGGCGCCATCCAATCTCTCAGCAGCCACCTGACGTTAATCAAACCCCTGTTTATCTCCAATTTAGCCCGTAATGTGTCCTATTGTTCACTGCCACCTGGTTTCCTCTTACTTTTTAATCCTCATTTGGGGTTCAGCTGGTAGGACAAACGTCTGGACTCACAGTTTCTTCCAGCCTGTTTAAAGGTGGGGGGGTTGTGACAGGGATCCCCTTAATCTATAACTCCTCTGATTTGCCCTGCTGACCTGGGAGGCTCTGAGGTGGGTAAAACTGTCCCGCCATCTCCCGAGCTGTACATAACCTGCACCATTCTTTTCTTCTCTGGATCTGAGATTAATTGTATTTGTTTTGGTCTTCATTCCTGTGGGTGTGGGAAAAAATCTCAGACAATTCAGGGTCTCTCCCTGCACTTCTGGTCCTGGGGGACTGGCTCAGTGCCAGGGCTGTGTGGGCTGGGCTGTCCCCCTCTTCTTCAGCCTCGAGTCCCCATCCATGCAGGTCCCTCCCCAGCCTGTCCCACCACAGGGTCCTGTTGAGGCTGCCTGCTGCTCTCTGCAGCCCAGGGCAGCTCCTTGCACTGCACCGGGCCACAAGGAACTCTGTGAAGCTGGCTCAGGCTCATCTGCACAGCGTCCTACTCAGCCACTTCAGCTCAAACCCACAGTGAGGCTCAGGGAACTGGGGGGGGGGGGGGGGACATTGCTGCCTTCCTGGGCCACCCTTCTGCCCTCAGACTCACTGTCTGGCAGTCAGCTGTGGATCCTCAGCTTTCCATCAGTTGAGTTGCTGTTCTTTCACAGATGCCTACCGTGTTTCCCCGAAAATAAGACATCCTCCGAAAATAAGACCTAGCACATGGAAAGATAAGACATCCCCTGAAAATAAGACCTAGCGCAACTTTGAAAGAAAAAATTAATATAAGACACTGTCTTATTTTCGGGGAAACAGGGTACTTTTCTCCTTTCCCCTTTCCTGTTCTCTGTCCCTTTCTCTTCTTTTTACTAGCTCACACACAATTTCCAAATGAAAGATTTCTATTCAAGAACCTAGCCTTTAAGCCTGGTTATTATCCATTTGTAGTGTCAGAGGAAGGAAGGATTGAAAGCATTCCTAATTGGCTGCCTCGTAATAACACATTTGAAAGGAAGTCAATTGGTATCTCAGTATCAGTTAGATGTTAGACCTATTTATAGGGGACTTACGTTTCATTCTAAAAGATTAAAAATGGATCACATAAATGAATTCTGCAGTACCATTTAAGATTTTTAGGAGTAGAGTCCCACTTGTACCGTTATTTTTAAAGAAACACATACAGAGTGGAAAAACTAAATATTTTATACAGAAAGCATTATTTATCACAGAGGAATCTAATATTTTTATTCATATAAGTTGCCAGCATTGAAATGAGTTTTTAGATTCTAACTCAGTCTCACAGCAATAATGCAGTGTCCCTTGAAAACCCTCTGGGAGGTAAAGGAGATGTCCACACTGCCTCGCCAGCCTCCTCTTTCACGGCCAATGCCTCACTTGCCTTCTTGCAAAACAATTAGCCTTGCATATGTTGACCTATCTTAAAGCTCCTTGTTCATTGAAATGTTGTAGCAAATTTGATTTTTTTTTTTTTTAGTACAAATATACAGTCAAATCAGATTCACTCTATAACTCAAAACTTGGAATATCATTGAGTAAATTTATGTCCATAATCAAAATTTTGCTTGGGAATATTCCACGAGTCTTTCTATATTCGCCTACAGTCGTATTTGGGGGATTTGGTTTTGAATCTTCAGAGCCTCAATTATTATATTTAAAATGAGATAGTATTTAAAGCACCTCACAGGGAATCTGGTGGGTGAAAAGTCCTCAAAAAAAAAGAGTAGAATTTATTATTGTTTAGACTACCAACTCATAAAGTTTATCAACAAAAAACTATATACTCCTATGCATAACATGTGAGTATTTAAGGGCAGCACATCCTGCAATGTTCAAAAGAGAAAATTTGTCAAATTTTTGTTTAATTTGTCAAAAAATATTTATTTTGAAATACATAAATCTTGGACTCATTTCATATGAATGTGCCTATCAGCAGTACCATTCCAGTTATTCTGAAAAGGAATGTATATTTCCTGCAGATCTCCTTTCAAATTGGATTGCTTGAATCATGGGACATTAAAAATGAAAGCCCATCCCCCATCCACTGCAGAAGAAAAATATAAATTCTGCCAGTGGTCACTCAACTTGCTTTCTTTATGATCTCGTGATTTTTTCCATATTCTTTTCTTGTTTCTCCTCTACTCAGCTCCCTTGCCAACACCCTATAGTATTGCAGGCCACAGGCTATGGCTTAGAAAGGACATCAGAAGCCAAGCTTCCTGACTCTAAGAGAATTTTTAATAACCTTGCACTTTGTCCACCCTCTCCCATAACCTATTGCCTTGGGTTTTTAAGGGATTTCAAAAGGTGAATCCCCATGAATAAGCAATGATTTTCTTCCAGCTCATCAATTTAGATCAGTGGGTTCTTATTGCTTCAGATACAAAAGGTCAGTGACCTTCAACCAGGATCCAAGAGAACAGAAATGATCCAAAGACACCAGAAAAAGAACAAATGATTTTCTTATGTGACACTGAGGAAATGATCACCATGGTGTGTATACATCATTCTATAATACATTTTTTTTGTCATCTGCAAATTATCAGATTGGATAGGAATTGCACATCACCATGTTGTGCAATACACAGATTGGGTCATAGATTCTATTTTTGCACAACATCCTGGAATGTTTAAACAATATTTTTCTGTAATAAATGTTCCATAGATTTGTCACAGTTCGAGAAAATTAAAAATGGAAATATTACCTTAGACTCGGAAATGGTGGTGCGATACCAAAAGCTCTGAGAAATTCAAGATTGTATACTATCTCAAACTATGCATATCCTAAACTGAATTCCTGATATTCCCCACCTCCACCCAACCAGCCCCTCCTCCAGCAACCCCTGGCTCCTCAATTAATAACCCGTTAACTTCCTCCATTCTTCAAGTTATGAAGTCAAAACTTTGGAGTCATTATTGACTCTTATTTTTCTCTCCAGCCCCACTTCTAATCTGTCAGCAAATCCTATTGGCTCTTCCTTTAAAACAAACCCAAATTTCAACTGTTTCTCACCTCCTCCACTGCTACCATCCAACTGAGGCCTTCTTTCCTCTCCTAGGTCATTGCCATGGCCTCCTACCTGGTCTTACTGCTGCCTGCTGCCTTTGAATAGCCTATAGGCAGCCCAGCAGCCAGAGAAATCCTTTGAAAACCTAAGCTTTTCATGTCACTGCTCTGTGCATGAGAGAGTTTCTAACTCTATCCCGCTCCCTTCCTCTCTGCAGAACCTTCCAGTGACTCTGACTCTCCATCCACTCAGAGTCAAAACCAAAGCCCTCACAATGGTCCAACAAAGCGCTACATGATCTGAACCCTAATCCCCCATACTTTCTGGCCCTCATCATCCTTGCCACCTCTATTCACTCTGTTCTTGCCACATGGGGCTCCTAGATGCTCCTCAAACAGACCAAGCCCACTGTTATTCCAGAGCCTTTGCACTTGCATCTTCCTGCCTACTCCTTCCCCAGACAGCCACTTGGCTCCCCTTTGACCAATTTCAGGTATCCTCTCAAATGGCACCTTCTCAGTGATGTCCTCACTAGCTCCTTATTTCACATAGCCCCCTACCCCACCCTCCTTATCCCCCTCTCCTGCTTTATTTTCCTTTGTGAAGCTTATCAGCATCTAACATTACCACTATTTGATATGTATATTTGTATGTTTGAGTATGCATGATATGTATACATGCAAATACAAATATATGTAATTTGCTTGTTTATTGTCAGCCACTTGCTACTGGCATATAAAATCCATGAGAACAGGGATCTCTATTTATCCCTGCTATAGCTCCACTGCCCAGAGCAGTGGCCGGCATAGAGAATCCTCTCAATAAATATTTTTGGAGTAAGTGAATTATTTATCTATGTTCATTGAACAAATATTATTGAGCCCTACCCTGTGCTAAGCATTGTACTAGGAATTTGAAATACCACAGTAAATAAACTAGACAAAGATGCTGTTCTATGGAGCCTTATTTATACCTCTATTGACTTATCTCTACATCTCTGTGAATCTACATATATCTCTCTATTTACCTATCTATCTACCTAGGTCATAATAGTGATGGATTAATGGGTGATTTTCCATATTTGTGTCCCTCTGTACTTTCTAAGTTGACCTGTGATTGCTATTGTAATCAGAAACAACTAGGTAGTAGAAAAGAAAAATGAAGGAACAGTTAAATGCAAAGGGAAACTTTATCATCTATCCTGTGCTCATGTGAACTCAAACATCTGATTAAGTATCAAACCATTATATTTCTGTGGTTATTGAGGCAGTGTGGCACTGAATTTAAGAGCAAGATTTTTGGAGACAGATTGCCTGGTTTTAATCTTTACTAGTTACATGACCTTAATTAAATATCTGCTGGCTCCTATAAAAAAATACTCTAGAATTTTACTCTCACACATAAATTTTAATACCTTTATAGTAAGGTCTTCTGTTATCAATTTATCATGATTAAAGCACAATTCTTTGAATAGCAGCAGGTTTCCCTGACAGCCCAGCCCAGTTCTCAGAACTGTCTCAGATGTGGTCTGTGGAAGCTGGCTTTCTGGGCACATGAGTAGGGAGACCAGCTATTGCCTCCTGGGCTGCCACAGAAAGAGCAATGAAAATGAAGTTGTGTAATTGGATCTCCAATGTGAATGCCTGGATGCCTGATGTGAAGTTAATTGTATTAACTAGAGAAGCAATTGCATTGCCTCAGAAGAAATAATTAATTTAGCCATAGATCACATTTAAAATTAATAACACTCTTGTGTATCAGGTAAATACACATAATTCTTTTAAAAACATATTTAAGTGTCATTGTTTGACAAGCGGTTATGCTTTATGAAGTTCAACCTAAAAGGTTTTAGTACTTTGGTGTGGTTATTTATTTGTTTAGTTGTTTTTGCTTCTCCATATGTCCATCCAAAACCAACTACATTATTAATTTAAAATGTTTTCATTTAGCATTTTATCACATCCAGAGACAAATAATCCAATTAAATCCAATTAAGCTTATTTCTTAATACTGAAATATGTTAAGACATCTGTGAATTCTACAATAAATATGACTGCTGAAGGCAGCATTTATTATAATTAGGAACTTTTACAAGGTATTTACATAGAATGATGCAGAATCTTAGCATTAACCCGTGTTCTCCAAGACTGAAGACTAGAATGCTCAAAGGCAAGACTCCACAGCTCCATTTCCATTTCAATAGCTAAACAGATGTGACACACCACAAATCTGGTGTGGTAGCTTAGGAGCTCTTTGCTTATATATTTAACATTTGAATACTTGTAATTTTCTTTCTGTTCCACACAATGCGTAGCATTCTCTCAAATTCTTTCAATTCTGTCATTCCAAGAGAGATACCAGGGTACCATGCCAAAGAGGCCACAAAGTTATCAACCTGTGCCGAAATCGTTTGGCTCAGTGGATAGAGCGTAGGTCTGCAGATTGAAAGGACCCAGGTTCGATTCCGATCTAGGGCATGTACATTGGTTGCTGGCACATCTCCGGTAGGGGGTGGGCAGGAGGCAGCTGGTTGATGTTTCTCATTGATGTTTCTAGCTCTCTATCCCTCTCCCTTCCTCTCTGTAAAAAATCAATAAAATATGTGTTTTTTTTAAAAAAAGTTATCAACTTGAATGGAGTATCAGAGCCAGTCCACTCTATCTGACTGCCGGCTAAATCGCACAATTAAGAGTCCAAACGTGCATAGTCTCTCCCCTCTCTGAGCAGTTGAGATGTATATGTGATAAGTGAGGTGGATTTGAACACCAGGCAAAGTGCTTAGTTCTTGTTAAATCAGTCCATTTTCCATGTCAGGAATTCTCCCCTCAGATGTCAGTTTAGAACGAAAGCAAGACCTTTGATGAATATAAAATGATCCTCCGCTCATGACATCACATAGGAAGAGTTAATCAGCACAGCAACGAGATGCCTCTCTGTGGGTTAAAGCTGTGGCATAAATGAACACAGCCATCTCAATGGAGAAAGGCAATATTCAAAAATCTATTTCATTGAAAACACCTTTATACTTATAGTCAGGGAAGGAGTACCAAGGAGAGTTCTTAGGAGAGAAGGTGTCCAGGAAGGAAGTAGAATCAAAGCTAAATATTAAACACAATCTATTAGTGGTGAAGATGGGATTGTCATCTCCTAAAACAGTTACTTGTGGGACTTGAACATGAGCTGGGGGAAAAGAGGAAGTTCTGGAATTTTCTGCTGTTGTCCCAGAGACGGAAAGTTTACCCCAATCCTAGGCTACATAATAAAAGAGTTAAAAGCAGGGCTTTGGACTGACACTACCTGGGTTCCAATCTGGCCTCAGAACTTATTGTGTGGCCCCAGACAGTGTGCAGAACCTCTTGGTTTCCCATTTATAAAATGGTCATTGAGACAGACCATGTGTTGCCTGGTACTGGGTGGTGTCAATGTAACTGTTAGTGTCTGTTCTTTGTAGAGAGTAGAATTACGAGACCAATGAATGCAAGAGACTCATCTCTTGACCCAAGGAAAATGCTAATTGCCACTAAATTTCCCTTAACTCTGTATAATGTTAGCAAATATTAAACACAATCTATTAGTAGTGAAGATGGGATTTAAAAGCAGTAGAGGCCAGGTGTATGAAAATTCATGCAAGAGCAGGCCTTCCTTCCCTCAGCTGTCGGCACCAGCTTCCCTCCGGCACCCAGGACCCAGGCTTCCCTCCTCCAGCTCCTGGCAGGCACCCAGGACCATGCTGCTTCCCTTTAGTCTCCCGCAGGCACCCGGAACCCGGGCTGGCTTCCCTTGGGCCTGGCTACCTCCAGAAGGACGTCCAGGAGACATCCCGTCTAATTAGCATATTATCCTTTTATTTTATATATTTTTACAGCCCTACCTCCTGTTTTCCCTTTGCAATAATACACAACACAGCTTTGTACCCATTTCCAGTGTTCTCTCTCTCTCATGCAACTGTATTTTTTACAGTTGTAACCACAGTCACTGCATGCTTTCATATCTCAATATTTTCATTGTCCTTTGAGTCTAGGCTTCTGGAGGGCCATACACTGTGCTCTTTTGTCTGCTCTGATTTGGGGAGGGCCTTGGACAAGGGACAATTTAACCATTTGGATCAGGACAAATCAAGCCATTTTTGTCAGGAAAGGCTTGAGACTTTTCATCTTGAATTTTCACTCCAATCACTCATTTTGTTGTAAAGCAGTTGGTCCCAGCTTCACTTTTTCCAAAATGAATGAAAATAGACAAGGTCTCAACCTCCAAGGGTTCACAATCTCATACAATCCAAATGGATGCAGACAAGACATAGGCAGACAAGACATAACCTAGGCAAACAAGTTTTGAAAATTGCAGAAATTAAATTATGCAGGCTAGGAAAGCATAGGGGTGAACACTCTTATGGTTTGGCAGGGTAGGTTCACTGTTCATAAATGCAAGGATTGGAGGGAAAAAATATTCCTTATCTCAGCTTTTCTCCTGTTTCTCTATGAAACATTTAGTTTTTTATTCTATACTTGATTCTCAGACATAAAAAGTAATAAGAGCCGAAACCGGTTTGGCTCAGCAGTAGAGCGTCGGTCTGCGGACTGAAAGGTCCCGGGTTCGATTCTGGTCAAGGGCATGTACATTGGCTGCAGGCACTTCCCCAGTAGGGGGTGTGTAAGAGGCAGCTGGTCGATGTTTCTCTCTCATCGATGTTTCTAGCTCTCTATCTCTCTCCCTTCCTCTCTCTAAGAAAATCAATTAAAAAAAAAAAAAGTAATAAGAACCCTAACAGGTTTGGCTCAGTGGATAGAGCATCAGCCTGCGGACTGAAAGGTCCCAGGTTTGATTCTGATCAAAGGCATGTACCTTGGCTGCAGGCACATCCCCAGCAGGAGGCAGCTGATTGATGTTTCTCTCCCATCGGTGTTTCTAACTCTCTATCCCTCTCCCTTCCTTGCTGTAAAAAAAAAAATCAATAAAATATATATTTTTTAAAAAGGTAATAAAAGAAAGTAGAAATTCTTGGCCCTCAGTTGATAAAAATTATTATATCTGACGCACAGTATGTGAAATATGCATGCATTATGACATTTTTATGAGTGCTGAAGATGGAAGAGAATAAACATTTGTGGTTTACCATTTCTATTTTGAGATAATATGTCCCTTGTCTCCCATGATGTTTAAAACAAATGACAGGCAAAAAGAGAACAAACTTTGAATAACAGAGCAGAAACTGAAAGTGTGGGATGATGCTGGAGGAAGGTGAAGGGAGAAGATCTGAAATCATGTACTTAGTTACTGATTTGGTTTCTATCTCCTTTTCTGAAACATAAGCTTCCTTAACCATAAGGAATGCTGGTGACGTTCACATTTACGGCAGTACCCCTAAGTCCCTATAAAAGGGTTGGTCCACAGTAAATATCTGTAAAAAATAAGAAACTAGAGAACAGAATTTCAACCCCCTGAAGTTGCAGGGTTGGTAAAGCTGGGCATGACGGCCCCCACTGGAATAGCAACTAAACCCATGGAACATTCCAGCTCTCAGCAGCTTTGATGTCCTCTCAGGTCATTTTAGGGAGAACCCCAACTGAGGAATTGAGATTTCCCAGCATCTCATTTCTTAAATTCACAAAGACTGCTGCCTTGCCACCCGATTCCACCTTTAGAGCTATAATGTGGAGTCATAACCTGGTTAGAAGGGGAATCCAGTACCAATGCATCTTAATTTTGTTTTAATAACATTTAAATAGGAAAACGACTTTGCCCACTGTGACCTCTCCTGCGGTGTATGCTATATCTCATTTTAAATTTACATTTAAACCACACAGCTCACAAGAATAATGCATTTGAGCTCCTGAGGATAAGCACATAGTTGCAGAAGGAAAGGACCTTGTCGCTGGAGTATTGCAGGAAACCTGCAAGAGAAGCAGAAAGCCATAGCTGTGTTGTGGGTCATCCCGTACCTGGGCAGGTTGGTTGTATTCTTGAATTTAAATGGAAATTTTTCAAAAATCTCTGCAGTTAATAAAAGTCTTCTGCTTTAGTGATGAGTGACTTTAACAATTCCCGCCTCTAGTAAGTGGCATCTTAGAGTCATCTGGCTACCTTAATGCAAATCCTTTATCGAAGAAGCTGGCTGGAGAATATGAAAGAACAATTCCACCCTCAAAAAATTAATAATTTAAAAATTGTAGCCGGTGCTATTTTAGTGGCCGGTAATTTTGAGCAGATTTTTCATTTTTCTTAACAAATTGCCGAGTGCAAACGACCATAGCAACGATGTTGGGAAGGCACCAGAGATGCTCATTGTTTCATCCCTTCTCCTCTCAGCCTCACACCCTGCAGGCGGCTAAACCAGAAATGCAGAAGAGCCCTGTTGTAATTCATTGGCAGAGTTGAAATATTTTTTTAACCCTGTTCTTGACAGTTAAAGATCTTTTAGCAGAAAGAAATGAGACAAAATTTTTGGTGGCAAAATTTCCATACAGGATCCCTTTTCCTACCCGGAACCCCAAAGCCCAATGGTTCTCCCTTCCTCATCAAAGCTCCTGCCATGGTTGTGTTTGTGTGTGTTTGGCTTTTTGCAGTTACACCTGAGCCCTGGTTGTGACATGAAAGGCTCTAGGATTTGCAAGTTTCATGAAAAAGATAGCATAAGAGAGGGGGAGAGTTGCTGAATTTAACATTATTAAAAACACAGTTGCCCAGTTAAATTTGATTATTAAAAACACAGTTGCCCAGGTAAATCATGGATGCTTTTTCAGTGTAAATATCTTCTGTGCAGTGATCTAGACATAACATATATTAAAACATGTATTCGTTGCTTGTCTGAAATTCACATTTAACTGGCATCCTGTATCTTACCCTACAATCCTGGGAGGGATTTCCTGGGTACAGAGTAGTTCCCTAGAAGTTTCCCTCCTTCCTCTTCTCATCAATACCACCGCCCTAGAAGTAGCCATCACTCTGACTTCTATTACCATCGATTAGTTTTTCCTGTTCTTAAAGTTCATATAAATGAAATCACACAGAGTATTTACTTCTGGGTCTGGCTTCTTTCACATACTATTGTATGTTTTAGATTCATCCATACTACTGCGTGTATCAATAGCTTAATTTTTTTCATTCCAGTACAATCCATTGAGTGAATAGACTGTGTTTATTTATCCATTTTGTTGTTGAAGGACACTGGGGTTGTTTCCAGTTTTGAGTTATTCTAGTACATATCTTTGTGTGATTATATACAATTATTCCTCTTAGATGTGTAGGAGTAGAATGGCTGGGTCATGGGATGCCCGTGTTCTCTCTCTAACTCCAGGTGCATAGCTTGCATTGCAAATTTGAAAATATGTGGGGTTGTTTTTTTAAAAACAGAATGAGGAACAAAGTATATAAGAAAGGAAAAAAGGAAGAAACTGTTAGACTAGTTCCTTCACCAGACTTAGATGCATGCTCTAAATTCACATTTCTCTGTAGGAGAGAGCCCTGAGCTTAAGGGAGAGCTTCTTTAACACAGCCCAGGAAACAGAATTCACAGAAAATCTTAGGCCATGAATAATACAGTTAATTTTTTAAACAAATGTCATTTGATTTAAGGGGAAAAAGTGGTTGTTCATCTTACATAAAATGTATGCTCAAACCTTCAGTTCTTTTGTCTTATATCAATCATAATATTTTTATCAATTCTCAAGTTGCTCCAACTGTCACAGGTTAACACTTAGACCTTAAGCCTAACATGTAAGCTTTACAAACAAGTCGTGTTGTAAAGGTCAAAGACATACTTACTGTCAATAAAATTGTTTCCATTTTGCAAAGAAATAAAATATATTGAATCTTATGAAAAATAAGGTTCTCATAAACAAGGACAATATAATGCAAACTTCAACTCCTGTGGGACGTTTGTGCCTCTGGCTGCAATTTCCAAGAATAGGGTTCAAATCCTTTCTCCTTTTTCAGGATGGTGAGTGTTACTGTACTGCGGCACTAGCAAAAGGGGGACTTGACCTTGAGCTGGATCACTGCCTGCACTCATCCTCCTTTGGTGTGAGCGCTAACCCACACAGTTCTGGGGTTTCCACTGTTGAAGCTACTCAGGGAAGGATACTTGTGGGACAAAGTCAGGGAGAAGCAGAGGCCACCAAAACCAGAGGTTTTTAAATAAAACCCCAAGAAGTTAAGGATGCAGTTGTTAAGTACAATTATTTGTAAATTGTTGTGAAATGAGTTATTCTGCCTGAAAATATTTTTTTGTACTGAAATAATAATACCAAAAGCCCAGTGCCAGGATTATAAGATTAAGCACTCAGAGGGCATATTTATAATGCCACAGGACATCGAAGAGTTGAGGGTTCTGGTGTGGTACTTGTTCATTCAAAACCCATGTAGTGCCCTGACCGGTTTGGGTCAGTGGATAGAGCGTCGGCCTGCAGGCTGAAGGGTCCCAGGTTTGATTCCAGTCAAGGGCATGTACCTTGGTTGTAGGCACATACCCAGTAGGGAGTATGCAGCAGGCAGCTGATCGATGTTTCTCTCTCATTGATGTTTCTAACTCTCTACTCCTCTTCCTTCCTATCTGTAAAAAATCAAATATATATATATGAAAAAAACAACAACCCATGTAGCGGCAACTGGTATATAGGACTGAACCACGTCACTAGAAAGGCCAAAGGGTTGGTTTAGCTAGAATTGAGGAATTAAAGCCCTTCCTGAATTGTGCCTTTCTCACCGCCCCCTCTCAAGGGGTCACAGAAATTAGAGGAGAGCATGGACTTGGGAGACAGCAGGCTTGGGTTCAAGGCTCAAACTTGCCACTTACCAACTCTGTGACTTTGCAAATATTAACCTCCTGCGCTGTAGTTTCCTTTTCTGAAAAAAGCGGGTTCAACAGCGGCCACCACAGGATCATTGTGAGGGAAGTTCAACAAACATTGGCTGCCTCCTCCCTTACCACTGCCCTCCCCCAGTCTGTTTTTCTCTCAGATACCCTGAGCAGGTCAGTACATCATTTCTTTCTCTCCAAATCATCTTGCATGCTGACTGATGTTTCACTTCCTGAGACATGATTCTATTTAGAGAAAAATGGGATACTTCAGAATAGGGTCTACAACAGTTTTGAAATATTATAGAAATACATTTGAAAGAGGATTTCTCAAGGTAGATTTTTTTCCCATGTGAAAAAGAAACCAGGTGAATTGGGGCTTAAATTAATTACAAAGTTGATCAATTTTAGTAAAAAAATAAATAAATAAATAAACAAAAAAACAATCAATTAAATCTGCCCCCCAGTTTTCACACTATTTTGCAGAAAAATACGCGGAATAGCCATTAGGTTTTGGAATCAATTATAATGGTCAGTCTAACGCTGAATGCAGTATAAGAGCCCATGCCCCTTTTTCTGCACAAAAGCTATCCTTCACAACCAGAAGGCAATAAAACAAGGACGGTGAATCTATAAATCTTAGCTCCTTGGAGAGTGCTGAAAATGGTTTCAAACTGATTTTAGTGCAGCAAAGTGTTGATAAAACCCCGTGATTTATTTTTTTCATTCTCTAAACAAATGTCCATTGATCATCTACCCCAGACCAGGCATGAGGTTTAGCATAAATTACTTGTAGCGAACCTGTCCTGGAGGACCTCACTGGTCTCCAGAAAACCAGAGACTCACAGTTATTTATTATAATAATAGAATGTGAAAAGAGAGATTACAGATTTGATACAAGACACTGGGGAACACAGAAAAGAGGGCATTTTGGAGGAAAGGAATTTCTCCATAGAGGAATAAAAATATCTGAAAAGTAACACACTGAATAAATAGTAGGATATTTGGGTGGGTGAGACTGTTGCCTTCGCTTTGTTATTTAACTTCCCTATGCCTCAATGGATTCAGATGTAATTGTGAGAATAACATTATTTAACCTCAAGATTGTTAGCAGGATTAAATGAGTTAAAACAGTGGTTCTCAGACTTGAGCGCACATCAGACTAACCAGTTAAATCTTAGGACAGAGTTTTTGATTTAGTAGTCCAAGGATGAGAATCTGGAATTTGCCTTTCTAACAAACTTCCAGGTGAAGCTGAAGCTGGCAGATGGGGCACAACACTTTGAGAACCAGAGTTAATACAATCAAGGGCCTCAGAACAAGCCCTGGCACATGGCAGACAATGTGAACCCCTATTTATGGGCTTTGAGCAGGGTTTAAAAGCATGAGCAGGAGTTTGCCAGGTGGAGAAAGGCACTCCAAGAACAGGGACTCTAATCGAGGAACACACTAGCCCAGTGGTCGGCAAACTCATTAGTCAACAGAGCCAAATATCAGCAGCACAACAATTGAAATTTATTTTGAGAGCCGAAAACCGACTTCTGCGCATGGGCCACGAAGTTTCAATCACACTGTACATGCACACTCGCACGTGGTATTTTGTGGAAGAGCCACACTCAAGGGACCAAAGAGCCGCTTGTGGCTCTCGAGCTGCAGTTTGCCGACCACTGCTATAGCCAAAAGAAACTACATGATGTTTCAGGGATAGAGATTTGATGAAGCTGGAATGTGGGTTAGGGTGTGCCCGGATGAGACTGTGAAAGGATATTTGAGAACAGTTGTGAATGCCTGGGAGGGCCACAGAGACTAAATCATGACTTGATGAGCCCTTTCATTATAAAATTGTCTCTCAGATCTTATGTCTTTTACAAGACTCCGGCTGCTGGAGGGCAGGCATGAGACCATACAGCGAGCTTTTAATAAATGCTTATGGCTGGATGCATATTAGTAGAAAAGATAAAATTGGTGCCAATTATAAAGAGCAATAGCCGAGCAGTTAGCAACTTTCTAACTTGAAAAACACGAGCAGTCCTGAGCTGCTTAGGTCACATAAGATTTCAAGACAGCTGAGCAGCTGAAAACTGTCTGCTTTCATTACTTCATCCCAACAGAACAGGGAAAATCCACAAAGCAATTATATCTACTGAAAAACAATTATAGCTGGATGGGGGAAGAACACAAAAGCCCTGGAAATTTCCCGAGAGCCAGAATATATGAAATCCAGACAGAATAAATCGCCTTTGTTGCAGGTGACCCTTAAACGGAGAGCTTAATCGCATTTCATTTTCCATAAAGAATAATTTCGAGAGGCTTTGGGAAGCTGGAGTCAAAGCCTCTTGGAGTCTGAGGGAAATTGTACAAGGCTACCAAAGTTAATGTGCTTTTAAATGTTTAATTCTTATAAATTCACCCTTTAACATCAGATGTAAAGTATAAATAGTTTTCATGGTACAATAGAATAACTTGTGTTTAGAAAACACACACTAAGCTTTGAATATATGTTGTCAGGCTGTGTGATAAAAATAGTTTATTTCCATCTTTTCTGTCTCCCAGAGACTATGTGAATGGCCTCAGAAGCGGGGTTCTTAAGGGCTTCTGCCTGCTCTGTACAGTCCAGACAAGGGAAGGGATTCTGGCTGTGTCTGTCCTGTGTGGAAATACAGAGTGGGTTATTGACGATGCTGAAGTGAAGAGGAGCCAAATGTCTTGGGTTAGACTCTTGGCTCTGGGCAAGTCACCCAACCTTTTTATACCTCAGTGTCTTCATCTGTAAAATGGGTGTGATAATAATAGCTACCTAATATACTTGTTGAACATTAGATGGGCTAGGTCTTAGTTGCCCCCACCCAACCAGCAGTAATCAGATGCCTACCAGCTGTGTGGCCTTAGAAAACTCACTTAACTTCTCGGGGCCTCAGTTTTCTCAGGAAATGAGGGGGCAAGATGAGTTTATTGTCGAGAACCTTCTGGGTCTTACACTTTTTGATTCTGTGACTCTGCTGTGAATGTTGCCTTCAAGCAGGCAAATAAATAAAGGGATGGGCAGGAGCAAAAGACTAACTTTTGTCTCCTTCCCACACTAATTCTGGTCACAAACTCCTCAGCTACTTCAGAATTTGAATGACATTCAACTGTTTATATGCCTTGGGAAACTTGATTGTTCATGACAATTTGCACATAGTGAGTATTTGTCAAACATTATTTTTTGAAGGCACAGCAATATTGAAGTTTAATTCTTAGCACTAGATAATTCCAGTCCAAAAGCTTAATGTAGGAGAAATTGCAGAGAATAACAGCTGTTATGGTCAAGTGGGCAGAGAATTTAAATGCAGTATTCATCCTCAGCAAGCCCTCCGCAGAGATGTCAGTGTCCTTTGCCTTCCCCACTGAGGACAGGCAGTAGGTAGAGTGCAGGGGTGAATGGCATGAATGTTGGTCCCATTGAGATAGATATGGGTGTCATGCCCATCTCTGCAACTTATGGCTTTTTGGCCTTGGCCATATTACTCAACTTTTTAAAACCCCACTTTTCTTATACAAAAAGTAGGAATATTAACAACAACACCTACTTTTAAGTTATAAAGGCTATTATATATTTTATTTCAGAGAGGAAGGTAGAAGGAGAGAGAGATAGAAACATCAATAAGGAGAGAGAATCATTGATTGACTGCCTCCTGCATGCTCCACACTGGGGATTGAGCCCACAACCTGTGTATATATGCATAACCTATGGACACAGATAGTAAGGTGGTAGAGGCCTGAGTGGGGGAGTCATGGGAAGAGAAGTCAATGGTGGGAAAGGGGACATATGTAGTACTTTCAACAATAAAGATTTTTTTTTTTAAAAAAAAAGCAAAGGTCAAAGGCTGCAGAGGACAATCATAAAAGAGAGGACAAAAATGAGTGAGGCCAACACTATTACATCTCATAGAGGAATGAAGACCAAAAGATGAAGACCAAAAGACAACCACAGGGGAAAACTGTTGAAAGGCCACCTTTGGTCACTGCACAAATCTTAATGGCGTGCAGGGGAAAGAAGCTAGACAGTTGTTGGTTGAAGAGAAATCTGAGGTAAAGAAGGAAACCCTCTGAGAGCAGATGACCTCAGTAAGCTTGAGTTGGAAGGAAAGGGAAAATCTGGGGGATATCCAAGGGCAGTCAGAGAGCTGAGGATATAAGTGAGGGAGGGATTTTTTAAAAGAATGTAAGAGGCTTGAGGGAAACACGAGGCACAGATAATAGAATAAGGGCCCAAGAAGACAGGAGGAGATGTGATCAAGGACATTGGTGGATAGAAGAAAGGATACATTTTCTTTAGGTAGGGGTAGGAATCTTATTCTGTTGCAGATAACAACAGAAGTTAATCACTGGTTTGCAGAATAAAGCAACCTACTGAAATAAATAAGGGAAGTTAATTGGCTCAGAAAAGGTTAAGACTGGAGCTAGTTTTAAGAACAGCTGGATCCAGGGAACTAGAACGCCCTTCCTTTCTTAGCTCTGCATTTTTTTTTTTCAGTTTAGCTTTAACCTCCTGCACAGCAACTCTCAGGAGGCATTCTCTTCTCATTGGAGTAAATTTTTCAAAACAATTTCTTGTTGTCCAATCTGAGTCACATGCCCTTTTCTACCTAATGATTCCCGTTAGATGGAAAGAAGATTTGATTGGCTTGGGCGAGGTCACATGCTCATGTCTTGATTTAGAGGTGGGATGAGCCTCTTCTAAGCCATGTGAACTGAGAATGTGGGATTTTTCCAGAAAAACAAGGATGTGTTATGAGAAAAGTGGGGAAGGATGCTGGATCAACTTAGATAGATAGATAGATAGATAGATAGATAGATAGATGATAGATAGATAGATAGATAGATAGATGATAGATAGATAGATAGATAGATAGATGATAGATAGATAGATAGATAGATAGATAGATAGATAGATGATAGATAGATAGATAGATAGATAGATGATAGATAGATAGATAGATAGATAGATGATAGATAGATAGATAGATAGATAGATAGATAGATGATAGATAGATAGATAGATGATAGATAGATAGATAGATAGATAGATGATAGATAGATAGATAGATAGATAGATGATAGATAGATAGATAGATAGATAGATGATAGATAGATAGATAGATAGATGATAGATAGATAGATAGATAGATAGATGATAGATAGATAGATGATAGATAGATAGATAGATAGATAGATAGATAGATAGATGATAGATAGATAGATAGATAGATAGATGATAGATAGATAGATAGATAGATAGATGATAGATAGATAGATAGATAGATAGATAGATGATAGATAGATAGATAGATAGATGATAGATAGATAGATAGATAGATAGATGATAGATAGATAGATAGATGATAGATAGATAGATAGATAGATGATAGATAGATAGATAGATAGATAGATAGATGATAGATAGATAGATAGATAGATAGATGATAGATAGATAGATAGATGATAGATAGATAGATAGATGATAGATAGATAGATAGATAGATAGATGATAGATAGATAGATAGATAGATAGATGATAGATAGATAGATAGATAGATAGATGATAGATAGATAGATAGATAGATAGATGATAGATAGATAGATAGATAGATAGATAGATGATAGATAGATAGATAGATAGATAGATGATAGATAGATGATAGATAGATAGATAGATGATAGATAGATAGATAGATGATAGATAGATAGATAGATGATAGATAGATAGATAGATAGATAGATGATAGATAGATAGATAGATAGATGATAGATAGATAGATAGATAGATAGATGATAGATAGATAGATAGATAGATGATAGATAGATAGATAGATGATAGATAGATAGATAGATGATAGATAGATAGATGATAGATAGATAGATAGATAGATGATAGATAGATAGATAGATAGATAGATGATAGATAGATAGATGATAGATAGATAGATAGATAGATAGATAGATGATAGATAGATAGATAGATAGATAGATAGATAGATGATAGATAGATAGATAGATAGATGATAGATAGATAGATAGATGATAGATAGATAGATAGATAGATGATAGATAGATAGATAGATAGATAGATGATAGATAGATAGATAGATAGATGATAGATAGATAGATAGATAGATGATAGATAGATAGATAGATGATAGATAGATAGATAGATAGATGATAGATAGATAGATAGATAGATAGATGATAGATAGATAGATAGATAGATAGATGATAGATAGATAGATAGATAGATAGATGATAGATAGATAGATAGATGATAGATAGATAGATAGATAGATAGATGATAGATAGATAGATAGATAGATAGATGATAGATAGATAGATAGATAGATAGATAGATGATAGATAGATAGATAGATGATAGATAGATAGATAGATAGATAGATGATAGATAGATAGATAGATAGATGATAGATAGATAGATAGATGATAGATAGATAGATAGATAGATGATAGATAGATAGATAGATAGATAGATGATAGATAGATAGCTAGATGATAGATAGATAGATAGATAGATGATAGATAGATAGATAGATAGATAGATGATAGATAGATAGATAGATAGATAGATGATAGATAGATAGATAGATAGATAGATGATAGATAGATAGATAGATGATAGATAGATAGATAGATAGATAGATGATAGATAGATAGATAGATAGATAGATAGATGATAGATAGATAGATAGATAGATAGATGATAGATAGATAGATAGATAGATAGATAGATAGATGATAGATAGATGATAGATAGATAGATAGATAGATATTAAAATAAACAAATCAGATGTCCACTACCACTTGTGACTGGAAGATGAGGACACTGTGGAGGAGGCATACAGGAAGTCCAGGCTCAGGCTGGTGGCCTGTGTTTTGTGTATGAGGAAGGAGGCCTGACTTAGCTGTGCAAAAGCTTAGCAGCTGCCTCCACATACCTCGCCACCTAACCACCCCTAATTCCCCTTCTCTATCCCTTCAGAAGCAAGGGAGAATGAAAGTTGGTAAGGTGAATTGAAAGAGGATGGAAAGAGGTCCCATGCAGAGGTGGAAATACCTGCAAGTATTAGGAGGGAAAGAAGCAAAGAAAACTCAAACCATGTAAATCCGGGAAAATAGCTCTTCAAGTTTATTACTTATGGAAAGAAAAGCCCAATAAAGATTCAAGAAGAACAAGCTAAGCTTATAGAAAGTGCTGAGAACAGCTGGTTTATTCTCAGTGTGTCTTCCTATTTTTATAACTTACCTCAATTCTTCTTCAGACAAGAGTGACTAGTCGCAGCAGTATTGCATGGAGAGAGACACTGTCAGGGTAAATATTGATGACACCGTGTCCAGGGAGGTGCTACAGGCAATGCTGGTAAGCAAGGGAAAGTGGACTCCCTGGCCTCCTGAACTAAGATGATTAATGTGCATGTGGACATTCAGAAAGGCTTTTTCCTCAGAGCACATTTCAGAAATGAAAAAGCAAGCAAAGCTGATTATGAGGAAAATGAATTTGCTGGAACCAAATTGTAGGAACAAACCATGGGCAGAAGTAAAGGCTGTGAGCTCTTTTAAATCCAAATGCCCCAGAGCTCAGAAGTGGACTCTGTGTATGTTTATGTCAGCCAGCTAGGGCACCCTCATGGCTCTGTAGCAAAGGGCCAAGGAGGTGGGAGTGGGAGCCACTGTCCTGGGGAGCTGCTCCCAACTTTTGAGTCTACACAAAGAGAAGGCAGACACCTCCAGCTCAGAGTCTGGAGGAGGGCCCTGGCCTCACTCACCCAGAATTTTGCCCCTTAAATTTGGGCATTGAACCATGGATGTCTGGATGTTTCCAGAAAAACTGCTTCTTCAAGTTAACCTGCCTATTTTCTCTCAGCCCTTCTTGGGTTAGTTTAAACCTAACCCTCTTCATGAACCCTTCTCTGGGCATCTATGTTCCAGGGCCCCATTGCCCCTCCTCTAAACTCTAGTGGTGCATAATTCAATTAACATTTAAATCGGGCATTGCTTCACTGTTTTCCCTTCCGTGTGCATCCACTTCTGTGGGGCAGAGGCTCGGGTTAAGTCCTAGAGGGCACCATTCTTGACTGGTTCATTTTGGGGACCCTAGAATCCTGTACAGTGCCTAGCAGATAGTTGATGATCAAAACCTGTTTATTGGTTAAATACTTCCTTGCCTTAAGGTGGCTCCAAGCCCAGGAACCAGGAGGGCCAAGAGCTAAGGCAGTTTCAACCAAATCCAGGAGTAGAGGGCCAGGAGAGAAAGCAGAATATCTCCAACCCCTTGAGCGAGCTGCTGTGGGTGCCATCCAAAAGTCATAGGCTGTCTCTTCGAAAGTTTCTGCCCCAATCCCAGAACTATGGGAGCTCCTGTTTGCAGGGACCATGTTTCCTGTGGAATTTCTAGCCACACACTCATTAGAAAGGGTTTGAGGGCACTTTCTGAATTACTTCTTTAAACCCCATCTGAGAAGTTCACATAAGCATTCCATGGCAGTGTTGAGGAGGTGACACCCCCTTTGGGAGGTCAGGTTCTTGTTTATTTCTGAGTTGGGTTCTAGAGGCCCCTGTCAATTCTGTGAGCTGTCCTCTAGCCATTCATTCATGTATTCATTCAACAAATATGTGCTGGGTGCCTATTACACCTGCCAGCTCTGCTCTAGGCACAGGGGATGTAGCAAAAAACAAACCCAACTAAAATCCCTCCCCTCATGGGGCTTGCATTTTAGTTGGGAGAGGACAGATAATAAAGGAGATGAGGGAAATGTGTACTATATTACGTGTTAGTTCAGCGCATAAAAATAAAGGAAGGTAGAAGGGGGTGTTGGTGTGGGAACTGTATTTTAATCAGGGATATTAGGAAAGACAGACTTGAGAAGGTGACATATGAGCTGAAGGAGGTGAGGGAATCAGCCTGTGATGATCTGGGAAAAGCACCTTTATAGAAAATGGCCTGTGAAGGTGCTCACAGCAGGAATGTGCTCATCATGTTAAAGAAAAGCAAGGAGGTCGAGGAGGTGGCAGGCAGTGGGAAGGGCCAGATCCTGGAGAGCTCTGTAGGCTTTTGTGTGGGCATGGGAATTCTCAGGGGGTCCTGAGCAGAGCAGTGATAGGATCTGACTTGTGTTTTAACAATATCCCTTTGGCCTCTAAGGAAGGGACAAGGTTAGAGGCAGGGAAACTCTCATGAGGCTATTGTCATGATTGAGGAGATAGGTGGTGGCAGTGGAGGTACTGAGAAACAAGACAGCCCTGGGTGTATTTTGAAGGTAAGCAGGCAACATTTACTTCCTGATGGGTTGGGTGTGAGGTGTGAGATGAAAAGATAAGTCAGGACTGGCACTGCCTTAGTCAGCTCAGTCTGTTATAACAAAATACCACAGACTGGGTGGCTTATAAACATAGATCTGGAGGCTGGAGGTTCAAAATCATGGCATGGGCATGGTGAGGTGAGAGCTCTCCTCTGAGTCTCAGTCTCTACATTTTGTTCTGACGTGGACGGGGCAAGGAGATCTCTGGGGTTTGTTTCATGAGAGCACTAATCTCATTAGGCCATGAGAACATTCATGAACTACTCACCTCCCAAAGGTCCACCTAGCAATGCCATCGCATGGAGGGGGCACAAACACTCAGACCATAGCAGATGCTGAGGTGTTAGCTTGAGCACATGGAAAGGTTTGATTGCTTCAGGTCATCTTTCCAGTTCCCTTTCTATGCTTCATGATTCTAGATATGGGGGTTGCCACTGCAAGCATGTCAGCTACTGAACTGTCACATTGCAACAAGGTGACTTTCTGCTTCCTGACACCTTCCCATCAGTTGAGGTCTCTAAGCACATGTAGTTCTTCTCCAGCATCTTTTGTTTCCTCCATCACCAGGGAAGACAGCGGGAAACCAAGGCAACCAACCTGGAGCAGGTTCGTGTTGTTGGCTGGTTGGGATTACAGAGAAATGCCATCCTTCTCCTTCTGAGTGCCTTGATTTGGTTTGTGAATCATGTATTCTCCACGTGGCCAATATTTATATTTAGAGCTGATATGCATTCCTTTTGGTACTGAGCATTCATTTCGGAAGCCCAAGTGATACTTGAATCTTTTTATTTAGATTTAAGAAAAACAAGACTGGAATCTCAAAATGACACAACTAGTTCACTGAAAACTAGATTTTAATCCCAGTCTTTACGTCAAACAAAATCCTAAGGCGTTTATATGAAATCATTGCTAAATTGAGTGGGATTGGGGATAGGTTTAAATTCAAAGATAAATACAATATAGCCTTAGAGTTATTGGAATGAGGGAGAATGGTGAAATAACCTCTATTCTTTCCTTCTTTTTCTTCTCCTTTTCCTTCCTTCCCCCCCTCTCTCCCTCTCTCCCTCCCTCCCTTCCTCCCTTCCTCCCTTTCTCCCTTCCTTCCTTCCTTCCTTCCTTCCTTCCTTCCTTCCTTCCTTCCTTCCTTCCTTCCTTCCTTCCTTCCAGAAACATGCATTCAACCTCAAATATTACAGGAATTTTGCAAGATGCTAGGAATACAAACATACAAAATAGATCTGTTCCCTGCTCTTGAGGGACATAGTCTGCTAAGGGACACATTGACCTCCAAGTTAACTTTTACGAGGTGGGGGAGAAATCAATTTTAGAAATGAACCAAGAACGAAGAACAATTAGCCCCTAGAAAAAAGAAGTATTTAATACCGAGTTTAGGGACTGGGGGATTTTGCAGTGAGGTAGTGATACCTGAGCTGGTTGCTTAAAGATTGGAAATTTCAGCCAAAGGGGGATGAATACTTTAGACTGAGGGGACAAGGGAAGATCTACCAAAGTGCATGGCAGTTTTAGAGAACAGCTCTGGTAGCCTACATGGAGGGGGTTTTAGTGACACTGAGGAGGTGGGCCAGGATCCTGTGTTGAAGGGTGTGACACCTCTAGCATCCGAGAGAACAAAAGCCTTCACTGGCTGCCACAGCTGTGGTCCCATCTCTCAGACGCAGGCATTCTGAGTAGGTGCCTGCCTAGGAGAGAGGTTTGTGGCAGGATTCCCTAATAGGCTCCTCAGGGGAATTTACAGACTGTCTCATCTAACCCGATCAGTACACACTGAGACAGAAGGTAATTACCAGCATGGCCAGAAATACAAAGTAAGGGAAAGACCTAAAGGGGAAATGTGGAGTGGCTTCACAGGCAGGAAGCGCAGGGAAGTGGCCTGGACAGATCTCCCACCCTGTTCCTTCCCTGCTCACCCTAGTACCCTCTTGCCTCTGGAAAAGATGGGGCCTGGGAAAAATTGGGAAGGCCCATCTATTCATTTGACATGTGAAGAGGTCCGAGGAATCACCCCATTAGCTTCAAACAGATGTTTACTATTTTATTAAAGATTCACTCCTTTAGCCTGGCCTGTGTGGCTCAGTGATTGAGCTTTGACCCAGAAACCAAGAGGTCATTGGTTCGATTCCTGGTTAGGGCATATGCTCGGATTGCAGGCTCCATCTCCAGTTGAGGCTGTGCACGAGGCAGCTGATCAGTGATTTTTCTCTATCAGTGTTTGTATATCTCTATTCCTCTCCCTTCTCTCTCTCTCAAAATATATATGTGTGTGTGCGTGTGTGTGTGTGTGTGTGTGTGTGTGTGTGTGTGTAAGATATTCACTCAGTTAACTGAAGAAAAATATATATATAAAATGCAAACTCTTTTAAGGAAGCAGGATCACCATGTTGAAAGCATTGGATCAAAAGTCAAGAGACCTGGCCTCATTTGACTCTACCTGAGAGGCTGTGTGACCTCATCTGCAGTTTGCCAACATGCTGCCCATTCCAAAATTCTGGAGAGCTTTTAAATGTCTTGATTTTCAAGTTTCACCCAGGTTCACTGAATTGGGAACTCCAGAAGCTGGACCCCAAACCTGGAATGTATAGGTGTTTGTGTGTGCTTTAGTGTATCTGTGGTACTCACCAACTATTTCCTGTTCAGCTCACTCATAGGAACCAGGCCAAGTTACATTTTGTGGTTGGGTGGGGCTGTGGGACTAGTTCCCGCCCCTGATTGTGAGTGGAAAGGGCCAGGGTCTGCTCCTGGCTGGAGCATTGAATGGCCAGATTGAGACAGTCTCCATTTGTCTTTTCATTCTGGCACTGTGATCAGCCCTTTGGGATCCCTGAGTGACCCCAATGAGCAGAGCATCCTGTCTACCTGCAGTGGACATGGAGCCTGAGTGAGAAGTAACCTTTGTCATTATAAGCCACAAAGATGGGAAACGTGTTTGTTACTGCAGCATAACATAGCTGAGTCCAACTCAGATCATCCTCAGAGGATTCTCACACAGCCAACCCGATGCTGGCCAGGCAGGCCTCTGAGAACCCTTGGCTAGGTGACCTTTCAGATTTGTGAAAGGGGGTGTCTAGGGTGGGGGCAGCAGACCTCTCAGAGGGAGCAGCCATACAAGGGAGCAAGGGGACTATACATGCCCAATTCTCATATCATCGTTGGGCTGAGAGCCAACCCAGCAGCTGGAATTTCTACTTTATCATTTCAGTTTTTCCTTGGACTGGCATTTTCAAACGAATGGATGGATAGTCTTTTGGGGGGGGGGGGGTTTCCTCATGGATGAAGATAGTCCCTTAACATTCTGCTGCCTGGAAACGCTTTTGTGAGTGTGAGGTCTAAGTTCCTTAGCACCACAATTTGGGTCACCTTGACCCATTTTTAGGGTGAGGAGCCATCCTGCAACTGTCCTGCTGTTAGCACTGAGAGTCCCAACTTTAGGAAATTCCTCCATCCTGGGAAAACAGACAGTTGGTCACCCTTGTTTCTTTCCAATAACATCACCATGACGATAAACTCTCACCACCCCACCGGATGGTTGGCAAAGTTAGATTTCAAGCTCTTTCCATGTGCTCTAGCTCAAGTCAGGGGAAAAATAACCCCCCAACAGCTTCTGTTCTACAGAAAGAGTTTACAGATTTCAATATGCCAGCCAAAAAAGAAAAGAAAAAAAGTCTCAGCAGGATTCCTTTGCCAGCTTGAAAGGCAATGGCGGAGCTGGGTGTCTTCCAGCAGAGTTTTCCGTCCCTGAGCTGGTTCTGAACCTCACAGCTCTGCCATTTGATGGCATCCAGTTTCCAGACGCTGGCAGGGATGCCACAGTCTGTCACCATCAGGCTGCTTCTGATTTTCCTGTTCTGACTATTAGACAAGATGTCTTTGGGAGGATGTTTAGTGGTTGGGTGGCTTGTTTTCCAGGCAGTCGGGCCCCAGAGTAGATTTGCGTCAGAAAATATTATTAAATGTTGGAGACTCGTCTGTCCTCTACTTGAAGAGTCTGCTTAAAGAGTTAGACTCTGTGCAGTAATTAAATAAGTTCATTGACCTTTTGCTGAAAATTGTAATCAGGAACTGGGTGATGCAGAATGGAATGGGAACTTATTGGAGAATGGCTGAAACCCTGAGCAATTAAAGCTGGTACCATATTCTCTTCTCCTCTGGCTTATACAAGGTATTATGAAGTGGCTAAGACACATATTTAACTTTAAGAAAAAACCTCTGAAGTGAGCTATTAGCCTGAATGTCCATCTACTCTGCAGCCCAATAGAAAACAGGGATTTGAGGAAAGGCCAGATTGCCTCTAACTCAATCACCCTTCTCTGTTTTCCTCCCTCCCTCCCTCCCTCCCTCCCTCCCTCCCTCCCTCCCTCCCTCCCTCCCTCCCTCCCTCCCTCCCTTCCTTCCTTCCTTCCTTCCTTCCTTCCTTCCTTCCTTCCTTCTTGATTTTCAGAGAGAGAAGAAAGGAGAAGGAGAGAGAGAGAAATATCAATGTGAGAGCAGAACATTGACTGGCTGCCTCCAAGGACCAAACCCACAACCAGGCATGTGCTCTGACTAGGAATCAAACCAGCAACCTTTCAGTGCATGGGATGCTCAACCAACTGAGCCACACAAGCCAGGGGATCCTCCTCCCTCTTTTAACTCCCAGTGTGCATGGGTCCCAAAGCAAAGGTTGTTGTGGAAACAATTTGCCCTTAGAGCAATGTACAAAAGAAAAAATCCACTTCCAGGGAAACAGAATTAGGAAGAAAGGAGAAAATGAGATGTCAAATACAATGAGTGGAAAGGAAGGAAGGAAAGGAAGGTCATTTCTAAAGACAGGGATGGCCCAGGTGGTAGGCAGAGTCCTGGGTGCCAGGGAATAAGGCTTGAGCAATGCTGGGAAAGGCTTCTTGTTTCATGTAGTCACTCTGGCATAGGAACCACAACATAAGAAATTCTACTTTCTTCTTTTAGATTAAGTTTGGTTTTTCCCACAAAACTTTGATTATATTGAAATCTTCCTTGGAATGGGATAACATCTACATATGAGTAGATTTATCACCTAGATTTTATTCTGCCAGCAGCAAAGCATGGCATCTGAGGGGTAGGAGCACCTAGAAGCGAAAAGGTATAGAAAAGAGTGTGACATGCAACAAACACTATTTATTCGACTCTCTATCCTCATCCCAACAAGGAATAGATTAGAGGAACAGATAGGTCTGAATCTCCCAGCTATTCCTGTCACTCTAGTCCCTGCCACCACTGCATTCTTATGACCACATGCCTTTGTGCCGAGATCCCATGTATAGGAAGACATGTATTTATCACAGTGGGTTCTCAAAGTGTGACCTTGGACCTGGATCATCCATACCATCTGGGAACTTCTGAGAAAAGCAAATTCTCAGGTCCCACCACAGACCTTCTGAATCTGAAATACTGGGATTGGAGCCTGACATTCTGTGTAGAAAGCCTACTAGATGATTTTGTTAAAAAGTTTGATCATTTGTATTCCTCACAGGGGATAAGATGATACAGTTGACCTGAAGGCCACAAATTGAGAACCAGTTTATAAACTTGGGGAAATTATCATTCCCTACCAGAGTTTAGCAAACTATAGCCAGTGGTCTAAAACCAGGCCATCATCCCCTTTGCAAATAAAGTTTTGTTGGAATATAACCATGCCCATCGATTTACATATTGTCATGGTTGCTTTCATACGATAATAACAGAGTAAAATAGTTGTGACAGAGACCATATGGCCCTCAGAGCCTAAAACATTTATAGAAAAAGATTGTTGACTCCTGGTCTACACAGACAAGTCCTCTTTGGGACCAACTACATGGCTTCTGGCCAAATCAAATGTAAGCAAAGACAACTTCAATAACACAGTGGGGAGTGGGCATTTGCATATTTTTTTTCTGCCTAAAAATGAAAGGGCTTTTGCCACAGCTGTGAAAGCAGCTCTGGTTGAAGTCAGGAGTCTCTGGTAGAGGCTGTTGCTGGCACTGTGCCCTGGGCCACACTTAGACTGATGGCTAGACCAGTGGCAGGATTGCAGGTGCACAAAAATGGAGAGGCAGGAACGCTGGGCTGTCAGCTGTGTACAGAAGAGGCCACATTTTTAGCAGTCCAAGCATCCCATGACTTAAAGAAACAAACAACTGCAGATTTTTTAAGGCAGCATTCTCATGATTCTTTCAGATGAGCATATCTATAAAATGAAAGCTTTTATATCAAGAGGCTATTTGATTATCTTGGACTCTTTAAAAAGGGGGGTGATGTTCAAACTCTTTCCCTTAGCAGTTAAGAAACTCCATTTTTTTTTCTATGGTATCGAAAATGCTTTTTCCATACTCTGCAGTTGCCAGGTTTTCCAGAACAAGAGCAATCTGTAAATGTCTGACATTGGAGAATGGCATTAGGTCAGACTTCCAATTTGGATTTGTTGTTCAGTCTCCATGGGAGGGGGCTTCGAGGCTCTGTCTTGAAAATAAGATATTTTCACCTTTTCTTAAGAAATTCAGAAAATGGGAATAGCCATTTGGCGACAGCAATTACTATGAAAGGTCAAAAAGACAAGGTAGTAGAGTGGTAAGAAATAACCACCGGAATTCGACTAGAACCTGAGTACCCACTTGGAAATCTCGGTCCAGTAAATTTCTTATGCTGCTGCCTTAGTTAGGTTACTTAGCCTTCACCTCTCTGGACCCACTTCCTAATCACATATATATATATATATATATATATATATATATATATATATATATATATATCATATAGTCATATCTACATCAAAGGTTCAATTAAATTTGATGTGATCAATTCCTAACCCAGTATAGAGATAATTAATGTTACCTTCATTCACTTCCCTAGCCAGCTGATAGAAGTTTTCCTTTTATGTTTTATAATTTCTTGATTCTATAATTTTGGAAAATTTAACAGAACTGAGAAAAGAGAAGGTTTTGGGGAACAAATTTTGTTGCTTTAAGAAAACTACAGAACAGTAACTGGGTTAACAGCTTTACATGATGCTAGAGAAGAATTGTCAGCCAAAGAACAAGGATTCTAGGCACATCCTAACACCTATGGGATGGGGAGGGGATGGGAGATGGAACTAAGGATAAAGATGATTCATTCCAATGCAACAGAGTTCTAGCCCAGCCTAGGATATTGACCAACCAAGTCGTTTTTACTCCTGAGCTCCTCAAGAGTGAAGTAGCACCAACAGCATCTTCCTTTTTCTAAAAGGCATCTGACTGAGATGGGAGGATGTCACATAGAAAAAAAGAAAGAGCTCCACATCCTATATAATAAAAGCCTAATATGCAAATCGACCAAACAGGGAAACGGTGGATCTGTGGGGGGCAGGGCTGGTGGGTGGGTGGCACCAAACTAGCCAAGGTGAGTGCCAGTGGGCAGAGGGAGGGGGTGACGATTGGGAGAGCAGCAGCAACCAGTGGCTGCTGAGGGGCGATGCAGGGCGGGGCCAGGGCTGGCGCTGTCCCCCATCAGCCTACCATCCCCCCATTAGCCTGCCTATCACCTCCTGTAGAGGGAGGCCAGTCTGTGGCTTAGGCATCAGTTGGACATCGCCTGAAGGCTCCCGGACAACGAGAAGGCATTGGGCTGACTGACCCCCTGAGTGCACAAATTTTCGTGCACTAGGCCTCTAGTTGATAATAATTATTAATAGTATCTCAGCCTTTGTAGGTGGCATGTGCGCATTAACTTACAAATCTTTAGGATAATCTTTGTGATCTTCATAAATAAATATAACTTGTGAACCTGTGTTTTGTTATTGAAGGCTGTGCACATTAATCTTATAAGGAATAAATTAATTAGTTTTGAAGAAAGGCTTGTAGTGTTCTTGCTATTCAGTGTGAATTCCCATTCAGGTTACTGCTCATTTTTACCTCCTCAGAGAGGATTTCTCATCCACCAGTCCATCTTGTCTCTCTCCTGCCTCTAGCCCACTTCACTGTCTTGTTATTTGAAATGACATGCTATATTTATCTGATTAGTTGCTTATTGTCGGTCTCTCTAACAAAATGAAAAAGGCCTTTGCCTTCTTCATTGCTGTCTCCTCAGGGCTTAGATCAGGTACTCAACAGACAAGTATTTGATAAAAGTATTTATTCTCCCCCTCCCCCCAAAATTAAAAAAAAAAATCTAGTTAGAATTTGTGTTCCATTGTAAAAAAGGAGGTTTTAAGTCAAACAGATTCAGTAGTCTCCTGTTTTAGAGATACTCACCTCTATTTTTGGGTTCAAGTTTATCATTCATTTGCTCATTTCTGATCCTTGTGCATTTATTTTCAGTTTTATTGTACTGGTACAATCAATACAATATTGAATATTATCATAATAATGAGCATCGTTTTCTGCTTCGCAATATCAAAGGGGAAGCTTTCAACATTTCACCGGTAAGTATATAATATTTGCTGTAGGATTTTTGAGATGCCCTTTTTCAGATTAGGGAAGTTCCCCTTCTACTCCTATTTTGCAAAGATTTTTAAAAATCATGTATGGATGATGATATAAACAAAGAATTATGAAGGGGATGGTAAAGTATAGAAAAAACAGACTGCATTATTTTTAGCTTCCTATTAAAAAAAAAACACAACTCTGTTGGAAATATTCGGAGATTTATGTCAGGGTTGGAAAGACATGGAAAGGAATTAGAAGAACCCTCTCCACCCCCCTGCCACACATACACAAACACAAAGTTCTGGGGCCAGTCCACAATAAGCAGGATTGTGGGAATTAGTGTTTAGACTCCCAAGGAGACTGCTTCAAAATAGATGACACTCATCTGAATGGACAAGACTGAACTTTAAAAAATTAAAAAATATATATATATTTTATTGATCTTGTATAGAGAGGATGAGAGAGAGATAGAGAGTTAGAAACATCTTTGAAAAAGAGTCATCGATCAGCTGCCTCTTGCACACCCCCTACTGGGGATATGCCTGCAACCAAGGTACATGCCCTTGACCGGAATCGAACCCAGGACCCTTCAGTCCCCAAGCCAACGCTCTATCCATTGAGCCAAACCGGTCTTGGCTAAAAAAATTTTTTAATAAATTGTTTTATGTAACCCAGTATATCCAAAACAGCATTTCCAGATGGAAACCATTTAAAATTGTTAAGGAGATATATATTTTATATGAGGCCTTTGAAATCTGATATATATTTTATCATTTTGGAGTAGCCACATGGTAAGTGGTCAATAGCCACAGGTGGCTAGTGGCTGTTGTATTGAACTATGCAGCTCTTGGACATATTGCCCATGTTCCAATTAACCTACTTAAAATTGTCCCATTACTCTTAAGCTCAAGCCATGATTAAAGTATAAGTCTAGGTTGCACATAACATTTTGTAGGCAACGTTATGACATCTTTTCCCCAATGTAACCAGTGTGGGCGAGGCATGGCGATTGTTAATAGTGGTTCTCTTGGGGAGCCCCCACAGTTACCTCAGCATAGTTCATCTGTCAAAACTACTTGAACTTGTCTTTAATAAGACGTAACTCTGTAGTCTCTCTGGAGTATCTGTCCCTTAGGTACATCCCATTCCTCATATAACCCCACACCCTGTTCATCTTCACTTCCACATCTTTGCTGCCCCATCCTCTCTCCAGGGATGCCCTCCTTCTCGCCCCATAGTAGCTCAAATCTCTCCTTACTGCAGGTTCCTTCTCTTCTGTGGACCTTCCTTTTACTAATCCAGCCTCCACTACTTTCCTCATTGTCCCTGGCAACCACACAGCACTCCTACGCATTTCATCCCCTCCTTTTCTGTAATAATTAATTGCTTTTCTGTAATAATCATTCCAAGTCCCTATGCATGTCTGCCCCTTTGGAGCTACCTTTTAAATGTAAAGAATAAGCTTCCTATCCTCACGTGGTACAGCAGAGAACACTAACTCCCTCAATAAATACTCATGAGTTAAATAATAATCAATGTGGGACAATAAATGGTGAAGTCTTATTTCTCCCTCCATTTCCCTCATTCTAGAGAGGGTTGAGGGGTTGTTCAAAAGAAGATAGCTTGATCTAGTTAAGAAATATGTGATTAATCTATTCGTCTGCACAAATTGAAACCTTCAGTTGCCAAGCTGAACATGGTTACCACAGTAGCACCGGGAAGAGGATGCTAAAGAGAAAAGGCTTTTTCGTACCTTCAATACCGTTCTGTCACCAGCTGAGAGTGAGTGACACCAAAGCTTAGGGAGAGAACACAAGCCCGGGAATTGGATGACTCGTGTTGGAGGCCGGATCCATCCCTTGTAGTAGTGAGGGAGCTAGAACAAGACAAATGCTGACTCTGCCCGGTTCTAAAAATGAGCCCACAGCAGTGCAGTCTATTTTCAAAGGGAAGGACCAGAAGTGGCGGAGGAAGTTGGACCGAGGAACAAAAAGCTGTGGAGGAGTTTGGCCCTCCGGGATATCACACCATGTTGGTTCCGGGCAGAGGAGGGGTGAAGAGAAGCTTCTTTCTCCGCTGACTTGTGCAAGGGAGGAAGCTGCCTCCACAACCATTTGTCACCTTCTCTCCTTTTCTGAACATGGTGAAGGCAAGCCCTGTGAGGCTAGAAAGGAAAGAAAAAGCATGTTTGTTGCCAGACCTCACAGAGGAATTCCACACGTTTGCCTCGTGTAGATACCATGAAGCTGTTCAGCACCATCTTTGGACTAATCCTTGCAATTTACCAATTAATTTCCAGTTTTGCATATTTTTGCGTACCAGTTTTATTCTGTTCCCTTCAAGTCCCAGAAAGAAAGCAGTGGGAGTTCCTGTTCCAGGGTTCAGTAAAAATTGGAAATGGCCCAGGATATAAATGAACTTAATAATTATATGTCAGTCATCGAGTGTTATCGAGTGCTGCTCACTGCAGACACTGACATACTCTTAAATAAGCGAAGACGACTATTTGTGAGCTGTTTTACATGCAAGCTCTTGTTAGTATTCTGCCATTCGATTCATATGATATAAAGTAAAACTTCCCCTAAATTAGTCTTCTTAAGCTTCTTTGTTCAAAATGTCGCCGTAAAGGGCTTGCACTCTTTAATCTTGAGAGCGCTCATTCTTTCTGGATACAAATGCTGGCCCAGCCCAGTTTTCATTTATCAAGACAAATGCCTGGTGTTTGTCTCTGTGTCCTTAATCGATATGTTTCCAGCCACACTTGTAGTCACAAAGCCGGGGCGTTTTCGTTTGTGAAGGCCAAGAGTTTCAAGCATTTGCAAAAGGAAGCCGGTATTGCAATTCTTTTTTCTTTCGCCTAAGAAAACAATAGGTTGTGGATTTAAGGTAAATGTCCCCAAGGCAGAATGTATCATTTTAGGAAGCTCTCTCTTTCCAGGTTTGAATACACAGGTATACTGCCAATGGTGTGCCTGGGCGTCTGCGAGAGCAGGCTGGCTAGTGATTGTGAAGAGACTAACACCTCACGTCCTCAGGAAAAGCAGCCTCCTTCCATCCTACTTTATACTCTACCTTGTTAACTTATGTGGAAAACACCTGCTCAGTCCTACCCAACATTGGTGCTTTGCAGGGGTCTTCAAACTTTTTAAAGTGGGGGCCAGATCACGGTCCCTCAGAGAGCTGGAGGGCCGGACTATATGAACTACTAATTCCTACTGTAACACCTTGGCTGCGCTCACTGCCCAAAAAACCTGGCGGGCAGGATCAGACTCCCCTGGGGGCTGCATGTGGCCCGTGGGCCGTAGTTTGAAGACCCCTGTTTTAAGGGATGGTCAAACACAGCCAATAGAAAGGCTGAAATACTGCCATTTGTGACAGTGTAGATGGATTTTATTGGGTCGGCAGCTAAGTAATTGCGGATTTTTTAAAGAAAATCAAAGACAATTTTTTCATGGAACTAAATAACTTTATTCTTTAATGTATTGCCCATTTTGATCAATGACCTTTTGCCATCTTTCAGGCAGCATCATAATCCCACGTTCAAAAAACTTCTGTTTTTTATTAGCAAAAAACTGAATCAGGTACGATTTGACATCATCATCATTATTGAAATTTTTACCATTCAAGGAGTTTTGTAAAGATCGAAACAAAAAGTAATCAGATGGTGCAAGGTCTGGACTATATGGTGGATGTGGCAAAACATCCCAACCAAGCTCCATTAATTTTTGCCGAGTGACCAAAGATGTGTGTGGCCTTGCATTGTCATGATGGAATACAACACCTTTTCGATTTGTCAATTCGGGCCACTTTTCTTCAACTGCATTGTTTAATTTCGTTAGTTGTTCAATGTAGACATCAGAATTGATCATTCGGTTGGGTGGTAAGAGTTCAAAGTAGACAATTCCTTTGTAATCCCACCAAACTGATAACAAAACCTTCTTTTGATGAATATCAGCTTTTGATGTTGTTTGAGTTGGTTCACCTGGCCTGCTCCACGATCTTTTCCGCTTGATATTGTTGTAAACAACCCATTTTTCATCGCCAGTTATCAGTCGTTTTAAAAATGGATCATTTTCATTACGTTTCTTTAGCAAATCGCAGCTGCTAATGCGTTGCGTTAACTGTGATTCTTTCAGTTCGTGAGGAACCCATGTATCGAGTTTTTGAACATAGCCAAGTTGTTTTAAGTGATTTTCAATGCATGTATGTGATACATGAAGCTTCTCTGCAATCTCACGTGTTGTACTGTGACAGTCCGAATTGATTATTGCTTTGATTAGGGCGTCATCAACTTCAACTGGACGACCAGAGCGTCTTTCATCTTTGAGTGAAAAATTACCAGAACGAAATTTGGCAAACCAATTTTGACACTGCCGTTCTTTTAAGGCCTCGTCACCATAAACAGCACATAACTTTTTATGAGCTTGTGATGCGTTTTTCCCTTGCGGAAATAAAAAAGCAAAATATGACGAAAATGTTCCTTTTGATTTTCCATTTTTCAACGAACGCCAAATAAAAACTACAAAACAGATCAAAAAACTTTTTTTACTGATTAACAGCTGAATAGCCAACTATCAAATACAAAATGTGTTTTACATTTGTACTATGTCTGCAAACCTAAAAATTCAACTGAAGCCATATATGTGTGAAACCCGCAATTACTTAGTTGCCGACCCAATAGGAGTATTGTGCTAAATGAAGTAAGTCAGATGGAAAAGGGCAAGAACCATAGGATTGCACTCATGTATGGGACATAAAATAGCAATAAATGAACAAAACAGACAGACAAACTCAAAGACCCAACAGAAGGGTGGTTACCAGAGGGGAAAGGGATTAGGAGAAGAATGCAGAGGGGAAAGGGAGTCCAATTTATGGTGAAGCGGGGAGACTAGACTCTGGGTGGTAAACACAAAATGCAGTGTACAGATGATGTGTTTTAGAATTGGACAGTTGAAACTTAAACACCATTAACATTGTCACCCCCATAAACTTATTAAATAGGAAAGTTTTTTGAAAAAAGATAGTGAAACCAAGCTAAAATATTATTACCTCAAAAACTAGGTGCAGTGTGCTGATGACCGGTATTGAGAAGGTTAAACAACACAGGGAACCCAGAAGGTTCTGATGAAACTACCTGGCTAGGTAAATCATGTTTTAATGACTTTGAAGGGCTGAAGAACATTTCCTCTTTGAACAGGGCTTGTTTGTGTTTCCCTAAAGAGAGCGCTAATCGTTTTAATGCATATATTGGCCCGATATAATTTTTCATGCCTAGTTAGCACTAACCTTGCTGTTTGCAGGCAGGTGGAACTATCTCAGATGGAACTGTTTCAACATGTAGATTATGCAAGTTCTAAAAAGAAGTTAGAAATGTTCTTTTGCTTAATTTTGTTTTAAAAAAAAAAACCCACAAAACTGGAAAATTAAAATTCAAAATATAGAGATTGAGAGCCGGACAGCCACTCTCATTCTTTGATACTTAAAATGCATTTTTTCCAGCAGAGCGAGACAGACAGTTCTCACCAATATTTGCTTAGATGTAGCCTCATTTACCAAAGAGCTCAGTCCACGACACATCTAAATCAATCAACCAGATACAATATTCAATATTTCTACTTATTTGTCTCTGCAATCCTGACCCCAAAACCTCCCAACAGCTACAGGACCAAAAGAACATTATAGGGTGAGGTCTAAAGCTTTCTGGCAAATACACAATTTAATAAAACATGATTTCTACTGCCCCAAGTTTTCTGGGTAAGCCTTATCTGCCTGGGGGTATATATTTAATAGCAATATTCATTTTCCGACATTTTCAGTGACAATTAATTATTCTAAACGTGGGGATGGACAGCAGCCATGTAATCACTCAGGAAATTTATATGAGCAGCGCTGGGGCTGGGAAGCCTGAGGTCCCTGGGGATTCTATTTTTGTGGCTCTGGCTTTCACATAACCAGTTACTTCAATTCAGATTTCTTTCATCTTAATTAGGACAGGCGACGTAATGACACAGTCAAACACATATGGTAGAATTAACAAACATTTGGGATGACTCTTGGATGCTGATCTGGTGGTATTTACTAGAATATATTGATTTGCACATGTAAAAATATTGGGCTGCGGAGTAGGACTTGCCACTGTGCCTTGAGGCAAGAGAATGAATATACTTTGGCTACCAGAACCCCATGGATAATCAGAAGCTAGGCCTTGTTTTACAAAGCACCGGAAAGCTGTGTGGCCTAACAGCCTGGAGCAAGGTTAGCTGGAACTCCCACTTGAACACTACTAGCTGAGAGACCATGCATTAGTCACTGAAACTCCCAACTCACACTTGTTATTTATGGGAAGTACATGAGATATTGTATGTAAAGAGTTGGGTACAAATCCTCTGTAGAGAGAACCATGAGTACCTGGATACCTACTGGACATATTTGACTTTCTTTACTCTGCACACTCCTGATTTCACTAACTTGAAGAAAGTTCTGGGAACAGTTCACATGGGAAGCCAAGCTGCCTTTGTGAAAAGAAAAAAAATGAAGTTATAAATGTTCCATGCCTTTCTCTTCTGCTTTAGAATGATGCTCCCCACCTCCTGGGGAGCAGTAATGGCTTGGCTCCTGGCAGCCTGAGTGAAGATGTCTGTGTTTCCTTCCCATTTCCTTCCATAAGAACGTTAGAAACGCCTTTTCTCTGGTATATTCAGAATCCCATACTCAGGAGAATAACAGCCTCAACCCCCAAAGACCATCTGGGAAAGAGGGTTGTTCTTTGTTCTTTACTTCATTCTATTCACTCTTTCTTCTACTTCTGATCTTGAGAACCATTACCGTGTGTGTGTGTGTGTGTGTGTGTGTGTGTGTGTGTGTGTACCTGGGGAAAAGCAACTACTGAATGTATGTTTATACAATAGATGTATTTTCAGCTCCCTAACTAGAAAGGCCTTTGAAAACAAAACTTTTAATGTAAAGCTGGCATTTTTATTCATAGTTTTCATTGAGTGCCTACCTCCAATAAACAAGTATTTATTTTTAAAGCATGCACTGCTATGCTAAGATAGTAATTATAAAATATACAAAGAGTAGACACTTTTAGAAGAAAGCAATTAAAAATGCAAATATAAATACTTCTAATGTTTTGTCCCACACTGCTGTGGGCTGTCTTATGGGCATGAACATGCATTTTGGAGACTACTGCCCCACAACACTGAGAAAGCCACCCCGGCCACCCAGGACCCACATGCATGTTCAGGATTCTTTTTAAAAATTTAGCATAGATTTTTTTCCCTTTTTTTTCTTTTTTTAGTTGTTGACAGTTTTACCATGTTCCCCACACCCTTTTCCCCTGCCACTCAGCCCCCACCCCACCCAAGGCCTTTTTATTTCTCACCAGCCTCCTGGCAACCATGCTGTCAATCCCTCCTTCCCCATGCACATTGTCTCTGTAGGGATCTAAGGGGACATCTGGGAGATGAATTTCTTACTTCACTTACACTCATGCCCTCCATAATTATTTTCTTGGATGTAAAGGGTGCACCAGTGTCCTGAATTTCCCCTCTTGGTAATAAATGCAAGAAGCCCTCAAAGGCTGTTGACTTACAAGGAGCTCACAGTCTGCCAAGTGTTTTCAATGTTAGGTGTGCTACATGGATTGGCTGTTCATGAAAGTCATGGGGAACGTTCTTTGCATAAGCAATCTGGCTTTTCATTCCAGGGTGCAGCTGAAGGTTCGGTAAAGAGGTGGTGGGGACAGGATGGGATATGTGGAACCTGGCTCATCTTGAGGATTTTTCAGGATCCCTTGCTGTAAATTGACACAAACATGTCACCAAGCTCTCTCACCAAACATGTGGGCCCTGCTAGTCTGAGAACTCTAAGATAGATGATTGTTCTTTTCAGGGAGTTTTCAGTCTTCCTTTTGAAGACAAAATATGGGCTGGAGAAACTAAACTATATTACAAGCAGCTGATAATGACAAGACACAGTAACATCATGCAGAAGAAGATCTGTCCCATTATCTGAGACCTGCCAAACCACATATGAGTCCATGGCTGCCCCAAAGACATATCTGGATTGCCTAGACTTGGTCACGCATACTGAACAGGGTGCTGGGCACAACCATGGCAGCAGGCCAAAGCCACTCTCAGTGAATAGGATCTACCTGGAAAGGGCAGACCACAAAGCAAAATTTAGCAAGTGGGCAGGTCTTATCAATAGAAGATTTTTCATCACAAAAAGCTAAAACATAAAAATCAATTGTAAAACAGCCTGCAACCATCCATTTCAGTAGCCATATCATATTACTGCACCACATTCTCAACCATAACTCTCCCTTCAGGCTCTTGGCCTCCATTGTCCTGCTCCATTACCTACACTGTTACTCTCTATACCCCACAGAGGCCACACCACACTCCTCAGGAGCCTACATCATAAGGATAACCCCTCTGTGGCAGCCACAGTTCCAAGCACTTGAGAGTCAAGGCCAATCATAATTAATTCTTAACATGTTCCCAAATGTGATCTTTTCATTTGCTTTCAATGCCCCCTAGGGAGGAAAATATGTAAACTGTCAGTGACATAGAAAAAAAGGAGAAAAGATTTATAAAGGTGTGAATGCTGAAAAATGTTTAAATTTCCTGAGGTTATTTCCTGGTCTGGTCTCCCTTCATTCGCAAAGAACATCAGCAATGTATTTAGAGACTATAAAACTGCAGTCTGCAAAGTTAACAGCTGTTGTACTCCAGGTCCCTTATAAGCCTCTTGTCAGTCAAAGACAGCTGCTCTAATTTAGACTGATACGTTTTTCTTTAGACAACTGAAATCCCCTCCTGATTGATCCCTCCCCTTCAATCACTGCCTCCTCAATCCATCCTTCCACACTGCTGTCAGTATCTTTCTGCAATGCAGATTGGATGATATTTTATCCTTGCTTAGATATTCTGATAGCTCTACTTACACACAGGTTACATTTCAAATTCATGAAATGTGGCATTCAAGTCTTTCTTACACTAGTCCCAATCAATCTTTCTGTCTCAAGATCCCTTGCTGTAAATTGACCCACTGTCCATCTGTTAACCCTACCATGTACCTTCTTGTGTCTCCTTACTCAAAATGGTTCCTCTGTTTAGAATACCTTCCCCCATTTTTTTTTTTTTTACCTGATGAACACCTCCTCTCCCTTCAAGTCTTAGCTCAGATCCTTCTTTCCTGTGAAGCCTCTTTCAAACACAAGCAAGCAGAGGTCCTCACTCTACTCTCTGTCCCCACCCACCTCCTACTTAGTCTTGCTGTGCACTCACCATTGGTATAGATGGATTCTTATCTACTTATTGTCATTCCTCCCTCTGTTCCTCTAGACACAGTGATACCCCAGGGCTACTCAGTAGACCATCCATGAATGATTGAACAGAAGGAACCTATTGATCTTTAAGGTTTCTTAATTCAGATACTCTCTTTCTGTTGGGTTCATATAATTGTTCTTTGCAGGTGGCCCAATCCACAGGTCTGAACATAGAAGACTCCAGATTCATTCAATACTTCTCTAAAAATATCTTAAATTAAATTCTAGGACATCCTGTAAATAAATGGAAAACCTCAAGCTGAAATAGAATGTAAAACAGAGCATCATTCAGAAAGTGTCCTTTATGGCTAAGTCTTCTTTCCTACTACATATATTGGCCACTATTTAGATGTTAATTCTACTTTCTATTTGCCATTTTTAGATGTAAGTTCTACTTTATGAATACATGTATGTGCCAACCAGATAAATCCTGGGTGAACCAGCTCCAAATTGGATTTACTAGCAGCTCTGCATCTGATGTTCTATGATTGAACCAGCCTTAGACATTGAAAATGCATTTAATGAGTCACTGACTTGGGTCTTGATTGCCTTTCCCCTCCCCCTACTTTTATAGGGACTCAGTGAAATCCAAGTTAAGGGTACTTAGCTGAAGGATGGATCCTGGAATTGAAATGAGGCCGCTTTAACCCATCCATGTCCAAGTTTATTCGTTTAATCCACAGAAAACTACCAGGAAGGTCTGAGTCCAAATTTCCATGATTTAATGATTAGAATTCACTTTCCCTTCAGCTAATAATTCATCACACCAGGGCCACATAAACCCAATGGCATTGGCCTGTTTTACAGAATAGTAACAAAGGCATACAGCCAGTTTTTTAAAATACTTTCTCCAAAATGAGCCAAATTACATTTGAAGCTCATTCCAAAACATGTTCCTTTTGACGTTTGTAAAAGAATGACTACTTGGCAAGGCACTATTAAGAGACAAGGGCAAAGTCTCCCCAAAGATTTTCAAATTTATTTTTTACATTAGTTAGTAAAGCGTTTGGCAAAGCAAATCGCAGTTTGACTTTAAAAACGGAAAGAAAAAGTATTGTGGGTGGGAACATCTGAAGAAATGTAATAATTATAGTATCTCATAATCCCTTGAGACCAATATTAAGTCCTACCAGACTTTAATATCTCTAAAAATAGAAATAATGTATTTACAAGTTAATCTAAGAGATACATTTTTCTATTTACTTAGAAGAAGAAAAAAAACTTCACACAAGTATATAAATATATACTTTTGCCCACCAGTATTTTCATTGAAAATATTTATTTTAGGGATTTTTATGTAATTATCAAACTGCCCCGAGTTAAATAACTAGGGTCTCAGTAGTTGAATTTGCATTCCTTCAACATCTGCTATTTTAATGATAAATCTAGAGTTTATTTTTCTCTCCCTTTGCAGACAAAAGAGGCAATGATCCATAATTATCCAAAATGTGTTCAGTTCAACTGGTAAAGGTTGGGACACTGGAGATTCCTTAACTGAGTTAGATCAATGGAGGCTATGATCCATTAGCTTGCTTCTGGCAATTGCCTATATAAAGTGCCATAAAGGAAGGCTAAATCCTTGTAATTAGAGACTGGATTATAGTGTGTTACCATGGGATATGCAATACTATCTAAGACACAGTAGTTGACAGAAATTACTTTCTAAATTCCTTGGTTTTCTTCCCTTTCTGTTATGGTAATTATAGCTGTGAATATTATTTCAGGAAGTGTTTTAATATTTCTGCAGTATTATACTACACTAGCCCATGTTTGATTACAATTTTTCATGATTTGATCTTAAAGTCTTCATTTAACAAATGTTTGTTGAGGATCTACCCTGCCCCTGGCCCTGTGCTGAGCTCTGAGGATATGAATATAGATGGCATGATATTAAGCTTCTACTACTTACATGTGGGTGGTGGGGAAGACATTTCTTGGTTTCCTATAACTGATCTTATTTTTCTCTAAAGTCTCCATTATTGCTGATGGCAGGTGATGGGGGCACCTAAAACATCCCATTCAAAGCAAATTCTATCTCTTCTGATTTCAAGGATCAAGCTCACCTTAGGGAATCTCTCTCCCTTTTCCTTCTTTCTTCCCCAAATGGTGTCAGTGACTGGCAGGAAGCTTGGGAAACTTCCTGGCCACCACCAGCCACATGAGGTTAGTGTGAAGCTTCTCCTTGGAGCTTGAAATCCTCCTGGGTACCCTGGGCCTAAGGAGTGAGTATTAGTCCTGAGAGTCCCGCAGACATCTCTGGTTACTGCTAATCTCTCCTTATCCTCTGGACAGTTTTACCACAGTGGGCAGGTTGGGGGGAAAGTGGAAATGGGTGAGCCTAGACACTCACTTCTGACTTATTTTTTCCTCTCTTCCTGTCTCCTGCAGAAAGGGAATCTATTTTCCCTCCAGTCTAAGGTGCAAGGTCACAATGGATTAGATTAGGGACACCACATAATTTATCATCCCAAGTATGATACTTTTGAAAGTAAAAAGGACGGATGGTTCTATGAATAATTAATTGTGCACCAAGCAACAGGTATAATCAAACCCCAACCTGGGAAACCAACATGAATGATCTCTAGTTAAGAAGGATCAAAATTCACCTATCCCACTTCCAGATTTAGTAACCATGCACAGTAAGATAGCAAGAAATCTCTCAGGAAAAACTTTGTGTATCCTGGAGTTCTTAAAAGAATGACTACCTGGCCCTGACCAGTGTGGCTTGGTTGAGTAGAATCCCATGCACTGAAAGGTTGCTGGCTTCATTCTTTTTCATGGCACATGCCCAGATTGTGGGCTCAGTCCCTGGTAGAGGGCATGCAGAAAGCAGCCAATCAATGTTCCATTCTCACTTCAGTATTTTTCTCTTTCTCCAGTTCCTTTCTTCTCTCTATAAAAATTCAATTAGAAGTCAAGCAAGAGAGGAGAGAGAGGAGAGAGGAGAGAGGAGAGAGGAGAGAGGAGAGAGGAGAGAGGAGAGAGAGAGAGAGAGAAAGAGAGAGAGAGAGAGAGAGGAGAGAGAGAGAGAGGAGAGAGAGAGAGAGAGAGAGAGAGAGAGAGAGAGAGAGAGAGAGAGAGAGAGAGAGAGAGAGAGAGAGAGAGAGAGAGAGAGAGAGAGAGAGAGAGAGAGAGAGAGAAGAAGAAGAAGAAGAAGAAGAAGAAGAAGAAGAGAGAGGAGGAGGAGGAGGAGGAGGAGGAGGAGGAGGAGGAGGAGGAGGAGGAGGAGGAGGAGGAAGGGAGGGAGAGAGGGGAGGGAAGGAGAGGGGAGGGGAGGGGAGAGGAAGATGAAAGAAAGAAAGAAAGAAAGAAAGAAAGAAAGAAAGAAAGAAAGAAAGAAAGAAAGAAAGAAAGAAAGAAAGAAAGAAAGAAGAAAGAAAGAAAGAAAGAAAGAAAGAAAGAAAGAAAGAAAGAAAGAAAGAAAGAAAAGAAAAGAAAGAAAGACCGCCTGTGTGTACTAATATGTATATACAAGAATCTGGTAACATCAGTAGCCATTGGCTGAATCCAATAATCCAATCAGTGGAAGAAGTAAGTAGCTTTTCATGGGGACACTTCCAGGTTTTGAGTAAATTGTGTAAGAAAAGCATTCCCAGCAGATGCACATGCAAGGAGCCATTCTCCCTGATTCCTGGGAGTCATAGCATGCTAATCCCTCCTCCACCGCAGGCAAAACTTGGTCATGTTGGCCATCGCCATCTTAGTGCGAATGAGTTGTTCTGACTTTCCTGAGAACAGAATTTAATTAAAGGAAAAGAGATGGAGCCTGAGAACTAGAGCCACTTGAGACCAGAGGGAGCAAGAGAGAATACCATTAGAAAAGGAAAGGTGTACAGAAAGGGGAAAGAGGAACACTGAGACAGTTGGGAAAGATAGATATGTGCCCCCAAGATTGTACATCTCTGCCTAGGAAAAGAGCAGTTGAGCTGGTTGTCAGCAGCATTGCAAATTATGGCTCCCATCTCTCTGTCTCACCTCAAATTGTACTGTTCCCCTCTTCACAGTGGCCTCCAGCACACCTCCTTTCTGCTCCTCAATCTTGTCTCACCTTTAGGCCTTGCTAATCTCTCTGCCTAAAGCTTTCTTCCACAAGATCTTTCCGAGGCTGCTCCTTCCTATCCTCAGGTCCCTGCTCAGATGTCACCTCTTCAGAGGGGCTGTTGCTGATCACCTCGTCTATCCCATCTTCCAGCTTCATACTTTCAGAGCACCTCGCATTTGTTGAAGCTATTTTTATGCCTACTTGTTTACTGTGAGCCAGCCTACTAGAATGTAAGCTTCCTGAAGTCAGGAATTTGATGTAGTCCTTGAATCTAAAACAGTGCCTGCCTCAACAGTTGGTGCTCAATAAACATGAACTGAGTGAATCTGTAAGCCACTTTGTAGAATGATTTATTTATGTCCGTAGCTCCTTGCCCACAGTAGCTCAAGTGTTTGTTGGATTGAATTTCTCCAAAAATCTCTCTTGACCCAACCTTCTTTTCCAGGGTTTCTCTTTCAAACTTTCCTTTCCATTCCCCTTTCCAAACCCTTAGCCCCATACCCCTATAGCATGTAGTGAACATGGTCTGTCAAGGCCCCATTGGTCATCAATCGCCAATCTGCAGATCACACAAATTATTTAATTTTTTTCCCTTTTCTCAAAAGAGCAAAAAATGATAAAAATCAGTTTTGTGTATTTTAAACAATGTGAACTGTACATTTCCTTCTGCCTACTTTCCCCCCTGTGGTTTCTGTAAGAAGGCTGCTTGGGAGAGGAGTGAGATGAGTGGCAGTTCACCACCTCCCACTGCTGCCATGGCATCAATCACAGAGAGACTGTGGAAAGCTACAGCTAGGGGTGGGCGTGGAGGGGGAAGTCCATAAAAGACATCAAGAGGATTTGGATGCCTAGCAAGAGCCACAGAAACTCGTTTTCTTTCATCTCTAGGCCTCCAAAGTGTGCCCAAGCCAGGCAGAGACCCTCTCCCTGCCCGTCTCTCTTGAAATAGCTAACTGTTGGCTCATTTCGGATAGGCAGGACATGTGAAGGCAGCGAGGGACAGTGGAAGGAGCACATACTTCCACAGCAGAAAGAATTCCATTTCTGCCTGCCATGTGCGAGATGGGTGGGATCTTGGCCTGTTATTTAACCTCTCTCAGCCTCCACTTTCTCATGAATAAAATGAGCACAAAAGTGTCTACTTAGAAAGACTGTTGGCCTTTATATGCAGGAATTATGTGTGAAAGCACCTAGAATAATGCGAGCATCTAGGTGGTTTCCAGTTTTTGGTGATTACAAGTAAAGCTGCCTATATGTTATGTGTGAACATAACTTTTCTTTTCACTTGGGTAAATACCTAGAAGCGGAATTGTTGAGTCATATGGTATGGGCATGTTTGACTTTACAAGAAGTTGTCAAAATGTTTTCTAAAGTGCACTGTACCATTTTGCATTTCCACCAGAAATATATGAAATCTCATTTGCTCTTCATCTTTGCCAGTACTTGGCATTGTGTTTGGTTGTGGTTCTGCCTTTAATCTTATCCATTCTAGTAATTGTGTAGTGCTATCTCATTATAGTTTTAATTTGTTTTTCCCTTATGACTAATGATGTTGAGCATTTTTTCATATGGCTCATTTGCCCTCCAACTATTTTCTTTGGTAAAGTGTCTGTTCAGTATCTTGGCCATCTTTTACTTTTTTTTGCAGGTATTTTCTTCCAATCTGTGGCTTGTCTTTTCATTCTTCTCACAGTATCTTTCATGGAGCAAAATTTTAAATTTTTATGAAATCCAATTTTTTAATTTTTATGGACCAGCTTTTTTATACTATTTCTAAAGCTTCCTGCCAAACCTAATGTCTCACAGATTTTCTCCCATTTTTTCCCTTAAGTTTTGAAGTTTTAATTTTTACATTTAGATCTATGATCCATCTGAGTTCATTTTTATATGAAGTAGGAGATTTTTATCTAAGTATATTATATATTATATATATTATCTAAATATTATATATATACACACACACATACAATTGTCCCATTTGTTCCAGCATCATTTCTTAAAAAGACTATTTTTTTTCTTTATTTGATTGTTTTTGCACTTTTATAAAAAATCAATCAGTTGACTATACTTGTGTGGGAGCATTATTTCTGGCTTGTCTGTTTTGTTCCACTTAGTGTCTATGCTGTTCCACTTAGTTTCTATTCTGTTCTATTTATATATGATTCATTCCTTTTGATGACACCGCACTGACTTGATTACTTTAACTTTATATTAAATCTTGAAATCAGGTAGTGTGATTCATCAGGTAGGGTCATTCTAATTTTGTTCTTTCTGAAATTGTTTTGGATATTCCAGTTCCTACATCTTGGCCATGTAAATTTGAGAATCACTCTGATATTTATGAAACATTGCTAGGATTTAAATTGGGATTATATTTACTCCACAGATCAAATTGAGAGGAATTGACATCTTAACAATGTTGAGTCTTACAATCCATAAACATGGCATCTCTTCATTAATTAGGTCCTCTTTCATTTTTTTCTTCAATGTTTTGTAACTTCTAGCATACAAACAGTGCCCAGATTTGGATAAATTTTTAAATAAATATTTTACTTTTAGGGTGCTACTCTAAATAACATTATTCTTTTCAATTCCAAATGCCAGTTGTTCATTGCTAGAAATACAATTAACTTTTATATCTTGACCTTATATCATTTAATTGGACTAAATTATTACTTCTAGGAGCTTTTTCATAAATCTTTGGAATTTTTCTATATAACAATCATGCTGTCTTCAGTAAGAGACTGTTTTATTTGTTCCTTTTTAAAATCTGCATGCCTTTGATTTTTTTTAATGCCTTATTGTACTATGATATTAAATAGGAAAGTTGAGTCTTAATAGTCAATCTAAACACAAAAGAATTAAAACTAATATAATATATAACTCTGGAAGTTTACATCAAGAAGGTAAAAAAGGCTTCTCAGACTTACTCATGTGAGCATTCATTTAGTCAGTGAAATGTTTATTTGTACCTCATGGTGCAGACTGTTATGAGGAAGTCAAATATAAACCAGGCATGGATCCTAACATCAAGTATTTGTAGTTGTGGAATGGCAGTAAAGCATGAACAATAGTTACTACATACAGTTAAGAAGATGAGAAAGTGGGTTAGATGAACAGAGAAAGAACAGAAGAGAATCTAGAAGCAGAACAGGTAAAAAGTCATTTGTCATAAAAGTATGACCTGGTAGTGCTGTGAAGAAGCTAGGATGGGGGGGTCAGGGATGTGCAGAAGTAGGCTCTTCAGGATTTACTGATTGCAGAGGCCAAAGAAGAGGGGGAAACAAAGGAATCTTTGGGAATTAAAATGTATTTTTGGAGGGAGGGGAGAGGGGAGCCACAGATTGGTATTCCAAATTTGAGGGATGTGTGTACTGCAGATTCAGATGGTGGGCTGGCTGGAACTAAAGGTTAAGATCTAAACATAGAAGTAGACCTTGGTCATGATTCTCCCTCTCACGCCTGCCCAAGGCAGTGAGTCTGTAAATACTAGAAGGCTGGCCTTGGCCCTCCCATTGAAGCAGGGACATAATTAGCTGGAAAGGCAGGGGAGAAGAGGAAAGGTATGAGTAGGGTTAGGATGCATCCTGCCAAGCAGGTTCCCAAGATCCAGCCCCTTGTAAAATTAGAAGAAGGAGACGTCCTAACACCTCCATTGGATGGGAGAAGAGTGAAAGGCCACAATGTTTCCTGTGTTTCTTCTCTCAGAGAGAGCGTAGAAACTCATTTTGCAGAAGAGGGAACCTGTGTGAGGTGAATGAGATTCCCACAGCAACCAGGAGCTCGCAAAGCTTGGATCCAAACCTGTGTCTGTCTGGTAACAGCTTGCACTTAGAGAGTATTTACCATGTGCCAAGTACTATCTTACACGCGTTTTTCCTCACAATCACCCTCTGAGGTAGTTTCTATTATTACCCCGGTAACAGATGGGGCACAGAGAGGTTCGGTAACTTTCCCCAGGTTTCACTGATAGTGAGGGATAGAAGCACTTCTGCACTATTTGTACTTGTGCTGGCCTGTGATTTCCAACAAACCATACAGCCTTCTTTATCCACAGCAAGATGATAGCATTAGAACACCCACTGTGAGCATCATGGAACACCTACTATGCACCTCACACTGTGCTAAGCAGATGTCTCAGTCCCTTCCCTCACAGATCTATCTCAGTATGAAAGGAGAAAACCTCAAACACAATGTGTGTAACATATTCCATGATGTATGGCACTCTGACAGCAGATCTCAAGGCTATGGACACAGAGAGGAAATAGGCATGAATTTTCTGTTCCTCTGTCAAGGAAAGCAGAAGGCAAACTAATGTATTATGGCTGAAAGCATTTGCTTTTGATTAAGTGGCTATTTAAATACCAACCTGCCTTTCACCCAGGCTCCTGCCTCAGTCTGCATTGCGCTGCTGACTTTGCTTTCTAAAGAGAAAGAAACTCCCCCACAGTAAGTGGAATTGAAAAGATGTGGAGCATGGGACTCCTCCTTCTGATGCTTTTGTTTGTTTCATTTGCCTTTGAAAACTGCACATCTCATTATAGTGGGAACTAATCATAGTTCTCATTACAGTGTGGATGCCAGGGAAGGCTAGACCTTTGCTTCAGCAGGTGTGAGTATGATATTTATATAGGAAGATGATCATTCTGTTGTGAAGAGAGAGGTGACCCTGGGCAAAATTAGGAAGGGGGCAAAGTATATTCTTCCCTTTGGGGACTTGCTTCTTCTATTCCACCTTCATTCCCCCTTCCATTTCTATCAGTATTTCAGTGCTTTCTCTCTTGATTATACCTTCAAATACCTCCAAGCTGATGTAAGAACAAAGGTCTGAAAAGCCTTCCCACTAAGGTGTAAATGATAGGCAGGCCTCTCAAATGAGGGCAGCAGAGGGTGCCCTGGGGCACCCAGTTAAGCCATGGAGCCAAATGGTACTTCTCTAAGATAACAAACTTGCTTGAAGATTTAAGAAGGAAACATTATTTTCTATTCAAACAAACAAATATATATTCCATGGAATATGAAATGGTTGAGTAGATGAACTACATTAAAGTTAAATGTTATAAAATATTGTATGTGAGGCCAGCCACTTCTTGCTAAGACCCCGGGGTCTTGGGGTGGGCAAATGCTATTTGCCTCTGTCCCAGAGAGCAAGCAGGCAGCCCCTGCTGCAGGTGGGTGGATGCTTATATACAAGAAGAGATAACACAAGCACTGGGATGAATTTGGAATTAAATCCAGCAGGGCTTAAGAAATATTTTTTAATTTACTAAAATTAAACAAATTGGGATATTAAATGCCAATACTATAATTTACATTATACACATTTTAAATAGTAGGAATTGGGAATTGCATATGTAATATTGCTTTCAAATATGTTTTAGGATTGTCTCTCCTCTCATTTGAAAAAAAAGATCTTTGTAAACTCACGTTGCTTTGTGGCAGATGGATGCCCCAAGAGGCATTTTAAAAACAACCTTTATCTTTCATCTGCATCCAAGATTCTTCATGCATAGATCCCTCTAGCATTTCATTGAAACCTACAGACTACTCAGAAAAAGAGCTTTTAAATACACAACAAAACATACAGGAGTCCATTCAATTGAAATACAGTTCAAAGTATTTATAATCCAAATTTGCAACCCCATGAAACATGCAAATAACTTTCTAATTTCTGAAGCAACTGAGACAGAAAACTACCTGTAATTGATTGATAGCAAAATCATGGGTAATGTAAATACTTCTTGCCTATGGTCATACTAGAAGGAAATGGTACATTTTAGTTAAGTTGGTGAAAAATGAAAATGTATTTTTTTTTCTATCCCAAGTTCATCACCCATCCCTTCCAAATTATATGCCCCTGAGTTAGAGGTTCTAGATTCTTCTGATTTAAGAATGAGTTATTGATTTCCAGCTATTCTGGTTGCTTTGGATACTTGAGATAGAAAAATAGAATCAATAACTAGACCTGAACGAGTATTTCTCAATCCCCACCTCACCCATGCAGAACTCACAAGTTTGGATAATGCTACCCACACAGCATCATGTCCCATCTTCATTTCCCCCTCCTGGTGACTCCAAAAGAACTATTCTAAATTCCTCAAACCCACATGACTTCTCCGAACTTTGCCAACAAATTGCCACCTTCTCCTTTGCCTCTCTTACCTATCTTTATCTCCTAGTTCCTACTTTTCTAATGATTTCCAGCAAAATGACTCACGGAGCATTTAATAGATTTAGGATAGTTGCAATATCTAAGCACGAATCCACAAAGTAAAAGGATCATGAGATCGGGGAGTGTGGGCCTCCTATCAGCTTCAGTAACTTAATTCAATGGTGGAGATATTACTTTTCATAGGAAATAAAGAAAGGCCCAAAACAAGGAGCACTTAGAGCACTTATTGAACAGTGAAATGTGCTGGGACTAGTGCTGCATTTATATTTTCTCAATCTCAAAAAAAAAAAAAAAAAAAAATGTGGGCTATTAAGGTTTCCATTTATGAATGAGTAAAGAGGCTTACCAAGGCTAAGTAATCTACCCAAGGTCACACACAAGCATTGTTTCTGCACCTCCGCTCTCCTCAGTCAACCCAGCTACACTCCCATCCACAGCACCACTGAAGTGACTGCCACAGAAGTCAACAGCAGGCCATGCTGCTGAACCGTAAGGGCACTTCTCTGCCCTCCCAGTACTGGACCTCCCCACCCTGTTGAAACCATCTCCACATTGGCTTCTACACCGACACTTTCCTGGTGTCCTTCTGCATCTGTACCACTCCTTCCTATGCGGCTGCCTGCTGCCACCTAGGATGTTGGAGCTCCTCAAGGCTAGGTTTGTGACTTTCTTCTCCAGCTGAGCATGGTCTCCTTTGGCAGTTGACTCCAGCCCATGGCACCTGTTACCCTAGACACCTAGAAAATGTCTCTCCGCACTCTGAGCTCCAGGCAACTAGCTAGGATATTAATGCATGTTTGCCTACATGCCCAAATATGAGTCAAACCCTCTGTTTCTCAAATGAACCCTAATCTAGAGAAATGTACCCCTCTTCATCCAGCTGCCCAAAAATCTGAGAATGACCCATTACTCCTACCTTCTCTTTCAGCCTCATTTTCAACCAAACACAAAGTCTTACAGATTTTAATGGATCAGAATATCTGGAATCTTCCCCATTCTTCTATGTCCACTAAATCCGATTTTAGGGTACCATTATTTCTCATCAGGATTTCCAAAGCAACCTCCTATCTCCTCTTCTGGCATCCCTTTAACCTATTTTTGCTGTGGGTTCTCCCCAGTAGTTTTCCATTACTCCTTCATAGTAAGACCAAAATTGGTAGCATAAACTAATCAGGAAGGCCCTGTTTGATTCACTTCCTGTCACTCCCCCAGATTCATTTGGAGTCACTCTGCACTCTACTCTTCCACTGCCCTGTATTCTTTCACTTCTTCAATTTCTCATGCTTCTTCCAAACTGCTGTTCGCTCGGCTCATCATGCTGATTCCTACTCCTTTTATTAAGTAACCTCCTACTTCTTCATTGGTTCTCAGATTACATGCTGCTAGAGAAGCTTTTTATAACCATCCAGCCAATGTCAGCTTCCCCAACATCCCAATTTTACACTTAGGGGCTCACTGTCCTTTTAATTAGGATTATAATCAAATAACAAACTCACTATGTAACATCATACCATTCCCCTTTCTTTGGTGTACACTCCATGAGAGCAGCAATTATCTGCTACTTAGCCCACTCCAATACCCTAATATGAGGCTTTGTATATAGTTGAAACTTGGTACATCTCTACTGAACTAATTAATTAAGTGGAAGTCTCTTTTTTTTGCCATACTTTTCCAGACTTTTTTAGAATGATACAGATCAATAGGTGATTTTATATGTTCAAAAAAATAAGAATTTACATAACAACTGACAAATGACTTAAACCTATAACTCAAAGAATCTAAAAGAAACACATTCTACTGTCTTCCTACTTCAATAAAAAGTTAAGAATGAAATAAAATTCCATTGTGCTATTTGTCAGTGCCTGCCATCAAATGCTTGGCTTTTTGGTTTCCAAATGAGTCATTATTCACTTAACAACAGTGATGAATGGTGCCTTCATAAGAAAGCATATTACAGGTTGAAATCACCTTCCTGGCAATCACAATGTATGTTCCTGGGCAACCATCAAAAGCAGCTGACTAGCAAATGAATATTTTTTTTGTACTCTGGATTTTTAAGGAAAGCTTAAATGTACATTTCTTGTTTTTGAAAATTTTTCCATACCTCAGATTTGACTAGTAATTTCCAAGTGAGGCACCCCATGACAGCAGAGTGTGAGTTAGAGGGATAGAAAGGTGTTTAAGTAGAGTGAGACAGCAGATGATGTAATGATCTGAGCACATGAAAGCGGGTCAAATCAAAACATTTCTGCCAGCCTGGCATGGCCACCAGAACCCCTTACATGGGCTTTTAGTTGTCCCTGTTGTGTCAACCTTAAATCAAATGCAAGGTAACTATTTTAGCTAACTACATTTCTTCTTCAAGCTACTTACAACTGAGAATAATGTCTAAAATGCAAGTATTCAGAAGCAATCAATTTAAAACAACACATTTGGGCTGCTAATCTGCTGTTAGAATCTGTGATTTGTAAAGGAATGGTGAGCATAAGGATGGCTTGCGATGCTGGACCTACATGATGCTTTATTTCAGTTCTCAATGCTTCATTATTGCCTTAAAATCAAAGAAAGCCTGATGGATGCACAAAACAACACCAGGAATTATATATAGTTAATGCCTCTGCCATTGCCCTAAAATAAATTCAGCCAAATATTCACTAAGTAATAGACCAGGCTCCAGAAAGAAAGGAGAAATACCACTGCTGAGTTCTCAGAAGCAATATCCCTTCTCTAGGTAACTCTTTCCTGAAGTTTTGATTTAAGACTGAGAGTTTCCAAAATTTGACTCACAAAGCTCAATGTCCCATGTCCCCACACTGATGTCATCCATTTCTAATATTAGCTGCGGAGCAGCTCAGGTTCACCCGAGAAAGATGAGCTTTTATTTTGACTTAAACAGGAACAGATACTAAAAATGAACATGCTGAGGCTTCCTTCTGATATATCTGACACGGTTAAAATAGTTAAGTCCATGCACTGGAACTTGTATTTTGAGTCAAACGTGAAAGGAATTCAATCTAATTGGAAATTGGATGTGCATTTTTATGCAGCCTCAATTGTGCAAATGCGGAGGAATTAACAAATAAAATGAGCCCAAACTGGTTTGGCTCAGTGGATAGAGCGTCGGTCTGCAGACTGAAAGATCCCAGGTTCTATTCCGGTCAAGGGCATGTACCTTGGTTGCGGGCACATCCCCAGTAAGGGATGTGAAGAAGCAGGTGATCGATGATTCTCTCTCATCGATGTTTCTAACTCTCTATCCCTCTCTCTAAAAAAATCAATAAAATATATTTTTAAAAAAGAAATAAAATGAAGACCTATAAAGCTATTTGTTGTGCAGTGTCACACCAAGATCATAAAGTGCTCACAAAAATTCCATATGGTGAGATAATGAAGGTTCCCGGGCATCTGTTCTAGCCCAGCATGATGTGTAAACTTGGCCGTTGTGGGTGGTATAGCTACACAAACAGGCTTTGGAATGATATATGTTGTACTCGTTACTCAAATGCATCCAGTAGGTGCATCCTATTGTCCAGCAGAGCTTAAATAGATCAGCATAGCTGGACAATCGCCACGTCTCCAGTGAGTACTGCACAGACCTAAACCCAGGCAGGAGGATGCAGATGTGCCATTTGGAACTGTGGAAATTGTGTTGGAATTCCATGCCATGAATTGGAGGGAGCTAATTCCTCCTTCCCTGTCCATCTGCAGAGTGAGAGGCAACATCACGTGCTGAGAGTGCTTTATGAGATAAGAGTCTCACAAAGATACGCAGCACTAAAGAGGTATGGCTTGTACACAGAAAATGCCTTTCATTTTAAAAGCAACCACCTGAATGCGGTAACCATTCCCTCTAGGGTGAAGATATTTTTTAAAAAGAGTTAAAGGATATAAAAACACCGTGGCTCGTGGAAACCAGTTTGGCTCAGTGGATAGAGCATCAGACTGAGGACTGAAGGGTCTCAGGTTCAATTCTGGTCAAGGGCATGTATATTGGTTGTGGGTGCATCTCCAGTAAGGGGGTATGCAGGAGGAAGCAGGTCGATGTTTCTCTCTCATCAATGTTTCTGGCTCTCTATCCCTCTCCTTTTCTCTCTGTAAAAATATCAATAAAATATAAATTAAAAAACAAAACAAAAAACCATCGTGGCTCAGTGCAGAACCTATCACCACCACACCTGAACTTTTCTTACGGTGCAAAATCTGCTAAGACTTTCATTCCAGAAAAGCTGGCCTGGGAGTTTAAGCAGCGGTGGCAAAAAATGGGCCATGTTTAGTACTTGCTACTTTGCAGTTTGTTTTTGCTGACGGTTCTCAACCTCCTCAATTTGGTCCTTCAAACCCATAGCAGAGTGATTATTATCTTCCTAAGTCATTGTCATAGGTCAGGTCTCCCCACCTTCTGTGCCCAGTGACATAACCTTGCCCTATTTGAGCTTGTGATAAAAATGTCGTGCGTGCTCTGCATAATTTTCTGTACCATGTCCCTCCTTCCTGTTGTTCTCAGAATCATTGAATGATCTTAAAACAAAATAAAAATCCTTACCTAGATTTCCCCCTCCCCACATAGGTATGCAAATACAATCCTGAGATAGTAGTCTCCTTCCCATGTACTCCCAAAGACCCTGGGCCTGCTTTCTCCCTGTATCCGCATGACCCGGACACTACTTGGAATGTGCCCACCTCGCCATAAATCTTTGCTGACTCATCAGTGTTGAATAAGTCTACCTGGAAGACTGTTCATCACATTTACGTATATGCCTTTGTTGTCATTTTTTATTCTCCTCACTATTTAGCTTTTGCTCTTAATTCCCATTCTTAAAATCAGATCTTCTGGTTGCACAGCCTGTAGTTTTCTGAGAAACTACTAAGAGAATAATATTTTTGATGTACAAGTGTAATTTAAAAATAAATAAAATAGATAAAATAATAACTTCTTATACAAATTATTTTCATGGAGAGGTCTGATTATTTTTCTCTTAGTATAGCAATTCAAAATATTTTTCACAACCCCCTTCATGCAAGAGTTTCCTTTCAGGTGGACATATCCAATTCATACTGGAAAACTCAGCACTGCTGCTGAAACCAGTTTGGCTCAGTGGATAGAGCTTCGGTCTGCTGATTGAAAGGTCCCAAGCCTGATTCCTGTCAAGGGCATGTACATTGGTTGAGGGCACATCCCCGGTAGGTGGTGTACAGTAGGCAACTGATCGATGTCTCTCATCGATGTTTCTAGCTTTCTATCCCTCTCCCTTCCTCTCTGTAAAAAAAATCAATAAAATATATATTTTTAAAAAACAAAACGAAAAACTCAGCACTGTGTCTGTGAAGGATGAGCAGAGGCAGAAGGCACCAAAACTAACTGTGGCTTGCTGTTGTGTACTGTACAACACTTGAGCAGACGTTGTCATGTCACAGGCCCATAACAGTGATATTGGATGAATGACAATCTTAATGTCCCATCCTTCTTATGAAGAACTTGAACCCCATAGGAAGGAAGTGACTTCTCCAAGATTAGCTAGCTAGTTGGGTAAATGGGATAGAAACCAGGCTCTTTCAACTCCGCAATACAATGCACTTTGGATTCTGCTATCAAATTAAATGTGTTGCTTAGGTGATTTTGTAATCGATAACAACAAGTAGAGGAAAGAAAAATGGTGCAAAAATGAGAGCACAAAATACTAACTCTGATCCAGGGAGGACCCGGAGGAGCTGAGCAGGGCTACCATTGGATACGTTTGTGGGTGCTGTTTTGTTTGGGGTGGGGAGGAAAGTTGTGTTCTCATAAATGCATCTGATTAGAATATAAGGGATGTGGGTGCTTGAAATATAAGGGGGATAACTTTGTAAATGATGTTTGTCTAACCACTGTTATATACCTGAAACTGATAACAAAATAATATTGAATATAAACTGTAATTGGAAAAGAAAATTTAAACAACAAAAAGGGGTGCAATTTTCTGCCAAGTTTCTGTTATTTAAGCTTCACCTCCTCACTTTGAACCCCCTACTAAATTCTATGAGGCATCCTCTCTGAGAATTTGGTTTCTGCTTTGACAGCAGTTAGATGATGGGTTCTGTCTGGGACTCCATGTACACACCTTCCAATAAAGACTAGAGTCCTTGCTTAGAGAGTGAAAATATATTTCCTTGCCCTGGTAAATTTTCAGTGTTGAAAAGCAAAGGTGTTAATGAGGGGAAAAACAATCATTTACAAAAGGACTGTCTTGCTTTCTTATACCAATTTTATGTAGCACTTTATAAAAGATAATATAATTTATTTTAATTAGCCTGAAGGATTTTGTATTTGTTCTTTTAATAATCTCCATCCACTAGTGATAATACTCTACTTTGGAGATTAGGTTGTCAGTTACTCAGCCAACAAATATATATTAAGGGTTCACTGGCATCAGGCTCTGCCAATGAATTACTAATAAATAATGAATGACTGGTTGGTTAATGAATAAGATATAGATCTTGTCCTCAAGGAACTCAGATTCTAGAATGAGTAAGACAATTTGTAAGCAAATTAATAAAAACTATCATTTGGGGCTGCAAAGCTGTTTACTGGAGACATTTGTTCTTGTGCTGAGCTTGAGCAACTTCTGAGCTCCTAGTGCAAAACAGAAATGAACAAGAGCGTCTCCCCAAGGCCACAGCCTGTGCCTGGGGCCCTGTCTCTACCACAGCTCTAGTCAAGCACCATGTCATCAAGGTGAGAAAGAATCCTCATGGTTAAATGTACACAGTGCCCTCGAGGAAACAATGACCACATTGTTCCTTTGTTTTTATTCCAGGAATCTTGGAAAATCAGGACTCAGAGTTTCTTGCTTGGGTCTTGGTAAGTACTCATGGTTTCATGTAGGGTGGGCTGGGAGGTGGAAGGTTGGGGAGGATACTATAAAGTGATTGGTGTACAAGTCAGGACCCCATTTAAGGTGAGAAGGGCTTTGTGACCAGCCTTGTCTCATTCCTCCTTCTGATCCTTTCCTGCCCAACACAGTCCCTTGCCTCTCAGGCCCAAGGGGGCCTGGTGCCCATGATGCCTTAGGGGGGCATCCAATAGAAATAAATCTGATACTAATGCACACCCTAGAAGAAGACTCAAGTGTTACTTCCAATTAGCAAATGGGAAGGACCTCATAACATTTGTGTACTAAGTTTACCTATAGCTTATCTGAACTTTTTCTATCCTTATTTTCTCTTTGCCTAATTTCTTCATGGATTTTTCTGTATTGTTATGTATTTTAGATTTTAGATTTTTTTATAATCTACCTTAAATACTGTGATATACATGTGAAAGTTCAGGGGAAGATTTCTTGATTCCTATTGAATGGAAGAGTGGAGACCAGGGAAAGAATGGTAATGAATAAATAAGAGATAGTGGCAACAAATTCTGCCTCCTTTCACTGTATTTCAAAGATATTAAGGTGAATGAGGCCTAAATTTTTCTGATTCATTCTGATGATCTGATTTGGAACCTAAGGGTGGACTTTATTCACTCTAAGTCTAAGGGAACTTGCACTTGCTTAATTTATAGTTCTGATCTTGTTACTTTTCACCTCTGTTTGAAAAGAGACTCACTATCAGGAATCATCTAGCCTTAGTTTTATGAGAATGTGCTTAATGGTAAATAATTAATCACTATCTATTATTGAAAGAAACTCCCTATAAATACAAATTATGAAATATGATAATTTAAGAAAATACAAATTAAGAAATATAGTAAAAGATCATTGACCAATTATCTCATAGAGTCAGTTTCTAGGGCAGAAAATAATTTAGTCAAGAGTACATAGAAAATTCCACCAAAGATCCTTAAGACTAAAAAATTGCAGGTGTCCATGAAGTGCTACATGTAAATGAATGTGTGGAGGGCAGAGAGCAGTGTTTTAAAACCCCATGTGTGTGCGTGGAGGGGTGAGCTTTGGAACAGACGATTCAGGAGCAGAAGTCCTAACTTGAGCTCCGAGCTTCTCCGAGAGCCTGAGCACTTGTGATAAGACACTGTGTGAAAAACAGGAGGAAGCATGGAAGTTCAGGGGCTGACTGGCTTCACTCAGAACAGGTTAACAGAGCTTGACAGCTTGAATAAGCATTCTTTAAGAACTGCTCTGAGCTACCTCTGTAAGCCAGAGGAGACAAAAAAAATTCAGAGAAAGGAAAAATGCACCTGCCTTAGATAATTAGTCATGCTCTGCAGACCCCAGCTGTCCAATCCAGAGGAAGCTGGGTTTATTGCTGTGGATTTGGGATGTCAGCAAAATCACAGCCCATGTTCAACCGAGGCTTTGGAAATTAAGCATCATAGTTCCAAGTTATCACACAATTATATTGGAATACTCTAAAGGCCATAGTTTAAGCTAACCATTCTGACTTTCTTCTCTATGAGAGGACAGGATGGGAACTTCTAGCTCTGACAAGCTTTCTTTCAATGAAATAGGAGCATGTGTAAATGAGAGCGGGCAGGTGAAGTAACTCGAGGATAAACTGAAAATACAATACATTTGGAGGAATAAACTCTGCCAGTAAGCGAAATGGGTAAAAAGAATTAAATGGCCAAACCCACCTGTGGGTTGCTTTGGCTGGCCTGTTTATAAATACACTGATGGAAAAGAGTAAATCCACAAAAGAGTGACTGAAAATTGCCTCAGTCTAGTGGAAGGTGGGATCATCTTCTCAGAGAGGAAGAATAGAATTATGTACTCATTCATTCATTCATTCATTCATTCATTCTGAGCAAACATGTAGGAAACCAGGCACTATGCTGGTTATGGGGGATACGTGGGTGAAAGCAGCAAGGCCTCTGCTTCAGATTGCTCCCAGTTTAGTAGGATCAGGCATGCAAACACAGACAGTGCCAGAGTGGAGAGTCTGGGACGAATCGAGCACAGGGAATTTGGGACAGCTTCACAGGGAAGGTGCTATAGAGCTGAGACTTAAAGGGAGTTATCAAGCAGAGAAGGTGGTGGAAAAAGAGGGCAAATAATTCAAGTCAGAGGGATCAATGTACGCAAGTACCAGTTGGGGAAACGTTAGAATATTATGAGTGCATGGTGCTCAGGTACCTTAAGAAATGAGCTAGAAAGGAAAGGTGGGCCTGATGGAGAGAGCCCTTGTTTGCCTTGCTTAAGCATTCAGCTCTTGTCTTCCAAGTTCCTCCAAGTCCTAGGGCCCCAAGGTCTCAGGGCCGCTTGGAGGAAGAGAGACAAAGTTCCACCTCTCTCCACCTCCTCCTTCCATCACCACAGCCTCCATCCAAGTGGCTCTTTTTAAAAAAAAAAAAAAAAGTAAACTAACTTTTTAAATGTAAAATTTTAATGTAATAAGTAATAACCATTTTTAGAGCAAAACTGAACAAAAAGTACAGAAAGTTCCCCTTCTCCCACATACATATAGCTTCCCCCACCATCGACATCCCACACCAGAGTGGTTGGTACATTGGTTACCATTTTACATTGACACATCATTAGCACCTAAAGATTATAGTTTACATTCGTTATATGTATAACTCTTGGTGTTGTACTATAAGTTTGGTAAATGTATAGTGCATGTATCCACCATTATATTATCATACAAAATATTCCCTGCCCTAAAAATCCTCTGTGCTCTGCCTATTCATCTCTCCCTTCCTCCTAACCTCCAGCAACCACTGATTCATTACTGTCTTCATCGTTTTGCATTTTGCAGAATGTCTGATAGTTGGAATCATATAGTATGTGGCCTTTACATATTGGCTTCTTTCACTTAGAAATATGCATTTAGGTTTCCTCCATATCTTTTCATGGCTTAATAGCTCATTGCTTTTTAGTGCTTCACATTCCATTTTGAAGGGACTGGGGAAGCATCCTTCTGCCAAACAAAAGTTTAAAACTCTGCTGTAGCGTGTGAAAAACCATTTCAGAACTTGGATCAGGAGTAGGACGTGATCAAATGTATTAGAATTGTTTTCTGGCAGCGATATAAAGGCTGCATTAGAGGGGGAAGGGTTGTGACTGGAGACAAGGCAGACAATGAGGCAGTGGTATTAAAAGTGGAACAGAAGGAGATGATTATTCAGATTATTCAGGAGAAAGAATAAACAGAACCTGGTGACCTCATGGTGCAGAATAAGAAGTCTCCCTGAACAAGGAAGGATGCTTGGGTTCCTGGATTGGGCATGTGGTGGATGAGCTGAAACCTCAGGAGGAAGGCCAGGAGGGGACAGTAAGAGGAGGGAGGATTCAGTGAAGTGGGAACATTGTTAAGGAGTGGTGATCAGAGAGCCTGTGACCTCCTCCAGATACCCAGAGGGAACTCTGGGCTGGGAATAAAGATCTAGGAACTTATAACAGTGATGAACCCAAGGATGTCCTTAAGGCCACCTGCATATTCAGAGGGTTGAGATATTTGCCCAGGTTTAGGACACCTGCCTGTGGAGTTTGCCACATGACATGCTCCCTGAGAGCAGAGACAACCTCTGCCTTTTCTACACTCCTATTGTACCTTTAGCAGATCACAGTGTCTGGCAAGCAGTAGGTGCTCAAAAATATTTATTGAATGAATATCTGCATAGATGGATCAATTGCTACAGAATGACCAAGTGCACTGGGTAATAGTGAAGATCCAGCAGAGGTCAGAAATCATGAATTGCTGAGGTCCAGCCAACCCAGTTCTTTGGTTTTCTTCAGCAGCACTTCAATGCAGAAACGGAGAAGGCCACATGAAGGGAGGTGAGGAGAGGAGATAGGGGTCAGCCCAGCAATGAGAATTGCCCCCAAAGAAAGTCATGGACAAGGGGTCTACCATGCCATGGAGTCCAGGCTGGGTCAGCTCAGAGCCTTCTCAGCAGGGCTCTCACTTCTGTCATTACAAAGAGGCATCCGCCTACATTCTGAGTTGCTCCTTAAAGTCTCACATGAATAGAAGGCCCGTCTGATTCATGCCATGGGAGGCGACACACCACTGTGGGCAGCTACTCCTATAGGTGCTTGAAAGGGGCTGAACTTACCCAGCACCACTTACTTTCAGGTGTGTGGGCTTCCCTCCAGATGAAATGCTCACAAGAAAAAGGTCATGTGATGATTAATTTTATGTCAACTTGACTGGGCCATGTTGTGCCTGGATATTTGGTCAAATGTTATTCTAGGTGTGTCCTGAGGGTGTTTTTAGATGAGATTAACATTTGGATGAGTGGATTGAGTAAAGTAGCCCTCCCCAGTGTGGGAGGGTGGTCCTCATTCAGTCAGTGGAAGGCACGAATGCCTAGTACAAAAAGGGGGACGCTCCATCCAAAAAGAGGGGACTCCTTCTGCCTGACCGCTTTGAGCTGGAATGTCAGACCTATCTGGCCTTTGGAATTGAACTGAAATATCCTCTCTTATCAGGCTTGAGCCTACTTGCTTTTGGACTAGAATTTATATCATCCATCAGCTCTGCATGGCCTGAATCATTACAGTTTACAGATGGCAAATCTTAGGACTTCTCAACCTTCATAACCAGTTCCTTAGAATAAATCTCTTTGTATATGTACATGCATATTTAAATATTATATATATTTACATAAATACATTTGTATGGTTTATAATATATTACATATTATAATTATATAGAAATGTATGAATATATCAATAAAGAATTCTATAAAAATTATAGGTTTCTATTTCTTTGGTGAATCCTAACTAATAAAATTATTTTGCTAGTTTTTAAAAGCATCACACAGGCATATGTGCCAAGCTGACAGGTACTCTGGGAGTGCTGTAGTATATAGGAATATAGGGAGAGCTCAGATAGGGGGATATGTGGTCATGTACTCATTTGAGCATATATTGAACACAGGTAGAATACCATCATCCTAAAAGGACTTCTGCACTGTTCACTGGTCAGAAGGACACTTTATACAGTCCTACATGATAGGGTTAGGTCTTTATCTAAGCAATAAAGAAGAGAAGGAACACTACACATCTTTGGGGCCCTGTTTTACACAAACCTCCAGGCTATGATTCCTAGGTAGTGCCAACTGATTCCATGAATATGGAACACCTTGGCGAACCTACACTGAACCTCTCAAGAAATGTTTCTTCTCTACTCCAGCTGCATATTGGCATTACTTGTGGTGCTTTCAAATATGCAAATAACAGCCTGGAGCAAGTGTTTTTAAATGGCTGCACTGATGATTCTGAGGCAGTGGCAGGCTTGGAATCCATTGCCCTTACCAGATGGAGGCGGATGGAGACAGGTGTGAGCTGGTATCTGGTGAGCTAGGTGCCAGCAGCTATGATTTCTGCCCACTCGATAGCTGCTATCCTCAGTCCCAGACCCTGGATCTGGCCTGAGTCATTTCCACCTGAGCTGTGGCCTCCAAAAGGAAAATCTGCCCAGGGTTGGCCTGGGACTCTGGAGCTGAAGTCCAGGGAAGGTTCCTGGGGCAGGCAGATCCAGCTCACTCCCCTTCCATTCAGCACCTGCCACCTGGACTCACCCTGCCTTATTCCCTTCCCTAACCAAGGGAACCTTCTAGCGCAAAAGCAGGGAATCATGAAAATAAGCTGGTGGCTTCTTTCTAATGTGCAGAATGTACTGGTGGCTCACCTCCCTGTTTGAGATGCTGTCACTGCACTAAATATTTTGACAACAGGAGGACGTGACTTTTAAATATTTAACATGAATGGCGTTATTTTTGTGACACTGAGGCCAATGCAAACCGGGCACCTCACCTATCATTCTAACAACATAACAACAACAATAGTATTTATAAAGTGCCCCCTGAGACTCTTGAGAAACAATTTAAACAGTGCAATTTCTTCCCTCAGAGAACTTACCAATTTTCTTGCATAGCACAGAGTAAACTGTCTGAAGACCAAAATACCCACAGAATTTAAATGGTGCATGAATATTAAACATGAAACGGGAGAGTTTTAGGCTTGTCACTTTTCCTGGAATGTCTACCTTGAGTAAATGCCTTGGTGCATACACATTAAAAATGAATCGGTGTTTGTGTTTTTACAAAATAGTTTTAAAATGTGGCTTCTTCATTTTTTATACCTTCACGGATAAAATCCTTCTTAAGAATTGCTGACAACCTGGCAGGCTGTGCTGTCACTTGTAGAATGTATTAGATATGGGAGCGGGGTGTGTGTGTGTGTGTGTGTGTGTGTGTGTGTGTGTGTGTGTGTGTGCAAAGGCACAGCAGCCTGAGGTTCATGGTCAGAGTTGCAGCTTGGGGAAGAACTTGAGAGGAAAAAGCAGAAGATGCTACAACAACCCCAATGTGTGTGCTCACACATACCCTCTTCCTGGCCCTTGCTGGAACTGATAACAATTTAGAAACATGGTCTCACAGTTAAGAGATTGAAAATTAGTCCTTGCAGTCGCCACCCCCTTTACAGACAAGAAAAAACAGAGGCAGGAAGAGGGGAAATGTCACAGCCAGTGGTAGAGACCACAGAGCCCCATCTCCTGCCCCTGGCCTCTCCACCAGCTACCTGGTTCCTGCCGCCCATCACCTCCAGCTTCCTAGTCCCCATAGTCACTGTCATCATCTGCGGCTCTTCACTTCCTCGGCCTCCTCTTCCCAGGATGAATTAGATCCTTGGGCTAAGTGTCCTCAGAGAACACCCTGCGTTTATGTTTTCTGGGGATAACTTTAAGTCTGACTTATTTCCTGCTGGGTTATCAGCTCAGCACACATGCCTATGCCCATGCCCATTTATGAAATGAATGACTGACTGACTGACTGACTGAATGAATGAATCAGAATGTGACCAGTGCTCTGAGAGAAATATGAGATGCTATGGGAACACATACAAGGGCTGCCTAGGTTTGAGTGGAGGAGGTTATGGAAGGTTTCCTGAATGAAAAAATATCTGAGCTGATTACTAAGAGGAAAGAGCTACTTCAAAGAGTAAACAAGCAAAAAAGCAGTTTAGCAAGACCATGATAGAGGTAGAGAGACAGAGAGGCAGAGGTAAAAGACAGAAATAACACAGATCAGGAAGTGGCCTCCTTTTCTGGGGAGCCGGGTGGGAGCCTCAGGAGGCACCAGGATGTTGAAGGATGCATAGGAATCTGCCAGGCTGATGAGAGAAAGAAAGACACAGGCCGTTCTTTCTGTTGCATTTTCCTACTCTCTCCTCACTCAGATCCAGGCTTGACTGTTGCTTTCCTGACCATCCAAGTCCAGCTAGAGACTTTCTATTAGTTCCCATCTGTCATCTCTTACTAGTATGTAGCCCTTGGGGCCATGTACTGTAATTGTTTGAACATTTATCCATCTTCCCTGCTAGTCTGGGAGCTCCATTATCATCATCTGCCATTTTGACCCTTCCATCTGGCATGGTTCTGGGGGAATGATGGGAGCTCAATAAATATTTTCTAAATGAATTGATACATAAATTTTAGGAAGGGAAGCATGAAGTCTAGACTAGCATGGCCTGGAGAAGGACCTGCTTGGGAAATAAAATGACTAAAGATTGGGTTTTAGAAAGATTATGAAGAGCACTGAGGCCAGACCATGAAGCTTAGAATTTATTGGTTTTGTGTTTGGGAGTACAAAATATTTAACTCCAGGAGTTTCTTGGTCAGATGCCTGTAAGGAAACTCATTTTGGTCACAGTGGTCACCAGCACATATGGCAAGTTGGAGAAGACTGGGGATAGAGGCAAAGAGACAGGCTACATATGACTCAAATACGGTCACTTTTGCAGAAGATTAAATGTGACAATCCATTGCCCACTAACTGTGAGACTGGTTCATCATACTGTGAACATATAGAGAGAGCCTGTACAGAATCCATCAGGGGGCTGTGAGCTAGATGAGGCTCGACCAAATTAAAGACAGGTAAATAAAATGTTCTAAAAGAATGAAATAAAATTTCAGGGGAAAAAATATCTAACATTGGTATCATTGTAGTAAATTACAAAGTTCTAGAATTGGGTAAAAAGAAAGTGCAAGTTCCTAGGTATGCTCTTTAAGGAAAGGGACAAAGATAAATGGAACATTAAAAAACTGGCAAATGCGAATCAGACAAGTATGAACAAAAAGGAATGGGTGTGAAATTCAGAGTAAATAAAGTAGAACCAGACAAAGAAAAGATACAATAATGAGAGGTGCAGATCCATGGAGTTTCCTTAACTCTGGAGCCAGTGCACACCCACCGAAAGATTAGGAAAGAGGAGTGTTTGTACCCCAGTGGGAGTTCTCAGACAGCTGTACCCTCATGGGGAGTGGGCAGGGCATCAGTCTTATCTGCTATGGGGAGGCTGGTAGATTTGGTAGCAGGAGGTGGAGGGGGTTACAGTTTGTTTGCTTTTATGTTCTTTGCTGAATTGCTCTGTGAAGCAGGAGGCATGATTATCTGCCGACGATGAAGGAAGAGGAGGTGGGATCTGAGGTTGAGAGAAATAGGATAGGTTTGAAATCCAAACAGTGGACAAAAATGATGAGAAACAAAAGCCTAGTAAGCTCTATGCATAGTTAGTGTAAACCAAGGAAGTACAATGCATGGGGCTCAGCGGCCTGTAATTTCCTCCAGCACAGCTCAGCATCTTGGTTATAGGCGATGAGTACAGAGAGTCAAATTCATTCACGTGTGAATTTTTGCCAGGCAGCTGCAGTGAAGGAAGAGTGAAGCAATGGAGTTGAGAATAGGGCAAGAGAGTCTTCTAAATGGTGAACCATATTATCCAACCATCCTAATCTTCCTGGTTAAGGAAGGAATTGAATAAAGAGACTAGGTGAACTAAAAGAAGGTAAAGAGTTAGAATACAGAGTGTGAGAGAAGGTAACTGCACAAGATAAGCCAGAGTAAGAGATTATAGCCCTTGAGAGCTAAAAATGACCAGATTTTTAAATATTTTTAAAGTTGATTTTTAGAGAGAGAGGAAGGAGGGAGAGAGAGAGAGAAGGGGGGGGAGACAGAGAGAAAAAGAGAGAGAGAGAAAGAAAGAGAGAGAGAGAGAGAGAAACATCAGTGTGAAAGCAAATCAGCTGTCTCCCACACACCCCTTATTGGGGATTGAGCCTGCAAGTGGGGCATGTGCCCTGATCTCGAATCAAACCAGCAACCTTTTTTGGTGCACAGGACGACACCCAACCAACTGAGCCGCACTGGCCAGGGCTGATGACCAGATCTTTAATGCATATATTGGAATATAAATGAGGCACACCTTCATTCAAGTTTTCTTGTGTGCAAGTTCAACACATCTGTGGTCTTCTAGCTCCACCCATCAACATTTTTCACTGTCCCATCTGTCATTGCCTGTCATGCAAACATGTTTTAAATTAAGGTTTATACTTGGGAGCTTGCACCCTCCAGGGTGTGCTAAATATATGTAATTTCTTTACCAGTGTAACTTTAAGAAGAGTTGGCATTTTATTCAGATGAATTGGTGGCTGCTGTGTCACTTCTCCAATCAACCCACCAGAATTATATGAGGGAGATAGCAGATCCTCAATTACCTCTGCTAAGAGAGGAAACAGTGACACAGTAAATAAAAAATGCACATATATTTGTCTTTAGGATGAAATTTGCATTTCTATTTCTGAATGCTATAGACATGAAAACCTGTTAGTGGAAAATCAAGAGTTGCCCCAAGTTAGTAAATGATGTAGGAATGATATAATGACCTAGTAGCCCATCTCCAACTAGACTTTGGTTAAGCTTTTAAGTCTCTCTGTTGAATTAATCATTCTAAACGGCACCAGTGGGAGAAATCCTGTCCTAACACCATAAGTCTGATGTGTCTCATTTGCACCCTATTCTATCAGGATTTGTGGCCTTTATAATCTTGTCATGGAAAATGAGACTGCTGATGCTCTTCTTTATTCTACCCATTTTTAATTATGTCCACTAAGCTATTTTTGCTACAGTCATTTACTGCCACTGGGATTTTTGTGGAAGTTTAATAGTAGTAATAAAATGAAGGGCAAAGCACCAGAGAGAGAGTTTTGAAAGAATAGCGTGTAACCTTTTATTTGGCCAGGGCTAAAGACCCTACAAGGCATCACAGTGTCCAGTTTGGAGTCAAAGCCATGTTCAGTCTTCTTTGCTGAATTGCTTTTCCATGTTTGGCCCTATATCTACTTTGTCTCTTTCTCCCACTCTGAGCCTCCCATCATTCTGGGAGCTTGTAAGGGAATTGAATCCATTCCAACAATGTATTAACCACTCTCTAAACGAGTTTCTAATTCTGGTTGCCAATACAATAACATGGGGGCTTTCAAAAAATACCTGTGCCTGGGCCCTTCCTCATACTAGGATCCCATATGGGACAGGGCATCAACTCCTAAGAGATAATATTATACGAACTGGGTCAGAGTTGAGGATCACTGGCTTGAACAAGGAGCTCTCCACCTCTGTTACTTTCTCATCAGATGGCTGAGTCCATCATGGAAGTTTTGTGCAACTGAGGGATTTTGTTTCCCATGCAGAAGACACACACGGTGACCAGGGAAATGCCACTTTTGATGCCTGGTGCAAGAAGCAAGTACCACGTGGGGTCTTTCTTTTATATTTAGCTTTGTCTTTAATTGGCCTCCAATTAAAATTCAGAATCTCGCAGCATTTTTAATGTTAATGCTTTAGTCTATTCATTACTATCCATATATCACTTCAGAACAATCCATAATAAATAATAAATTCTTGCCCTACCTGGTGTGGCTCAGTAGGTAGAGCATTGGCCTGTGTACTGAAGGATCCCAGGTTCATTTCCAGTCAAGGGCACATGCTTAGGTTGCGGGCTCAATCCCTAGTAGGAGACGTGCAGTAGGCAATCAATCAATGATTCTCTCTCATCATTGATGTTTCTATCTCTCTGTCCTTCTCCCTTCCTCTCTGATATTTATATTAAATAATAATTGTCCTGTGCTTTAAGATGGTTATACTGTTAGAATTGATGCATTCTCATGTTGATTATGGCTTTCCCTGTGGTTGTTGGAAAAGTTACTTGTGTTCCTATAGAATTTCTGCTGCCTCAAATATTATCTCTTTGGAAGATAAGAAGGAAAGTAACATCTAGTGAGTACCTGTTGTGTGCTCACCACTATACTGGACACTTGACATATGCTGTTAAAATTATTAAGACCATGGTTGTGGAGTCAGACTGCCTCAGCTCAGATCCCATTTTCTAGAAAATAAACTCAAATCACAGAGTGGTCATGAGTTTCAAATTAGATAATGCCTATAAAGTGTGTAGCACTATGCCTGGCATAATGTAAGTTCTCACAAAAGGGTTGGCTGGCATCATCATCGCGTCATTCTGTTCTCACAACAACACTAGAGCAGTTGTCATTATCCATTTTAGAGGTGAGCAAAGTCTCAAAGGTGAATCTGTTTATCCATGGACATAATCTCAGATGTATCCAAAAGAAAATGAAAATGCCTATCATTCAGGGTTGTTGCAAAATATAAGAAATAATTTCAGTGTGTTGTCTAGGACCTGAGAGGTGGTTGATCTGCAAAACTGTGCTCTGTTCTGGGTGTTGGAGGGACAGTGATGAACAAGTCAGTCAGATTCCACATCCTGTGGAGAACAGGCCGACGTCTCCACCCAACCTTCAGGAACCATGAGGTGTGCTACAGATCTTTTGGAGGTACATCAAAAGATCTGTGTTAGGGATGTGAGGGCGATCTGGCTGCGACATCTGTCACCTCATTGATCGCCAGGGTTGATTTGGCTGATCTGGCTGGTTAGGCGGGTGTCCCCCTCCTCCCTCACCGATCTATGTGCGTCCCTCCCGAAGCTGCGCGCTCGGTCGAAGAGGACGACTTTCCCCCAAGAGGAGAGGACCAGTCTTCGGTCAAGGGTATACGAGTAGCTGCGCTCCCCTGCTAGAACCTCCAAACAAGCTCTCAAAAGATCTGTGTTAGTTAACAGGAAGTTCTAATCCTTTGTGGCGAGTGGCCCCTGAGGTTCTCGATGAATCGCAAAATGATCAAAGATGGAGAGTCACCAGGCGAGTATCCTTGCTCCCCAGAGTTCCTTCTGGGAACATTCTCCCTTGTTTCCTGAAACGAGGGTTCCTGATGTTAGCAGAAGGAGTAACAAGACTCTATTTCTGCTTAACTTACTGCTTTAAGATGGCAGATGCAAGTGTTATTCTACCATATTAACTTCCTGGATCCAGGCCAGCCTCCCAGCCGTTCTCTGTGCACACTCGTATGGTAGCTGGTGGGTACCCAGACCATTAACTCAGATAAAAGCCACAGATGGATTCATTCAGATCAACTCTTTCCCAAGCAATAAATTAATGAAATGATCAGCAGGTGATAAAAGAGTTTATTGAACGTTACTTCTATGTGAATAATTCCCTCTCTGCAGTTCTTGAATTTATTCATTCATAAAACACTTAACAGCCCCTCCTCTCTGCCTAGTTTTATTTAATCTCTGGGAATACGGAGATTATCCCAAGAGTTTAGAAGTTTTGAAAATGTTTTAGGAAGGCCTATCTTCTGTGTTTGAGACTAATACAAAATATTGTTGACATAGAAATATAATTTTTATATTCTTTGATGCCCCTGGTTATCTAAATTTCTGGATATCTTTCCATGCATGATGTTTGGAAATTCCATTCCAAACATAGAAATTCTGTGGTTATATTGCCATCTCCTCGATGCCAAAGCCTGGCTGGGAACAGCAGTGTCCAGATTGGGCCGCCAGGGGCTGTTCCGGGCTTCTCCCATGACATAATTAGTTTTTCAGTATAGTGTAAAGAATCATTTCAAAGGAGAATGGCTCTACGTAAAGATTTAATTAAATGGGATCTCCTTAGATTGAAGATATACCAACACAGTTTTATGATTTAGTATCGCTCCATTTTCTTCTTTAACATGATACATTCCTACATGTAATCATTGAAAAGGGAAGGTCTCTGTTAATTAGAAATAGAGAATCAGTTCATTTAAAAAATATCATGCCTAGTTCTATGGGAGATGCAAAAATAACCCATTTGTTTCATCTGTTTGCTACAACTATGAGTATTCTATTAGAAACAGGATGTTGTAAATTTAATAAAAAACTAAAATAATTAATAGTTCATATCCATCAGGCACAGATAAAATAAGCTAATCTTTTCAAGTAAACTTATAAAGCTACAGGGGAACATGGAGACTGGGCTAATTTGGGAACTTTTAAAATTTTTAAATCTAAATTGTCCCTTACGTAGTTTCTCAGTTTCATTTTTTTCATTCTTTTTTATTATTATAGTATATTATCTGGTTTTCACTAAAAGTTTCTTTGCCTTACAATGGAAAATACACTTATTTCCTTGCATATCCTGAGCATCCTATGAACACATACTGTGGTTTTAACATACAGATACACCAGAGTTATTCAGAATTATTACTGTTTGGAGAGAATAACTGCCTGAACCACCAAAAAATATATCCCTACAAAAGATCAAGATTTGACATGAAGTTTTCAGAGATTTAAAAAAAAAAAAAAAAGTGTGCATAAACCGGTTTGGCTCAGTGGATAGATCGTCGGCCTGCAGACTGAAAGGTCCCGGGTTCGATTCCGGTCAAGGGCATGTACCTTGGTTGCAGGCACATCCCCAGTAAGGGTGGTGCAAGAGGCAGCTGATCGATGACTCTCTCTTATCGATGTTTCTAACTCTCTACTCTGTATCTCTCTACCTTCCTCTCTGTAAAAAATCAATAAAATATATATTTTTTAAAAGTGTAAAGGAAATTATGTTGACTTTAAATTTCTTGACATCTCTATTTTGCCAGAGAGTTCTTATTCACAGAAACTTCCTGTGGAAAGATAAAAGATAAATCCAAAAAGGAAATAAAAACATTTATTTGAGCACATGCTATGTTCCTGGCCCTGTGCTAGGAATTCACAGAAAACAACAACAACACTGTCAATCTTAATAATGTATCCCATTTTAGAAGATATTGAAAATAGTTAAATGTTTTTTAAAATATAAATTGCCATTTGGCCCTAGTGTCTGACAGTAGGTATCTGGTTTTATTCTGACACTGGGTACATTTTTTTTAAAATATATATTTTATTGATTTTTTACAGAGAGGAAGAGAGAGGGATAGAGAGTTAGAAACATCGATGATGAAATAGAATCATCGATCAGCTGCCTCTTGCACACCCCCTACTGGGGATGTGCCCGCAACCAAGGTACATGCCCTTGACCGGAATCGAACCCGGGACCTTTCAGTCCGCAGGCTGACGCTCTATCCACTGAGTTAAACCGGTTTCGGCGGGGGTACATTTCTTATATGAGTTTTTCCAAAGAACGAAGAGAACCAGGCACATTAGTGAAACATGCTAGTGATAACTGCTCTGTAAACTTCACTGTAAGAATTTTCAACATGAAAATGTCAGTAGAAAGAAAGTGTGAGGAATTTTAACCAAGAAACTTAGGACAAGATATTATACTAACAAAACACAAACAACATCTCTTTTTCATGTTAGAAATGGATTTTATGAAATGGATTTTCCTGTGAAGAAATAAAAATTTAAAAAAAAAAAACTTTGCTTCTTATTAGAAAACTAATAATATTAATTTCAATTGTGTGAGCAAAAAAGTAAAACACACTGAGAAGAAATATTCATCTAAGAATCTTTTGGCCTTTTTTATGTTAAATTTCTACAAAAGGCTGAGGAGCTAACTAAATCAATTCAGGAGTCATACCTTCATAATGAAATATAAGCCGCTTAAGCCATGGATTTAAATTACTATGTATTATTAACTCTGATGTCTAAATGTGAGGTGTGGAAAGATTTATTTTCTGGGGGAAGATTTAGGGCATTGAAATTTCATTCCTATACTATGGTCACAACAGCTTCTATAGAGGAATATTCAACCTCGAAATACCACCTCTTCTAAGTTCCCCCCACCCCCACCATTCGTGCTCCTTCCTTGTCCCTAAACTTTACTGATCAGATTAAAAGGGAAACGAAACAGAACGATTCCAAGAAGATTTGCCCAGAAACAAATCTTAGAACAAAATGGAGCTGCCAGCATCCCTTGGTATTAACAAGATAAAATCTTAAAGGAAAGTATTAAAATTTCATTACCCTCAAAACCTCAAGCCTACACATGGGTGTTAGAGGTTCAGGGTCCAACTCTCCTCTGGTTTTCCTGGGAGACCCAGCCAGCCCGCCACCCCACCCCAGCCTTGCCTAACCTAAGACCGAGTTCCCTTTGCCACTGCTTGTCCATTGGCCCAGCCTGTCCAGATTACTTCAGTGACAGACAAATCTCATTATTGCCCAGCTCCTAGCCTTGGCTCTGGGGTTCTTAAGGGTGTGAGAGTTAATAGCCAGGATGGCTCTGTGCATGAGGTCTCTCGGGAAGACAAGATAAAACTTGTCCTCACATTAAATTGGGAGACCCTGGGAACAGGGAAATGGCCCAGAGGACTGAGGGCAAGTGTGTGCCATTCTTCATCCACAGATGGGGCACTCTGAGGACAGAGAGAGATGTGAAGCTCATCAGAAGAAAAGTTTGGTGGGAGAGGCATTTGGCAGAGGGAAGAACATGGGAGAGTGGGATATTGTTACAAGCACATAGAACAAACTCGAGGCTGCATCATCTGGCACAAAGGGTGGGGAAGGGAGGTAGGCATCATTCCCAGGAAGCAGCAAGGGGCTGGGAGAGACCATGGCCTTAGAGGCCCCACTTCTAACCAGCTGTGGAAAGTTACTTCTCTACCACTCGTTTTCTCACCTGTAAAATGTGTAGAATTCCTTATCCTTTGCAACAGCATGGATGGATCTGGAGAGCATTATGCTAAGTGAAATAAGCCAGTGAGTGAAAGATAAATACCCCATGATCTCACTCATTTATGGCTAATAAAGAACATTGCAGACTGTTGAACAAAAATAGACAGAGGCAAAGAAGCATCAAATAGAGTGTAAAACTACAGCAGGAAGGTAGGGGAGGTTTGGAGTGGGAGTAAGAGATCAACCAAAGGACTTGTATGCGCGCATATAAGCACAACCAACAGACGCAAGACGCTGGGGGTGGGAGGGGATGAGGGCAAGTGTCAGGGATTAGGGGAGGCTGTGGGGAGGTCAGTGGGGAGGAAAAAGAGAGAGTCATATGTACTACTATTTGTAATACCTTAAACAATAAAATTAAAAAAATTAAAATTAAAACAAAAACCAAACAAAAAATAAATAAAATGTGTAGAATTCTTCAGACCTTACAAAGTTGCCTGCATATGGGAACACTGCTTGCACTTCACCTGCCTGAGAGCCCACGTTGATGCTACATAGCCTTTAGCGCTTCCATACCTGGCTCCATGGTGATTTCAAGCTCTTTTGTAAAGTGCAGCTGTGAAAGCCCCCTCTGAACCCCCGGAACTTTAGTAGTATCATTGGTTCTTGCCATAAAAGGTAATCAAAGTAAAAAAAAAAAATTTTTTTTAAAGGCTAACTTATTATATTTGTTAACTCAGGCCAGATGCTCATTAGCAATACACTGGCAGCCAAAAATGAAATACCAGCTGGCAGCTTGAACCCTAAAACAACGGCCAGGCTCTGTAGAAAACATCAGCAGGTGCAAACCAGAGCAAGAAAGAGATCTTTGCCTGCACCTTTTATAAAAGATGGAGCCTTGAGCTGGGTCCCAGGTGCCCGGACAGAAGTCCACATCTTGTTTATCTGTCTGGACACAACTGGGCTGCTCAGTGTTTTGCTTCCAAATCACTTAGGCTGCTTGTTAAATATAAAGACACCCACATTCTACGTTAGACCTGCAGAACCAGAATCTCAGAGTGGGGCTCCTGAAAGGTTGTTAATGCGCCCTTTGGTCTGAAACTGGACATTAATGCTCACGTGTGGCAGAGGCTGTTAAACGCCCACCAAATCTCACAGCATCCTCCTAGCAACCCTGTAAACTACTTATTATTGTTACCCTTCCTCCCTGTGCTAGTGAGTGATGGAGTCAGAATTCCAGCCCAGAGCTGCCTGATTCCCCCTGCTTGCTCCACAGCTCACTCTACTGCCTACCCAGCAGGAGGGTAGAAACATTTTATGCTCTTCAACTGTTAGACAGTTCCAAGGGCAAGAAGCCAGTTCTTCACCTCTGTCACCTGTTTGGACATCCCAGCCTGTCATCTGAGACTTTCCTTCAGGCCAGATTTCCTGGTATCTGCTTTCTGTTTGTTTGTTTGTTTTGGATCTTGCATCAGTATGAACGTCAAGGTACTTGTGCTAGTTATGTATCTTATTGAAAGAGCAGTGCTGGCTCCACACAATGCTGTCATTAAGAGGGGAAAGTTGGTTGGGGGTTGGGGGTTGGGGGGGTGGGAGAGTCCAAAGAGACATAAACACAAAATGTTACATTGGGTCCTGCATAGGATCCTGGAATAGAAAAAGGACAATGATATTCATAAAAGGTCCATAGTTTAGTTCCTAATATTGTACAATGTTAATTTCCTGGTTTGATAACTAAACTATGATGAGATAAAATTAAAGGTTATATCTAAATGTCTAAATAGCTCTTCATACTCAAGCAAGGAGTCATTTAAATGATAAGCATGTTTCCCGAATGTATGGCAAGAAGTAAACCACCAGCAAGGTAACTAAGTATCCAAGATAGGGGTGTGTGTGTGTGTGTGTGTGTGTGTGTGTGTGTGTGTGAGAGAGAAAGAGAGAGAGAGAGAAGATAGTTTTCTTTTTCTGTTTTCTATTTCGCCAATCATTTTTCTATGCAAAATGGTAGGTGTGCAAGGGACCCAAACAGAGGTTTTCAAAGCATCTATTTCTTGGTACATAAAGGGGTTTCACCAGAAAATACAATAACAATTGAAATTTCTCTCTATATTCCCCCTGCTTTTAAAAAATTAGAAATAACAAATGTCAGTTTAGTAAATTCGTTATCTAAATAACATCCCACTAATTTGAGATTTCACAGTGAAATAATCACTTGCCATCCTAAGTCTCAAGAAGGCATGTTCTCATTAGAGGCAGAAAAATGATTAAGAAAACTGTCACAGCGAGTTTTGACAATCCTATTAACTAATCAACCACCTTAGACCTTGTGTAGGTGGGCAGTAGAGGATAAAATCATACCAACAAAATCCCCTGTCTGGAAGGCTGCCACTCTATCCTCCTCCATCAGGAGGGAATATGTCCTATTTGGAAGTGGCACCTCTTCCTCAAGGTCGCTGATGGACCCTGCCTACACTGTGCCATACACACATCCTCCCCCGCGCCAGGCCTTGCTACCAAGGAAACCCCCCCCCCCCCCAGGGGAAGGTACCCAAACACTTTAATCACCTTGGGCCTAGGACTGTTGATGAGAATTGCTCATTTTTCTTGAAATTGAAAGAAGCAAGCTGGTTTGTAGAGAAATTTATCCTGTATTTTGTAGATTAATGACATTCCAAAGGCAATTTAATTAACAATTATTGACCATCTACCAAGGACTCACTTCTACAATATTTTTGGGCTGTGGAGATAAGATGATAAATGAAAAAAACCTAACCTTCAGATAATTCATTGCCTAGTAAAAGATATAAAGTTGGTAAACAAATAACTATAAACAAATGAATAAGGAATGTCTAAAGGGGGAGAAACCAAGATGGTGGCATAGGTAAATACCTAAAATGCTGCCTCGCACAACAATATTAAAACTATAAGTAAAAGGCAAAACAGACACCATCCAGAACCACAGGAAAGCTGGCTGAATGGAAATTCTACAACTAGAAGGAAAGAGGAAAGCACATTGAGACTCAGAGGAGCTGCAAAAGGCTGATGTACAGAGACGCATGTGCGCGGAGAAGATGGGCGGCTGAGTGCACAGGTGGCTGAATGCAGCTGGCTTTCTAAAACAGGACTGAGACAGAAGCTCCTGACTGTGCTGAATTCCAGTTCCAGGTGAGTTTCTGGGAACCCAGACTCATTTGGGGAGAAACTGGACTGTCTGGCAGTGGACAAAACTCGAGGGCAGCTTTCTCTCAGAAGTGCTTGCAGAGATTACCAAGGGACACAGACCCAAGGGCCTCCTATGGCAGGGCTAATGGGAAGCCAAGGCTGTCTGCTCTACCTTGAGACTTACCCATCCAAGCTGAGCACAGAGGCTTTTGCAATTTTGCAAGTCTTGTCTCATAAGGATGTCTCCAGCACAGAAGTTCTCCCAGCATAGACACAGCTGATCCTCACAGCCAGTTGGCCTGGAGGTCAATTCCTCCCAGTGATACCAACAACAATCAAGACTTACTACAACAAGGCAATGCACACAGCCCACAAAGGGGTGCACCAAGAGTGTCCACCTCAGGTAACTGGGGAGACTGAGTCACTGGGCCCTATAGGACACCTAGCACACAAAGCCACTCTGTCAACTCAGGGAAGCAACCAAAATGTGGAAACAAAGAAACAGGTCACAAATGAAAAAAATGGAGGAAAGTAAATGACTGGATATATAGTTCAAAACCAAGGTTATAAGGTTTTTCAAGAATTTCCTAGAAAAGGCCAATAAATTTATTGAGACCCTCAAGGAAATGAAAAAGGACCATCTAGAAATTAAATATACACTGACTGAAGTAAAAAATATTATAAAAATACTAATGACAGACTAGAGGACCACAAGAATCAATTCAAAGATTTGAAATATAAAGAAGAAGAAAAAAAAAGAAAAAAAAAGCAGAAAAGTAAAAAGGAAAAAGAATCCAAAATTTGAAGATAGTGTAAGGAGCCTCTGGGACAACCTCAAGTGTACATCTGAATTTTGGAGGTGCCAGAAGAAGAGAGAGAGTAAGATACTGAAAACCTATTTGAAGAAATAATGACTGAAAATTTCCCTCACATGGTGAAAAAAATAGATGTACAAGTCCAGGAAATGCACAGAACCCCAAACAAAAGGAATCCAAAGAGGACCACACCAAGACACATCATAATTAAAATGCCAAGAGCAAAAGACAAAAAGAATATTAAAAGCAGCAAGAGAAAAACAGTTAATTACCTACAAGGGAGCACCCATACAATTGTCAGCTGATTTCTAACCAGAAACTATGCAGGCCAGGTGGGAGTGGCAAGAAATATTGAATAGAAAGAACCTAGAACCAAGATTACTCTACCCAGCAAAACTACCATTCAAAATTGAAGGTCAGATAAAGAGCTTCACAGATAAGAAAAAGCTAAAGTAGTTCATCACCGCCAAACCAGGATTATAGGAAATGCTGAAAGGTATTTTTTTTAAGAGGAAGAGGAGGAAGAGGAAGAGGAAGAGGAAGAAGAAGAAGAAGAAGAAGAAGAAGAAGAAGAAGAAGAAGAAAAAGGAGAAGAAGAAGAAGAAGAAGGAGAAGAAGAAGAAGAAGAAGAAGAAGAAGAAGAAGAAGAAGAAGAAGGTAAAGATAAAAATTATGAACAATAAATACATGTCTATCAACAAGTGAATCTAAAAATGAAGTGAATAAAAAATGTGATGAACAGAATAAACTGGTGAATATAATAGAATCAGGGGCATAGAAAGACAATTCTCGGGGAGGAAGGGGTGTGGGGGGTTCAGAAAGAGACAGTACAAAAATTGCACCCTTGTGGATGAGGACAGTGGAGGGGGGGAGGTAAGGACAGAGGGTGGAGTGAGAACCAGGTGGAGGGGAACTATGTGGGGCGAGGGGGGGGGGAGGAAGAACAATTGTAAAAGTCTGAACAATAAAGATTTATTTATTTTAAAAAAGGAATGTCTAAAGGGTCAGGTAATAGCCTATCTCAACAAAGTAAGCCGAGTGTAAGAATAACAGGGTCCCAGAATGGAATCATGTATATATTTATGATAAATGTATATGCTATCCATATTCTATTTTATACTAAACTTTTTTAAATAACTAAAAAATCAAATATTTAATTATTACTATTTCCTTCATAATTCATTACTGCTTTTATGTGAAATAAAAAACCTTACATCTTTATTCTATACTACGATGTCAGTCAGGTCCTGTATATTTTCACTGTGATATATGTTTTACAGCCATAAATACTTATGATAAGATTGGTAGGTAGCTTTATGCAGATTGATTTTTCAAATTCATATTTCTAAAACTAAGCTTTTCTCAACATGGATAGAATTATTGTAAATTGTTCTTATAAGTTGAGTAATCTCCCCCAAGATCTGTGTGTAATATTGCCATCGTTAGTCTGGTTATCATTGTTGTCATATTTAGTCTTCAATGCCATTTTGTACTACATTTTGAGAACTTCAAATCATAGCACTTTATTTGTGCTATCAAAAATTAAGAAGCAAAATAAGCCAGTTAGAGAAAGCCAAATATCACATGATCTCACTTATATGTGGAATCTAATTAACAAAATAAACTGCCAAACAAAATAGGGCCAAAAGTATGGATGCATGGAACAGATCTCAGGGGTAGGAGTATAGGAAGAGATTGACCAAAGAACATATGTAAATAAAGCATAACTCATGGACACAGACGATAGTGTGGGAGAGGCCTGGGGAGCTGTGGGGTCTGGGTGGAGGGAGGCAAAAAGGGAAAAAATGGGAGATGTCTGTAATACTATAACAACAAAACATTTTTAATTAAGAAAGCTAAAGCAAATAATTCTGGTTTATTTTCATAAAGTTTGAAATCCAGTATTTAATGAATGCCCCAGTTTCAAAGAATAAATTTCAGGCTATCAATTTCATTTCTGGGTACTGACTGCAATATAGGAAAGTGGGCTAAATTATTCTTTAACAACTGAAATTTCCCAAAGACTCTATTTTGTCAGAACTGAGAGAAGCAAATGGGATATTTATGCAAATACTTGTAAATGTACCTATAGAAAAAATTCAAAAGGTGTAGATGAGTTGTAATGTCAGCAAGAAACTTGGAACTTCGAGACAGTCTTTGGAGATAGCACTGCTCCCTTTGATGACATGAACGGTTAAAAAAAAAAATTCTGTCATCTCAGTATAAGTAAACCAGCAGATTCATCAAGCAGACACTGGCCTGATTTTGCTCCAAGATGCAAAAGAATGGCCAATTCATGGCATCAATTATTGAATTCATGGCCTGTCTCATTTTAGCTTTTCAGCCCAAAGCAAACTCCTGATGAATGAGAAAATTAACAGTTATGGACCTCACTATTTAGTGCCCCTACAAAATACTGCTGCCTGGGGATCTGGTGTTTGACAGGTTCAATGTTAGCCCCATCCTTTGTGAGAACCCCATCTGTAGTCAACACATAACTCAGAACAGAGCATCCTATGTCCACTGGTCTGAGATTTTTCTCATCACAAAGTAAACCATCCCCTGATGTTGTGCTTTGCAGAACTCTCTTTGCAGAATCTCTTTCCAAAATTCTCAAAATATCACAAATAAGCATAGCTAATAGCATGTTATTATTTATATCTGTGTTCTCTTTTGTTGCAATAGGAAATGCCACCAGTAATTTAACTTATTCTGAAAGCTTTCTATCATATTTTTAACATGCTGAGTACATTGATTCTGATTATACTAAAATTTGCAAATGCTGGTTTATTTTCTGGACACATGATTTCTGCTGCATTCAAAAGAGACTCTTTTATAACAGTACTAGTGGCCCAGTGCACAAAATTCATACGAGGGGGGAGGGTGTCCCTAAGACCGGCCTGACCCCTCTCCAATCTGGGATCACTAGGGGGATGGCCAACTGCCAGTTTAGGCTCGATCCCAGCAGTTGGACATCCTTCTCACAATCCAGGACTACTGGCTCCTAACTGCTCACCTGCCTACCTGCCTGATCACTCCTAACCACTCAGCATGCTGGCCTGCTTGCCCCCAACTGTCCCCCCTGCTGGCCTGATCACCCTCAACTGCTCCCCCCACCTGCTCTGTGCCAACTGCCTTCCCCACTCCCCGCTGGCCTGATCACCCCCAACTACCCTCCCCTGCCTCCCTGATTGCCCCTAACCACTTCTGCCTTGGCCTCACCACCATGGCTTCGTCCAGAAGGACATCCGAAAGGTCTCCCAGTCTAATTTGCATATTACCCTTTTATTAGTATAGATAGTCTGTGAAAAGGTTTTGATGTCATAGCTATTTTTTCATCTAAGAGAACTGCATTTCACAGTTATCACTTATTTTGCTTTCATTCAGAAACAAACACTGCCATTTTTCCAGTTCATAAGTTTCTCAACACCCATCTTTTTGGTATACCAGTGATGGCTGGTTTTATTATGGTGCCTTAAGTTATAATTTTTCTGTACAAACAATCTTTGTTTTTATGTTCTTCACATGCACCAAAAAAAAAAAAAAAAGTACACTCTTATTTTTTTTTATTTTTTTTTTCTTGAATCCTCCACTCTGTTTTTTAGGAGATGCACAAACTTATTTTTCTACAATTTAAAAAAGAGCAATAAACATGTGGTAGGAAATAACAACTGCATTTGATTTCAATGTTGAAATGCAAAGGAAAGTATGTGGACTTCGACAGACTGTGGAGGGCATAGCCCTTCCACAGAGGACATTGCCCCACAATTTAGGAATGTCTGCCTTGTGGGGATACCCAGCCTTCTGTTTTTAAGAGAAACTGAAAATCAGACATTTTAAAGAAAAATCTAATTATTTAAATGTTGGTACCTTATTCAACTTTCATTAAAATAGCGAGCTGGTCAGCATTGTTTCAGCCAGGCAAAACAACTCAGCAAGTAAGTACAAGGTGGTACATGTCACCTCTTGGGGCTTAGAAGTGGGCACTGGAAAGACATTTGAGAGGCTTCCTTTTGAGAGGTAAGAAGGAATACAAAACAGAGTCAGTTTTTTTGAGACAATGAAGGAAAGAACCACAACCCAAGATCTTATCTTCACTTTCAGCTAAGGGTGGCTCCTTAGCTAAGTGAGAGCAAGAATGAGTGTGTATCCAGAGCATCCATGGTAGTGTTGCCTTCTTGCACATTAGCATTCGTGGTCCTCTGTCAGAAGAGAAAGCATTGCATAAGACTGGGTTGTCCCTAGCATATATGGTACTTATGAATGAAGAAAGGGCATTCTCTCCTCCAGGAGGATGCAGACTCCTGCTGGACGACTTAGTGAGAGGTGGAGGATGGGCTGGACTTCAGCCCCCAGGTGTCCTTCATCCAGGTACCTTCATGAACAACCTGTTGTGAGGAAAAATTGTTTCCCCTTATTATACACAATATTAGAAAATGACTATGTTGTAAAGTAATGTACAAATATTTATTCTTTTCTAGGAACATGGGTGACATTTGGAGGTCAAATTTCAGATGAGGTAAGTTACTTAATGTCTTCCATTATGCTGATCAAAGAAAATGCAGAGAGATCTATGTGGTGGGAGTATTCTGCCTGGGTTTCTGTCATTTTACAAGGATTGCTTTAATCATGGGAAATGGCCAAGATTGACTTAAGTACTATTTTCAATTTTATCTTGCTTCTTGTATTTTTCACATTTAGACTATTAATCTTTGAGACTGTCAGTATATTATATGTGCAGGCTCGGTAGGTAGGGAGAAGGAACCAGTTTTGAATAAATATTAGTCACTTTATAGAAAGATTGCATTGCTGTTGATTGTTTTAGCTCCCTAGGGTGACCAAACTGGTCCCAATTGGCTTGGGCTTTCTCATTTTAGCAGGGGGTTTCTCAGACCAAGGCAAACCAGGACTGTTGGTCATCCCAGCTTAGACAAGTTAATCTAATTGCTCTGAGTCTCAGTTTCTCATTTTATGTAAAAATGGGATAATAATGTGATCCTTCAACATCTGTAGAAAGAATTAACCACGTTATGCATGTAAGACATTTATATAGCCCTTTGACTAGTAGGTAGAAGACGCTCAATAAGTGGCAGACACTCATTACATTCCTTTAAATTTTTGTTTACAATTCAAAGACAGGGCTTATCGTGGTTATATGCTTATCATTGTATTTAAGGAACACTTTCATATGAAGCCTTACCATTATAACAGCATGGGAGGACCTAAAGAAAAATACGGTAACTCAGAGAAAGCTCATTACCATATAATTTCACTCATATGTGAAATCTAAAGAACAACAACAACAAGAATAAACACATTGAAACAGATTCATAGATACAGAGAACAGATTGATCATTGCCAGAGGAGAGGGAGGGTGAAGAACTGGGTGAAAAAGGTAAAGAGATTAAGAATCTAGGCTAGCCGCTAGGTGCCCGTCAGCAGATGATTGGATCCAAAAACTATGGTATATCTACACAATGGAATACTATGCTGCCATAAAGAAGAAGGAATTCTCATCATTTGCAGCAACCTGGATGGAATTGGAGAGCATCATGCTGAGTGAAATAAGCCAATCAATGAAAGAGAAACACCACATGACCTCACTTATTTATGGATGATAAAGATCATTATAAACTGATGAACCAAGAGACAGATATAGAGAAAGTAAAGCAACAGGCAGACTGTCAAATTACAGTGGGGAGGGTAGGGATATCAGGGGGAGATAATAGATCAACCGAAGGACTTGTATAAATGCATATAAGTACAACCAATGGACATAAAACTATGGAGAGGGAGGGGATTTGTGGGAGGGAGGGAGGGGGGCAATAAAAAAAAATCAATAAAATATGTAAAAATAAATAAAAATAAAAAAATAAAATAAAATAAAAAAAGAATCTAGGCTATCCGAAGCTGTTTTGGCTCAGTGGATGGAGCATCAGCCTGCGGACTGAGGGATCCCTGGTTTGATTCCAGTCAAGGGCATGTGCCTTGGTTGTGGGCACGTCCCCAGTGCAGGGTGTGCAGGGGGCAGCTGATCGATGTTTCTCTCTCACTGATGTTTCTGACTCTCTATCCCTCTCTCTTCCTCTCTGTGAAAAATCAATAAAATATATTTTAAAAAGAATCTATACTAATAAAAGGCCTGTGGCCATCATGACCAAACAAGCAGCGGCTCTCACGGTGGGTGTGGTGCCAGTTTCTAGCAGTGATGGGTAGGGCAGCCTGCTGAGGCAAACGAAAGTGAGCTACTCATGCACAATTTCATGTACATTGAGCCTCTAGTTACTTATAATGTGCTGAGCCTGGTGCCTGTCCCAGAACAAGTCATTTATAAAGGTAGTTCTTACTGTCATTCCTAAACAGAAGCTTGGGGGGCCTGGGGATCTTTACCCAGCTCCCAAGGTCACTAACATTTGTTTATAGATCCAGGGGAGGAATATTATCCACATGCTCTTATCTGTCTGAATGCCTGTTCCCAGTATTGGGCATAGGTCACCATAGAAAGCTTGTCACATAGGGGATTCCTTGAGAAGCAGACTATGAGATGGAGATTAGCATGCAGAACAGTATTAGGAAGTGATCTCAGAACCAACACAAGGCAGAGAAGGAAGCAAAATTAGGTAGACAGTGAAACTGAGGCACGATGCCATCTCAACAGTGACCTCAGTTGACCCCACTGGGAGTTCCAAAGCTGAGATTGCCATGTAAGATTGTCCCAAGTTGGGGGGAAATGGCTGAGCATTTATATCTCTTGTGTGACCAACCATTGGATAGAGGCTACTCTGGCAAGTAGGTTTGATGTGGGGCTAGGCCAGTGGTCGGCAAACTGTGGCTCGCCAGCTACATGTAGCTCACAAGCCGCGGTTTGCCGCTCTGTTGACTAATGAGTTTGCATAGACTCTCTATTCCAATAATTACAGCCTGTTATTGCTCCTTGTGATTAAGCCCCTATCCCAGTGGTCAGCAAACTCATTAATCAACAGAGCTGCAGTTTGTTGACCACTGGGCTAGGCGATTCTCTTTAGCTAAGTGCAATTTCCAGAGTGATCTGATAACTTGAAGGCCAGGATTCTTATGGGAATAAGCCCTTCAATTCTGAAGGAGGATCTGGGCATCACAGGGCCCTCTGACTGGTATCAGGTAGGATGTATGGAGGAGGCCCAGTTTGCCTAGGTAAGAGTGTGCATGGCTGGCCTCTGAAATGAATCATTTAAAAATTATGATTCTAAAAACTGCACAATAAAGTTGTTATGACTGGTGGGAGCCACTCTCATCTAGATGCGGATCAGACAATATCTACTCTCTTTCCAGAGAGAGCTGTGGCTTCCTCCCAGGTCCCTGCAGAGAGAATGCCAGCAAGGAGAAGGAAGGGAGACACAGATAGACCAGTCACACCAGTGGCTGAATTGCTGGAGCTCAAATATCTCCTAATGGAAAAAATGTAAGCCAATAGGAATAAATTCACCTCCCGATTTTCTCACTTTCTCTCTGGCTTTGGATGAGCTCAGCACAAAGCAAATACAAACATGGGATCCTGGGATGACCACACCATATATGCTGGGTGACAAAATCATCAATGTTGTCTCTAAAAGAGATGATGTCCCCATTACTAGGATAGTTCAACTATATATTAAATAGCCACTGGACAGGGATCGCATCAAAATTTTTCAAACATGAAACTAGATAACCCTGTGAGGTGCCTCCCAAAGATGATTTGGCTTCATTATAAAATCAAATTAGATGTTATTCATATGAATGGTATTTTTAAATAATGTTAAGAGTGTATTATCATCTTATAGCACTTAATTGTCAGAGTTTTACTTACATTTTCTCATCAGTAAAGAAGTTAGGGTTCTTTCAATTGCAGGTACTAATAAACTCTATTCAAATGGGCTTAACCAATAAAGGAAAAAATTATTTTGACTTTTACCCTGGAAGTGTAGACCTAGAATAAGCTTCAGCGTTGACTCAATCAGTGGGCCCCACTCTATTTCCTAGGGATTCTCTTGGTCCTATATTCCTTGGTAGTAAGAGAGCTATAGGAATCCTAGGCCTCAATGAGGATAATACCTTCAGAGGAAGAAAATAGGAAGTGAGCCTCCTTGGGGCCTCTGTGCTCCATGGGCAACCTGAACAGAATCACCCTTGTTTTTCAGATGAAGAAACTGAAATACAGAGTGGTCAAATGACTTGGCCAAGTGTATTTATCCAGTACATGGTACACTCAGGACCAGAATTTGGTCTTCTGACTTAGTTCAGTGATTTCATTGCTTCGCATTAACGTCTTCAAATGCTATGGTTGGGAAACATCTCAGCAATCATTTAATCCAACTCTTCATCTTACCTTAAAATTTCTCTCTATATGAGATTTTATTATGTACTAAAGGCCTAATGCATGAAAATTTATGCACTGGAAAAGAGTACCTCAGCCCAGCCTGCTCACTCTCATAGTCTGGGAGCCCTCAGGGGCAGGAGGTAACCTGGTGATCAGGGGAAGGCAACACCCCTATCACACCTCTGCTGCTGCCACTACCAGCAGTGTAAGTCTTGGCCAGGCCTGGTTACCTAGCCTCAGGTGGTCCTGGGCAGCTGGGCAGCTGCCATCCAAGGCTTGCCTATGCCTTGGGCTGGTCCTGGGCAGCTAGGGGACGAAGGGGACTGGGGCTGTGGGAGCTGCTATCTTTGAGAGTGGGGCAGTTAATTAGCATATTCCCTCCTTATTGGCTGAGGGTGCCACCATCTTTGAGGGTGGAGCAGTCAGTTAGCATATTCCCTCATTATTGGCTATGGACGCTACCATCTTTGAGCGCAAGGCAGTCAATTAGCATATTCCCTCCTTTTTTCTTTTCTTTTTTTGCATATTTCCTCCTTATTGGCTGTGGGCACCACCATCTTTGTGATAATCTGAGGGTCAATTAGCATATTCCCTCTTTATTAGATAGAATGTTTTCTAATAACAATCCATCAGCATGTAATGTGACATAGCACAAGGTTAATATTATAATAATACAAGCACAGAAACTTCTTAAACAGAACAGTCATGATGGGAAAACTATGCTTATCTTAATTTTTACTCTCTACTTGGGGTACATTAAAAGTAGTTATAGTACTTTTGCTGCTTTCTTCCTAAAGGATTTACAGGGACTCCATTGTGCTAGCCTAATAATTTTCTTGGTTGGCCAATTTTAAAAACAGGAAAGTAGTTTGTCTTGGAAATGCTGATGAAGCACTTCAGCCCACAATCAAAAGCATAAATGGAAAAATCAATTTTAATTATTTGTGAGGGTTGTAATTTCCCAATTGACTAATAAGTCTAAATGAAAAAATGTCCCCTCTCCACCTTTCTTTATCGCTATTCCTCAATGGCTGTCCCTCAAGCTGTCATTTATAGCTACCCCCCACTCTCTTGTTACACTTGGCACTTGCATCAGCAGCACAAAGGAGAGGACCAGAGCTGACAGGGAGGAGCTGGGTCCCCATGCCCCACTCCCTCCTCTGCTTGTCCTGTGGATTCGGCTGGCTGGCCACTCTGATGGTGTCTGGGGTTTTGCTGAGTTAAAACAGTCACAGTTCCATCTAACCTTTCATTCATCAAAACAGTCTGCTAAGTTTTGAGGAAAAACAGGTCCAAACTTTTAACTCACAAGTCACCCAGCTGCCACAATCCATTGGACTGGAGAAAGGAGAAGAAATGGAGTCGGCTGCAAAGCAAGTGACCCTCTGTGTCAGAGAAATTACGGTGCCAAAGAGAATGTCAAACCAGGCCTTCCAAGCAGAGTGAGCAACGATCTATCCACCTCACTGGGCCCCCTAGGGCTGCTGGATCCCAGCACGGAGGGAAGTTCCTCAGTGCCCGGCTATGTCTCAGGGGAACATGTATCCAGCCTCAACAGGCTAGCTGAAATTCTGGTTTTCTTTTTTACTACAACTGAGAAAAACAAGCTATGGTTAGGGAAATTTCATTGTTCTTAAAGATTCAGAATTGCTCCCCACGTTTGAAAAGCATTTGGCGCCGAAGTCGGTTTGGCTCAGTGGTAGAGCTTCGGTCTGCGGACTGAAAGGTCCCGGGTTCGATTCCGGTCAAGGGCATGTACCTTGGTTGCGGGCACATCCCCGGTAGGGGGTGTGCAAGAGGCAGCTGGTCGATGTTACTCTCTCATCGACGTTTCTAGCTCTCTATCTCTCTCCCTTCCTCTCTGTAAAAAATCAATAATATATATATATATATATTAAAAAAGAAAGAAAGAAAGAAAAGAAAAGCATTTGGCTTTTCTGACTGACTGCATCCTCTTGCAGGTTGCTGAACGGCTGATGACGATTGCCTACGAAAGCGGAGTTAACCTCTTTGATACTGCCGAGGTCTACGCTGCTGGAAAGTAAGTTGGTACCTGTTTGTGTCCCTCAAGTGGCATTTCTAGAACCATGGGACTCTGCCCTAACCATTGTTGACATGCAGGTGAGAAGGATCTGTCCTTGCCACATGTGTTATGGCACCACTTTTCCCCCTCCCTCTACCACTGTCACCAGGGCATCTCTGGCCCCTTCTGCCCACCCAAACCTTCCCACCTCTGGCCCCTGTATGAAAAATGGGCTGGAAGCAATTGCTTTGGTCTACATGAGGGGCAGAGGAGTGGTGGCAGTGGAGATAATAAATATTAGTTCAAAATATGAGTGAGCAAATAAAAGAGCAGATTCCAATGTGGTTATTACTTCGTAACCACATTTCATAGTTCCTCGACCCTCGAGGGAAACTGGGCCGTCTTCTTCAGAGGGAAGCAGGAACTGATTCTCCAGTTTGCAGGCTTGTTCCTCCACATAGCATTACAGGTAGATCAGAGATTAAAGAAGGATCCTTAAAGATACCAAGAAATCCAATATCTATACATACAGAAGCCTAAGCGATTGTTAGGGCCAGTTGACTGGTCACTATGATGCACACTGACTACCAGAGGGCAGACACTCAATGCAGAAACTGCCCCCTGGTGGTTGTCAATGCCCTCTCACAGTCAACCTCCCATGGCCCAGGCCAGCCAACCTCCTGTGGTTCTTCCCCCAAGCCAGCCAATCTTCCGCAGTCCCTCCCACTGGGATCACCCCCATCAGGACTGGGCAAGATGGCCCCAATGGCCCTGATTGCTGGCCCAGGTCCACGGACCCCACCCTGGGCCTCTATTCTCTTATAAGAGGGTATTTCAAACCGACTCTGAGGACAGAGGGGGCTGCAAAGAGGTCTCACTTCTTTTGCTGGAGAAGTCCTATCTAGCTACAACCTTCCCCTGGACCCCAGAGAAGGCTTGGGCTCTAGGACAGGGCTCACTGCTAAGTCAGAAGACCTGGGCAATGTGCCTTCATGTAGCCCCAAGGTCCATGTCCTTCAGGTTCCAGCACAACAAGTACATTTTAGAACAGAACGGAAAACACCTTGCCTCCTACTGTGAACACAGACGCAGCTCCAAGAACTGAAAGGCACTAGGTAGCGGGCAGCTGCTTGAGCGGATCTGCAATTTTCTAATAGGATTGGGGTGCATGGTCACCTGCAGGCCTAATTCCCACCCCACGCTGGGTGAGAATGACAATCAAAATGCTAGACTTGCTGAATCAGGTTCATCGTTGCCTGGTCCAAGTGTATCTTCCTTGCATGGGTTTCCTCCTTCTCAAGGGCAGGCGTAAATGTTTAAGAACCCTCTAGGACAGTGGTCGGCAAACTCATTAGTCAACAGAGCCAAATATCAACAGTACAACAATTGAAATTTCTTTTGAGAGCCACATTTTTTAAACTTAAACTTCTTCTAATGCCACTTCAAAATAGACTGGCCCAGGCTGTGGTATTTTGTGGAAGAGCCACACTCAAGGGGCCAAAGAGCCGCATGTGGCTTGCGAGCCGCAGTTTGCCGACCACAGCTTTAGGAGGTTCAGAGCTTACATTCCTGATGTTTTCTGTTGAGTCCAAGAAGAGAAAGTGAAATTGATAAGTAAGGCCTTGCTCCTTTCAACATCATAACCTTTCTCCGTGTTTTCTTCTTTTGTTGAATCCTGCTCAATACCAAATGGGGCTAAGGTTGAAAAGGGGGAAGAGTGGTAAACAAGTGTATAAAGAGTTCTGTTTGTATTTCTACTGTGAAGAAGAATCAATTCTGGTTAATTACTGTTTGATTTGTCAGTGTGTAACTGAGATCGGTTCCCACTGTGAAAAGCAAGATTGCAAAAGGCAACCATTAGAGAGACAGAAGGGGAGGGGGGAAAGAACACTGTGCAACGTTCAGCACATGTCTATTTGGGGTGTGCTCCATAGCTAACTGCATCGTGGCCTATTGCCAGGCTCCCAAATACACTCCAACAGAGAGGGAACTTTCAGTCAAGACGCACAGTGATCAGTAATGACTCCCATCTATAGGACCCTTGTGGACAAAGTGCTCATTCCATTGATGTCCCCACTCACAAAGCCTCACAGAGCAGAATTGGCCTTACCGGGAGGGGCCTAGAAGATAGTTTTAGTTTCCTCAAGCATGGGTCTCAACTGGGCTAGGAAGATGGGAATAAGACAGTGGGTATGTCCTCAATATACCTCTCCATGACCCAGCCTTAGGTGCAGGGAGAACACTTCTCTACACCTCCTTATGTCCTGCGTCTATAACAATGCTTGTCGCTGGAACCCAGGACATTCTCTATGTGGGCCACTGCATCTGCAGCCCTTACATCTGGGTCTTCTAGACCCACACATGGGTACTTTTATCCTGCAAGATCTCCTGGGAATCGATATTGTCGGTCTAACCAGCGTGAGCTCTCGTTGTCCTCCCAGGTCATAATTTGAAGCCATAGCAAATAGAAGCAAAATCTTGACTCCCCTTTGGGACACAGCCAAGCAGGACATTTAGAGATGAGATCAGTGGTTTAAAAACACCGAAGTGCCAAATGACTGCACTGTTTCTTGGTGTCAGGACCACAGGTGGTCTCTTGCCAGCGTGAAAGGATTTGGCAGGTGCCTCTGTGATGCTCTGGAGCAGGATTTTGCAGGCACAAGCAGAAACAGTGGAAACTGTGCTGCCAGCGAGAGCAGCTTCTATTTTTAGGGTCGTGGAGGCTCTGAGTTCAGACAAGGAATGGCTCTGGTGTTTTGCGTTGACTCTTGCATTTTCAGGCCACTGTACCCTAAGACACTGTCTGTGTTCCCCTCCAGGGCTGAAGTGATTCTGGGGAGCATCATCAAGAAGAAAGGCTGGAGGTAATGCATTCACCACCATCATTTACTCGCCTTTAAAAAGACTGACATTATTTTATAACCAGAGAAGGGAAAATAAAATTGGATGGCAACTGACCAAAAGATTGTCCAAAAAGAAGTCAACTCTTAGTTGATTTACAGAGTTTTGAAAATAGGTACCAGCAAGTTCATTACTTGGGCTTCAAAACTTATTGACTAGTCTTTAATCACAAAGAATTACCATGAGGATAAGCCAAGAAGGAGGGAATGTTTAGGAGGTATTTATCAATAAAAGAAAGGGACATTTTCATGGCTTCTGGCTGCAATTTAGGGTAATTTGGTGAAGGAAGCCATATGACAGGAGGCTGATTATATATACACATGTATTTATGTTCATTGTTCATTTTATTACTAACTCTGAATGCAAAGACATGATGAAATAAGAAGTCCTGGGGATAAATATCCCAAAGCTTTCTTATCTGCCAGTGTCTCTTCTGTGTCTGGAGAGCCCTATTGTCTGGGGGATCACATTCCATTCCATCACCTTCTGTAGTCAAAGCCAGGGGATTGTTCCCCTGAACCCAGATGTTACGGTAACAACAGATGCCATAACATAAATCCCCCTACATTTCACTATGCGTCTCTGCCCCAATACCCCCTTCTCCCCAGCATGAGTACAGAATCAGGCAAAGCCCAACAAAGACCATTGGACAAGTTTGGGTTTCTCTTCTGTTCTGGTATAATCTCTGCTGATGGCCAAATGGGTAACAATTCAATAGTATCAGTGAGATAGTGCAAAGAACACTGCACCTGTGCATGTACACAGATTGCATAAAATTTAGGCTAGGAAAAAGGGACCTTGTCACAGAGTATAGATCAAGACTGATTTCATTATGCCTTTTCACAAAGCATTTAAACTCCCTCCGGAGGGAAAGCTAGAAGGATGGAGGAGAGCTCCATGTATTCTTAGGGCTGCTTACTCCTCACTCTTAGAGAAATCTTTGGTAGGGATAGAGGGCCTTGTGAAATAGAAAACCAGAAATTTATGAAGTTGTCAATAAATAAAGTTTGGTGACCTATTTTCTCCCTCTTGCTTCTCTTCCCCCCAACTTCAGGGATTATAAATCTATTAAGAAAGAACCATATTCAACCTTAAACATGGAAACATATTCATGTTCCCACCCAGTCCTCCATCTTGCCTGAGTTACCTGCCCACTCAGCATGCTGGTCAATCCACCACTATCCAAACAGGGACTGTACCCATTTTCTAGAGCTGCCGTAACAAAGTGTCACAACCTGGTTGGTTTGAACCAGCAGAAATGTATTTTCTCATACTTCTGAAGGCCAGAAATCCAAACTCAAGGTTTCAGCAAAGTCACGTTCCTCTGAAACTCTGGATAAAATCATTCCTTGCTTCTTCCCAGCTTCTGGTGTTCTTGGTGGCAAATATTGGTGTCTCTTGGTGCACATACAGCTCTTCAACATCTGCCTCTATCACCACCTGGTAATTCTCCCTTCCTATGTGTCTGTGTATCTTCTTATGAGCACACTGTTCATACTGGATTCTCCAGTGTGACCTCAACTTAATTTAACTAACTACAAGTTTTCAAATCAGCTGACATTATGAGACACTGGGGGTTAGGACTTTAATAATATATTGTATATTTTTGAGGGATACAGTTCAACCTATGTCAGAGACCTTGGGGATGAGTCCACTAGCAGTCCAGTGAGATCTGCAGTGGGGGTAGGCTGACAGAGGAAGGAGGGGAGGAGTCAGTGTGATAGCTCTTTCCCCCTGGACACCCAGAGGACATTTAGCCATCAAGCTCTATAGTTTGTGGAGCCTATTATATATCTCAAGGAAGTAGATTAACATGCATCTTTCACACACTGCTTTTCAGTCTTGCAAATAAAAGCTTAAGCTATCATCAGGCCACAGAATATTGATATCCATTCACCACTACCCCCAGAAAACTGGTGAAAAGATAAACTATCATCGAAGCATACAAGCAATTTCAACTAGAGTATACTTGGCTTCTGCTCCCAGGGCCACCACTTGCTAACTGTGCTGTCCAGGACATGTTACTTCACTTCTTTGAGTCTCAATTTCTCCACCTCTAAAATGGATGTCATACCTGCCCTAAATGTCATGCTGATAAAGTGACATAAGGTGAACAAATGTCTTCTGGAACCTGTGCTTTAACAGAGTAAATATTCATGTTATCATTCTCCACCCACTCTAAATGCCTCCATGAAGCCAGTGAAAATTGGCCAGGTTGCTGTCTGCTCATGTTGTTTGAACATTAACGTTAGTGCGCACACCCACGTAGGCCAAACATTTTACAGAAAGCCTAATTTTGAAAGAATAAGTGAGTCTGTGGGGGTACTATTTGAGTAGAATGTGCAGCTTCCGCGGGTCCACATGCTTTGAATAATCAAGAGGGCTGCATTCATTTTTTTAATACTATTCCATCCAGCCTTTTGTTGAAGCTCTGACAATGTTTGCTAAAGCAGATCTAGCTCCCCCAGGATATCACTACAACAGTAGGTATCATGCAGTTGATGGATCAACCAGGAAAGTGCATCAGCTCTTCTGGAGTGTGTGATCTTTAGATGCTTCTATCTGTAGACCTTCCATTACAGTGATTCTCATTACTTTTCAGGGAATTAACTTCAGTGGGATGCGGTTGCTGACATTCTCTACGAATTTTTCTTGTCGCAGCCAAGCTGTCGGACTTGTTACCACCGTCTCTCATTGGTTATCATTCATCAGGCTAGGCTTTTATACCTGAGGGTCCTGAGGTGTTGCCGCTACAGCTGATGAAATTATAAATGCCTTGCTTCAACTATTCCCAAAGTTTGGTCTTGACCTTTGAATCACAAATTATTTTTTTTTCTAGGCAAGTTCAATTGAATTACATACCTAGAGAAATTAAATTACACTGAGATCTACCTCTGAATTTTAAATTACATGACTATAGTTCTCAAGAAATATTTCCTTTTCCATGATCATAATGCCATTTGCTCCCTTTAAGTGTGATTTTGAAAAAGTAATACATTTGCTAACAAGATTTCCACATTATATTCCCTTAAGAATAAGGTGCTAAAATTTTGAGTTAAGGATTTTTTAACTGTTTTCCTAAAATAACATTTCCATTAAAATGACACCCATAGAAATTTCATTCCTACTTATTGACTATTGTAATTTAGTTCATTATTCATATTTCCATGTAGTCAAGTCCTGCCTGTGAATGTGATGATTAGAAAGCGTAGTAACTCAGAGCCATTAGGTCCATGGCCCTTGGAGGGTGGACTTACCCCAGGGAAGTTCACACTCAATCAAGGTTATCTTATATGCCAAGTGTTAGTGGGTGGCTGTTTGTTTGAGATCCTACAGCCATCTATCAGTTAGTCCTTTCACTTACCCTCCTCATTTACTATTTCTGACCCTCCATGCCACCCTTCCCTTTGCTTTGCCACTACCCACTCACCTATTTGCTGTCATAGCCCTCAGCTTCCTCCAGCCCCTCCAGGTAAAGATCACTTCTATTCAGCTTCTCTTCTTCTGAGATCTGACTTCAAGTCTTTGTTCTCACATTTTTTTGTGATGTGAATTAACAAATTTATCACTTTGCCAATTTTTTAAAAATGGGTGGTACAATAAATTATTTGGGTGTTATAATAATATGACAGTATGATTAAAAATAATTTATTTAATATTTCTCTGTGTGTGTTTGTCTGTTTAACATACAGGAGGTCCAGCCTGGTCATAACAACTAAACTCTACTGGGGTGGAAAGTAAGTTAAATAACTTTTGTTTTTCCCTACTTGATAGGAAACAAAGAGTAGTTTTATATTTTTAGGCCATCCTTTCACATCTAATATGCCAAAATCAATTGGTTTAGAGTGAAAGATGATTATTTCTCACATGAAGGAAATAGCAATTAGCCTAGGATTCAATTTGAACAAGATGCTTCCAAAGAAATTTAGTAGCATGAGGTCACTTGTTACTAAGTGATTCACAGAGAGTTTTCAAAAATCAACCTCATACTTAGCACCAAAATAGAGTCCAAATTTTGGGAAAAGGAAATGAGCACATAGCATCACCGAAGAAAAGCTATTCAACTCTGCCAACACTCAGCGACTTCTCTAGAATACAAATATAAAAATATCTTGTCTGGTCCCACTGTACTAGTAAGTCTCTGATCCTTTCCTCAGAGGGCTCTGAAAGTGCTGATCAAAGGGGGCATCTCCCTGGAGAATAACATAGAGCTTCCTGGGTTACTCGCTGCCAGGCCACATGAAAGAGAAGTCCTCTCTCTGGTGTGGGGTTCAGGATGAATGGCTTCTGGTGGGCCTTCTGGTGTTTGAACTGATACTTACGTTATCCAGCAGGACTTAGAAGTTCTGGTCTTTAAGACAAACTTGCAAGAATACAGCAAGCTATTCCATAAGCCTTTGCATGGAAATCTCAAAGATTTCTTAACAAAATGTAAATACAAACACACGTAATTTTATTTACCACCCTATAATTGATAGGAAATAGTTAAAAACAAAATTGGAGGCAGAGACCAGATTTTTAGAAATCTTCTAACCAAAATGTATGTGTATTCCCCCACCCCCACCCCGGCACACACACACACACACACACTCATATTTTATTGCTGTTTTCGAGCCTGCATGTGATGAATATGAAAACAAAAATGGAATTTAGATCTTTACTACCATTGTAGTCTATATAAAAATAAGGCAACACGGTGCCTATGAGAAACACAAATTCACATTGTCTATGCTCTGATTCATGGTGCCATGGCTTGGTGCTTTTGCAATGGTACTCAAAACCTTGCGTATGGTTTGGAAATAATCAGGAAGTAAGACAATCTGCAAGAACCAGTATGTATAGAGAATTACATATAATATTATCTAATAGACTTATAAAAGGTACAAAATTGCCAAAGGTGAAAGGTGAACTACTAAGGTTGACAAAGGTATTGATGTTGAAGAAACATTTCAGCAATGCTTTAAAAACCAGGCACCACATTCCTTTCCAATTGGCCAGTTTGAGAATGATCTGAAATGGCAAAAGTCCTGGATGAATGTTGGTCTTCGTAAGATACTAATTTAAGGAAAAGTTGTTTGGTCACATTTTATAAAAATAATTGTTCATTTCTTTTGAAAGTCAAAAGGCACCTTCCAATTTGCTTCTTTTCTCGGAAAAGCTAATGCCATCAGCAGCCTGGCAAGCTTATAGTAAGCTCACATATTTCTAGCAAGCCTTTTATTTCATTTGCTTGGGATTGGTAAGGACAAGGTGGGGAGGTGGAGCCCTGTGTCAAGTTATATATGGACAGGGTGTGGGTGGCCGAGTTGTTATTATTGAGGGGTGGTGACAGTCATGCTAATTTCACTTCCTGGGTTCTCTGAAGAAAAGGGGCTCAGTGTGCTGCCCACCAGCTTCCTCCTCAGCCTGCAGTGGTGCAGAATTTGCCAAGAACAGGGTATAAAATTAGCAATTCCATCCAGAACAACCATTCTCCTGTACTTTTGAAACAGCGGTGAAAGAAAGCACACCCCACTCAAAGTCCTTTGCTTCTTTTTCTTGTTAGAGCTGAAACGGAAAGAGGGTTGTCAAGAAAACATATAATCGAAGGTAGGTTCTGCTGCTTCATTTTACTTTTATCTGTGGGCTGCTGGTTCATGAACGGTATCAGCCACATATTATACATTCAAAACACATTGGGAGGGGAAAAAATAACCTCTACAAAAAGAATTACAATCAACCAAGTCTCTTCCGGGGGTTGTGTGTTGGGAATGTAGTGATAGAGGGAAACTCAGCAAAAGGCCAAAATTTCTAGGACTGTTATCACGTACAGCTATGCTCACATTAATAAAACGCTTGCATATGGCTTTTTAAGAGTTTTATTGAGCTATAATAGATATAACATAAAAATGTATCCATTTAAAGTATATAATTCGTTGGTTCGGAGTATAATTAGAGTTGACCAGTCAACTCTAATTTTAAAACATTTTTATTTTCCCCTAAAAGAAAAACTTGTACCCACTTTCTGATTTAAAAAAAAAAAGAGATTCAGAAGGTGGTTCAAATGGGCAGTCAACAAAAACATATGATATTAAAGATAAAAGAACAGCATGCCACTTTGGGCTTTTTAACCAAATCTCCATTGCTTTAATATTTACCTGTGACCATTCATGATTTCAGGATTCTCTTTTTAAAAATCAGTTTTCTTCAGCTTAACATTCCATAGATGGGGGCAGTTTTATATCCTATATTACAAAGCATACTAAATGGCAATTTGGAGTCAGTCATGCATTTGCTATGTCTTGGGCATCTTAAATTACCCCTATTCACATGTTTTTGATAGAATTGTTTCTTAAAAAAACAGAAAACCACCCCTTGATCTTGGTTCTTCCTTACAGAATTTTGTGCATAGTTGATGTGGTAGTCATTTTCCTAGTAATTTTGTTAATTTGCTGTGAAAGATTGAAAATTTGATAATGTAGTATATATGATATTAAATTGTGAATTAGGGGGGCTTTGATGTAAGAGTGTATCAACATTTAAAGACATTGGCACTTGATACTCTACTAAGGAAAATTAGCCTCCAAATTTTAAGCTGTAACGTCACAAATAACTGATTAGAAAAAAATAGCTCAAATAACTTCATAATTTTGGTACATACATTAAGAATTGTGTACAAACTGAAATGTCTGTTTACTGATCCTCAAAACAAATAATAAAATCTCAATTACGAAAAAAAAGAAAAATCTAAAAATCTATTTTCTTAAAGCTTCATATAACCTAATAGAAATATCTTAAATTCTCCTTTTAAATAAGTCAGGAATTCTCTTAGGAACAAATCTCTCAGGATGCATAAATTAGTTCAGCTGAAATTCCAATCAACCCAGAATCAAACTTTAACACAAAATTTCAAACTTTCGAAATTGAAAAAGAATTGGGATCTATTATTATGTTGTTATTGTTGCTGTTATTTTACGGTTTATAGTTTCAGCCAAAGACAAAAAATAATCATAAGTGCAAAAGAGAGTCAGCAAAAAGGACTGAAATTGGGGAATTGAGTGGATTTTGCAGGAAAAAAAAGGAGGGATATGATATTTCTAGACCCAAAGTAAAGTTTGAATGATTTATAAAATTTAGGTTTCATTGATACTTGTTCTGTGGTAAAGGTGTTCTTATTCAACTATTCAACATTGGAAATTTATACACACTTTAAATTTGAGAATTGCTCTTAAAGAATAAGACAGAAGCCTGACTTATGTAGAGTTCAGGCCATTGTGTGCTGGGTAACTTTGGCCAACTGAGTTAGTTTATAAAATGTAAAATGAGCTTGAATAATGTAGTTTTGAAAAAAATTCATAGGAAAGACCTTTTCAATGAGTCCAAAGTCATTGCCTCAGATCTAGTTAGGAATAATATTCTCCTTAAAGTCACAAAGAAGGGGTAGAAATCTCATTAACACTTTATTATATCCATTTAGAATCCCAAGGTCTTCTCAGGTTATGAAAGTCTATTTATTCATTTAGTGATTCCACAAACATTTATTAAGCTCAAGTATATGCCAGTGTTAAAATTCAGCAGATCCAATTTCTTGGTATGCAGGGTGAAAGAATAGAGATGGTTTGGTAAGCCAAAGTATAAGAATAAGTAAATTGTTTGTGTGCATTTATAGGCAAAACCTGTGTCTAAATCTATAGTTGCCTTTCAGATAAACAACAGTTTTCTGATGTGATTCAAAACACAAACCCAGTGTTATAGTTTTAGGAACAGAAAAAGAAAATAGTCTGAGAAAGCTCTGCTTAAACATTATTAATGAATGGCAAGTGGTTACTCCTACTATCTAAACTTTTTTTCTTATAAAAAGATCATTTATTATTTTTTAATTTAAAAATAAATTTCATAGCAAATGGATTCACCCCAGGATTCCTTCTCAGTGTATCATGTTCACAGTAATAGAAATTATCCACCAGAATAACCAGGCTTCATAATGGGAGAGGCTGGCACATATATTATTCTTATACAGGGCAGTCTTTATTTAAACAAAAAAAAAGCAGGTGTGTCCTCTACATCATGATTAAGAGGTCTGCTGAGAAGAACCTGGAAAATTATATAGGGACACTGTGTATATTACTGACGGCAACTTTTTCTCAAGCTAGATAGGAAATCAAATGTGCGGTAGATATAGAGGGCATATCTGACGACAGGGCATATATGAATAGAACCCTTGCAGAATCTCCAAACTACTTACTGATCTCCTTGTTTCTACACAATTAGACTTGCAAGGTCTAAGCACTTGACCCACGTGCATGCCAACCTGCTTAATGTCTGGAATGAACACCTGTCTTTAGGTAGATGCCTGTACAACAGGCTTAAATTGAATTAAGGATCACCTTATAAACGATATAGCTCCTGTTCAACTTCAGAACCTAAAAGAAAAATGAACTTAGATTTTTCTTTCCTACAGTCACTTGAGAGCCTTTTTCTTTGTATAACATAATTTATTATCCTGTGGACTTTCGAGGAATTGCCAGTTAATTTCTAGACATTCCTCAAGGGCAGGGAGCATTCCCCCTGCTTCTCTTGTATTCACTCCAGCAGATAGACACTGCATTGGTGTCCAGGGACAGGTTAAGGTTAAAGTGCCTTTAGCAAGTCCACTCACTTCCCTGGAGCACTTAGCTCCTTAGGTTGTGATTAGCTGTCAGGATGCCCCTCTGGAGCTGAGGTTAATGCATTTTTGTATGTCTACTTAAACTTAAAACAATGCCTGGCTCCAAGCCAGCGCTCAACAAACATTTGCTAAGTGGACATGGGTCTTGACTATTTGTTTATTGGAAATAACCTACATGGTTTTTAAGGAGACATTGGTGAACATGTCTTTATGTTGCTATGAGTTAGCTGTTTCTACAAGATTAAAGTATCCCAAGAAGGAAAAGGAAAGACTACCTGACTTGGTTTGCAATCACATGAAAGGTCAAAAAAGAAAGTTCATCTAACTCTATGTTGTCTTTGACAGATGAAGAATGACCAAGTACAATGACCTTTCTATCAAGTCCATGCCATTATTTTGGGGCATACATTATTGCCTTGAATAATGAGCGTATGCCAATAGAAGCTCTCAACATGCACTGCTAGCTCCTTGGGGATGAATGCAGTGTCCATACATCTTTATACTCCCAGAGCCCAGCACAGTTTCAGAATCAAATTGGGATTCAGAACATGCTTATGGCGTGGATAAGTGAATGACTTAAGTCGTGACTGATCATGTTGCAATCACAACAGGGCCAAGTCAGTCGTAGCTTCTTCTCCAGCTTATTCTCAGCCCACCCTGACTGCTGAGAAGAGACACAGGAGGAGAGGGCCATCATCAGGAAGGAGGACCTTGTTCCCAGGGCCAGGCATGGGACAAAATGTCACTAAATGCCTCCAAAACCAGGGGTCTAGTGAAAGTCTCTGGCAGTAGTTGTTGGGACCTCTCATTCTGATATGTGAATATCACCATTTTAATCGCCGCATTACTAAACTATTGCATTTACAAAGTACTTACAATTGATTTTACTTGCTCTCTGGAGCAGCAATTCTGAAGGTAGCAAGGACCATTATCCCCACTGCAGATCAGAAAATTGAATTACACAAAAAAAGTGAAATAAGCCAAGTGAGATCACACAGCATGCTAGGGTAAATTTCCAACCTTTCAAACCTTATAACACCCTACTTATTTGTTTGCTTCGTTATCCGGTCCTCCCCTTGACTCCTTCATACAATTGCTTCCAAAAAGTGGCTCACATCATAAATTTTTTTAAGTTAAATTTAATTGCAAGCTGCCCCTTGCGATAGCTGGTAATGCCCTGAGCCTGAAAGTCACTGCAGTTTTTCAAGAGCAGGCATTGGACCCTGTAACACCTGTCTGCCCTAATCTGCTCATCAATGCTTCCTTTAACAAGCTGCCACCACAGACAATCCTTTCTTAATGAGTGAAAAATACTTCCGGAACTATATTCAAGCACTCCATTTTCCTGTCAGAAAGGTAATTGGGGCTGGCCGATAAACTAGTTTGAAAAATCAAATTTAAATGAGCCAAATTTAAATTTTTAAGAGCCTCATTTAACATGCAATTAATTTTACGCCTATAATAAAAAGAGAAAACCCTCCGGTCTTCCTGAAGAATTAAATAAGCTGATACGGAAATGCCATAAAATTTTATGTCATGGAAATGACTCTTGAACACTGTCCTTTCGGTTACATAATATTATGTACAGTACATTCTATTTCAGGGAAGCATTAATTTTACTGAGATTAAATATTTTTTTCTGAATAGTCATAGGAATGTGACAAAATGGTTAGAGTTGAAACAGACTATGGGTTCTAGATTTTATTGTAAGCTCTCACTCTGTCTTTTATATTACCACTTCAATCTTTATAGCTTCTAGTATTTTTGTTTTTCCCCAAAAGAATAGGGAGAAATAGAAATAATAGAGCTCCGCTATATATAGGATTCTTCGAACTTTGTTCCAATCAATGAGATGTTGAGTAACGCCCTCACTGACCAACCCTTTTATTCCTATTGTAACCCATTGTGGCATTGGTTGTCACTTATTTATGATATATACTATTTTTATGTTTTGCTATGCAATATCATACCTCCATTCTATTATAAGTCCATTAAGTAATTCAATACATGACATTAGTTGAATTTTTCAAGAAAAAATTCTTAGGGTGCTTTTTATTCTAAACTTTGCTTCCGGACAGTGCCACACACGAGTCACTGCAAGATGAACACTAAGTCTGTATTTTCTAGTGTGGTGGGAATACTAATGCCATAGAGAAAAGAATTTTATTTTTTTAATATATTTTTATTGATTTCAAAGAGCAGGGGAGGGAGGGAGGAAAGAAAGGAGGGAGAGAGGGAAGCGGGGAGGGAGAGAGAGAGACAGAGGGAGGGAGGGAGGGAGAGAGAGAGAGAGAGAGAGAGAGAGAGAGAGAGAGAGAGAGAGAGAGAGACATGATGAGAGAGGATTACTGGTCGGCTGCCTCCTGCAGGTTCCCTATTGGGGATCCAGCCTACAACCCAGGCATGTGCCCTGACCTGGAATTAAACTGTGACCTCCTTAGGTTCATAGGTCATTGCTCAACTACTAAGCCACTGAGGCCAAGCTAAGACTTTTCTTTGTGGGGACAAAATCAGACTTTGACATAATTTTACAAGGATTTAGGGGTCAGTTAGCACATCATTGTATTTACTAGTGCTTCCCTGAAGCTAATCCAATGCTTTTTAATTTTAAAAAAGTAAATTCTTAAAGATAACCAAACTTCAACTCTTTCCAATAGTGCTCATTTTGGACTTTCTCTGTTTGCCCTGCTTCTGTTCCCAGGACTGAAGGGCTCCCTCCAGAGGCTGCAGCTGGAGTATGTGGATGTCGTCTTCGCAAATCGACCAGACAGTAACACCCCCATGGAAGGTGAGTAAAGAAATTTAATAAAACACTCTGGAGTTACTGATTCTAGCTCGATGACTATTCCACTCACGGTAGGAAACGAAATACACTCAGACTGATTTGACTGAATATGAAAAATAACCACCTTTCCAGTAGATGTCTTTCAGCCTTAATTTTTACCTTCAAAGCCAATGCTCAGCATCCTGCATCTTCATTCCTTTTTAAAGTATAATAGTTGCAGGCATTGGAATTGTGGCTTCTGCTGGGTACAGTGCTCACTTACTTTTTCCAGGTTCTTTTCACTTCTGTGGTTCCATAAATGAAAACAATAAAATTAATTAGAAGGGGAATTTATAACCCAGCCATCTTATTTTACATCTTATTTTGAAGTAAGTCATCTGAGTGGCTTCCTATTTTATAACGACTCTAGGTCTGATTAGTTCCCAGTCTGCGGAGCCACTATTTAAAATGAGCAGAAACCGGTTTGGCTCAGTGGATAGAGCGTTGGTCTGCGGACTGAAGGGTCCCAGGTTCGATTCCGGTCAAGGGAATGTAGGGGGTGTGCAAGAGGCAGCTGATCGATGATTCTCTCTCATTGATGTTTCTAGCTCTCTATCCCTCTCTCTTCCTCTCTGTAAAAAATCAATAAAGTATATATTTTTTTTAAAAATGAGACCCTTCATTGCAATTTGGTTTTTGGTTCTCATTTTATTTCCCTTCTGTTACAACTGTTTGAAGACAATATTTTGACATCTCCTGTGAAAACTTTCAGGACATTCCTAAAAACAGATTTTTTTCAATTTACATTTATTTATGGAACCTACATAATATTATTGAGAAAGAAGATAGTTTGGGAGGGAAAATTAAAAAGAATGATCCAGTTAATTGAGGTTTACAATGATCCAGTTAATTGAGGTTTATAATCATGAATTATCACCCAAGGTTAATGAGAATGAAAATATTTGGAAAAAAAGGGGGGGGGGAAAGAATGTTCTTGTTATTTGAGGCTTATAATATGACATAGATTTATAAATTTTCAAAGAATGAGAATAAAGTAATCAACATAAAATTATACTGAAGGTAATTTGTCCTTGATGATTCAATGGGTAGTTCATGATCTTATAATATCAACAGGTTCTATAAAGATTTATTCTTGCTATTGGGCTATAAAAGTTATAAATAATAAAAGTACATATGAGTTTTTCTGTGGGTTTTTCTGACAAATATAATGTTCTCGTAGAGTTTTCTGTTTCTTTGATTCTGAGTTAATTAGGAGTTTACTATAAAGCAATATTAATGTTGGAAATTCTGATCAAAAATTATCCATGGAAATGACATAAAAATGCATATTTTTATCAAATCAAAGAATACATGTTTGATAAGGCAAATTATAAATGTTTTTAGTCTAAGAAGAGTTTTTTACAGGGATAATATGATATCACACTATTCTCAATAATGAAACATCAAAACAGAGCACTAAAGTGTTTGAGTGAGTGAAAGTGTGCAAGTGCTGTTTAGGCTGTGAAAGCCCGAAATTGCTTCCCATTTAAGTCCAGTGACTATTTTATTTTGGAAAAGTATCCTTTGCAATTACACCATGTATAGAATAGAACAGCAATTTTCAACCAGTGTGCCACAAGAATTTTTAAAACGTACACTGACCTCTTTTCCCATTAGATTGTCAAATTTAAAAAAAATGACAACAATAGCCATCCATTTGAATGAATCAAAAGTATACCTTTTTTTGTCAAACCTGCAAAAAACATATGTTGTGGTGTGCCACAGAATTTTAGTAATTTGTTTAGGTGTGCTGTGTTTTGTACTTTTATAGAAAGTCAAGGATTCCAACCTCATTCCATAAAGTCCTGATCTGAAGGGAGGGGGAGGATCCTGGAGAAGAATATGTATATACTCTATGCAATTTAGCTACTTGCTCTATTCTCCCCACCACACACACACACACACACACACACACACACACACACACACGTGCGGCTTTGTCCTTTCTTCACCTCTTCAGTCAACAGTGAAGGCAGAAGCGATTCAACCCCTATCATTAATGCGACACAAAAGGAGGGAAAATGTGGACCACATGGCTGGGCCCTGTGGGTCCTCTTTACCACAAATCTGTGGCTCTCACCGAGTTCAGAAAGGGCATGTTTTCCCTCCTAAGTTACTGTTAGGCAGAGGGAGAATGAAGATGGCCCTGCTCACCCCAGCTGTCAGGTGGAAACAGAGCTGTTAGTATTTGGGGGGCTATGGCTTTGTGACACACGTGAACATCCTTCTGTGGGAGTTGTCATCTCCCTGGAAGATCGCTGGAGTTGTGACAAGATTTACCGCCATATTCGGAGGAGATGTTGAATCGGTCTCGGGAGAATTCATTGTTATACTCATCTCTGTAAGTTCCTCATTGTGCTGCAGCTGATCTGCAATGACATGGGTAGAACATTACTCAGCTCTCTAGTCCGGGCAGGTGGGGTTACAGAGTTGAGCAGTTGTCACTTAGAAGCATCTCACTTAAACTCAGGGCTGATGAGCATGCTGATCCCATGGAATGAGCAGAGCCACCTGTACTGTTGCTAATCTGGAATTCCCAGGTGAATAAAGACCCTTCAGTTTCACTTTCTGTACAAAATGAAGTAACAAAGATAGTAAATGGTTTTGTTAAACCCCTCATGGGTATGGGTATTTAATATGTGTAGTGAAAAAAAAATGGGAGTCTTCAATCAGAGGGTGAGGGCATTCGTTTTAGGTGTGTATACTTGGTTGAGTTGCTCAGACTTTCTGTTGTTCAGTTTTTCATTTGGAAAATGGGAAGAATAAAACTATTACCTTCTCTAGCTATTTCCAAGATTGTTGTAAAGATAATATGAGACAATATAAGCAAAAATGTTTTTATATATTGCAATGCCCTGCACATACATTCTGAGGTTGAAATTGTCATTATATATGTTTATACTTTTAGGAATTGATATTCATAATAAGATGTAATAATTGAAGTTTCATCCAGGCACCAAGACACAATTGAAATAAAATTTCAAAGAGAGGTACCTAATCTCCATGTTGTGTACTTGCAAAGGAGATGGGTGAGGGCTGGTTCCATGTCTCTTTCTGTCCCCAACCTTTTTTTCTGAAAAATTAAAACCTACAGAAAAGCTGAAAAGGTAAACATATAATACTCTCCACGTAGATTTGCCGAATTGTGCTGTATTTGCTTCTATTTCTCCCTTCCTTGTTCTCTCTCTCTCATGATATTTCACCCACACTTGCTTCTGTCTCCTGAGGACAAGGCATTCTTTTATATAACCACAACACAATCCTCACCCCCGAGAGCTTCACCATTGATGCACCACTATTATATAATAAGCAAGCCATATCACATCTCCTAAAATGTGCTTCATGTTCATTTAGGTTTCAGTGGATGGGGAGGCAAGCCTAGGATTTAATTAAGAATCCAAAGTGCATTTAGTTGTCTTGGCTTTTTCTTTTCTTAGTCTAAAATAGCTCCTTCACCTTCTTTTCTCTTTAATAACATTATATATATATTTTTTTAATCCAAGCCAGTTGTTTTAGAAAATGTCTCTCAGTCTAGATCTGTGTAGTTGTTTTCCCTACGATTAAATTAATAGTAAGCCTTTTGGGCAAGAATACTTTTTGGGTCCTCAGTGTGTCCCATTACTGGTCGTGTTAAGTTGACCACTCAGTTAAGATGATGTCTGCCAGCTTTCTCCACCAAGATGGTACCTCTTTGACTTAGTAATTATTAACATGAGGTGTGTTTCTTTGAAACTAGGTGAATTTCCTGTGTCCCCCAAAAAATGAATTTATTGTAGCATCCACTGAGGCTTCCTGACCACATCCATTATTATAATGGGGGCCATAACCCTTCTCCATTCATGAGTGAGCATTCTGTAAAGATGAGTTTCCTTTCTCTTCCTCCCCCACTCTCAGTTCTGGGACTCTGAAGCCCCTCACTTGCTTGAAGAATATAAAGGTTGAGACAGAGGAGAGAGGGTCTAGTTGAGAAGGACATACCTGAATAAAACTGTGCTCTGAGCACCATCCACACCAGCAGGGTGAGAGGGCTTCCCCTTCACTCAACCCTGGTTGGGAGTGGGGAGTTTCAAACATGATCCCCATGGTTGGGGAATACAGTAGCTTGTAAGCTGACTCGTGTTTGGCAAATCCAGAGGTGGAAAAGTGGACTGAATCTCTTTAGTGGTATAACCAGGGGAATGCTGGGGTGGCAGGGAGGGTCTCTGTGTTTGTTTCCGGTGTGGCGTCATCTTAGGTCCTGTCCTCTAGGTTATGTTTGAGAAAAGGATGAACGAACATCCAGAGCCAGTAGGAGAAGGGCCGGGAGGAGAAGCAGAAAGTAGAGGAATGAAAACACCAGCCATGCCCCATGTCACTACCCTTTATTGCAGGCTTCTAGCCTGAGCAGGTTCCAGCTAGGAAAGGGAGAGGAATTTGAGTTTGAAATTTTGATTGACATCTATGAAGGCTGTGTTTATATTTTAAAATTATGTCAGGACTGTCTATGGCCCAGAGTGGGCAGAAAATCCATGGGGCCAGTCTGAGTTTTCATTAGTTTCAGAAAACAAATTGGTTTACTTCATAAGAAAATATCATTATGTCCAAAATAATTGGAAGTTTAGGAAAACCTTGTATGCTTAAGATTCAAGTCTCCACAAACTATAAAATAAGGCATTTGGCCAGCTGTGTAAAATCTATACATTACACATAGACATCCCTCATATCCCACCACTGCTCCTCCCACAAACCCGCCCTAGAAATCTGAAGACTTTTGAAAGCGTCACTTCTCCTTGGGGAGTAATTGTTTGTCAGTGTTCAAATACTGGAAAAGATTAGGAACCACAAAACCTTACCCCCTGCAGTTTGGAATTTTCCATCCTTTCTAATTATGTTCCCATTTTTAGCTTTTGCTAATTTGTTTTTAATTCTGGGAGGTAAGCTTGTGTTGCGACTTGCTTCAGTGAAGAGAATCATGCAAAATTAATGAGAATTAGAGAACATACGTTTAGATGACTTTTTGAAACCCTACTACAGTCAACCCCAAATTTACTTATGTAAGAAAATTCTTTTTTTCTTTAAGAACAAGTGGATGGAAGGGTCCAGGGGAACAATAGAAAAAGAAGGAAAGGAAGGAAAGGAAGGGAAGGAAGGGAAGGGAAGGGAAGGGAAGGGAAGGGAAGGGAAGGAAGGAAGGAAGGAAGGAAGGAAGGAAGGAAGGAAGGAAGGAAAGAAAGAAGGAAGGGAAAAGAACCAAGGACTGAGCACCCTGGGGCTCCCCAACATTAGGAGGATGGGAGGAGGGAGAGAAGAGTATGGCGCCCAAGGAACAGGTAAAGGAAACAATTCAGGAGGAAGAAGTGATCACCCATATCAAAGGCTATGACGGGTCAAGCAAGTTGAGGACTATGAATCATTGGTGTTGGTGCCAGGATCATCAATAACCTCGACAAGAGCACTTTTGATGAAATAGGGAGTGAGGGAGTAAAAGCCATTAATCTCTGAGTCTCAGTTTTCTCACTTGGAAAACAGCAAGGAAACCTGTTGATTTAGGATGATAACGTAAAATATTTCTGCCCCTTTCTTTCAAAATAAAAAATCACCCAGTAAATAACATCCAGGGCAAAGATCTAATATAAAAACTTCCTTTCTTTTCTTTTTTTTTTTTATAAATATATTTTATTGATTTTGTACCGAGAGGGAGGGAGAGAGATAGCGAGTTAGAAACATCGATGAGAGTCATTGATCAGCTGCCTCTTGCACACCCCCTACTGGGGATGTGCCCGCAACCAAGGTACATGCCCTTGACCTAAATCGAACCCGGGACCCTTCAGTCCCCAAGCCGATGCTCTATCCACTGAGCCAAACCGGTTTCGGCTAAAAACTTCCTTTCTAATGAAAGTAGCTGACAACTCAAAACTTGGACCAAAATATATAAAAATAGAAAAGGAATGGAGAAATTGTAAATGACTTAAAAGAACTGAAAAGATTTATTGAAAGTGCGCACAAGTGCATCTTCAGGGGTGAGTGTCGGGGCGTGGAGTCGGCTCCTCTGGACAAGTCCACTTCCAGCATTCCACCTGGAAGCTTTCCCAGCACACGTGTTCGGGTGTCACACCCATGGGGTTTTTACTGGTTGGGAACATTTATCTAGGGTGTTCCTCAAGCAGCTGCTGGTCTTGAAATTTCTAAAGCTACTATGGTCACAGAGAGGCTTAGCTGTAAGAGTCACTCGAGAGAGATCCCCTTTATCTAAAAGATACATGTCCAAGTCAACTCCAAGTTTTATCTAAAAGCTACATGTCAGCAGAGTCGCGCAGCGGAAGCATGCTGGGCCCATAAAAGCTACATGTCCAAGTCTTACATCTGCACTGTCTTCTGGTCCTGAAGTGGTCCCCCGTTTCCAGAACTCTCTTTAAAGCATTTAAAAAACAAAACAAAAAAAACACTATTTCTTATAGATGAATATTCAGGATAACCAAGTAGATATAATCTTGAAAGTTCCATGATTACCCACTTCAAGATCAAAGTATTATATGTTTTTCAGTTGTTAGTGCCACAAACATGTATGCTCTCTGTGGGCGAACCACAAGTGTGTGCTTACGAGTGTGCTTCCGCTGGAAGCAGATCAAGGTCTCCTTTGCTCAGCTTGTGGAGTGTTTGTGCAGGCTCGCTCCAACTTTTCTGTATGAATCAGTTGGTTAGGTTTTCTGTTGGAATGGAGGGTCTGCAGTGCCTGCTTCCTGTCAAAATCTTCCTACCAAGGCAGTGTTCTGCCAGTTAGCCCAGTTCCCAGTATGTGCCTTAGATTTTTTTTCTTTTTTTAAGTAAAGATAATCTATCCTGAATTCATGTGGATGTTCTGGTTTTAAAGGATGAGCTATATATAGGCTGTGTGTTTTTGTACTAATGTGGCACTTATTAAATACTTTTGTAAGAGAAATTTGAGGTGTTTTGCAAAGGAAAAAAAGTGTCCACAAGTGAGAAGCAGGTTAATTTGTACCACCCAACCTGAAATGGATAAGGCATTAGAGGCACCAATGTTACAGAACATGGGGCTGAGGTGGGAATTAGAAACAAGGTAGTTATTTAAAAGACTGTATAGAGCTATTAAAGCTCATGTCCCCACATTTGTAGGCAGAGTCCTACCTTTCTCCTCCAATGAAGGAGGCAAGGGATACATCAATGGGATAAATTCATTGAGAAGCTCTAGTCTAAGGGATACCAGACACAGAGGAAGATGGGACCAGACTTTTAAAAAAATTGTGAGACCCCAGACCTTCCCTCTCATTTACCTTCAGGTCACTAACCATGCCCTTTCCCCAGGCAAAGTTAAGAGAACATTTCTCTGGAGAAAATTAACTATCTCAGAAAAAAAATAATCTAACAGATACTGACATTGTTGTGAAAGAAAACCGCAGTGGGACAAAGTGGCAAGTTCTCCTAATTGTTCTAGCTGAGAAGTGCCATCTAAGCACAATTTTCGTGCTTTACTCTTAAATAGGAATGGAAACCCAAGGATCACGTGACATTCAAAGAAAACTTCCAATATGGAAAAAAAAAATGTTAATAGCTCAGTAGAAGAAAAAAAAAACAGAACAATGCAGAGAGATACAGAAAACTTCATAGAAGCTATAATTAATATACTTGGTGGGATAAGAAAATATATTGCATCAGTGGAATAAGAACAGGATAAAAGAGAAAACAATAGCAACATAGAACTAGAAAAAATAATAGAGATTATAAACTATATAGTTAACTTAAAAAAACAATAAAGATGTTGAACTTTAAAGTTGAGGGAAATTTTTAAAAGTAGAAAATGGATAATTGGAGTGAAAAGATAAGGAAATGAAGGTTCTTTCCAAGAAGTCCAAAATCAATTCAACTAAAAGATTTCTAGAGAGCACAGGTAAAATAGAAGAGAGGTAGTTAGTGAAAAAACATTACAAGAAAGTCTGATTTGAAGAGTATGAGTTTCCTGACTGAAAGTGCCCATCCAGTATATCCGGGACAATGAATGAAGACCCACACCAAGGAACTTTAATATGAAATTTTGTAGCTGAAAAAAATAAAGAAAAGCATCGTAAAATATTCCAGAGACTTCATAGAGTATGCACATGAAGGTTAAAGAATAAAGATTGCTCAGGGGTTTTCAGCAACAAAACTGAAAGCCAGAAGACTGTGGAACAAACCTTCAGAATCCTAAAAAAACAAAACAAACAAACAAGAGTGATGAAACAATATTTTGACTTTTCTATCTCCCAAACACAATTGCTCGGAAGCTACCAGAAAATCTGCTTCACCAAAATGAGAGGATGACTCCACAAAGGGGAAGCCATGGGATCCAACCCATTAAAGGGAAGGAGAGAATCTCCAGGGTGACAGGGATGTAGGGTGTGGCAGGCGGATGGTGGACTCTACCTGGGATGTTACATGGGGAAGAAAATAAAAAGAAACTGAGTTCTCCACAAGTGTGACCATGTGGAAAACTATACTGAGAGATATTTGTTTGAACACTAAGTTAATGAAAGGATTGTCAACCGAAAGAAAAATGAAAAGTAATAGAAGAAAGGAAATCGTAAATCATCATAAACGGCTCTGCTCGGTAGTAGACACTAACTACACCGTCATTATAATGAAAACACAGGATGTTGATTCAATCCTAAACTGAGATGAGAATATATTGAGAAAATAGTGAAGGTAGAAGAATGTATGCATGGAAGCTAAAACCCTCACTTCCACAGGCCAATAGATAATGTCTGAAAAAATCTGGACCACGATAGTAATGCATAAATGATGAAAAATGTAGAGAAGGATACCAGAATATGTTGTGTGTGTTGTAAATGGTATCCTCTGGCATGCAGGCGAAGCATGGAAGGACTATCATTGCTCTTTGTTGCAGGCCTTTCCGTTTTGACCTAAACTATCCATATGGGTTACTTTGACAAAACTAAAGATTGAAACAATAACCACACACATACACACGCAAATGAGATAAAATGCCAGTAGTACTGAGCTGTCAGTAGTAATGAGGACCTCATGGCTATTGAAGTCCGGGCACAGTCCTTGGGGTTTAGAAATACACAATCAATGCTGGTTTTCCTCCCTGAGACTCCACCTTCAGAAGCCAAACCACTTCTCACACATCCCCCCAGGAGCGTGCCTGCACCAGATATCCACTGTCATTTCCCAAAGAGGCTGTGCTGAGCCGGACCCTTCCCTCAGTGGCCGCCAAAGCAGGCTGTGACAGAGAATCCATGGCAGGGTGAGAGAAAACACAATGTCCATTTATTTTACAGTTTACTGTTTTTAAAGAGTAATAACAGAGGAGCAGCATGTGGTCACACACACTCACTGGGCAGCCCCCTGTGTGAAGCATGTGATCTCAGGGAACAAAAAACGGTTCCTGCTGGTGCCCAGGGGAGCTCCACAGTGAGTGTCTGGCTCTTCTCACTGCCTGTGCTGCTCCCTCGGGGCCTCCCGGGCCACGCGGCTGGGCACAAGTCTGCCTGTTTCTAACTTGCTGAGTGTTCTCTATGGCCAAGAGCAGCTAGAGCTAGACTGCTTGCAAAGTCAAAGTTGTCTAATAACATTTTCTTTTGTGACGCTGCAGTGGATCCTGTGGTAGACATAATTAAGACACACTATCTTTGCTCAGCTGGTGTGGCTCAGGGTTGAGCATCGACTTATGAACCAGGAGGTCATGGTTCGATTCTGGTTAAGGCACATGCATGGCAGCCAATCAGTGATTTTTCTCTCATTATTGATGTTTCTATCTTTCTCCCTTTCCCTTCCTCGCTGAAATCAATTAAAAAAAAAAAAATTTTTTTAAGAAACACTGTCTTATATTAAAAAGAAGAAAAAAAAACTTGCTAAATCCTCCCTTTGCAGAAGATTCTAATGGGAAAAAATAGGGAAAAACAGACATCTTAGGGTGAGGGATGGAGGAGAACCTCAGAAATGGGAAAGAAAGCCCCAAAGAAAGTGATCAAAGGTTCCAGATACAAACACACAAAGCATGAAGCGGAAACTAGATAGGAGGAAAAGAATGCTGAGCATTCCAGGGTAGACCAGGACAGGCCAGCTCCTCCACAGTGGCTCTTTCGATGAATGTTGCTTGGCCACTCCTGGGCCTGCCTCACATATTAACATACAGAGTGACAGGTGCCTCGCTGTAGTTCCTCTTTACCAGTTCAGCAGCGATTTACCAGTATTTACCAGTTTACCACCAAGCCACGTTTTGAAAATCCCTTTTGGTTAGTTACCACATTCCTCCCAAACATAGGCAGATGGATCTGGGGCTGCTGGGAAGCCACATTGTAGAGCCAGATGGATCTGGGGCTGCTGGAAAGCCACATTGTAGAAGGGTAAGGTTTTTGATATCATTAAGATGAGGATAGCGTCTCCTTCCAGATGTCTCGTCTCCTACGACAGGACCAGGAACTAAGGCCAGCTCTACACTTTGCAAGAAAATCAATTGCTTCCTGTTACAGCATGAAGATAAATTTGCCAGTAGAAAAATCTCATTAGGATAAATATTTTTTCCTCATATCAATCCTCTGCCAAGCTGCCTTCTTTAATCTTTCATCTGCAAGATAGAATTCCTTTTAAAATAAAGTTAAAAGCCTGTCCCAAGAAGCTGATACACAGACAGTTGTATAAATGTTAAAAGCTGCAGACAGGATAATAGAGTAAGAAGTTACAAATCAAGATTCTACATCCGCCTGTCTAACCAATGATGGTGACCTTCACACAATCGAAAAGATCAGAAATGGGATGCTTGAGTCAGATATCTGCAATGCCATGACAGATGTTCCCAAGTATAAAAATAATTGTTCCATTAATAATGGATGTAGGAATATTAGGTGCCATATAGAATGTGTGGGATTTGGTTAAATTAAATTTTTAGTATCTCAATGAACATTTGGAAAACCATTCCTTAATGAGTGTTTTGCATAATACATTTCCTTTTGACATGCCCAGAGGTTTACTTCCTCACTTGATAGAAATATTTTAAACCTCTACACGTGAGCATGAAATGCATAAATACAGATGAAGAGAAATGGGAAAAGATACGTTTCCTTTTGTTTGGGCATGGGCATTGGTGGGTGAGGCTGGTTTTAGAGGAAGAGTGAAAACCTGGTTTCATCAAGTTTTTAATTTCTCTGAGCCTCAGTCTCTTCAAATGTAAAATGAAAATGTAATAATAGCATCTCATTGTTTGGCAGAAATGCTTAAATGCAATTGTGTTGATAAAATTCCCAGCATGTAGTAGACACTCGTAGAGTTAGCTCTCTCACTGTCCCTGTGTTGTGGATGTGCCCAACCAGACCCCGTCTGAGCACAGAGGAAATTGTTGGTTGTCAGCCCAGAAGATTTTCATGTAAGTGACTATGCTTCTCCCAAACTGCCAATTGGCCCAGAGGAAGGCCACTCCCCCTCCCCTTACTGGACCTCAATTCCAAGGTGAGTTCTGGGCTGTGTTAAGCCAATCAGCTCAGAATCACTGGTTCATGTAACCAAAGCAGTCCAATCAGAGTGAATGTCAGAAGTCTTGGATTACTGAGGCACACAGCCCTGGACAGGGATGGACAAGGAAGCAGGTGGCCGAAGATGCTACTGTCAGCCACCCTCATGCCACAAGGAATCCAGCTCTGTTTAAGCAGAGCACAGAGCCAGGAAAAAGTGACTTGGAATCACCAACTCTGAAGCACATATTATGGTCTCTACTAATAAATCTCTTTTATAATTTAAGCATTTTCCATTAAACAAATGCAAAACACCATTGATATATCAAGAAGTTTGAGACATTCTCATTTCTAAGTAAGAAAAACGGCAGCCCGAATCGCAAGAGGATCACAAAATAAAAAGCTAATAATTCTCAAATATGTCATCTTTTGACTTTTTTTATATATTATGACTAAATGAGGGATCTTTATAACTAATATCATATCTTCCTATGTGTTACTGATAGGTTTTTATTGCCCTATACAAGAATACCTTCCACCATAATTGTTTCATCAATAAATTTGTTCTATTAAATGAACCTACACGGCATATGAATTTTCTCATTTATTTCTGTATACGTTCTGTAGATTACTCATCCTGAAACATTCACTAAGAAACATTAGGTTATTGAAAATCAGGTGTTCATGGGAATATTATCTATGGCAAAGAGGAACAGTTGTTATCACCTGCTTTGAGAATTTTCTAGGTCACTGCTGTAGACTGAATGTTTGTGTTCCCCTCCCCCCTCCACCCCCCAAAAATTCCCATGTTGAAACCTAATCCCCAACATGATGCTATTAGGAGTGAGGTCTTTGGTAAGTGCTGAGGGCGTGAGGGTAGGGCCCTCAGGAATGACATTAATGTGCTTATAAAAGAGACCTCAGAGAGCTCCCTCGCCCCTTCCACCATGTGAGGACACAAGGAGAAACTGTCTCCAAACTAGGAAGAGTGCTCTCATCAGATCCTGAATACGTCAGCACCTTGATCTTAAACTTCCCAGCCTCCAAACTGGGAGAAATTAATGTTTGCTGTTTAAGTCACCTACGGTATTTTTGTTAATAGCAGCCCAAACAAATGAAAACAGCCATATTCTACAAGGAAATTGGTGGCTTAATTGACAAGAGCAAAACTTTAAAAAGTTGAGAAGGAAAGAGAACTCTTTTCCAAATATTAATTTTTTCATTTATGTCAGAGAGATAAACCATATCCGGAGAAGACCCACCCATGTTTGAACTTTAAAAAAATTGACCAATGGCATTGTCAAAGGAAACCCCAGGACACTAATATAGACTCCTACAATCCACCAATGATACAACTTTAAGCTTCACAGATGAAGAAGTAAATCAGGTATCTGGGAAATGTGCACAACACTGGAATTTTAGTTTACTTATATCTGTTTATTTATATTTGTTCATTTATTACCTTGCAAAATTTAAGGCAATGGGGTTTATTTACTCTCATTGTGAATGTCTCTAAATAAGTTAGAACTCACTCTCACTCCATAAATCTTAAAGGATTTGGTATATGGAATAATAGCACTGTACTTTATATTCACTGTGAATGCTAACTCCTTTTAACTGGGACAGAAATGGTCTGATTAAATAATTTAATTACTACCATTTAGTATTAACCAAACGTAGCAATTGCAAATTGATATTTTGGAATCACCAGGTTTTAATAAGAAATAGTGGGGACCATGTTTAGATTATGTTGGAGGACGAGGTGCGATTTCATGATAAAATATTTGAAATAATTATTTCTTGGAGTATCAGCAGGCACTAGTTGGTCTAGGTGAGCTGCTGGAAAGACTGGGTGTAGAGATAAGAATATTATAAAGAAATAATAAAGATAGAGTGGAATTGAAAGATAAGAAAATTGTGTCATTGCCTCAGGCAAGTCGCTTGGCCATTCTTATCTAAATGTGTAGGACAGTTGCTCTCTTGCTAGGATTAAAGGTACCTATCTGGTGAGGAAGAAATAGCATAGCCCCCTTACCCCGCCCCCTCACTAGGGAGAGTTGAGCAAGAATTGAGCAGAGTCACAGCGAGTTCAGGCTCTTATTGCGGGGAACTGTTCTTATTTGCATGTTCTGCAAATGGGATTTTCTGGAGTTTTATTCAGTTTGACATAAGGTAAAAGATGGAGGGGAAGGGAAACATGGCAGGGAGAGGTAGAGATATGCCACAAACTCAAACAAGTTCAATTAAATTGTCCCTCAACCTTCCGAAGCCGGTTTGGCTCAATGGTAGAGCGTTGGTCTGCAGACTGAAAGGTCCTGGGTTCGATTCTGGTCAAGGGATGTACATTGGTTGCAGGCACATCCCCGGTGCGGGGTGTGCAGGAGGCAGCTGGTCGATGTTTCTCTCTCATCGACGTTTCTAGCTCTCTATCTCTCTCCCTTCCTCTCTGCAAAAAATCAATAAAATATATTTTTAAATTGTCCCTCAACCTTAACTTTCACCCACTTATTCTTTCAAAACGAGGGTTGGACTAAAGATGGCCAAACCTTTTGCACCAGTCCTACATGGATGATCTAACCTCACTTTGAAACTTATGGGTACTTACCAACTGCTGATGTTGTTCAGGGCCTTTGAACTTAGGGTAAAAGTGAGACTATAAGGGTCCCACTCTGCCGAAACCGGTTTGGCTCAGTGGATAGAGCATCGGCCTGCGAACTGAAAGGACCTTGGTTTGATTCCGGTCAAGGGCATGTACCTTGGTTGTGGGCATGTACCTTGGTGTGCAGGAGGCAGCTGGTCGATGTATCTCTCTCATCGACGTTTCTAACTCTCTATCCCTCTCACTTACTCTCTGTGTAAAATCAATAAAATATATATTAAAAATAAATAAATAATTAAATAAAATAAAAGGGTGCCACTTTAATAACCTATTCCACATTCCTGAATAAAGTTTGGAAATTGCATCTGAGCAATATCAAAGGCTCAGCTCAAACTGTTTAGGGTCAGGGAAAACCCGTGTGTGGCAGAGCAGAGGCAGAGGGCCCTGTGCCCTTGAGGGAGGGTTCTCTCGGGGGAGCAGCAGGGTGAGGACAGTGTGTTCTCCTTGGAGATTTAAAGCTCCACAGGTAACCCTTCCTCGTCTCTTGAATCGGGGCTGTTCTGATCCAGAATCATCTGATCTTATAAAGGAATATCTTCTGAAGATCACTCTTTCTCTAAGTTTCAACAAGTCAGACGCAGACACAAGCCCTCTTAAAACGCTCTTTTTCAAAGGGCCATCAGATTTGAAGTCTTTCTTCAAGGAAGCAAAAAAGATAGCTCACGTTTCTTGTCATTAAAATGCATCATGAACTATAGTCACGGCACATAGAAGGCAAAGAAATGGATATAACCACACACAAGGTATCACACATTCACAAAAACACAGTGGGATCAATGTTGCTTTTCTGTCCCCATCTCTTATAGTGTACCATGCACAAAGCTTTCAAAGTGACAATCACCAAACTTCAGAGCTAGAAGTGGCCATATAGACCATCTCTTGAGAACTTGCCCAAATGGCTACCTTTCTGAGCCTCAGCTTCTTCATCAATAAAATTGAGGCTAAAATATAACCCATCTGAACAGTTAGTATAAAGATTTCCTATGTGCTCAATATCAATATGCTCATTTGTTTTGAAAAAACTGAGACCTAGGGAGGCTGAGCAATGTGCCCAAGTTAGAGACAATGACGGAACATAAGTGTCTCTTCAGTCCTAGTGTGTGCTCTGCTAGGCCCTACCCACCCCCAGTCAGCAAGCCTTAAGGCTAGGCATGACGCTGCTTCACTTATGGGTCTGAGTTTCCATTCCTGTGAGGGAGAATAGTCCTCTCCATACCCTCAGCTGAGCACCGAGGGAGGATTAAGACTGATAAAGAACCAAAAAGATACCTCTAAGCCACCAAGAGGCACCATCATAAACCAGCACCACCACAAGCTTCAGAAGTTAAGTAAATACAGAAACAGGTTGAGTTAGATAAATAAAAACAAACAAACAGCTGGTTTGGAGTAAAAATTGTGCCCAGGTCTAGACCTGGTTGTTTTTAGTGTTCACAACTCCTCTGATGAAAGCAAGTCTCTGAGTCCTCCCTGGGCCCCAGCTGACACCACCTCTCCTCTCCTCCCCTTCCCCCTCTCCCTCTTCCTCCTCCTCCCCCTCCCCCTTCCCCTCCCCCTCTCCCTCTCCCTCTCCCTCTCCATAAAGAAAGGATCTGAGAGCAGGGAGATTTAACCTCATGAAGGGCACTGCCAATGGGCAGCCACCTTTGATCTCTAAAGATGGCAATTTCATTTAGTTGAACCTATTATTTATGAATTAACCTATGGCATGTTGGTGCTTGAAAGTGGTGCCTTTGCTTGCTAGTGAGCCTTTTTTCTTTTTTAGATTTTAAGAGTATAACACATATTTACAGAAACGTGGAAAATACAGAGCAAAATCACATAATCCCACTCTCTAGTATAATTATTATTTGTGTCTTCACTCTCAGCATTTTGTAGGCATTTTTTAAAATATTTGTAAGATTCATGCTTTGTGCCTTAAAACAATGAACTCCTTGCCTCTCTTCTCAAGTGAGAGGAAACTGCTCTGGAATATCTCTGAGGTTTCTTTTGTTTTTATTACGTCATGTCCCTTTGGCCAAATGAATTTGAATACATTTCATTTGATCAAAACACTAATTTCTGCATATTTGTATCTTCAGTCCCTATGGCTTATTATTCACGCAGTATATCTATTTACTTACAACTTTCTTTTTTTATGATTTGATTTTTTTGTTTTGTTTATTTTATTTTTTTCCTTGTGTTTTTTTTTTTAAACTTCTTTATTGAAATTAAGGTATTACATATGTTTGCTTGCAACTTTCAAAGTTCTAGGGAACATTTCCCATGAACAAAGGTTTCATGTAAGCAGTCTATCTTTGCATGAGGGCCATTTGAAAAAAAGTTTATCAACAATTTTTTTTACTCAAAATAAATAGTTATATTAGGGCCTTTAGCATAAAATACACATTTTAAAATATGAATGATGTACTGACAGAAGAATGTCAACATTATTTTTCTATAACTAAAATGTTAAGAATCTGAGCCTATTGGAGAAGAAACAATCAGGGCCACATCCTGCTTCTTGTGAATCTTTTAGATTCACAAATTGGTCTACACACATTATCTCATGTTAAGCTTGAAAGGATCAATAGCATCCTCGCCTTACAGATGGGAAATTGAATCCTTAGGGAAGCAAAATGGACTGGTGGCATTTATAGCAGGCCAGTGTGCACTAGGGTTCATGGAATAAGAGAGAGCTGCCTGACGCTTGTGGGTTAAAGAATAGTTAACAACTATTTCAACTTGGAAAGAAGCACACAGGGAAGATTTAACAGAATTTTTCAATAGTTTAGGCGGTATTTTTCAAATTTTGAGATTTGAGAGCTGATGAAAATATTACAAAGGCCCAGGCTCATTGAAGTAGGATAGGACACACACCTCTGCATGTTCATCAAATTTCTCAGGTGATCCTGATTTATATCAAAGTATCAAAGTGTGGTGTGTGTGTGTGTGTGTGTGTGTGTGTGTGAGAGAGAGAGAGAGGGGGGGATGCATGCATGCCATGGTGTCTATCTGTTTACATATCTACTAAAGCAAATAACTAAACTAAAGGTTAAATTATAGCATGACCCATTCAGATTATATGAAAGCTGAAAGGAAATGTGGGAGGAAGTTTACAGCCACTGAAATGGCTTGCTTGGGAATGATATGAAGCAATGGTTCTCAAACCTGGTTCTGCCCCAGAATTGCTTGGGGTGCTGGTTAAAACACCGACTGCTAGTCCCTACCCACCCCCAGATTTTATAATTCAGTAGGTCTGGGGTAAGACCCTAGGAATGCCTCTCTATGGGTTCCCAGGGGCTGCTGATGCTGCCACACTTTGGGAGCATTGGTGTGAACCAGCAGAAGGTTCTACACCTGCACACCAGAATCCTCCGGGAGGGGTTTTAAAGTGTTGATGTCAGGCCTCACCCAGAGATCTGATATAATAGGACTTGGGTGGAGCCCAGATAGTGTCATTTTGAGCCCAGATAGGGCAGACATGGTTGAGAACCACGGAGCTAAGGATTCCTGGAAGAGCAAAGTGGTCACATTCAGTCCTGGGTTGTCAGATTGAATAAGTCTGTCTGTGCGTTCTTTGCAAGAAGGAGGTGAATGCAATGCACTAAATGATCTTCCTAATGTCTTTCTCCCCACTCAGAATCCATGCCCTGACCAGATGCTTTTAAAATGCATTTCCATGATACACATAACGGCAGACTCAATTTTTTTTCTTAACAATGCTGCCCTCTAGTGTCCTTAAGTAGTCAAATAACGCAAAAATCCACTTCAGCCATCAATATGGCGATCCCTGTTAGCTCAACACTTGGGGGATTTTTCTCTTACATTAAAAAGAAATTTTAATGTATATTAAACTAAATTTTATTTCCTGGCAACATGAATCTCCACCTTCAGCCTATCGGTTCTCCCATAATTCCTCCCTGCAGCCTCCTCCAGGGTAAGAACTCCTGGATTAAAGCTTTTACTACAAATACAATTCAACTGAAAAGTAGAGCCCTGGTCCTTCTCTCTTTCTATACATTTTATTGTAAAATAATTTGTAGGGACGATTACAGGAGCAGTTGGTGATATTATCAGTCCATGTGGTTCTAAAGATATTCTTTTTCTCCAAACTTGGTGAGAAGTGCCTTCATCTAATAAAGGCAAAATGGAAAGAAAAGAGAAAGCTAGCTCTGTTCATGTGGTCCATTTTTACAATTTTTGTTGTCCTTCAGATCTTTTTAAAATTGTTATACTTCAATGAGTCAAACTTAACTACACATCTTGCAGTACTGTTACCATTATAGACTGTTCTCAAAGATAAGGATTTTGCTTCTGACAAAGAAAAAAAGGACTCCTGGTGTTCTCCTTTCAATATTCCATTGACCTTGTCTCTGTGGGGTCAAGGGCCAATGAATCAGGGAGAAATAAATTACCAGCAACTTTAGTGCTGGGACATTGGAGTGTCTTCATAGGCTCTTCCACACTCAGAGCTATTTGTTCTCTCCTTTCCCTCACTTCTCACACCCACTTGACTGATAAGTCATTGAGAATAGAATTCATCAAACAGGAGCTCCCATGTCTTCCATGATGAGTTCTACAAGCCTCCTGGATCCCTCTGTGTTGATGGGCATGTCCTTCCCACCTGACATTGCCCCACTCCATCTCACTTTAACAAGTCTCCCTCTCCCTTCTTTTTCCCCCAAGCCCCAACCCATATCGTCAATAACTCCTCCTTCTAGATCACTTCCAACATCATACAAGCTTACTCTTATATCGCCCATCTTTAAAATAAAACTTTCATCTGGCCCACGTGGCTCAGTGGTTGAGCATGAACCTATGAACCAGGAGGTCACGGTTCAATTCCTGGTCAGGGCACATGCCCTGGTTGCAGGCTTGAGCCCCAGTAGGGGGTGAGCAGGAGGCAGCCAGTCAGTAATTCTCTCTCATCATTGATATTTCTCTCTTTCCTTCTCCTTTCCTCTCTGAAATCAATACAAATATTTTTTAAATAAAAATAAAACTCTCCTTTGACCTTAAGGGCCCCTTCAGCTACTGCCCTTTTTGTTCCATTCACTTCCAAACTCAGCCTACCCAGGTTGCCTCTCAAGTCTTCCCATTCCCACGCCCATGCTTTCCATCAGCTACAGCTCGGCCTTGGTCTTATCACACCACCGACAATGAAGCTGCTCTTCTCATGCTCCACGATGACCTCCCTGTCATGTGGCCAAACCCAGTGGACACTGTTAGGGGCCCTTTGGACTTACATGCTCACGGTGTTCCAGGGTGTTGGCACAGCTCCTTCTTGGAGCACTCCCTGCTCTTGATTCTGAAACAGTTCCCTCTCCCCCCCCCCCCCCAAGCTTCCTTCCTGCCCCTCTGTTTGCTGATGACCCTGACACCACCGTGTCCTATCTCCAACCTCTGGGCTGGCTCTTAAAACGTCTTCTCTCTTCCCTCTGCAGATTCCCCTCATATAGTCTCACCTAATCCCATGAATCTAAGTATGCGTAATAGACAAGTAACTAATAAATATATCACCTCCAGCCCATGTTGCTTACTGTGTCATTCATTCAATTTTCTCTATACAATATCTCTCCTTTAATATGTCACAGGCCATTTCCATTTTTTGCATGTTCAACGAGGAAACATTGATTTCCCCCACCCCCAGCCCCAAAAAAAACAAACAAACCTGTTTCTCCCTCAGTCTCCTCACTCTAAGTGGCCAGATATCTATGACATTGCCTTGATTCCTACCTTTCCCTTACCTGCCGCATTCAGTCCTTCTGCAAGTCTTAATGGATTCTCCCTCTGAAATATATTTGAATCCATCCATTTCTCTATTCTGCCACCCTAATCCGAGCCATCCTCATCTCCTGTCTGGAATACTGCAATACCTGCCTACAGATCTTCCTGCTTCCTGCAATCCTCCCCCTGGGATTCAAGAATAGCATTATGAAACAAACACATCCTGTTATTTCCTTACCTAAAAAATGTTAATGGTTTCCCATTAAGCTTTGAATAACATACAAATAACATAGTTTTCCCTCTGCCAACTTCATCTTGTATATCTGTCCTCTTTTCTTACTAAATCCTGCTGCAATGGCTTCCTTCTGATTACTTAACTCACTAAGTTGTGCCTCGGGGCCTTTGCACATGCTCTTCCATTTGCCTAGAGATTGTGCTTCCCCTGTTCTTATCAAAGCTGGCTCCTTTTTATTATATTTTTCAAGTCTACACTCCTCAGGAAGACCTTCCTTGCCTAACCAAATAGGTCTTTCCTCCCTTCTCTATATCCGCCTGCTATTTGTTTACTTCATAACACTTCAAATTTTGTAATTACTTACTTGTTTACATCTCCATTTTCCCACTGGACTCAACTCCCTGAATATAGGAGGCTTGTATGTTGTACACAGAGATGAATCCAGCAATTGGCACAGTACCTGGCAATTATTGGGCTTTTAATCCTGTGTATTAAGTGAATAAAGGTACTCACAGCCTCCACTCCACCTTAACTGCTCTCGTCAAGGTCTCAGTGATGGCCATGTGGCCAAGCCACACAGAGTTCTGTGATCATCTCACTAATTATGAACTAGAGACAGGAGAAAGTCTGTAGGGTTCATTTTATTCTCTGTGAACCTCTCTGTGTTTCACCACAGTATCCCCAGCACCCAGCTCAGCAGACACTTAATAAACACTGTTGACTGAATGAACTCCTAAACTCTGAATGGAACATGATGGGGAAGGAAAGGGAGTGGTACGCTGATGGTGTTGTCAAAACTGTGAATACTTCTGGGGCAGAAATTTTAAAAATGCCTTCAACCTTCAGAAATGTCTATCATTCTATTTGCATAATAAAAGAAAAATGTTCTGTATCACTTTTGCTTTATAAAGGAAGAATAAACTTCCTAGTGTCCATTGCTGAGTTAGTTTAGCTTATAAGCCAAATTCTACCCTCCGTTGGTTAGAAATGGTGAATAAAAGCTTTCCCTTCTTCCAAAGAAAGACACCAAGGGCAATTTAAAATGGTTTACATAAACCAAGCAAGGAAGCTAAGACCCTAATCCTGCTGCCTCATTCAAAATCCTGTCTCCTACCAATTTAGACAGTGCTGTTTATGAGAAATAAGAATACATCCACCTCAACTCGACTTTGATTCTTTTGAAGGACAGGACGTTTAACCCACAGGTATCAGTGGGACGCAGAGAAGCTAAAGTCTGCAGGCCCTTGAAAATGCCAGTTGATGTAGCATTCTGGGCTGACCTGCTCTGTAGAAGAAATCCAACCGCGATTGTGACTTTTCACTCAGTTGAACTGGAGACTCTGCATGCTTCCTGCTTCTGCATCCCATCTGGCTGGTGCCAAGAGGATTAACTTGGCTCCTCCTCTCTGGCAAAGTGATTCATTGTCCAGTTTAGGAAATGTAATGTCAGGCTGAGAGAGGCAGATGAGCAAACTGGGTGGGGCCACAAACAGCTTCCCCCCCCCCCCAAACCCCTCTCCCCCGCCCTCTCCCCCTCCCCTCCCCTCCTCCCTTCCCCTACCCCCCTCAGGAAAATTCATTACTCTTAGAATAAAGTTTGGTTCAAAGGGATTAAGAACAAGGAGTGCCATTGTGGGCTAGGAGCCACTGCGGCTTCAGCTGTTTGCTCAGCATTTAATATGTTTATCTTTCCGTTAAATACATTGCTGTTGAGTCATCTCTATTATACCACCACCCTGTGTGAGGCCCAGCTCTGCAAATCCAGCACACAGAGGCAGGCCTTCTCTCCTCCGTGACCTTACAGTTTACAAAGCCAAAACAAATGCTTTCTCTTCTCACTTTGGTGAGCAGAGTACCCAGGTTCTAAAGGAGGTGAATCATTTGTTCTTTCATCAGACCAGGAACCATGAAGCAATAAAAGTCAAGGAAGAACTTAAAGTGCTCATTAGGTTCTTAATATCATTTAGTGTGATGGCTGCAAATGGAAATGGAAAGTCAATTTGCCCCAAAGTACCATCAGCCTCCACATCATCAATATTTCATGGTAGACTATTATGTTGTCATCAATGTCAAAGCAATTATATTAATCAAACTAATACTTGGATTAAACTTCTAAGCTTTGGGCAGGAGGGGGGAAAAAACACCCAAAGACCATATAACTTGGAAAAATAGAAAAACTCATGACATGCTCTATTTGGCCTTCCACAGAAATTGTCCGAGCCATGACACACGTGATAAACCAGGGCATGGCGATGTACTGGGGAACCTCGAGGTGGAGCGCTATGGAGATCATGGTAATTTCATGTCTGTTTTTAAATGGCCATTGAGCATCTTATGACAGTTATTATTGCACTTTACTGTTCTTCACACATACTGAATTTTTTACAAATTGAAGTCTTGTGGCAACCCTCCATGGAGTAAGTCTCTTAGTGCCAGTTTTCTAATAGCATTTGCTCACTTTCTGTCTGTGTCACATTTTGGTAATTCTCACAATATTTCAAATTTTTCATTATTTTTATCCTAGAGTCCCAGTGCACAGAATTCATGCATGGGTAGGGTCCCTAGGCCTGGCCAGCGCTCAGGGCTGATCTGTGGGTCCTGGGGCCTGCAAACAGGAGGCAATTCCTGAATTGAGTGTCTGCCCCCTGGTCGTCAGTGCACATCATTGCAACCGGTCATTCCGCTGGTGGTTCCACTGATCAGTATTTTGCATGTTCAGCTTTTATTATATAGGATTTGTTATGGTGATCTGTGATCAGCAATCGCTGATATTACCCTCAACCAGCAAAAAAGTTACCTCTTGCAAGCAGAAGACTCAGATGATGGTCACCATTTTTAGCAATAAAGTATTTTTTAATTAAGATATGTACATTGATTTTTTTTTAGACATAATGCTATTGCACACTTAATAGACTACAGAAGTGATTTTCAACCAGTATGCCACAAGAATGTTTAAAATATGCAAAACCTGACTACTTAGTCAGGGGCACTGACCTCTTTTTCCCTTAGGTTGTTAAAAAAAAAAAAAAAAATGACAATAGCCAGCATAATAATAGCCATCCAGTGTGAATGAATCAAAATTATATCTATTTTTGGTAAGAGTGACAAAAATATATTTTTTGATGTACAGCAAAATTTTAGTAATTAGTTTATCTGTGCCATGAGATGAAAAGGTTAGAAATTGCAGGACTACATTATAGTATGACCATAACTTTTATATGCACTGGGAAGCAAAAAAATTCGTACGACTCGCCTTATTGCAATATTCACTTTATTGCAGTGGTCTGGAACTAAGCCTGCAATATCTCTGAGGTATGCATGTGCTGTTTCTCAGATGCCATGTGTAAACTGCAAGACCTCTTGCAATCTTTCCTCACAATCGCTGTGGCACCAGAATTCTCTGGTCAATTCCCTCATTACAGAGAGGGATGTGGGGGCTGGAACTCATCAGCTCAACACAACAAGGAGTGTCTGCAAGTCTAACAGGAAATGCGTTTTAGTATGTCTTTGGCAGCAAGAGAACAAAGTGAATTTCTTAGCTAATGAGAACACAATATTCCAGTTTTCTTTTAAAAACTCTATTAAATGACTATACTGTTTAGCACATGCTAATTAAAGATCACCTATAGATACTGTCTGTTTCATTTCATTGACTCTAAAAATAGTCAAACTACATTTTCTTTATTGTCGTCCATAATTCACACTGGGACTAATTTGCCCTGGGTTTTACTCGGTCCAAACCCTCCCAAAGAATAATAAGGATTTCTTGTGTTTGGTATTGCTCTTAGTGAAATTGATGGTCATAACTTTACCTATTGTATGCCATCCTCCATGCTTCTTGGTTTGTATTGATTTTACTAAAATGAAAATTTCTCATGCATAGAATCACAGGGAAGTCTTGCTTCTCATCAGCATAAATCCAGTTGCAATCTTATTTCTCCCTAGGAAGCCTACTCTGTAGCAAGACAGTTCAATATGATCCCTCCAGTGTGTGAACAAGCCGAGTACCATCTCTTCCAGAGAGAGAAAGTGGAGGTTCAGCTACCGGAACTCTACCATAAAATAGGTAATCTCTACAATCACAATCAAATTTGCTGATTATTTTTAACAACAGTAGGCCCCATGACCTGGGGGGTGGGGGAGAAATATTAAAATGCTTCTCTAAATGTCCCTTATTAACATAATAAGAGCTATGCATTTCAGAGACTATAGAAGAATCAAGTGTGCCTTTATGTAGTCTGCGGGGTAGCTAAAGTAGAGGTGCAAACTGTGACTGGCATATAAACTATACTCAGTGGGTGTTCGAAAAATGCATAGAGAATGCAGGGAAGAAACCCATGAATAAACTCATTTTTCATGGGGTGCTTGCTGTGGCCAAAGCATGCATCATTGAGAAGATTATGACCGCCTTTCCAGAAGATTATGGATATATACGTATATATCTCCCACTCTGTGCCTGAAACCAAGCCAGACATGGAATTCAAGGACAACTCACAAACCAGGCACTGCATGTTTGTGTAGGTAGACATAATGATGTCAATGAGAGGAGGGAAATATATGCACAACATATACTACACAAAAATTGTAGGTACCAGAAAAACTTGAATAAGCCACATTTTCAGGGTTATTTACATATTTATTTTTTAAGTTTCCAGAGATAACTACTCGTTTCCCCGAAAATAAGACAATGTCTTATATTAACTTTTTCTCCAAAAGTTGCGCTAGGTCTTATTTTCAGGGGATGTCTTATCTTTCCATGCGCTAGGTCTTATTTTCAGAGGATGTCTTATTTTCGGGGAAACACGATATCTTCCTAAAAAACAGAGGTTCACATAAGCAGGAAAATGCTGAGTATGGGAAGAAGGATTAAAAAAAAAAAAAAAAAAAAAAGGCCATCAAAAACTATTGTTATTGCTGTCACTCATTGTGTGTTTACCATGCACTGGGAATTGTGCATCTGGTACGTACCAGGCACTATCTAGTCACTGAGTGGAAAGCAAAGCACCGAATTTCCGTGTAAGTAAAAGTGTTTGTGTCTGAGTAAAAATAAGTGTGACATCTGGACATGAATAAACCACAGTTTCAGGCTGGTTTATATGGTCCACTCCCTATGACTGTGCACGTTTAATTGGCTCATAAAAATGAAGTGCAACTTGTAAATGCCTACATGTTAATAGAAAAATGTATGCTGGTGTGAACTCCTTTCGTGTGTCCAGCTTTTTCCCATTGCTAACCAATCCTGCTTAAACACCCCCATGCTCTTGATCCCCGTTCACCGCCAGCAGCTTTTCAAGTTGTTTTTCTTCTGCAGGAGTTGGAGCAATGACCTGGTCTCCACTGGCCTGCGGCATCATCTCGGGGAAATACGGAAATGGGGTACCTGAGAGCTCCAGGGCTTCTCTGAAGGTATGTCCCTCTACCTCTAGAAGAGAGTCTGGGGATGGGTAAGAGGGATGTAGAGAGGGAGAGAAAATGTGGACTTAGAAGAGATCCGCAGCAGCCTGTGTCCTCCGGCTCATGCAGAGTGTGGCCTTGGCGGGGAGGTGTCCTCTGGCCGGCTCCCCTGAGCCTAGAGCCCACAGCCTGCCAGAGGTCTCTGCTCTTGGCCAAGCATCAGTCAGCCCTTCAAAATCGGCCAGCACAGAAAATTCTCCTTTTCTGGGGGCTAGGGGAAATGCCCAGTGACCTGGTTGGACTCCTGCTGGAGCTCAGATCCCTACAGTTATTTATTCTTGTTAAAAAGGCATTTCATTCCTCTTTTGATACTAATGAAAGAAAACCCCTTTTCTATATAAGAAGATCTAATTTTACTTTTCTTGACAGAACAAAATTTAAGCCCATTACCAGTTGTAACTGAGTGTGGTTGGAAATTGGTTGACATCTTTTTACTGTATTGGGGTGGAGGGTTAGGAGGGAGGATTCAGAAAGCAGAAGCATTGCCAAGCCTTTGTCAGTGAGGCTCAAGGCTGATGTTCAGAGGTCAACTCTGGTCGCTAAGTCTTTTAGCTTAAATGATTTTCTGAAGCGTAAAGATATTCAAGATCATAGACATAAAATTACTTCCATTCAGAACATCTCCACGATTAATTTATTGGCGAGTACTCGAAACATCTCTCCTTATTAATAATAGCATGCCTGTGTTGTTGTTTTTTTTTGTGTGTGTGTGTGTGGTTTTTTAACAGAATGTGTAATAACATTAGAATCACAAATTACTCTATAGTATCAGAGGAGAGAGAGTATAGGCATTTTCAAAATTTAGACAAGCCAAAGCCTCTTGCTCCATTAGCACAAAGTTAGTGGGAGGTCAGCTTAAGTTAGGCCCAAACCACCACCCCTTTAATCAGTGTAGCTGGACCACCATGTGCTTCCCTAATCAGAAGCTTCTCAAGGTCTTTCTCTTTCCTTTCTGCCAGGAACAGTTGACCTATTAGCTTGTTTGTTTTCTAAAATAATACAATATAAGCATGGTGACATTGTCCTGCTTCTAGGTTTGCATTATCACACATATAAATATTCTAGAATATTAAATATGGCCGTGCTTCTGTAAATTAAAGATTGTTCTGAGCCAAGTCTGAATAAGTCAGCAAAGAAAAACTAAAAGCATTTTAGTGGAAAGGCAAGAAGAGAGTGAAAAGGGAAGGGAAGCATTGAAAACTGCAATTTTACTGAGCATCTACTAGGTGCCAAACACTGGGCTAGGAGTTTTCATTCCTCTCCTTTTACCCTCACAAAGATATTATACATGTGTACAGATGACTTTTAGTCAGTTATGGCTAAGCATGTTGCCTTGCATTCTTTTCAGAGGCTTTCTGAAAAGCTCAAAATACTTCCACATGAATGCCAGGTGTTTGTTCTCAGACTATGAGACATTTTCCAGAGGTAGAAACTGAGCACAAAGATGTTAGCTACCAATCCGAGAGCAAAAACTCCCAATAGAGAAAGTTGTTACGAGAACCCAGGTCTCCTGACCCTCGCGTTATCTCCCCCAAAGGAAGATAGTAGTTACCCTGTCTTTGAATTGTATGCTGGGTTAACCTCCATCATTGCTTGGGAAAAGCTTACAGAGACCTGAAAACACTTTCACAAATACAGTAACAAAAGGAGAAAAAAAAAAAGAGGGGCCGAGGGAGATACAATATATTTGAAGGTGGCTAAACCCAAAACACAAGTCAGAAAAGACTTCTATTTTTGACCTTTAGAAAAACAACTCAACATCTTCCTTGAAACATCCTTAACAATAAACAGTGAGGGCTCTCAACCGGTGAAAGGCAGCCAATCATAAAGCAGATGTTTTTAGTGCTGAAGACCATTGACGCCTCCTTAAGTCATCAGTCTGGGTTTTTCCCAGAGGGATACATGTGCACTTAGGAAAGCCACTTGAGTACAGTGACTAAAGAAAGGAAAGAAAAAAGAAAAAGAAAGCATCAGGATAATCTTAGAAGTGAATGAGAACGCTAATAGTGAAAAAAAAAAATTAAAGCTAGAGAGCTAGGCAATTTGATAAATGAGTTGGCAACTTTCACATACCCACCCCTCCCCTTCAAAAATAGGAAAAAAAAATAAATAACAGTGTTTCACAATGGCTGTTGTAAGATACACCAATAAAATAAAAATGCTAATATTCTGTGTCTGTTGTAAATATTGAACTGTGTTTAAGGAATAAATTAACCTTGTATTAAAAATACCAGTCTTTTAGAAAGTAATACCAGCCCGGGGGATTCTGGGAGGCTGCAGTAATCCTAATGGAATCCATCCTCACTCCCCAGAACCTGCCCTTCCTTCTTGATTAACAGCCCTCCACCCAGCCACCTGGTCATCTTAGTCAAAAACCAAGGCTTTTTCTCGCTGCCTCCTCTCCTCCCTCACTTTTGTTCAAAGGGACAGCCACTCCTCTAGTCCACACCTTGACCTTCTATAGTCCATCCCCTGCACAGCCCTTGTTCAGATTGTTTCATACCTGATTTGCTGTAGTACCCTGTCTGGATCCTCTGATTTCCCCCCTCTTCTCAACTACCCACCACTGTGACCAATTATCTTTCTAAAAAATTAATCTGACCATAAGATAACCCTGCTTACAATCCTTTAAAGGCTTTCCAATCATTGCTTATGGGACAAAACCCAAACCCGACAGGAAAGCATCGAAGGAAATCCTCTCGGGATCTAAGTTGGGCTCATTTTTTTGTTCTTGTCCCTCCCTAAATCACATTAGCTCATTTTCTTCCCAAATGCACTGGACTCTTGCCTCCCAGAAATGCCCTTCCTTTTATCCTGCTGTGAAAGCTCTCCTCATCTCGAAGGACAAAGCTTGGTTGTCTGTCTTCCCCTCTGTGAAGCCTGTCCTCACTTTATAAAACTGAGTTATATGCATCTTCCTCCTTATTATCCCCCTAAACACTCTTACAGAGGCTTAGAATTATCTGGTTGCAAGCAATAGGATGAAATTCAAACTAATTTAATCAACTAAGGGCAACACACAGACACTCCTTGGAAAGGAAGAGGGAAGATGGTCTCAGGGGTGACTCCATCCCTAGACTTGCACAGTGTCAGGACTCTCTTTTTTCTCTATTTCTTTCTGCATAGGGGTATCATTTTCTTCTACTGCAAATAGGTCTTCTCCATGTGGCCAGGGGCAAGAAAACTAGTGATTGCAGGTTTATATCTTTAAAGCCATGTAACCCAAGGGAAGAGAGATCTTTTCTTTTATCAGCTTCAGACAAGAAAAGGCTTGTGAAGCTTGGGTCATGTGCCAACCTGTTAGTTCAATGATAGTGGCAAAAAAGATAAGGTGCTGTGATGAGCTCACATCCTCCTCCCTTGTTGGGTATTATCAAGGCAGTACAAACATAGCCCTGAGGGGGACACCCCAACTATAAAACACTTCTCAACTTACCAGTAATTTGTAAATACTTCCAGGAAAGACACAGAAATTTACTTATGTAACTCATCACAGAGCCTGGCACATTGTAGGTACTCAATAAATGCTTGTTGAGTGAATGCAATAGAAGGTCAACAAAGCCAAAACCGGTTTGGCTCAGTGGCTAGAGCCTTGGCCTGCTGGCTGAAAGGTCCCAGGGTCGATTCTGGTCAAGGGCATGTACCTTGATTGCGGGCACATTCCCAGTAGGGGGTATGAAAAGTGCAACAAAACTTACAGGCAGCTTTTCCCTGTTGTTATTAAAATGCCTTATAGAAAAATCATAAAAATATGTCCCCTCTGTCAAAGGGAAATAGAAAACATACAAATCTAGGTGACTGGGGGGCGGGGGGGAAAAGACAGTCCAAGTACTATAAATGTTACATTAAAAAACAAAGGATAGCGGTTTGGCTCAGTGGATAGAGCGTCGGTCTGTGGACTGAAAGGTCCCAGGTTCGATTCCTGTCAAGGGCATGTACCTTGGTTGCGGGCACATCCTCAGTAGGGGGTGTGCAAGAGACAGCTGATCGATAATTCTCTCTCATCGACGTTTCTAGCTCTCTATCCCTCTCCCTTCCTCTCTGTGAAAAATCAATAAAATATTTTTTTTTTTTAAAGAAAGAAACAAAGGGTATTGCATATTATGGTCTAATTTCAGAAGGAAATACTTTAGCTCCAGCATTTTACCTTGAGATTTCAACCTCACAAGTAAAGACTTTGCTGCTCTAAACACAAAGACTTTTATGCTTAGATAGAAATAGTCGATAATCTTGGGTGGCAAATTACTGTAGACAAAGTCCAGAGGTGAAATGTGACTGGTTCTGTCCATGGCTCTATGGTTGCTGCCTAAATTCCAACCAGGGATTATTAACAGGGAATTGGGGGCTCCATGGGGCCAGTCTCACAGTCTGTTCCCACTCTAGTACCATCCTATCTAATAAAAGAGTAATATGAAAATTGACCTTCACAAGACATAATATGGCCACCCCCATGTGGACACAAGATGGCCACCACAAGGTGGCAGCAGGGGAGGGCAGTTGGGGGGCGATCAGGCCAGCAAGGGAAAGCAGTTAGGGGTGACCAGGCCGACAGGGGAACAGTTGGATATTGATCAGGCTGGCAGGGAAGTGGTTAGGGGGTGATCAGGCTGGCAAGCAGAAGTACTTAGTGGTAACAGGCAGGCAGACAGGCAAGCATTTGGGAGCCAATAGCCCAGGGATGCCTGACGGGCAGTCAGGCATCCCTCAAGGGGTCACAGATTGGAAACACGGTGACTGGGCTGAGGGACACACTCCCTGGATGAATTTCATGCACCTGGCCTCTAGTCTATAATAAAAAAAAAACATAATATGCTAATTAGACTGGACAGCTGAATGATCTTCTGGATGAAACCAGGGCTGGGAGGGCTGAGGCAAGGTGCTGTGGCTGTGAGGGCCCAGCCTCTTGCACGAATTTCATGCATCAGGCCTCTAGTTACCTATAAAGTGGAGACACACAGATAACAATTGGGAGGCAGCCAAGTAATGGGCTTTAGGAAAACTTGAGAATATTGTGATTTATATAGAAAAGCAATAGCCCACTAACCTGTGGAGAAAAGCCTTTGGAAATACCTCCTGAATGTCCATTCTGTGTCCAGCTCTGTGCTGAGTGCTGAGGATACAGGGATGAATGGGACAGCTGTGACCCTCAGAGTGACTTGGGGACTTGTTCAAGAGACAGAAGGGGCGAATTATGAAAGAAGTGGAATCTACAAACACTGTGGACTCAGGCAGAACTGCCAGCAAAGTCCTGCTGTCTGAAGGTGGGATGCTCAATCTGAAGAGTTGAAGAGGTCTAGTTGTACCTGTAGGGCCCTGGTTCTGATTCCTCTCTCTCTGTGCCACCCAGTGTCAGGACTGGAGACATTGAGATGAACAAAAAGCCATCCGTGCCTTTCTCTTAATTAGAACAAAATATCAACATGTAATCAAATCCCTGCAGCAATGGGGAAAATGACATGATAGAATTGGAAGAGGAAACTTCTTTGGATTTGTAGATTATGACCCACAGTCACAAGCTAGTTTATTATTGTGCACAACCACACCCACCACCAATCTTCTTACCTAAAACACTGGTTTATTTCCATAATTAACTAATAATTTAATTAAGCCTCATCTCTTCCCTATGCTTTTCCCCACTTATAAAAGCAGTTAAAGCTCTTTATTTCCAAAAAAAAACTTTGATATGATAAAAGCAATATAAATCCTATACATCTACTTATCTTTATTTTTGCTTTATACAACTTTATTTTTAAAAAAATCTTGGTAATGTACAGGCATTGGCACATTTTTTAAAACAAACTACATAAATCCAGGGAAGTGGAATGTCAGGAGTCAGAAACGTGGTGAACTTAAAGTGCTAGAACGAAGGCACTTCACAGACTCTTCACGGGAAGAAACGTAGCCCCTTGGACACCTTCACTTATTACCTGGCAGTGACTGTCAGGATTGGAGCACAGAAATATGACAGTTTCATGGCAGTAAAAGCAGAACACAAGTGATCAGCCCCTGGCCATTTTGGTTTTTGATGACCTTCAACCTACTTTTAACTTGCCTCTCCTCAGAGTAAAAACAGGAGTTAGAATTGGAAGGGAAGTTGAAGTCCCAGAATGCACTCACTCCAGGGGCTTCGGGGCCCTTTGTTTTCACAGCGGATGTTTTGTGAAGTCAGAGAGCAAGTATTAGGGAAGGAGACGTCAGAATCAGCGACCTAAACAGCTCATTATAAATTCTCAAGTTATTAGCAGGTCTACATGGTTTCAGTTAGCGGTAGATAACTGTCCTAGGAGTCTAATAATTTAGTATCTGGACATCAGACAGGTCACAAACTCCTTCACTGTCATCTCAATTAAAGTTGTAGTCGTCTGCAAGGGGGTGGGGGAGAGCCGCAGGAGAGAAAACATCAGAAGACATCAGCTCATCAATGATTTCCTGAAGCCGAGTCTATGGCCGGCAGGTGCTGGAGGCCAGGGCTCTCTTGGAGGCAGGCTTCCCTGGGGGGCTCGGTGGGGCAGGGCTGGGCTTATGCAGAGTCTGAGGAGGAAGGGAAGAGTTGAAGGCTAAAGGGGAGGAGGGGGAGGCGTGTGTATGAGGTTATCTGGTGGGGGAACAGGAAAAACCACAGGCTGAGCCAACTGGACTCTTTATAAGCAGCATGTGGATGGGGCCCAAGTGAGTCTTTAGATTGACCTGGTCCTTGGGTCCATTCAGCTGCATGCCAGCAGGTGCCTGGATGGCCAACAGCGTGTCGCTGTGGAAGCAATTGCGGATGTCCTCGTGAGTCATGTAGGAAAACCTGCTGTTGATGGCGTCATCCATCACATTTCCCATGCTCTGCTGCAGCCGGGACTTCTGCTGATCCAGTCCCTTTCCTTCAGGTCCAAGTCCTCGACCTGGGCTCTGAGGTCTCTCTCTCTCTCCAGGACTTCCTTAGTGTTGCAGCCAGAGCCCACACCTCTTCACTGGATGCTGTGTTTGGACATTTTCTCAATCAAGTCAATGCCTTCCAAAGCGTTGCGATATAAATTCTTCTTTTCTGCCTCACAGCCAAAGTATCTGCAGCTGCCTTAAGGTCCAGCACGCCATCCTGCGCCTGCTGCAGCAGCTACACGAACTTGGCCATGAGCAGCCCGAGGCTCTTTTCAAGTAGGCCGCTCCAGAGCTGCAACAGCAACGCAGGGAAAGCAGGAGATGCCCACTGGCCCTGGGGCTGGCCCTGCGGCACCCAAGCCCTGCCCACACCGAGTTTAAATGCCTGTGCATCTACATTTAAAAAAAATTTAACCTGCTTGCTTTCCAATGATTAAGATAACAATGAGAGTATAGTTGAGGGTGAGGAGAGAGATTCGATAAATGAATATCTGATATTTGTAACTTTTAGAAGTCTGCTTCTCACCATGGTGTGTATGCCCATATACTCATGTAGTGTGTAACTTGTAATCCAAACCTAGGAGTCAAAATGCATTGCACATATGATCTGAAAAGTGGATTTCCATAGATTGATAAATAAACCAACCATTCTTTGGGTGTAGGATATATTGAAACCTCAGGAACTCTCTTAGTAATGATAAAGAGTAATTGTTCAAAAAAAACAAAACAAAAACATTTGGCCATTGGTCTTCAACCTTTCCTAAATGTGAATAATATTTGGGGATATCTACTGGTCCCTGAAAGATGTTATGGAGGTGGGGAATAGTGATGTTTTTACAGTGAGGAGAGCAAAAGCAAGCTGTGCTCTCTGATGTACCCAGCTTGCTGCTCAGGGAAGGCTGCTGGGCTCCAGGCGCATGCTCATTGTCGTAACTGCCCACGGTACCACCACCAGCACCAGCTGTGGTCGCCAGGCCACCCTTCCTCCTGGAAGAAGCTGAGGTTTCCCAGAGCTGAGGCTGTGAAAACTCTTGGCCATCTCCCCGAGCGAAGTCTCAAGTGAGGAGCCAGACCATACGCCTTAGAGGTGTAGGAGGCGAACAGAATGGGAGATGGCTTGCCCTCTCTTTCACATCTGCAAAATCATTCCCCAAAGTCCTAACTTTCATTCTACAATAGAAGCATAATGTGGTTATTCTTTTTGGAAATACTGTCTCAGAATAATAATTAAAAAAAAAAAAAAAAAAAAACTTAAAAAACAAACGCCAGCTGCCCGTGGAAATCATGTGGGTGGAGTGTCTGTGACAGTTGCAGAGCTTCCTGCTGCCACCTTTGGGAAGGCAACGGTCTGTGGTGGCAACTGTGTCACAAATAACACGCGATGGAGAAAGGCCACATGGCCACCCAGTGGGATGGTTTTTATTATTCTCACTAACACAGACTTAACAGACTCTTACAAATATTCTTTTCCTTCAATGTTGCAACGTAGCAGCTTTGTACGAAAGAGTCTATTGTTCCCTATGTCATAGTAAGCAGAACCCTCTGGGAAGTAGTCCATTGAGAAGTTCCGAGGGATTTTTCTCCTTATATTTGAAGTAGAGGCCCAGTGCATGAAATTCATGCACAGGTAGGGCCCTAGGCCTGGCTGATGATCAGAGATGATTGGGGCCTTCTTGATGCTGGCCGGGGCCTTCCTTCATTCTGCATCATCCCCTGGTGGTCAGCGCACATCATAGCGAGTGATCAAACTCTCGGTCTCCCGGTCAAACTCCCGAGGGGACACTTTGCATATTAGCCTTTTATATATATATAGATTAGGCTCGCTTTATATCTACAGATAAGAGTCAGTCACATCTCATAGGTTTTACAGAACAGTTTCTCATTTTGAGTTTCCTTACCTAAGTTTCATTACAGAAAAGGTACTAGACATTTGGGAAATATTTATCCACTTGACAATTTTCTAAATGTGCTTGGTTCCTGTCAGTTATACCATGTCTATTCTGGGAAGGAGTGAGCAAGCCAACAATAGAGCTCCATTATAAGGACACAAAACTGGGAGTAAATAGAAGGCAAGAGGAAGAAAGATAGTTATTACAAGAATGTAAGCTAATGGCTTTCTTTGACCAGAAAGCTTGGCGCCCAGCTTTCTTGACAAAAAGGAAGCATAATAGACATTGGTGAAATGTAAATGCTTTTTTTTTTTCCTTTTGCTGCATTATAAAATTGGGCTACCTCAATAAGAAACATCATTTCTCCCACTATGCAAATTGGATGTTATTGATTAGGTCAAGATTTCAACAACTTTTGTGCATGTTGATGATTTCAATGGTGATTTAGTCAAAATCTGTTTTGGCCAGCCGGTATGGCTCAGTGGTTGATCATTGACCCATGAACCAAGAGGTCCCCATTGAACCCCTGTTGGACACATGCCTAGATTTCAGCAGGAGGCAGCCAATTGATGTTTGTCTCTCATTGATGCTTCTGTCTCTCTATCCACTCCTTTCCTCTTCTCTGAAATCCATGAAAACTTATATTTTTTAAGTAACCTGTTTTAAACCAATAAATAAGGAGTGAGACCATGAGGAACATTTCTTTGCAAGAACCGGTAAGCATCCTGTCACCACAAAATATAAAGTTCAGAGTGAAGGAGATGAATTCCTGATGAGGTTCTTATATTTCATTGAATTAGCAATCTTGGACATCAAACCCTTGCTGGACATTGCCATTTAAATGTTCTTTTTATTCCCAGTGCTACCAGTGGTTGAAAGAAAGAATTGTGAGTGAAGAAGGGAGAAAACAGCAGAACAAGTTAAAAGACCTCTCTCCAATCGCTGAGCGGCTGGGCTGCACGCTCCCTCAGCTCGCTGTCGGTAAGACAATTACTGGGGAGGGGGCCCCGCCAGGGCCCAGAAAATATCGTTTTCTCTGTGTGAGTCACATCCCTATGGTGATACAATATCTGTTGTAGGGCAGACTGATGTCAGGAGCATCCATTCCTGGTTAGCACTATCTAAAATGAGGTTTTCAGAGTACCCCAGAATTTTCTACGTGCTAAAAAACTGTTCTTCCTCCCTTTTCCTCTCCCTTATAACCCAGCTCAAGTGAGAACGGGTGAAAACGTATACATCCTCAGGGCCAGGGGTGAGAGCCCTCTGAGCAGGATAGGGACATCCATTTCTTCTGGCTCACTTTGCAATCCCTGTCAAAGCTTAGGCGGCGAGGGGGGTGAGAGGCTGAGAAAGGGCTGCCACAGAGCCCAAGGCCACGGCCACGCGGAAGGCCCACCCTAGGGCAGCAGCTTCCCCTGAACCTCCTGAGGGTCCAGGAAAACCCGCTCTAACCTATGAAGTGGGTGAACGGTCATGGTCACTGGTAACAACTGAAAACTACACCCACCAGCCACGTCCAATGGAATTTCAATATGAACCACACACTTAAATTTTCAATGCTCTAGTGCAGTGTTTTTCAACCTTTTTTGGGCAAAGGCACACTTGTTTCATGAAAAAAATCACGAGGCACACCACCATTAGAAAATGTTAAAAAATTTAACTCTGTGCCTATATTGACTATATATAAAGTAATTCTCTTGAATAGAAATCAAATAAACACAAAGAAAGTATTTTATAATTACTTTATTATGAAATATTAAGTAAACAAAATAGTGAAAAATTATAAAATTCTTGTCTTGTCTGCACCTACGGCACACCAGGCAACATCTCGCGGCACACTAGTGTGCCGCGAAACAGCGGTTGAAAAACGCTGCTCTAGTGGCCATATTCAAAAGGAAAATGGAAACAAGTAAATTAATTATACTACTAGATTTTCTTTAACCCAATATAGACAACATATGACCATTTTAACATGTAGTAAACATAAAAGTTATTGAGGTCTTTTGCACATTTTTCATAGTAAGTCTTCAAAAATCCAAAGTGTATTTTACACCTACAGGACATCTCAGTCAGGCTACCCACATCTCATGTGTTCAACAGGCCCATGTGGCTGGGTGTTGGACAGAAAAGCATTTAGACTTCCAGTTCCCTTGCTGGGAATATTTGCCAGGCTCTGTGATAAGCACTTGCTGCCACTGTCTTGTCCCCTTAATGGTCCAAACAATCTGATGAAGTACATGCCATTACAAGCCCTATCTCACAGACGTTAGTGGAGTATTTGCTATTATCTCCACTTTACAAATGAAGAAACTGAAGATAAAAGAATTCATGTGATAGCTGTTATTACCACATTCTAAGAGTTCACCACTTGGGGTGCTCTGTTCAAGAATGAGACATGTTGTCACAAGATAGTTTTATTTACTTGCAGCAAGTAAAGAAGACAGGATTCATATCCAAAGCTCTGTCTCCCCGGAGGGAGGCTTAGCCATTGCTTATATACACCATTTGGTCAATCATATTGATTGCAGTTGGCTACACTTTTTGGGGTGGGGTCCTATCAAACTCATCCTGTTTACAACTGGTCTGCAAGAATAGCATTTAGTAAGAATGGCCCAGACCTTAGAGGTCCTTGTCCTATCTACCGTTGTGGGAAAATAATAAAATAGGTGTATAATCTAGAAAAAAAAAATATCCAAAGGATTAAGAAATAGCAGGAATTAAGATAAATCAGATACAAAGACCCAATGAGATAAAAAGCTCCAGATGAATTCTAGGCAAATAAAATAAGATGATAGAATGTTTGTTAGAGGGTTGACCCTTCTGAGGTTGGAAGGCAGGAAAATGGCACTTGCAGTTAACAGTCATAGAAAGATAAAAATGGAAGGTGGTCTAGGTGGGTGGGAAGAATACCCTTTACCTAGGGTATTAACTGTTGCTTTAATCTTTTCAAACTACAACAAAACAAAGAATGTATTTAATGGGATTAGTTAGCACCTAGCAGCTTTAATGGACATAGTAAAAAGTATTAGCTATTTGATCATCAGCAAGTTATTTAACCTATCAATTTTCTCATCTGTAAAATGGGCATAAAATACATATCTTACAAACTACTTGAGTAAAGGATAATTACATATGCAAAGCAAAGAGTAAGTGCTCTTTGTAGTAGTACCGTTTCCCCGAAAATAAAACAGTGTCTTATATTAATTTTTTCTCCCAAAGTTGCACTAGGTGTTATTTTCAGGGGATGTCTTATCTTTCCATGCGCTAGGTCTTATTTTCGGAGGATGTCTTATTTTCAGGGAAACACGGTAGTGATGATGATGATGATGATGATGATGATGATAATGATGTTTGTGTTGGGGTTTTTTTGCAAAGAATTAGACACCCTGCACCTGAAACTGTCTACCCTTAGCCATGGCCTATGGGTGAAGTAACAGGCACAAAGAGAAATACCCATTCTTGAAATAGTCATAAATGTGGTTTTTAGGTAGTAATAACATGAAAATGAATTTAGCTCTGAAAGAGATGGAACATTGTCTTTCTCAAGAGATTTTTACACGATTTAGGCTTTGGCTGGATGTTAGATGCACACCAAAAATCCTCTAGAATCTAAATTTTAATTAAAACATGCCTTGATTTTCCTTTTCCTCCCTCTCTGTGCCCTAGCTATCTATCTTGCCTGTCCTTTTTGTTTTGTTTTGTTTTTTCACTCTTTATAAGCAGTAGTTTTGCTTTTAACCACAGAACTCTCAAACCAAGAGAGGAATTATTTCCAGGCATATTACCTTTCATCTGCTAGAAGGGTGTGGGGAGGGGAAATCCTTGAGCAGGAAACAAACTACTTGAACCCAACCGTGGGCGCTATCAACTAGTAATTTGCCTGCACAAGAGCTGCACTCACAGGTTTTGCTGGTAAAGAGGCACTGGGATTGCCTGCTCGGGGGCATTTGCTTAGATGCTAAATCATTCGCATGATCTGCATGTGTTACCTCTGCTGCTAGGCAGTCCTGCCCAGTAGGCTCCCCTGCACCCTGCTTCCCAGAGTGGAGAGTTGGCTGTTGCTGACACCACGTAGTTTATGGGCAATGATTTTCCCTGGGCCCTGTTTGCCCTCAGACCTTTCAAAAAGAGTTATAAGTGCAAAGCAGGAAATAATACTGCCAAAAGAAAGAAAAAAAGAAAAGAAAGAAAGAAAGAAAAAGCCCTGAATCATTTGACTTGTTGCCTTTATGGAACATTATTTTGCCCATGTGGTAAGATTTAGTGATTGCCTTAAAAGGCCTGAGCATGGTAACAGTTTAAGATTATTAGTTGACAGCAGGCCTTGAGCAAAAGGGGCAGAAAAAGTGCTTGGACCTTCTTCCATCCATCAATCATTCATGTCTGTTTATTCAACAAACATTTATGAAGCACCTACTATGTGAAGGTCCTGAGTTGAATGCTGAGCATCCAACCACAAATAAAACACATTTCACAGGCTGATGGGCAAGTCAGGAAGTAAACAGCTCACTGTAATGCAGTGTTGTAAAATAATTGGGAAGGGCCCAGGGGGTTAAGTAATGTAGAGGCTCCCGATGGAGCCTTGGACTCAGGGAAGGACTCTGTGAGGAGGTAGTTCCCATGGGGAATCTCAAGTGATGAGTAAGTAGATATTCATGAGGCAAAGGAAGGGAGGAGGCAAAGGGAAATTCCAGGCCAAGGAGCAGTTGGAGCCAAGGGGCTGAAGAGGATTTACAAACGGCTCTGTGCTCCTGAAGCACAAAGTTCAAGGCAGGAAATGAGAGGACATGAGCTGGAGCTGGGCTAGACAGCAAGGTTTGCCAGGTGAGAAGTGAGAATTCATTGTGTAGGACAAGGATCACGTCAGGCAAGAACGTTTAGCCAGGCAAGTGACATGGTCAGATCTGTAGCTGGAGAAACTGTGCCAAATGAGCGGGGAAGGGATGGAGGTGTGGGTAAGGGGAGGTGGGAGACAGGGGGCAATCCAAGCGAGAGGAGCAAAAGGCCCTTGCAGAAGATGGTGAGGGCCTGAGGACAGCAGACAGCCGGACCAGAGCAGTGATCCTGCACTGCGGTCTCTGCATCCACACAATGCGCTGCTGTTCAGCGAGAAAAAAGAATGATACCCTGAGAGCGTGCTGTGACACGGAGGAACCTCCCAAACCTGCTAAGTGAGAGAATCAGACACAGCCCACATTGCGTAAATTCTGTTTACATGAAATGTCCTGAAACAATAAATCTGCAGGGTGCAAAGGAGATTAGTGGTTTCCTAGGGTTGGCTGTAGGAATGGGATTAATTTCGTAAATGGGCATAAGGAGCTTATTGAGGTCATGGAGATCTTCTAAAATGGGATCTCAAATGATGATGGTTGCACACTTGATACATTTACCAAAAATTATTTAATTGTACACAAAATAGGTAAAATTTTTGGAGTGCAGAAATCACCCCAATAAAGTTTAAAATAAAGATAACATGGTCTCTATTATCAGGGTTCTCTCATCATTGCTGTTTTTCTCTCTCCCTCTATCTTCCTCATATATATATATATATATATATATATATATATATATATATATATATATAAAATATTGCCTTTCAGAAATTTAAAGGGAGAAGGATGGGGCAGTAGCTAGGCAAGTATGGGTTGGAGGAAGCTTATTTTAGAATGGGAGAAATTTGAGCACATTTTGGTGAGAGAAAAGAAGATAGTATGAAATAAGAAATCCAGGAGAAAGAGAGAGGAAGAGGGAGAGAGGGAGAGGGGGAGAGAGAGAGAATGAATGAATGAGAATGAATGAAGTCCAAGAAAGGGCAAAAAGAGACGGATCCAGGGCAGAGTCTGGCTTCAGAGTTATTAAACAGCACATGGCATCCTGTGAACTGGAGGATGCGGATGTGTGCTGTGTCCAAGGGAGAGTGGGGAATTCAGGAATATCCCACCTGATGGACTGAGTGTTTTCCATAAAGCCAGAGGCCAGGTCATCTGCTGGGAGCGACAGACAGGGCTGAGAAGGTTTAAAGGTAGAAGTATCTAGAGAGGCAGAGGAAGGAGAGGAGCGAGGGATTTGGGGGTTGGTGAGATAAGGAACACAGGATGAACACGGTGTTAGGAAGAAAGGTTGCAGAGAGGGTTGATAGTAGGTGGAAATAAAGGGACCAGACACTCAAAGTCTACAAGGACTCCAGCCACAGAGGGAAGAGAGAGCCTGAAAAGGTGGACAGGCAGGAGGCTGTGGGCCACTGTGGAAACAGGAACCCAGACGTCAGCAGGGAGCAGGGCCAGGTTATTTTCAGGAACAAGAGTGCGTAGCTGGGTGAGTAGCTGGATTGGGTGCCCCAGTCGTCAGGGCAAAGCTCATGTACCAAATCCTCTCCACGGCCAGGGTGCTGCTGACGATTGTAATCCTGAAGCAAGAACACTGTCTATCCTCCCCACAAAAGTCAGTCCGTTTTGGTGCAGCAATGGTGGCTGCAGGGGGGCTGTTCAAGGTCATCAGAAGGGCTTTGATGTCCTGACCGTGTTCTCTCTTCCCAGCATGGTGCCTGCGGAACGAGGGTGTGAGTTCTGTGCTGCTGGGGTCCTCCACTCCCGAACAGCTCATCGAGAACCTCGGTGCCATTCAGGCAAGTGCCACAGCCCTTTCCCACAAACTCCTCCGGGGATCTCGTGGTGTCAGTGATGATGTCCCCAGGCAGTGTCCCCTCTCTCCCAGCTCTGTCCTTCATGCCACTGATTCCAGTTGCATGGAAGTCCCTAACAGGCTACTTATTCCTAGATTGGGGAGGGAGGGATGGATGGGGGGGAGGAGGGTGCGGAGGATGACACACACAAAGGTACAAGAGGTAAGAGAACTGTTATAGACATGAATCCAGGAGTGTCCTCTTCTGTTAGCAGGCACTGTTCTCAGACCTCATTTCTCACGATGGCTGGTTTCTGTGAGACAAGGCATTCCAAGATCCAAGCCATGTGACAACCTGGGTTCCCAGAGCCTGGCCATAAACACAGCCTAATAACCTGCTTGAAATGTAGTAGCCCCAGGACATGTCCTATTTGTCCTTCCTGCACATTTACTGCCAACCTAGAGTGCCAAGCCCTCGCAGCGGCTGTATTCCCGCTCCCATCTCGGCACCTGTGATGACATAGTGTAATTGCTGGTCCTCCCTACTGGACTGTAAACTCCTGAGGTCAGGGACCTGTCTCCGTCTTTCTTGCTTCTCATGGATTTCCGGTTCCTAGTAACACTCAACAAACACCTGTTGAGCAAATGTGGTGAATCAGGATCAGCATTCTAGTCTGGACTTCCAGGATCACACCTCCCTGGCAGCAAATTCAGGGGTGCCCGTCCCCCTTCCCTCCTGGGTGGATTGCCTAAGGCCCCAGGCACTGGATGGAGCCTGCAGTGTACTCTGGGGAGCCTGCTGGGGCAGTAGGAGGGGGTGGCAGAGGTGTTCCTGGGAATTCTCTCTGAGGAGAGGGGTGGGGCTTAGTGGCTGGTGGGACCATCCTCCTCCCACTAAGGGCACATCTCAGGCCATGGCCTCCTCCCCTCTCAGCCCTGCTGAGGCCCCAGGAAGAAGCCTGCCCATGACTTGCCATGGCCACCACCTGCCAAACAGGTGTCTTCCTCTTGCTCACTGGGGAACAGAACTATCACAGCTTCTTCCCCATCCACCAATCCCTGAAGCAAGCACTTATCGCCCCATTACCTCTCCCAAAAGAAACAGGTGAAGGTGAGGACCAATCTGATTAAACTTAATTTAAAAAAAAAAAAAAAAAAAAGCCCTAGCCAGTTTGGCTCAGGGACCGAGGTTTGATTCCGGCCAAGGGCACATGCCTGGGTTGTGGGCTCGATCCCCAATAGGGGGTGTGTAGGAGGCAGCCAATAAATGATTCTCTCTCATCATTGATGTTTCTATCTATCCCTTCCTCTCTGAAATCAATAATTAAAACAAAAACAAAAACAAAAACAAAAAAAAACATTTTTCAAAAAGCCCAGAATCTGCTGGGGATAAAGGGTGTGGACTTCCCCACCGGCACCTTTCTTAGGAGTGTGCAGCCTTGTCATCATCCGCCTCTGCTTCCCAGAACCCTCTGAGCCCCACAATTCCTCCCGGATTCTGGGGGTTCTCCTTCATTGCATGGGAAGCCTTCCTCTTGTGAAAGCCCCCCACCGCCTCTCCTTTACACTTGTGCTGGGGCTGGGGGGAGTGGGGAGATAAAGGCTACACAGCCAGAAGGAAATAGGGAACAGTCTGTACACAGAGAGAACTGGAACTCCGTCCAGTGATTTCAATTCCACTAACAGGCACTGAGCACCACGCCCGGCAGAGTCCTGGGCAAAGAACAGGACTCTGTCCTTCTGGGCCCAGGGGCTGGCTGAGCGTGAACAAGGCAACCTCTCTCTGGTTCACTCAGCAGACCTCTGGGAGCCTGCGAGGCCAGGCAGGAACTGATACTGCCCAGCTTTCGGGGATATTACACTCTAGTGGGAGAGGCACATAACAAGAGCATAATTGCAACTGTGAGGAGGACTAGTGAGGAGGGTGTTGCAATAGAGACTACGTGAGAAATGGGTGCACCCACTTTAACCACTGTCCTTGCCAAGGCCCTCTGGGTTCCGTGCGTTCTGAAGCCTGGAAGATGGAGACACAGCATGGGAAAGCCCAGGAAGGAGCATTCCAGACAGGGAGGAGCATTCCAGACAGACACAAGGAACATTCCAGACACAGGGAGGAGCCTCCACACACAGGGAGGAGAAGTGTAAAGGCCCCGAGGAACTGCCAGCCTAGGCCGTGTGGCCAACGTGCAGTGAGCAGGACAGAGGGAGCACTGACGTGGCGAGTCAGGCAGAGGTCCGATCACAGGACACGGAGTTTTGTTCTACACGGAATGGGTCATTTGGGGGTTTTAAGAGGAGGGACATGCTGATATTTGAATGTCTATAGACTACCCTGCTGCTGTGTGGGAAAGGGCAGTTGTCCAGGTGATGTGGCCTGGACTAGCTAGGATGGTGGCCATGGAGGTAAAGTGGGTGGATTCTATAGGATTTGGAAATAGAGACAGGACTTGCTGACAGCCTGAGGATTCCTGTAATGCTACCACATCGTAAATGCTGCCACCACGGGGCGTCAGCATGCCTGGGATGGTAGAGACGCCAAGCCTGGGCTGCCGGAGTACTCCAGGTAGCTGAGGGTGCATTTCAGAGGAAAACAGTCCGTCATCTTCCCAAAGCACCTCCTCCCCAGCAAGGCTCTGGCTGGTAGCAAGATGGATCGCCCATGCTCCAAGGGTAAGAGAAAAGGGAGGCTGCCCAAGCAGGGAGGCTGCCCCCTCAGGTCCACCATCCCCCCTTCCTACTCCCGCCAGCCCAGCAGCTAAGAATTTGCCCCAGGCGAGCTGTGATTGGACCCTTCCGTGGAGTGGGAAGTAAGCTGGGTGGCTGGGGGTTCTCAGCCGCGGAGGGATTGGGTGCCGGACAGAAAGCTGCAGTGCAAGCAGTTGGAAGGCAAGGAAATTTCTAGTGGGCCCAGCAAGGCAGCTGCTCCAAGGGATATGTACGTATTGTTAAATGTGCATACACTAGAGGGCACATCTACTCCAGAGCCTCAAGAGATGGGAGGCTGGAGAGGAGAAACCACAGCTGCAGGCGGCCACCATCTTCTGCACCGGCCCCTATCCCCCCCAATTCTACCTGAAAAGTGGAGTTCCTCTCCCCTTCCACTGCACCAGCCTTAAAGCCCTCGAGGCCCGTCACCCAATCTGAGCAGTTCAGGCTCCGCAGTGGCCCTTCCCATCCAGGGCTCATCTTCCCCGGAATCCAAATCTCCAGCCACCATGAGCCACTGAAGGAACACTGGTCCTCTGCCTGCCAGTGTCCACCACCCACCAGCCCAAATCGCCCAGGTCTCGCTCAACAGTGACCCAGCCCTGGGAGGAATTCCCTAACACCCCACCAGGCCCGGCAACACTAACCAGACCGCCCCTCACCCACCAATTATCCCAGGCAGTCTAACGCCAAGGTTGCAAAATTGGCAGGCAGGCTGTGGGATGCTTGTGTAATTGTAGGTAGAAATGTTTTAAAATAGCTGTCAACATTTTTAAAAAACTGGGCAGTTTCACATAAAACTCTGGATGTATGGTTCCTCTTGAAAATTTAGACCTTGCAACACAACATATATATTTTTTTTCATGTTTTATTCAAGTACTTTTATGGTTTGGGGGTTTTAAATCTCTTATCTGAAATTTATCTTGGCGTAATGAAGCATTTTTTTCCTCACATGGCTAGCCCACTATATTTTAGCATAAAACTTCCAACAAACGCAGCTTCTAGATTTAAAATATATATATATATTTTTTACAGAGAGGAAGAGAGAGGGAGAGTCAGAAACATTGATGAGAGAATCATCGATCAGCTGCCTCCTGCACACCCCCCACTGTGGATGTGCCCGCAACCAAGGTACATGTCCTTGACTGGAATAGAACCTGGGACCTTTCAGTCCGCAGGCCGACGCTCTATCCACTGAGCCAAACCTGTTTCGGCTAGATTTGCAATCTCACTTTAAAGAACACATTAGTTTAGAGATGCCAGAACTGGTGGGAAGTCAAACTCTTCCTTTAGCTTGAGAAAAACATTAATGAGAACCAGTTTTCCAGGTTGAGTAGCTCTGCTCTTCTGCCAGACCCTTTGGGACCTGAGGAAGCTTCTGAGTGAAGACAAGGTCACCCTGGCCAATAGGCTTGCAGCCGAGGAAGGGCGAGGCCGAACCCTCAGAACTGGCTGCCACAATTGTATTTCATCAGTCTTGACACAGGGTCAGGCTATTCCTGTGAAAGTCTGCCTTTGTCCCTGGACTTGTGGAGTAATGTGTGTCCTTGGCCCACTTCTCACAATGAATGCGGGCCCTGGATGACGTCACCCTTTCCCGGGGCTTTAATTAGCATATCCATGGAGATGACTCACAAATCCTCAACTCCGGTCCCTCTACCTGCAAGCAAGCTCCACTGCTGCCCTTCCGCTGCCTGCAAATCATTTCCACATGGGTCTCCCACAGACACCCTGAACTCAACACATCCTACTCCAAACATCTCCTCCCGGGAACGCCAATCTCGGTAATTCACATCATATGTTTCTAGTCATGAGTCTGGAAACCACCACCATCCTCCAAAATGCCCCAGATCCACACTCCTTTTCTCCTCCACTGCCCCTGTGTGAGTTAAGACTCTGTGTCACTGCACAGGACAATAAATTTCTAACATCTATGTCCTTTCAATCTTCTCCAACTCATCCTTCAAATCACCACTAGGTGTCTCTTAGGTTCACTCCCAGCTAACAGGTCCTGAGAGGTTCCCCAATGTCTACTGAATAAAGTCCCCCTCACCTCCCCAAAAAAAGATATGCAAGGCCTTCTGCCCCCTTTACCCCAATGTCTGTTTCTCCTGTTCCTACCACCCCCATACCTCCACCACTCGCACTTGTATCACTCCATTTCTCAGACTTTTCACTTTTTCATGCTATGCCATCCACTGAGGATGCCTGCTAACCCCTGGCCATCCTTCACCAGGGTGCGGACCACCAGTGGTAAAGAATCCTCCTAGTCTCTAAACTGTGCGGTCCGGTGCCGTAGCCTCTAGCCACATGTCCTTCTTTAGCGTATGCAAGGTGACTAGTCCAAACGTGGAGTAAGCATAAAACGCAGATTAGAAAAGCGTAGTTCTTTAAAAATATGCAACGCGTCTTAAGAATTTTCTCTACTGGCTACATACTGAAACAATGTTTTGGCTATAATGGAGTAAAATCGGGTATTGATTTCACGTTTCTTTTCACTTTTATTAATGTGGCCACTGGAAAATCTAAAGTCACCTTATGTGGCTCGCATTATATTTCTACTGGGCAGAACTACTGTGGGAATTATACATTTCTGTTAGCCTTCATTTATATCATTTATCCAGCCGACTGATAATTGTGAGCACTAACTATGGGCCAAGCACTCTTAGGGACACTGGAGATACAGTGAACAAACCAAGGTCCCTGACCTCAAGGAGCTTAGGGTCTGGTGAGGAGGACTTTCCAGTGGTGGTTCTGAAACATACACCAGTCTAGACAACTCTGCCTAATAGTGAGCAGAAAGGAAAAATTTCAGGTACTAACTACATCCTTTGTACTTATGCTCTCAGGTTCTCCCAAAGATGACATCGCACGTGGTAAATGAGATTGATAACATATTACGCAACAAGCCCTACAGCAAAAAGGACTACAGATCATAAGGCAATGAATGCATGAGCCACAGGAGCTGCATGGTTCAAATATCGGTCTATACCGGTACAGAAAGGTGTTCCTAGCAAGTCTTTTAAATCACTTAGCAGCCGCTGCTCAACCTCTAGTGTCCCCGGATTCTGAGGTGTCTGCTGTCGCCACCACTGTGCACCTGAATTATGAGCACATCTGAAAACTCACAACTAAGAAAATCCATTCTATTTTCTTATCGTGGACTGGAGTCACCTATTCTTGCATTGCTCTGTACACTTCATGCTAATGCAATGGAAAGCATATGGCAGGGAAAGGAGTATTACCTTCAGGCATATATTATAACTTAAAGAAGGCTACACAGATAGATCTGTTTTCTCAAATGAACAAAATCCAGATACAATGAGGATTGTGTGAGAAAGAAGAGGCTATGTTAATTTAGAAGTCCTGCTTGGGAAAATAAGCAAAAGCAGTTTTACATTTGTTTTCCTATTTTCACATTCCAGTTGTTAGTAAGCTGCTTCCCTTATCATTTTCAACAAAATAAAATTCCTAGGTATTTGCTTTTGTTACCTTTTAAATATTCAGTGTTGGTTGGCCCCAAAAATGACCCTGTGTAGCAATTTATCCAAAGTGTCTTAGAATTCTAATAATGCTCTACTCATTTACACGTAAAGATAGTAAAAGGATGAACACCCAGTCTCTAATTAGAGACCTTATGGTAAATGTATGCAAGTGAGGATTACACTATTACACCATTATGGAAGCTTAGCCATTATGGAAGCTTAGCTTTGGATAAAATGTAATGCACCTGCATTACATTTTACAAAGTGTTCATTTTTTACTACGTTTTATGAAAACCTGCTTTATATTTTTGACTGCTTGTAGGCACAACTTCTGCAAGTTTAAATATTTAAGCTTTAAAAATAAATATACACATGCTTGATTTTTGTAAGTAAACCTGTAAAATATCCACAAAGGCAAATGTTTGCTGTTTAATTAGCACTGGGATTTTACAATAGAAAGCTTGTGTTTTTGAGGAGTTAGTAACATCAAAGTAAATCATGGGCTTTGTGAAAAATGTTGTTACTACTCAGCATATGCTGGGTGAATTAACTTGCCCAATGAAAAACAAATGTTAAAGAATTTCCTGAATCTATAATCACGTAATGTGCACTCAACCACATGCATGAAAGCTCACTGCATGAGTTAAAGGGGCCTTGCTTTAATGTACCCGGAAGCTGAGGCCTATCTAGTCCTGCCATTATTGGCTACCTACCCTCATGAGTACTCCACTTGAGAACAATTTTGAGAATATATTGTGTGTACCTATAAGAAAGACATTCCCCCCAACCCCCCTCTTTTTTGGGGTGTGTGTTGGGGGTGATGGTCCTATAACTCTATTTGAACACTTGAGCATGCACAAAATTCTAATTTAGTTTTCTGGCCAGCTGGTCCCAATATATACTAGAAATCATTGAGACTTACAGGACAAATATATTACCAGCTTCAAATGCTATTTTCTGCCATCATTTCCAGGTAATTTCATGGTTAAGTTCTAAATCTCAAGATGTTAATGTTAAATACCAAGAAATTTCCTTTTTGGTTACTACTACCTGTATTCAATTAAGGAAATAGTTTGGGTTTTTGCCCCAGAATATCAAAAATGGAAATGGATCATTTTTATTGTCATTGTACATTCAATCAGCCCAGTGAATACTTACTGTATGTATAAATGTGCTGAAGTTGTCTAATTCAAACCGAAATCCAACTTAATTTGCATAAAGTAATAAAAGCATTTTGTGCATTTAATCTCACAATTAGTTTTTATCTGAACTTTCTTTAACTATAAGGATGGATATAGATAGATCGCTCAAAAAAAACAGGCATTAAGATTCATTTAATAAAAATGATGTTGCAGGTAAGCTGCATTGAGTGATACCTAACAGAAACAGCAGTGATTAAGATTTGAACTGCAATTCATACTTTCTTATTAATGGAGCAAATGATTAGTTACTAAAGATATCATTTCTCATTTGGTTTCAGAAATACTCCACACTAAAGGTTAAAGCTTCTCAAACTCATTTAAAAGAGCCTGCAAATTAAGCAAAATAAGCCTGTCAGAGAAAGACAAGTATCACATGATCTCACTTATATATGGAATCTAATGAACAAAATAAACTGATCCAGAGACACAGAAGCACGGATAGACTGTCAAATCTCAAAAGGGAAGGTGGGGCTGGGGACAGGGTGAGGAAGATATTAACCAGGGAACTCATAGGCATATATGCATAACCCATGGACACAGATAACAATGTGGTGAAGGCCAGAGGGGGGTGCAGATATGGGGTAAAGGAAGTCCATGGGATTAAAGGTGGATATCTGTAATACTTTCAACAATAAAGATGAATTTAAAAACCCAACAACAGCCGAAACCGGTTTGGCTTAGTGGATAGAGCGTCAGCCTGCGGACTGAAAGGTCCCGGGTTTGATTCCGGTCAAGGGCATGTGCCTTGGTTGCAGGCACGTCCCTGGTAGGGGGTGTGCAGGAGGCAGCTGATTGATGTTTTCTCTATTATCGATGTTTCTGACTATCCCTCTCTCTTCCTCTCTGTAAAAAAATCAATAAAATACATATAAAACAAACAAACAAACAAAAAAACCCAACAACAAATATAAACATTATTGCCTGTGGGGACAGCTAACTTTTTTTATATGCAAGCCATCTGTTATGGTAAATTTACTAGATAAGAAATTTATTTCATAATTGTATCCTTAAGAAAAATTTCCATGCATTCTCATTGTATTTTCTATTTTAGAAAGAATTCCTTGGGAGAGAACATACCATTCCTAAGAGTATCCTGGGTAGCAGCCATACTAAAATCTCAGCCAAGGGAAATGAAAACTAGAAACCCTGTGCCTAACTTCTCACTTTACGAACCGTCACTTCATCATCATCATTAAGCATGCCAAGGGTGTGCAGAAGATAGCAGAGCTATCATTAAGGTAGATAGCAGGCCATCTTCAAGACCATCCCTCCTGGGCAAATGAGGAAACCAACCCTGGAAAGATAGAAAGGTTTGCCCAAACTCACACTGCTGGTTGATGGCAGAACCAGGCAAGTTATTTTGTTCAGTGTTGTTTTAGGTACAATTTTCTTTTTTGGCTTTAAAGCTTTGTAAAAAAAAAAAAAAAAAAAAAAAAAAAAGTAACTGTGTGTGAATTTTTAAGGTAAAAACAAAACAAAACTTGGGTATGAATCCAAATTCAGTTAAGATGGAGAAAGGGCCGAGACTGGTTTGGCTCAATGGATAGAGCGTCGGCTTGGGGACTGAAGGGTCCTGGGTTCGATTCCAGTCAAGGGCATGTATTGTACATTGGTTGCAGGCATATCCCCAGTAGGGGGTGTGCAAAAGGCAGCTGATGGATGACTCTCTCTCATCGATGTTTCTAACTCTCTATCTCTCTCCCTTCCTCTCTGTACAAAATCAATAAAATATATTAAAAAAAAAAAAAAAAGATGGAGAAAGGTCAAAGAAGCGATACAATTAAAACTCATGAAGGCCAATAAGTAGTGTTTAACCACCTCCATGAAAATTTAAACCAACCACTTAAACAGCACTCCTAATCTTCAATGTCCCTGCTTGGGAATCCAAGCAGGCAAAAGATAATCCCTTCCAGCCCAGAACATGTATTAATAAATTGGTTCTCTCAATATATGTATATCCTTCCATTGTGTCTCCTGAAACAGCATAACTGACACAAATACTGAAAACACAGAAACAAGGTGGGCAGGATAGCACAGCAGGCACATGCTGGCAGAGAAGCCTGGCCTTCTCTCTGTAACAGAACTGCACTGTGCCAGTCACTGCCACACACATATCTGAACAGTGACTCTAAAATGCATTGACAAGTGTAGGAAATTTAAATAATGAGTAATGTAAGACATTGTACTAAAGATGATGTACTTAGCCACATGGTTCTTTTAAGAGTCTAGGGAAAATATAAATTTTAAAAAAAGCAAAGCTTAATGACCCTTAATTAGCAAGACCTTTTACAAGAATTTTAGATAGGAATCCAACCTCCATATTTCAGTTAACTTTAAAACTTGTTTCAAATTATTTTTTCTAAGTTAGAATAATTTATCAAATGGAACCACCAGTATATTTTTACTGTCTAAGAATAATTTCAAGTCAAGGTTTTTATTAAGTTGTAAATGAAGAAACTAAAAATAGGGAAATGCCAAATGTCCCAACAGTTTAAGCCTCTAATTATCACAAGGGGTGTGAAAAAAGGGACTTAATCACTTTATATCCCAATTACAACAAAACCCTTTATTTGACTAGCTCTGAGGGTTTTTTGAGATAAAAATTCTACAGCAAGTTTTTACTAACTAACCCAGATTTATTAGCTCATTGTAATTCTATGTGTCACACAGCCATTTCAAATGATGGGGACAGGACTGGGGAATTTGCAAGAGCAGAGTATTGATAACCTGCATAAAACTGTGGAATTGTAAGTATGTCTATAAACTCGTGCACAAAAATTTATCTAATATAAGGAAGTTTGAAATCATCAGGATGAAAAATACGGTGCCGTAGGAAAAAGTCCGAACAAAAATCAAATTTTGCTTACTTACATTTCTACAAACTATTTTGATTGTTAATTCAAGAGCAACTCTTAAAAGAATACTAAGCTGATACCCTTATTTCACCACCCCATTTTAACTAGATTGCCTTATTCCAATAGCGGCAATTCTTCCCCCATCAATACAGGCACTGCCATCTAGTGGCATTTTTTTACCTGCAATTTAAAAAGATTTACAATTTGGCCCAGCTCTGGTAACAAATAGATGCTGACAGTTTGTCAAAGAGACGTTTTGTCAAGTAAATGCATTTGATACATAAACTCCATGCCACTTGTCAAAATACTTACTGGTTGTTTATAAAAAAAAAAAAAAAAAAAACCAGCTTAAAACATCAAAATAAAACTAACCACTGGCAGTGAATCTCTTCTGGCATCCCCATTCACTATGTAAATACTATCCAGTGATGACACATGAGTAACACATCAAAGAAAAGAACTGCAAACTTCCAGAAGCAATGATGAACTATAATCCTCAACTGAAGGTAATGATGGTCTGGGTCACTGTTCAAGTGTACTCCTCCCTGTGTTCCTTCCAAGTGCTTGGATGTGGCCTATTGAGACACTAACAGCATGGAAATGAAAAATGAACTCCCAATGAATACCCTTCTATACAGTTATAAATAAAACAGCAAGTATTATTTGCAACATTCATCTTAATTTACAAGTGAAAACTAAAGGTTAAAGTTAGGATTAGGAATTAGGAATGTATTTCCTATGAGGTACTATGATAAGAAATTACTGGATGTGGTCAAAGCTAATAGGAATATGAAACCACTATCACCTTTCAGCGATACAGGTTCCAGAGCTTCCCAAACTTTTTCAAATCACAGAACACATATAAAATTATACTATCTGTACACACACTGGTTAAAAAAATGCAAGAGATATTCATATAAGCATAACCAATGGACATAAAATGCTGGAGGGGGGGTGAGGGCATGTATGGGAGTGGGTTGGGGGGGGGCAATGGTAAAATATGTACACATATAATACCTTAATAAAAATAAAAAAGCAAGCCGGGACCGGTTTGGCTCAATGGATAGAGCGTCGGCTTGGGGACTGAAGGGTCCCGGGTTCGATTCCGGTCAAGGGCATGTACCTTGGTTGCGGGCGCATCCCCAGTAGGGGGTGTGCAAGAGGCAGCTGATCGATGACTCTCTCTCATCGATGTTTCTAACTCTCTCTCTCTCTCCCTTCCTCTCTGTATAAAATCAATAAAAAATATATTAAAAAAGTCCCGGTTTTTGGAAAGAATCTTTAAAAAAAATAAAATAAAAAAAAATAAAAAAGCAAGAGATTGCTCTCCACTGGACCACCAAGGGCTGAAGAGAGCAATATTTTATTCCCAATCAATGGGAACATGTGGTCTAAAGGTCAAATTTATTAATGTAAAAATAGGAAAATGCTGACAAGCACTAACATCACTTTAATTCCTTAGAATGCTCTTACAATTCTGGAGCTAAGATCACAAGAATTACTTTGGTCTTTTATGTCCATTATCAGGAGAGGTTCTCTCTCACTCAATACTCCTCCAGTGGCAGAGACCCCGCTCTAAGAAAACAATGATGCTAGTCTCTCAGCAAGTCAGACTAACACGGAGGGTCAAATTAGCATCTGCGGCTGCCCAGGGCCAAGCTGTACAGCTGAGCAGTGTGCTTTAACCCTACAGGACAACTCTCTAATGCCTGAGCACTATTTTTATTTTTTTCTTTATATTTTCCCATCACCATGTATCCCTCCCATCCCTCATCCACCTCCATCTTCCCTTCTTCCCTCCCAGGCACTATTAGGTTATTACCTTGGATGCCTTTTTCTTTTTCTTTTTTTTTTTTTTTAAAGGATGAAAAGAAAGAACTTTTCCACAAGTTTCTTTTCCCCAAATTGGAGAAACCATGTTTTCAACTTTAATTGAGTTACTATTTCAAATAACATATTCAGAGATTTGTAAACATGCAATTCAATCCCACCCCCCAGGCAGGGGGAAGGGGAGGAAAGAGGATTCACTCTGATATTTATGGTTCCCAAAAAGCTGTAATATTGTGCTTGGAACACACAGAACCAGCTATTAACTTCTTGCTACTAAAACAAATACTAACAGTTCAGTCCAGGTTACTGTGACCCCTGACAGATCAAGGAAGCAGGTTATTTTCTCCTCTTGTGATTATAGCACATTACCAGACACATTTGCCTTTTTAATATTTGTCCTGGTACTCTGAGTTTCCCTTTCAATTCATGGAATTTCAACAGTTTGTCAAAAAAGAGCCAATAAACAAATATTGAATTACATTTTGTTGGGTCTTTCAAACCCTCAAGCTCCAGACTATAAAAACATCTTCTGTCTCCCACCCCGACCACCCAGCAACTTTTCCATACACCACAGACCACCCATAGATACAAAGCCACGGGGGAAGCTGACACGGTCTATTTGGAGCCAGTAGACAGGAGGGCGATGAGACCAGATGAAGCACTTATGGACAGAATATAGTTCCTGTAAGAATTTAATGTTAAGGAAAAATTAAGTACCCAAAATTAATTTTCAACAAAACAAAACAAGCCCATCTCTTTGGAATATACTGCTTTCCTCCTGACACTCTGGCTAATGACAATGCTATGTGGTCCCATTGTCTGTAAACACAATTTACAAGACTATAAAGAATATTCACAGGAGATTTAAAAACCCTTGAGACAGAAACCTAGAATACGTGACCACAAAGGAAACACTCAAATCCCATTTAACCTTCAGAAGAGCTGATCGACTACAGGGAGGAAGAGACTTCTTGTTCTTTCTCCCTTCTCCGTCAGCGTATCAGCCACAGTGGGCCTATAAAAGGAAGGAGGTTCTGAACGTCTGCAGCTACTCCGGGTCTCAGGACCGGTCTGTACCTCCAGAAGATACAAGTTGAAGGGTGTCACATTTAATTACGTCAAAATCTCCAACTGTTAAAAATTTGGTTGCACATTCCTGGATAACAGCTTTAATAAATTACCTTAGAACCTTTCATAAACGCAGGAGGTTGACTCTTGCCCAAAAGCTCAATTTAAGAGCAGCTTGAAACACTGTTAAAATATTACGAAATGTACCTATTTAAACTGGCTATCCACCCAATCCCAAAGCCCAAAATATCAGAAGACACATGGCTTACATCAAGAGTGATCAAAGAGAGCAAGTTTGCTTTTCCTCCTTGGAACTCTTTTTTTAAAATAGGCGGGTATACTAGTACATAATCATATATGTGAGACTATTTTTTTAAAGTATTCTTTTTTAAAAATATGTATTTTAATTGATTCCAGAGAGGAAGAAACAACCATGATGAGAGAGAATCATGGATTGGCTGCCTCCTGCAAGTCCGCCCCGGGGGATCGAGCCCACAACCTTGGCACGTGTCCTTGACCGGAATCGAACCTGGGACCTTTCAGTTCGCAGGTCAATGCTCTATCCACTGATGAGGGCTATGTGAGACTATTTATAGTTACTTGCCATGAAGCCCTAATTTATAAACTTGAAAGAATTTTACAACAAACCAAAAGCCCTTATTTTAAATATTCAGAAACGTGCCTAAGGTCACAGTGCTATTAATAAACCCTATGTGAAACCAAAACAATTGCTAGACTTCTGAAAAACATAATCAACCTTTAAAAGGATACACGGTGGGGTTGAAGTTCTTCAATATAAAGAAGGACGCAACAATGACCAAGACCAGGAACAGGGTGTTGTTGTAGAAGATGGAAAATGTTGTAGCTTCATAATCAGCAACTTCATTCTTCTTCCACAAGATTCTGTAGGCACAGAAACACGTCAACTGGGTTTATACATATGTTTAAAAATTTTTAAATACCACATAGCTCCAGTTCATTGTAAAGTAAGTTTTCTGCCCAACTAGTGTGAATTAGTGGTTGAGCTTTGATCTATGTATGAACCAGATGATACCTTCCATGGATCCTATGGACAACACTATGGCTAATGTCATTGGAAGCTGCCATGTTTTGTTCACTAAATGTTCTAATGCAAATTCAACAAGCATGAAGGAGCTACATGAAGAGTATTAGCACCTTATCTCCATCATAAGAAATTTGCAACCTCTAACATACTAATATATGCCATGTTTTCTTAAATCAGTGGATACTCTTAGCATAATAGATCTCCAACTTACTATAAGTTTGGAAGCAGTGAAGGGTATTATATTCAATGCAGCCATCAACTATAAAACAGCTCCTGATTTCAAAGAAGTTTAAATGTAAAAAATGTATGACTTGGAATGGAAGGAGATACATTATAACATTCTAGGACTAATTGATCAAAGAAAACATTAGCTCAGAAAGATGCATAGACTCAGTGTGGTTTAAAGAACAGAACAACTGCCTCTGGTTTTAAGACTCTGGCACAAGACCCAATAAAGATAAGTTCCTTAAAAAGGATACTAACATGCCTATGCTATGGAGGATTAATTATCCCCCTCCATCACAGCACTTCTTCCCAACTCCCTGAATCAGAAACATCTTCAAAACAGCCTTGATGAAAGAAGTAGCTCACTTCTGGTTACCCCAGCTCCCAAATCTGTGTGCATTACATCAGTGTACATAGTCGGCCCTGTGTGACAGCTTTTAGAACGTTTTCTAGTCTACACATATCCTGGTTCATTTTGAAAAAAAAGTGGGACTCCCAAGTGGCCTCACTAGCAATGGTTCTGCTAAAGCGTCCCTGTGAGGAAATCTAGAGGAAAGCTGATACCAAACTCAACTACTGGTATTACAATCAGACCACGGTAAATGACAGATCATTGGTCTATTGGTAAGTCAGGGAGAAATAGCACTCACACCCGGGGGCAGATATTAGTAAATCTGATCACCTCTGCTAATTTCATCCTTGAATGGATAGCAGGGCAGTTTCAAAGTGCAAATGGTACATACTCCAAATGATTATAGAGGGAGCTTTGACAGATATGCATCACTGCAAAGAAGTGCCGATAAGCCTTCTCTTAAATCAAATCTCTCCTTTGAAGAAGAAAAATATTAGAATATAAATGGTCCCAGATATCAGAGTGAGTCATGAATACAGACCCGGGTACAACTGTATCCAGTGTGGCTTTTGTGAGAGGAATACAAAACAATAACAGCACAAATTTCTGATAATAAGAATAGAAATTTAATCTTCTGACACTGTATTTTATGTCTCAATGAAACTTCACTTCATCCTCCTTTGAAATATCTGGTCCAGCCAATGGCACTGAGGCTTCATTTTCAATTTCAACTCTGACTCATTATTCGTGATTAACTGAATAGCACTCACTGAGAAAAATTCTGAGACATATCTCAAGATCAAGTGCAGACCAAATCAGGCAAGTCTGCTGTGGGCATATGAGACTCCTTTACTATCTGATATAACAATGTTATCTACAAAGTGGTTTGTGAAATCACCTGAAACCTAGAAGAGCTTTAACAAGCATTTTGAAACTGGGTATAAGCACCCAGTTTAAAAACTGTCTAACCCTATATAATAAAAGGATAATATGCAAATTGACCCTAATGGTGGAACGGCCAGACCAACCGCTCCACCAGTCACTATGAGGTGCACTGACTACCTCTTGGTCCCTTTTCCAGGCCAGTCGGCAGGCTCCAATCACCCGATGATGAATGGGGAACCGGGGGTCAGTGGTGGGGGATACTGGTGGTGCCAGGCCGAGGCCCCAGCCTCGTGGGTTGCCCCAGACACAGAGGGCAACCTGTGGTAGGGGCAGGGCCAGTGACTTGGCAGCAATGGCCAACCACTTGGTCTCCCCCCATCCCACCCCCCCGCCCCCGTCTGTCAGGTTCTGATCACCCGATGGTGAATGGGGAACCAAGGGGTGTGTGGCGGGGGGGGGGGGGGGGGGGGGGGGGGGCAAGGGGGGCCGGCTGCCAGCAGCTGGGGAAGATGGCCCTGATCACAGGCCAGGCCTAGGGACTGTACATGCTCACAAATTTTGTGCACTGGGCCTCCAGTAAATATCATAATTCAATAAAAGGGTTTTTTAAAAAAGTGTTCTAAATTCTCTAACCTCCATCCCCATGCAAAAATTGCATTCAGAAAGCTATGCAGCTAGCCCAGCCGGTATGGCTCAGTGGTTGAGTGTTAACCCATGAACCAAGAGATCACCGGTTCAATTCCCAGTCAGGGCACTGGGTTTCAAGCTCGATCCCCAGTAGGGGGTGTGCAGGAGGCAGCCTATGGATGATGTTTCTCTCTCACTGATGTTTCTAACTCTATCCCTCTCCCTTGCTCTCTCTTTAAAAATCAATAATTAAAAAAAAAAAAAAAAAAAAGCTATGCAGCTAGACATTAAAGCTATTCTGGGGGGGGGGGGGCTCGGGGGCGGGGAAGGCCTTCATTGTCATGATTTTAGTACTGTGCCTTCAGTTTTATAAAGGATCCATAGGAGATAACCACTTCAATACTTGGTGCCTTTCCAAAACCACTGTAGAAAACACTGTTCATTAAGTTACTCAGTGTCCCTTAAATAAGGAGCCACTTGATAAAGTCCTTCCGGATTCAGTGCCAGGAAAGTTTCTTTTCAGGAGGACCGGCACTCTGCTTCTCACGGGACAATGGAAGCAGCATGACCTCAGATGCTTCCCCTGACACTGGGACGCTCAGAGCTAAGTTTAGTGCTCAACTGCTCTAACTGACTCTGAGGTCCTTGTTTACCCACTTTTCAAATGGCTTCCGATCTTTTAAAATTGCATTGCTCTGTTTTACACACACTTTAATATCCCAAGTCCCACAAAGGCTTCCTGGAGCAAAGTGAGATAAAAATTCCATTTCACAAACCACTTTGTAGATACTAAAATTTAAGATCCATGAAAACAACCTCAATTCATGACTCTATTCAACCATCTGGCAGCTCTGAAGTACAAGTCTACTCAGTCATTCAGAGACTTCTGTTGCTCAGATGTTAAGACTGTCTGTTAACCCCTTTCAGAGCAGTTGATAGTTAAAACTGGGGATGGGAGCCAGGACCAACAAATGTGGCACAGGACTGTGCAACAGGAGCCAAACTGATTTTTCTTTTTCCCAAAGCAGATAACCCTGACTGAAAGCTCAGTAACAGAAATACCACCACCTAAGAATGCTAACACATAACACAAGGTACACTTTTCAGACCCAGAGGGGTTAGGTGATAAGTTCAAGGTCACACAGCTATCAGGTGGCACCAGACAAAGCTCTGCAGCAGAGCAGGTATGAGCACAAGCCAGCCTGCCTGTGGTCTTATCATGGCTTTACCACCCCCTAATGTAAGGCCTTGATCAAGTTACTGAAGCTTTCTCTACCTGTTTCCTGAGGTGTACAATGGAGATAACAACTGTACCTACCTTCTTAGGACTCTTGGGAGAAATAAATGACCTGTCTACAGCTCAAAGGCAGGAGTAAAAACTCAAAATTCAGTTATTCCCATTACTATCTTTTCTATAATACCAATGTTTGCCTCAGACAGTTCTGACACCCACATTCTGAGCAGAAATCAAAAACTTCTACAAAGTATCCCCTCCTTTTCTGGTTAGCACAAACACATTAAACAAGGAGTCAAACCTTTCATCTTTTTCCTTCCGAGACATCTTTCTGTTATCAGCTTCAGAAAGTTTTCGAGTCACTTCTTTGGAAACAGCATCCTCCCTCTTCTGTGCTACTCTGGAAGGAGAAGGAAAAGGTTTCCACAGGCTCCAGGAGCGGGCATTACTCTCTCAGAAACACTCTGTACTCGGATTGTGTATTGGCAACTGTATAATACTTTACATTTCCAGAAAACAAACCTGTACAGAAAGTTCCAGGGTTATTACGCTGTAGTATTAGTTAAAAGAGAAGGAGTTCAAGAAACTTTCAAGATGTGGTTTATTAGTTATGAGTCTGATTTCTGCTTAAGAGAGAGAAATTCCCAAAGCTTATGTGTTTATTATGGAAACAGAAGTCAAATGCTACTAACACAATTTATTGTGGTTATAAGTAATTATAAATCCGTTTTGTTAGAGCCTATAATTTACAGTTCAATAAATAAATTTGACAAGGCATTAGCAAATGATATGTGATTTTAATTCCAGTAAATAACAGGAGAGAAAACTAGGCTTAAAAACAAAACAAAAAAGAATTACAACTATAAGTAATGCTTTTAACTCTACTCTCAAGTACAATTTCAATAAAAAGAAATAATACCAAATCGTCGGAGACTGACCATAGCACGTTTAGTTAAATGAACCATTGGGAAGAGGTTTGCACAAAAAGATCATATGGAATCAGCCAGAAAAGGCTGGAAGTGATATTCACGCTATTAGTAGATCAGAATCTTCAGTGACATGTCAGCTAAAGAAAAAATTAAATGTATACTCATCAAAAAATATACATGGTGAATTTTATCAGATAAAATACAAAAAGTCCCCCAAAGATTATGACATTTAGATTCAACATATATTTTTCACAAAATAGGAGAAACTTATTAGCCATAAATATAGAAGAAAAGTAAGATCTGATCACAAGCAACATAAAACACAGTGCCACTATGAAAACATTTGACATGATACGGGGATGTATTATATTAAAAGCAACAGGATGTGGAACAGAGATAGAAATCTATTCACTCTATGTTCAATTAATGAATCCCCGGTGACTATGCTATTTAGTTCTGGTTAATGTACCAAGGAAAATTATACATTTAAGAGCAACAAAGCTGGGACAGAAATCCAGACTGTCAATTCTGAGCCAACTCCCTTCTACTACTAATACCTGTCCATACTCAGCATCTCCCTTTGAGCTTCCAGCCTTAACCTTCTTGAGTATCTATAGGAGTTTCAATAGCAATGGTAGTATTTCATATTAAAGAAAAACTGTAACTAAAAAATAATTCCACCAAAACTGGTATGGCTCAGTGGATAGAGGGTCGGCCTGCAGACTGAAAGGTCCCAGGTTCGATTACAGCAGAGGCTGAGGTGGCTGGATCCTGGAATGGCAGCTGGTGACAAGGGGTTAACAACAGAGAGAGGACAAGGGTGACTTGATCACTATTGTCTAGCAGAAGTGCGGTCACTCACAAGCTGAGCTCCCGCTGGTCCAGAAGAGCAGTAGAGAAGCTGCTGAGGCCACTTTCAGCTGCTGAGGCTGTTCTGTCCTCCTTACAATAAACAAATCTGTTAACTGAGATCACTTCTATTCCTTGTCACCAGAAAGATGCTAACACAGGGTAAACAAACTTAGGAAGGATTTCTCTGGAAAAAATTCCCAAGTCTTGAAATAAGACATGTAAGGATGAAAAGGAAGAAAGACAATCTTAAATGAGAGAGGGCAAAAGACGCTTTCGAAGGATGACATGATAAGAAGAGCTAAGAACCAATGCTACAAGATGAAACCACACTAGGAGGAGGTAGGTGGGTTGCATTCCAGGGACCTGGATGAACTTGGTTTTCATATACTTAGAATAGAGTGTATGGTGCTCATGGGAAGCAGGTATAAATGGTGAGTTTCAAGTAAGAGAATGACAGGGTAAAAATGATGGCTGATAAGGATAAATACATGTTCTTTTATCCCATAAAGCAGTTCATAAGTGTAACATAAGGATTACATAGAGTAACATGCTTTATACTGTTTATGGCAGCCTATTGTTAAAAGACTAGCTGGAGACTGCTACAACAACCCAAGCAAAAACAGCATCTAAACCAGAGTGGGAACTCTGGAAATGAAAAGAAAAAGCACACATAAAGCACAATGGTACTTCAAGTCTCATCAAAATTCCAACTGCCTTTAAGAAAGTACTTCCAAAGAAATATAGCACCAAGAAGGCTCCATTAAGTAAACAGACAAATGTCCTGCTATCCTGAATCAAGTATCAAAGTGTGCATAAAATTCCAATTAAACATTAATGTATACCTGCTTCCATGAGCACCACAGCACTCTGAATAAAAAATATCACCTTTCCTTAAATTTTGACTCCCCCCCCCCACTTTAACCTTTATGAAACAGAGTATATAATCCTATCTAATAAAAGAGTAATATGCAAATCAACCATCACTCTGCTACACTCACAAACCACAACCATCAATCAGGAGCAAGTATGCAAATTAACCCCAACCAAGATGGCTACCACCAGAGAGCAGGAGGGAGACTTGGATGGAAATGAAGGAAGCCAAGCTTTCCACACACCCTGGAGGGCCCAGGCCTCCACTCAAGAGTACAAAGTTTCAATTATAGAAGGTAAATAAATTCCAACAGAAATGGCAGCAACCACGGAGCTGGAGAGAGCAGGAGGCTAGGGTTGCCCTGGGCAATGGAGGAAGCCAAGTTTCTGCAGCCCTGGCCGGCTTAGGCCTTCACTCTAGGCTACAAAGTTTCAATTATAGAAGATACATAAATTCCAACAGAAATGGCTATGGCCACAGAGTGAGCAGGAGGCTTGGCTCCACTCTAGGCTACAAAGTTTCAATTATAGAAGATAAATAAATTCCAGATACCAGGGCCTCAGCTTGGGTCGCCAGGGGGCATGGCCAGCCTGAAAACCACCACAGGCCCCTCACCCAGGCCACCCCATTTCCCAAGGGAACCCCCATCCTGATCCCGGACACCCTTCAGGGCAAACCAGCCAGCCCCTACCCCTGCACCAGGCCTCTATCTTATCTAATAAAAGAGTAATATGCAGATTGACCATCACTCCAACACACAAGATGGCTGCCCCCTAGGTGGTCAAAGATCTTTCCCCCATGTGGGTACAAGATGGCCACCACAAAATGGCTAGCAGGGGAGGGCAGTTGGGAGGGACCAGGCCTGCAAGGGAGGGCAGTTGGGAGGACGATCAACCCTGCAAGGAAGGGCAGTTAGGAGTGATCAGGTCAGCAGAGGCGGAAGTTGGGAGCAAACAGGATGGCAGGGGAGCAATTAGACATCAATCAGGCTGGCATGGAAGTGGTTAGGGGGTGATCAGGCTGGCAGGCAGGCGAGCAGTTGGGAGCCAGGAGTCCTGGATTGTGAGAGGGCAGTCAGACATCCCTTGAGGGGTCCCAGATTGGAGAGGGCGGCTGGGCTGAGGGATATCCTCCTCCACCCCCCCCCATCCCTGTGCACGAATTTTGTGCGCTGGGCCTCTAGTTGCTTATAATTAATGTGTAAATTTATAGTTGTGCGGCTTGGGTTTTCTCCAAAAGCTATAATTAAAATGATATATTTTATAGTATGTGTGATCATAAAATATTAGTTTTCATATACAGAAAAAAAAATTAGGTAGCATTAAAAACGTTAGTTTAATAACAACAAAGCCACTTTGTTCACATCCAAAAATAGATCATGGAGGGCCCAAAACAATTCTTTCCACAAACAATTCTAGCTGCTTTGGAAATGTTAAATTACTTGGTAGGTTTTGATTTTCTGATTAAACCCCAAGATTACAGACTAATTCCACCCTCAAAACCTACTTTCATAGCAATGTCAGAAGCACTGTCTCTGCTTCAATTAAGTTAATAATTCTTCATAACATTAAGGTTATGAGCATTAATATATGCCCCAAAACAGATACATATATATCTCAAATTATTGCTTACTGAAACCAACACAAACACAAATGGTCTTTAAGCCACTCTAGTATATAAAAATGCATCACACTTTCTCTTAAGAAATACACTTACTTGTGCTTGAGTACAAACTTCACATTTTTGTAGGCAAAGGCTACCAAATAAGTGCTTACAAGGGTCATCACGCTGTACAGAACAGCAGACTGAATAAGATCCATATGCCATATTCGCCAGTATAACCCTGAAGATAAAAAAAAAGGGGGGGAGGGGGAAGGGGGATTACAAAAAGAAAGAAAATTTTACCACCCAGTTGTAAACTATAGGTAAGGCTGGTAAAATATAGTCTGGGTTAGGGAATCCAGAATATGCAAACTTCAGAAGAAGGACACCCAGGAACAAGTTACAGTTTCAAAGCCTGCCCCATTTCAGAACACTCGAAAAACATAACCTTCCATATGCTTCTCCTAGAATGAGAACTCCAGCTCCACAAAAATAACAATTCTGACTTCAAAGTCCTTTCGTGGGGGTGCTATTAAGCTAAATCCAGGCCATTCCCAAATGCCACGTGCAATCCTCAGCCACAGTTGACGTGCTGACGTGGCTGTCTGTCTGAAGCCAAGGCCCTGCTCCTGGCAGCCAGTGAGCCACAGGGGCTCCGCGTTCACTGCACGCTGGCTTTTACTGGGGGTTTACGAGGCTGCAAGAGAAGACAAATCTAGATTTGACCGCCCAGCAACGGAGCAGCAGCGGTGTGAGCGACAGGAAATGCAGGATCGGGGAAGCCTGAGCCCTAAAAACAACGTTGGCCCAGTCTGCAAAGTTTTTCCTTCCACGTGAGAACAGCCCTAATAGGATAGTTAAAAAAAAAAAAAAAAAAAAAAAAAAAAAAAAAAAATTAAACAAGGGAGAAAATCGCTGGCCCTTGGCACTGGACCTCAGGAACTCATCAAATTAGGAAAAAAACGATGCTCAGGCCTGTGTGCATCGATTCACCGAAAAGCTACACTTTTAATTCAGAGCGAGAGTTCCCAGGAACCTCCCTCTCCCTTTAATGCATGAGTTTTCTCCATAATAAGTCATGTAAGTTTAAAGTCTCATAATGGCAAAGGAGCGGGGAGGGGGACTATATGCGGGAAAGTCAGCATCAGATCTTCACTGGGGCGATGGTTTCAGTGCAGATTCGGGGCTGCGAGCCCAGCACGGGTGCATCCGGGGTCCGCGCCCGGGGCCCGGGAACCTGCGCGCTTCTGCAAAGCGCCCCAAGCAACTTTCCCGGGAGGCCGCCCCCCACTACCCCGGCCGGGAACACGGAGGCCGCCGGGGGGGGGGGGGGGCACCGTGATTCCCCCGAGCTCCCGGCAAGCTGGGAAGAGCCGGAGCCGAGGGGCACAGGGCTCCCTCGCCGGCCGCTGGCCCCTGCCACGTCCCCGCCCAGCCCGGCCCGCCGGCCCCCGGCGCTCACAGATGGGGATGGCGGACACGATGAAGGCGTTCCCGAAGAAGAGCGCGGAGGACTTGGCGGAGAGGTTGCGGCTGAAATCCTGAAGGAGCAGGTCCTCCTCGGACTGCTGCTTGGAGGAGCCGCCTTTGGGAGCCATGGTGGAGCCGGAGCCGGGAGCGAGGAGGGCCCAACCCCGCGCGAGGCCCAGCCGGGGACCTCTGGCCCCGCCCCCGCGGCCGCCTAATCCGCTAACGACCCGTCAGCCCTGCGCGCGGGGCGGGGCCTGTGCCGCGCGCCGAGAGAGCTGGGTCATGATTGGCCATCCTGGAGCCGCTGCCCAGGCGTGATTGGGCGAGTCGGCTAGACTTCCGCCTTCCTGGCGAGTCTTTGGACGCATAGGATTCCAGATGACGACTGGGATTTGTAGTTTAGTAGGTGCATAAAAAAAAAAAAAAGTAAAAAACCATAATGACAGGCCACATCACAGCTTCTGAAAGACCGGTGCTTTCCAAGGCTGGAATTCCAAAGGAAGGTCTTTGGCTCGCGTCATGCACTCGTTCATTCAACCAACAAACAATTCGTTCCTTCTCTGTGCACCCAATCCTGGAAGAACAGGAGAGAGATTAAGGATAGCTAGCAAGGGTAGAGTCCCTTCTCCTTTACGCATCCATTATGTCATTAGACATCCTCAAAAGTTCTATGCTAAGCATTATCCTTGACCCGTTTTGCCGGAGAAGAACCTGAGAGTGGGGACCTGCAGGGTTGGTCTCCCTGTCCGTTGGCTCTTTTAATCATAATAAAGGGCTACCTTTGTACAAAAAAAGAAGGCACTTTTAACTTTGAGAAACTCATGGTCTCATTAAGATAATATTTAACACGTGTCAAATTCATTTACAAATTGCTACTATTTGCTTACTCTGATTTAAACTAAGTATTTAAAGTAGTGTGGTCTGCAGAGCCATGCTCAATTGAACATAATGCTAAGTAAAGGCAACATATTGGCTAGACAGGCTTCCTCTGCAGCTCAGAAGATTAAATATGCCTATTAAAACAACGAGGTACCATTTTGAACTCATCAAATGATCACTTTTTTCTTCAAAAAAGGATGCTGAACCATTGCACTCTGCGCAAACGCTTCTTTCTTCTACATGATGGACATCAGATAAAATTTCCTCAACCTGCAGCTTTCCTATTAGATTTGTATATTGTTTTCTCGCTCACCTTATCAAATTGTAGGCTACCTCTACACGTTTCATTCTAATGGCATTGTCTTCGACCTTCTTCAATCTATTCTCTATATAGGTACCACAGTGAGTTTTCCTGGACTATAAATCCCTCTATTTAGGATATTATATTATCTACAGCAAGTATTCTCAAATGCCAGAAGTCACCGATTAACTGAAAAATGGGAAAGAAAAAAAATAGTGAATTTTTTTGAAAATTAAAAGTATTCATTTTTAAATATCTGCATTTGTTCACATTTGTGATATTAAAATTATTTTTTCTTTATTATGTAGTGATGGTGATAGAACTCTTATTTTTCTCTTCCATCATACTTCTCTCCCAGTCTTTTCTGTTTTAATAAGCCCATTTGCTCTGGCTTAAATGCTAGGTTTCAACACTAATTCTGTCATTTTCCACTCCAACTGTGACCAATGCATCAAACTGTGTGGCCTGTCTCTATAACTAGATTTCCTGATTGCTATTTGTAAAGTAAGTATATAAAAAAAGAAAATGTGTTGTAAAATCAGAAAACTGTAAGATCAAAAGGGACAAAAACTATCAGAATATTTCAAAGAGAGGAAGGAAATAAGAAGTAATAATGGTTAAAAAGAATTAGATCTGAGAAAAATGTTTAAACAATTGAATGTTAAGTAGATAAAAATGTTAAAATTAAGATGATCAAAAGGAACTAGATGAGAAAATTAATATACTTGGTAAACCAAGAATAAAAATCTAAAATAATAGATATAAACAGAAGAGACTCAAAAATAGTAGAAACTTGAATTTTTTTATAAGGGTACGTTACAGAACTATGATAAGCAATGATGCTCATGACAACGTTTCATGGTGATGGTTACACTGAAGATTGCAAAGGCTGCACACTTGAAGTACTGGAATAGTGTTTTCTTATATCAAACTAGAGACCTGGTGCATGATATTTGTGCATGGGGGAGGTCCCCTCAGCCCAGCCTGCACCCTCTCCAATCTGGGATCCCCCAGAGATGTCTTGGGGATCAGGCCTAAACCAGCAGTCGGACATCCCTTTCACAATCCTGGACTGCTGGCTCCTAATCGCTCACCTGCCTGCCTGCCTGATCGCCCTAACTGCCCCCCACCCCCGCTGGCCTGGTGGCCCCTAACTGCCCCCCACTGCCAGCCAGGTCACCCCCAACTGTCCTCCCTGCCGGCCTAGTCACCCCTTTGCCCCCAACTTCTCCCACTACTGGCCTGGTTCCCTCCAACTGTACCCACCCCCCACCAGCCTGGTTGCCACTAACTGTCCCCCCTGCCAGTCTTTTTGCCCCTAACTGCCCCCCTCCCACCCTCCGCTGGCCTGGTTGCCCCTTACGGCTCCACTGCCAGCCTGGTCACCCCATGCAGCCTGCTGTTCAGTCGTTTGGTTGTCTCTTATCAACCCCCTGCCAGCCTGGTCATAGGCAGCTATCTTGTGAAGGTGTGATGGTCAATTTTCATATTACCTCTTTATAATATAGGATGTTATCTAGTCCCTTTTGAAGAGTAGCAAGATCTAAGGACAATTTTTATGTAGTACTAGAGGCCTAGTGCATGAAACTCATGTGTGGATAAGATCCTAAGGCCTGGCCTGCAATCAAGGCCAGCTGCCCACAGCTGGCCCTGCCCTCTGCTGTCACAAACCCCCAGTTCCCCATTCACCATTGGGTGATCGGTGCCTGACGACCTGGAAGGGACCACGAGGTCTGCTGTTCCCACCCATTCACTGGCTCTGCCCCACTGTGAGTGGCCATCAGGCGATTGGAGCCTGCCGGCCAGAGAACGGGACCAAGAGGTGGTCAGTGCACCTCATAGTGACTGGTCCAATGGTTGTTCTGGTCAATTTGCATGCTACCCTTTTATTATATAGGATATGTAGAGGCCAGGTGCATGAAATTCGTGCACTGGAGAGGGGTTCCCTCAGCCCAACCTGCACCCTCTCACAATCCCGAACCCCTCGGGGGATGTCTGACTGCCAGTTTAGGCCTAATAGCACAGGGATCCCTAAATGGGCAGTCAGAGATCCCTCTCCCAATCTGGGACTGCTGGCTCCTAACCACTAGCCTGCCTGCCTGCCTGCTTGATTGCCCCTACCCACTCTGCCTGCCTGCCTGATGCCCCTAACTGCTCACCTGCCTGCCTGATTGCCCTATGTCTGGATGACATAAGGAAGGTACTTGACATAGGGAAGGTATCTGGGAACAGGTCATGGGGCAGAGTAGGTGTGGCCACTGCAATCTTGGGAAGATTTGAGATGAATAAGCTCCTAAACAAAGGAGTTCTCTCTCTTTCTTGGTTGGTTTGTGCTCCTGGCTTACAACTCTCATGCTCCTGCATTTGCACACATAGCCCACAGCCATGTGGACCCCACACAATGGACCAATGGACTACAACTAGCCTGATGCTGCACTGGACCCATCTCCACACTCTGGACCCAGCTTCATTTCTAGCCCTGCTGAATCCCCAGTTGCACATCTTCCAGGACTGGATTAAGGGACTTGGGACTTTTGAAGCCCAAGGATATTATTCCATGCAAATAAAAATCACTCAACCTCCCATGGGAGTCTCATAAAATTCTTTTTCTCAAGAAATCATAAGGACCCTATCCTGAGCACCCAGTGGGGAAGAGGATCCCCCACTTCCACTGCTTGACACCCCACTTTCACCGATAACAGAACAGGATAGACTTGATTCTATATCAGCCTGTTTCTAATGTGTTAATTTAAGGCCTAAGGTTTCCATGATATCACTTTACTGATCAGCTTGGTGAGAGAGAGAGAGAGAGAGAGAGAGAGAGAGAGAGAGAGAGAGAGAGAGAGAGAGAATTCAAAGCACTATTTATTGCTGTCAGGGTTATGGATAACAAATTTCTCTCCTCTACTGCTGATGGCTTTGTGGAAGAAAATCTGGCAGGTTAAAAATTAATATATCTTTCTGAAGCAGACACTGTAAGTTGTCTAGCCAATAAAGAAAGAAACAACACTGCTAGCTTTTCACTGAGTCCTTATGAAGGGTAACAAATAAATCACCCAGGGCTCTAGGGGCAGAGGGGGAGCTTCTGCTGGAAGCCCAGTTGAGCTGCAAATCTCATTCTAGAAAGAAATTTTATAAGTAAAGATAAAACATGTATATTAGTCTCTAGGTATAATACTTTAAAGTTTTACCTGAAAGACAATTTACTCTGTCAAACTACATATTTCAGGCACTGGTGTATGATTTCTTTATTGGTATACAATTCACACAAATATTTATTGAGGCATTACTACCTAAAAGGTACTATGATAGACCATTGGAAGTGTCCAAATAATAATCATGACCATTGTGTTTATAACAACTAACATTTATTGAGTCTTTGTTATATGTCTATGGTTGGCCCCACACATACATCATCTAATTTAATCCTTAGAGCAACACTATTATTATTATCCCCCTTTGTTAGATGCAGAAACAGATTCGTAAAGTGTCAATGATAGAAAGTCCAAAACTGTAGAAAAATCTCACATGAGTTTATTTGAATCACACTGAGAAAAACCCTGGAAGCAAGATCTCAAAGTCTTGAGACAATGCTCCAGAGAACGGCAGTTTTGCACTTCTCTTTATACATTTAGAGTCAAAGGATAAAATGTAAGGAAAGCTACATAAAATCCATTGGTGGGAGATTAAGGTGGCAGGAGAAAGCAAGGCAGGAGAAATTTCTAGGATTGGATTAAAAGTAAAATGGAGAGGTACACACATTTTATACTAGAGGCCACGTTGCAGGAAAATTCATGCACTGGAGGAGAGGGGTCCCTCAGCCTGACTTGCCCCCTCTCACAATCTGGGAGCCCTCAGGGGCAGGAGGCGACCCAGTGATCAGGAGAAAGTGATGCCCCACCACACCTCTGTTGCTGCCACTGCCGGCCTTGGTTACCTGAGCCTCAGGCAGCCACCATCCGAGGCTTGCCTGTGCACCTCCATCTTGTGGCTGTAGGCATTGGCATTCAATTAGCATATTCTTTCCTTATTAGATAGGATAGGTGGGTATAGGATAGTTAACATTTATAGTAAATCAAGATATTATTCTGGAAACAAGACAACAGTAAGGAATTTCAGGATCATGGTGCTCTGATTTTGTCTACAAGGGATTTGGGAAATTAGTATTTTCTAGATGCATAAGAACAATGGACAGAGCTGGCTTACGGTAAAGATTAACCTTTTCTAGGTAAACTATATGCCTCAAATATGACTAACCACCATGACCTGCCTAATCAGACTAGAGGGTCAGTGGGGTCCCTCGGTCTGACCTGTAGGATCAGGTTGAAACCAGCTCTCCAACTTCCCCCAAGGGGCCCTGGATTACAAGAGGGTTCAGGCCAAGCGAGGGACCCCACTGGTGAACCATCTATGCCAGGAGAGTCATGGGAGGTTGGACAGTGGAGAGGGAGAGGCCAGTGCACAAAATCATGCATATGTGGGGGGAGGGATACCTCAGCCCGATTGTGAGAGGGTGCAGGCCAGACGAGGTGCACCAGGGCTGGGGAGGGACACAGGAGGTTGGCCAGCTGGGGAGGGACCACAAGAGGGCTCCAGGGCATGTCCAGCCCATCTCACTCAGTCCCGATTGGCTGAATCCCTGCAGCAAGCTAACATACTGGTCAGAGCATCTGCCTCCTAGTGGTTAGTGCACATCATAGCAAATGGTCGACTGTCTGCCCCTCTGGTGGTCAGTGCATATCATAGCAAGCAGTTGAGTGGCCTTAGCATATCATTAGCATATTACACTTTGATTGGTCAAACAGATGACCAGACGACTGAACACTTAGCATATTAGGCTTTTATTATATAGGTCACTGGGCTTGTTAGGTCTGACATGTCCTCTTTTCACTCAATAGTAACTCATCTAAGATCCCATAGCCAGTAAGTAATAGAGTCAAGTTTGAACTAGAGGAATATGACTGGGATATAAGCTCTTAACTATGAAAGAGTTCTGATCTCCTCTGGGGAGGGAAGAGGTGATGGGCTGAAGATTGACTTAATCACCAAAGACCAATGACTTCACCAATTATACAATCCACACTGCCCCTACTTCAGATGCCAAACCCAAGTTGTTACCAACTGGCTGTAAATTGGAGATTCCATGGTCCCACTCGTTGGGTTGGATTAATTTGCTAGAAACAGCTCACAGAACTGAGGAAACCAGTCTACTCACTAGATTACCAGTATATTACAAAGGATATTCAAGGATCTGAATGAAGGGCCAGGTGAAGAGATATATAGGTTGAGGTCCCAAACAAAGGAGCCTCTGTCCCCTAGGACTTTGGGGTCCAGCTCATGGATGTGTTTTGGTTCAACAACCTGGAAGCACTCTGAACCCCCTCCTTTAGATTTTTATAGAGGCTCAATTACCTCTGCAAGACTGATTAAATCATTGGCCACTGGAAATTCATTCAACCTCCAGCCCCTCTTTTCTGGGCGGCTAGGGGTGGAACTGAAATTCTGATTGGTGCCCTTGGCAAATAGCCCCATCTGGCTGCTTTCCAATGTCACCTCATTAACATAACAAAAGGCATCTTTGTATTCTTAGCACTTAGGAAATCCCATGGGTTGTAGAAGCTCAGGGCAGGAAAAGGGGACTCAGACCAAATCTATATTTCTTATTATAAATCCCAATACCACAAGTGTAATGAAAAAAATCTTACAATTTCAGAAAAGAAAAAAAAAAGTGCCCCTTTGCAGAGAATTCTGCAGAATCTTAGGCTCTTAGACATGGTCAGGCCCTCTCTCTCACTGAGCACATACCACATCTTTCATAGGACTTGCTTGTCAGCTGGGTTATTATTATTATTATTATTATTAATATTATAAATATAAGGTTTTGAGAATTTTACATGCCAACTTTATTGTGGGATTGATTTTTAAACTAAATGAGGCATTAAAACATTTCAGGGGCAAGCATTTGTCTTCAAGCTTGAAGCTTAGGTGTTCCAAGGTAAATATTGTTTTCCTTTTTAGGAAATAATGATTTAACCCACGTTAACTGGGTTCTGCTTCTGAAACAGTCAGCAAAGCCTGCTTCGTTTGTGCCTAAGGATGTTTATAAAATCACTTACTTTTTAAAGAAAATGATACACATCTAGAGAAAATATATTATCTTAATAACCACTGATAGAGGCGATAAAACTCTAATTCTCAAAATTCCCCCTGGAATAGTCTAAATATGAGACTTATCACACATGCATCATTGGTGCAGCACTGCAGGGCACAATAAAAATTAAGATTTGCACTGGAAATCAATCTTCTTTAGTTTCACAGTTAACCTAAGCACTATGGCAACAGACTATAAGATAAAGTAGGTCATGGATTTTAACCAGAATGGCTTAGAAGATACAAAATCTCAATGGTGATTTGTTGCTAATCCTTTAGAAGTCTTTATTTAAATTTTCTTTTATTTAAAAATTCTTCTATTTCACATGCCCAACAATAACTAAGTAGATAAAAATCAGAAGATCCACATTATGAAATGAAATTTATTGAATCTCAGTCTTCATTTCATTTGGTTTGCCAATTAATTTACTATCACCATATATCTCACATATGGACAAGGAAGACAATTCTAGGTAAAAGGAATAGCTATATGGATACACTCATGCAAAGGTACAGTATATGATTTTTTTCTTTGTTTTTTTTAATTAAAAAATTACTTTTATTGATTTCAGAGATGAAAGGAGAGTGAGAGAGAGACATCAATGATGAGAATCATTGGTCGGCTGCTTCCTTAACACCCCACACCAGGAATCAAGCCTGAAACCCAGGCATGTGCCCTGAACAGGAATCAAACTGTGACCTCGTGGTTCATAGGTCAATGTTCAACCACTGAGGCACACCAGCCGGGCAACAGTATACGATTTAAGATAATTTGGGGGCACAATAAAAACCAGACACAATAAAAGGGTAAAAAATAGAAAGTTGTGCTTCTGTCACTGTAAGGTCAATGAAATCATCAGTGATCTCCTAGGAATTTTGTTGGACACCTACCCAGCTACAGAGGCTATTTTTATCAAAATAAAATGAAATTAAGTTATAATCCCTTCTGATTCCATCTTCCTTTGCCTTTGAGGTAGATATGTCCCTCTGCCTTACTAATCCACATTTTTTATTCCAATTCCAATGACTTCCTTTAGGACCTTTATGTACTAAATACACTTTCCTCCTTTTCCTCTGTTTTATACAAAGAGCTTATGGGTCTTTCAAGTCAGAAAGATATGTCTGTTTTATTTGCCAGAGTAACAGCTGTGTGATCTTGGGAAAATTACCTTCTTTGAGCCTTGCTGTGCCATTAAATGAAACAAATAATGTGAGGCCCCAGCACCATGTCTGGAACAAAGTAAGCTTTTAACCATGGTAGTTATTCTATCCTTTTGTCTCTTGGTGTGTTGTCTTCTGCTCAGTTTATAAACCTGCTCAGCTTTCTTATTTCTGGTGCATGCTCACATGTGTGCGTGCACACACACACACACACACACGCAGACGTGAGCACTTTTCCTTAACTCTGTTACATGCCTAAACTTCCCACTACCCTTCCCTGCCAAAGAAAGAAGAGACTGCTGGGGCTCACTCAACGTCTCACTGCCCACCCACTGCTGACCACCAGGCACCATGAATTCTACTCTTGCCTCTCTTCTAAATGTGTTCCAGAAATGGTTTAATAAATTGCCAAATCCAACCTTTTCCCCTCAGTTTTTAACCACTTAACCTGTGTTTGGCTTTTAGCACCACTGACCATCTCATGCTCTGGAAAGTTTCTCTTCTCTGGTCTCCAGTGCAACTGGAGGAACTCTTAGTCCTCCTTCTACCTTCTCTGGCCCTGCAATGACCACTGCCCCAACCTGCTTCTTCCCAGGAGTAGCTTTGCCCACTCAAGCGGGTATGAAAGAGTCAAGGGATAAAACTATAGTGGCTCCAACCGGAGGCCTCGAGAAGTAGTGCCACCCTGGCAGGGACTAGCTTCTTCCGATAAGGCTTAAGCTCAGTGCTGCTCCCTAACCTACAAAAACTGAGGTGATCTTTAACTGCTTCACACCCCAGCAACACAGAACAAAGTGAGGGGAGGCTAGAAAATGTACCCAGAGCTTTACAGTGAGCACTTTAGAGAATATCTTCCCTTGTCTTCTTTTCCTACCCAGATCTGTGAGGAAGCTGGCGGGAACAGAAATATCTAAAACGGGACACATAGCTGCTCAGCCCTGTGTATGTCAAGTCTGAGCTCCAATCAGTTACATGTAACGAGCTTTTTCTACAGTTATTTTTAAAATCCTTAATCCAACAATAACCTTAAAGAAATGGTGCAGAATTAGATCATGATATCTTCTGAAACTTTCCGTTTACCACCTTTGCAAGGAGAATTTAAAAAAAAATCATGGTGTATATTACCATGGTTTGTCATATATTTTTCTGGTAACAGCATACGCCCACAGTAAAATTGCCTTGGTTCAAATTCTACTTCGACCACTTATTGGCTGTGTAAAGCTTGGAAAGGCGTTTTATCTCTCTTTAAGATTCTGTGTTGCTAATCCATTAGTCAGGGGAAATAATTATACTTTTTTTTCATTGGGGTATTGAAAAGGTTAAATGTGAAAATATATATAAAGTACTTAGCACAATGCAGGCCAAGTGGCTTGCATTCAAAATATGTTATGTAAATATTTATTTTATTTTGCGATATTTCCAGATTTACCTCCTCTGTTTTTGAGAAATTCTGCTTTAATTATTTGTAAGTAAACAAGTGTGTGTGTGTGTCTGTGTGTGTGTGTGTACGTGTGTGTGTGTGTGTGTTTGTGTGTGTGTAAAGCTAAACTGGGAGCTAAAGAAGGGAACTTGGCTGTAAGAAGATGGATTCACACTTGGTGATTTTTTTTTTAATATATATCTTGATTTTTTACAGAGAGGAAGGAAGAGGGACAGAGAGCTAGAAACATGAATGAGAGAGAAACATCAATCAGCTGCCTCCTGCACACCCCCCAACAGGGATGTGACCTCAACCAAGGTACATGCCTTTGACCAGAATCGAACCTGGGACCCTTCAGTCTGCAGGCTGACGCTCCATCCACTGAGCCAAATCAGCTTGGTGATGGTTTTTACAAGGCTTCATTCTCTGCCCATTCACTAACTCCTCCAGAAAGGACAGAGAGAGGATTTCAGCCCCTGACCTGGGAAAGGAGGAAAAGTGTCAAGTATCCTATTTCAAAGAGGTAGGAGTGAGGTAGAGTTGCTATTTCAAAAGTTTTTTCCACCAGAGTAACATTTTACTGTTGTACTAGAGGACCGGTGCATGAAATTGATGCATGGGGGTGAGGGGTCTCCTCAGCCCAGCCTGCACCTTTTCCAGTCAGGGACCCTTTGAGGTATGTCTGACTGCCGATCTCAGTTGGACATCCCTCTCACAATCCTGGACAGCTTGCTCCTAATCACTCACCTGCCTGCCTGCCCACCTGGTCACTCCTAACTGTCCCCCCCTCACCAGCCTGGTCACCCCTAACTGCCCCCCTTCCCCTCCATCCCCTGCCAACCGGATCGCCCATCACAGCTCCCTGGCTGCCCTGCGCAGCCTGATGTTCAGTCATTTGGTTGTACCTCACTAACCCCCTTGCTAGCCTTGTTGCCCCACTCAGCCTGCTTATTCAGTTGTTTGGTTGTCCCTCTGGCTGGCCCTGTGTGGCTGGGGGGTTGAGGGGACTGGGGGACTCTAGAGGCAGGAACGTGGAGCAACTGGACCCATCTGGGGGCAGGCCCAGCCATGCTGAGTGCCTGCTGCTCTGGTGGGGCTGAGGGAACTGGATGATGCCATCTAGTGGCTGTGGGTGCCACCATCTTTGAGGGCATGACAGCCAATTAGCATACTCCCTCCTTATTGGCTATGGGAGCTGCCATTTTTGAGAGTGGGGCAGTCAATTAGCATATTCCTTCCTTATTGGCTGTGGGCACTGCCTTCTTTGTGATGGTGTAAGGGTCAGTTAGCATATTCCCTCTTAATTAGATAGGCTTATGATTATAAAAGATTAATTCTGATTCTTAAAGTTGGAAAAATACAAACACATATAAAGAAGAGAACAGAATTAACCATGATCTCATAACTCAGAGGAAACTTCCATTAATATTTCAAAGCAATTGCTTTACTCATTTTCTCTGCATCTATTTGCACATCTATAATTAACATAATATATATAGTTTTGTCTACCTTTCCAATTGTTCTATTATGAGCATTTTTCAAAGTCACTGAAATGTCTTCAAAACATTCTTTCTAATGACTACAAAATTGTCCTCTGGATGAATGTTCTACAATTTATATACTATATTAATAACTCTTATTATTTTCTAATCACAAAATAATTGAATGTCCATTTATAAAGTTGGAAAATATAATATATAAATCACTCATAATCTTATCCTCAGATTATTACCACTGTTTATATTTTGATATATTTCCTTTTATGGCTAGCTATTCTATACTTAAAATAATTAAGATCATATATTACAAGTATTTTGCTATGTCATTAAAAAATGCTTTCAAAACAATTTTTAGAGCCTGTAAAATGTTAAGTGATATATGTGTGATCTCACTCTCTTACTGGTAGGGAGGAAAGAAATTTTTAGTGAATAAGGACAGAAAATGTCCAGAAAGAGAGGGAAAGGTTTACATCAAGCCATGCCCCTAAGTCAAGAGGTTCTTTAGAAACAGCCCAGGCTTGCTTGGCAAGCAAATCCACTGGGTTCTTTACAAAAGCCAGATCACCAAACTCAGGGAGGGGAACTGTTTGAGTTAGAACTCCTTCAGTTATAAGTGACAGAGCGTTTCTCAAACAAGCTTAAGGAAAACTCAACAACAGGGGAAAAAATTATAAACAGAGATAAGAAGGAAAGAAGGGAAGGAGGGAGAGAAGAAAGGGAGACATTTATTAACTAAAGTAAACAACAACAACAACAACAACAACAAAAAACACAACATTTCATCATTACAGGATCCAGAGGCTCGAACAATGCTTTTAGGGCTTTCTTACTGGTCATCTCTCATTCCTACTCATCTGTGTTGGCATCTTTCTCTCCAATATGGACAATATGGACATTTTCTTGAAAGAAAGGAGGTCATATGACTCTGGCTTAAAGTTTGTTTGTAAATAAGCTAGTGTGTGTGTGTGTGTGTGTGTGTGTGTGTGTGTGTGTGTGTGTAAATTGGGATATAAACTCGGAGCTTGGCTAAAAGAAGGCAGCGTCACCCCTGGTGAAGGTTTTGCCCAGATTAGAAATAGACACTCATTCACCAGTTGGTGAAAGTTTTGACAATGCATCTGTCTCTGCCTAGAATAGAAATGGATCCTCATTCACTACCTCCTCCAGAAAAGACAGTGGGGACTTCAGCCCCTGATCTGAGGAAAGAAGGAAAGATGTCAAGTATCCTATATTAAAGGGGTGGGAGTGAGGTAAAGTGGTCTTCCCCCCGCCCCCCTCTGCCCACACTCACAAGTCAGAGGGAAGGAATAACACATCCCAGAGGACCCTACAAACTCTGCTCTGTGGGAAGGAGGGTTGGGATGAGGGGTGGACAGAGAGTTCTCCGGAACCCTAGGGCACTCTGGCAGAGTTGGCAGTTAGGGGTGGGTTTCTTGATGGTCCCCTACAGCTGGGAAAAGAGCATGGGGAAAAGGAGGAGGTGAAGAGGGACCACTGCATGGACCAAAGTGAGTAGGAGAGGTTTTCAGGATCACCATGAATACAGAGCTTTGACCAAAAGAACGATGGCCCAGGAGAATTTCTGGGATGCTTTCTGTAAGGTGCCATGAGTCTAGTATGGATCTTTAGAAAATATGAATTAATAATCTTCAAGGCTTCCAAAGACAGACTTATGTTTCTTTTCAACGTGACTCTGTACAGAGACTGGGCCACATGAAACCTGGAAATAACTTTTAAAAGTAACCAAAATGTGAACCACCATATTCTCCTTAGAAAGATGCACTCAATCTCTTTCACACAGGATCTATAGAATTTATCCACTCCAATTCTCCCCCTCTGGTTCTCCACCCAAATGTTTACTATCTTTCTATTTTATGATTGGATTAACTCAGCATGTAGTTGTGAAGGAGGTATTCTAAAGTTCTTGTGGTTTCCCTGTGCTCTGAAATGTTCTTTCCTCGTCTTACCATGTTTTCCTAACTCAGTGGTCGACAAACTCATTAGTCAACAGAGCCAAATATCAACAGTACAACAACTGAAACTTCTTTTGAGAGCCACATTTTTTAAACTTAAACTTCTTCTAACGCCACTTCTTCAAAATAGACTCACCCAGGCCATGGCGTTTTGTGGAAGAGCCACACTCAAGGGGCCAAAGAACCACGTGTGGCTCCCAAGCCTCAGTCTGCTGACCACTGTCCTAACTGATTATAGGTTACTAGAGTCCCGGTGCACAAAGATTCGTGCACTAGATGGGTGGCAGGGGTGTTCCTCAGCCCGGTCTGCATCCTCTCACAGTTGGGAGGCCTCAGGGGATGGCCTACTGATGCATCTTCGGGAGACAATTAGGCAGCCGATCAGGGAACAGCCTGGTTGTCCCCAACTGCCCGCCCCCCCGTCCCCCCCCCCCCCCCCCCCCCCCCCCCCCCCGCTGACCCGGTTGCCTCACACAGCCTGCTGTGCTATAGTATGCCTGGTTGTTTCAGTCATGACAGCCCCTGACTTTTTATATATTAGGATTATATCTCAATTTTAAAAAAAGAAATAGAAGGAAAAAAGAAATGCCTACTCTTAATTCTGGAAGCCCTTAGACCTAAATATGGTCTAATATGAAAAATCTAAGCATTTTAATTCTATAAACTAGTCTGAAATTAAAAATATATATATTATATGGAGGCTTTGTGCATCTGGTGCAAGATCCATTATATGTTTATGAATACTATTTGCATATTAAATATTTGAAAATGTATTATCATTTATTGTATAGTACTTGCCCCCAAATTCTACTCTTTCCCTTCTTATAGAGAATCATACAGCTGTTAGTTAAGGAAGCCTACTCTTTGGTCTCTTGCACAGGACATCCTGGTCCCTACTCATGGCGAGATCAACTTGGGTGATGATGACGTTGGTTAAAATTCTGTGACTTTTCAGAGGCTGTTTTCAAAGGAGAAAAAAATGTAAAGTTCTAAAAACTGTTTTTTTTACACTTTTATTAAACTACTGTTTCCAAAATCTAAGATAAGTAGGTTCCATTACCAGTTCTAACAAAGGCTATTTTCCCATAAAACTCCTATGTTGGCTTTTAGGAATTGCTGGGGTTAATAAATTGTCTCCACACCAAACCCCTGGCTTCATTTTCCTTTGCCCATCTGCACACTTTGCATGCATAAAGCTGTTGGTGTGCATATGTATCTAGGCCTTTGCATATGGAATGAGGTCGCTTTCAAAAGCAGGCCCATAAAAGTTTTAAAGGAGTCAGTGCGTACTTGGAGGGGGTCCAGGCACACACTGCAGATGCGTTGCTGCCATGGGGGTGGGGGAGGTCACAGCCCTGATCAGGCTTCCTTTGCTCAGATCCCTCGCACTCTTGAATGGATGGCACTGGCTCTGTGCATTTACTATTTATTAGGGGCTTTCACACAGCACTAAGTATGAAATTCATGGAGGAAAATGCAAAGCTATTTTACATGATACAGAATAATGCCTGCTCTCCTTTGTTTGAAACTTGGAGAGAGAAAAAAAGGTCTAAAAGGGTAAAGCAGTGTCAGTATTTAATCATAATGAAGAATAAGAATAGTGATCATCAAGCTCTCTAACTTGCTATGAAAGAGGAATCAAATAATAATAGGCTAGCTATGATCTTGGGGATGTCTTAATCTTTTTCACTTAGTGCCACAGAAAGCCAATTGTCTAGTGAAAGTAATGGTTTATGTGGATTTCAGTCATGAGGCTGCTGGATGAGAAGGGGGAATGGAAGGAAGTCCTTGATCTGATCTGTGAAAGAAGAATATTTAAAATGTTAGGTTGGAACAAGTGGGGAACATTTGGAATGTGTGATTTTTGAAATAGGGCTTTTTTTTTTACACTTAAGTTTGTATTGATAAGTCAACGTTTGCAATAAAAGTTGTGATAGCCGAAACCGGTTTGGCTCAGTGGATAGAGCATCAGTCTGTGGACTGAAAGGTCCCAGGTTTGATTCCAGTCAAGGGCATGTACCTTGGTTGCGGGCACATCCCCAGTAGGGGGTGTGCAAGAGGCAGCTGATCGATGATTCTCTCTCATTGATGTTTCTAACTCTATCCCTCTCTTTTCCTCTCTGTAAAAAATTAATAAAATATATTTTTTTAAAAAGTTGTGATAAAGAACCAAATAACCAGCACCAGCACCTGATTGGTTTAACCCTGAGCTGCAGTCACAAGCAGTTGTATTTGGGGATAGTGGCTGACAGCACAGGTCAGGCCTGAGAGCTAGAGGAAAGGGGACAGAACTGTAGTTTACTTTTGAAGATTTTTGTTCCATTCATCATGCACTCCACTGCCTGGCACAGTTTCTCGTGTACAGTTGTAACTCAAAAATATTTTTTGAGCTGAAACAATTGGCTACCAACTTGACAAACACCATAAGGGCACAGGGAAGTGACAATACTTAAATTAGCCTGTGCAGTTGAGAGAGAATGGCCTCAAAGAGTTTAGACTGACCCCTAAGGGAGCCTTGTAACATATCTTTTGATGGGATGAAAACATAAACGCCTTGATTCTCACACAATGCAATGAGAAACAAACATGATCTAAGCCAGTGGTCGGCAAACTTATTAGTCAAAAGAGCCAAATATCAGCAGTACAACGATTGAAATTTCTTTTGAGAGCCACATTTTTTAAAATTAAACTTCTTCTAGTGACACTTCTTCAAAATAGACTCGCCCAGGCTGTGGTATTTTGTGGAAGAACCACATGCAAGGGGCCAAAGAGCCGCATGTGGCTTTCGAGCCACACTTTGCTGACCATGGATCTAAGCCATTTACCAGGAAAGGTGGAGTTTTCTTAGGAAGAACAATTGGGGATTGTCATGTTATCCATTTATGCACAAAGTTGTTCCAGGAGTGGACATTCTCCTTAGAACCTGTCTCTTTGGACCCTCACTGAGGCATGGCCAGCTGGGAAGCCAGGGAGTGGCTGTCCTGCCTCTGTGCTTTCTTCAGCTTGTGGATTTCTCAAATAAGTGGACTATAGATTTTTTTATAAAGTACTATGTTGACTTGACAGTTATTAAGACTATGGTGAAACAATTTTAGAGGAAGCACATTGAAAGCAAGAGTTGTGAGTAGGCAAAACAGAGTTTATTCTTGTATTGTTTTTTATTAATTATGTTCATATTATTTTCCATATGAACAACTAAACTTACTTTTGCCCACCTCTGTATATCCTAACCCTGGGTCATCAGCAATCTGCATATTATTCTTTTATTAAATAGGATAGAGGCCTAGTGCATGGATGGGGGTCAGCTGGTTTGTCCTGAAAAGTGTTCCACATCAGAGTGGGGGTCTGTTGGGGCATGGGGCAGCCTGAGTGAGGGGCCTGTGGTGATTTGCAGGCTAGCCATGCCCCCCCCCCGGTGACCCAAGTGGAGGCCCCGGTATCTGGAATTTATTTACCTTCTACAATTGAAACTTTGTAGCCTGGAGTGGAGGCTTAGGCTGGCCAAGGCTGCAGAAGGTTGGTTTCCTCTATTGCCAGGAAACTCAAGCCTCTCTCCTGTTCTCTGTGGCCGCAGCCATCTTGGTTGGGGTTAATTTGCATACTTGCTCTGATGGGCTGGTGGTCGTGGCTGTTGGGTGTAGCAGAGTGATGATTAATTTGCATATTACTCTTTTATTAGGTAGGATTTAGTTTGACATGTTTAGTATGTTTCTTTTCTTTTTTCTACACATTAAATTTTTTTTTTACAGTTATGATTACTTTTTATAAATACGTTTACCTGTTTTTTTCTCCATTAGACAGGAATATAACATAATCAGTTTCCCACTTTATTTTCGAGTCCTTATAAAGGTTATTTTTAATGGTTGCATTACACAACTTAATTAATGAGGCCCCTACCGTCGAACATTTGTATTAATTTCTAATTTTCTATGATTATCAGGAACTCTGCCTCTAACACATTTATCTTTCATGCCTTTACATTTTTCACAACATTTAATTTAATAGATTAAGCAATATGAATGTTCTTGAGGCTATTGATTTAATTTGCTAAATTGCTTTCTAAGTTGGGTCCCAGTCGTCTTTGTGATAAGCATAAGCTTTGTTATAAGCACAGGCCATGCATCCTGGCTCCATGGGCTGGAGGAAGACCCTCAGGGGTCCTCACCAATGATATGGGAGCCACCTGCTCTCCTCAATAGGTAGCTCAAATACAACATTTAGCTGAAAATATGTCGCAAGGAAGGCTAATGAATAGATGTTTCCCTGTGATGACTACTTCAATGCTCTTTGTTTCACATCAAATTTCAAACACTAATTATTTCCTTCTGTTTGTTGGTGCTCCTATTTCACTAGCCTTGACACTTGCTTGGTTCACTTGCAGAGTGGTAGGATCACAGAGAATCACCCTTTGTGCCTGCAAGAACTCAGCTAATGAAGGCTAATAAAACCAAGTTCCATGGGTCTCTGTAAACTTTATCTTTAAACTGGAGATGGAAGTATCTATTTATTTAGATGGCTTGTCTTAAGGGTTAGGTCAGCTTGTTTGCTCTGCATAGTGTTTGTCATGTAAGCATGCAATACACGATAGCTGTTGTTATATTTTTAAAGAGCTATGATAGTTTGCATCCTTAAATACCAGCAACATATGACAGTGCTTACCATTAACAAATCTTCAACCATGTAGTCATTTAAAAAAATGGGGCCTCAATCTTATTTAATCTTTACTTTGCTTTACTTTTTTTTCATGTGGTGTGTTAATAGTTTACATTCTCATTTAGAATTATGTGTAGGGGTTTAAATCTCAGTTCTTTCACTCATTTTCTCTGTGACAAGGCCTTTGGTGCCAAGCCAGGAACACCCAGACTCAATGGGATAAAATAATAAGGAAATGTGAGGTCTCCCATAAGATGGAGCTCCAAATAGAGCCACTCCAGCAGGAGCAAGTATGATTAGGATTTGGCCTTCCCCACCCCTTCCCCAGAAGACTTGTTTCTGTCCCACTTCTAATGATCATGAGATGAACATAGCATTTTTAAGTATCTCAATCACACATGACTCCCAAAATACAGCTGAATTATCTTCTGATTTCTCATTGAGAAAGAACTTTCTCATCTATAAAACAGTGGCAATTAATAAAAAGATCAATACATTTAGCCCTACCTGGTTTGGCTCAGTGGATAGAGCATCGACCCTTGGAGTGAAGGTTCTCAAGTTCTACTCCAGTCAAAGGCACAGACCTCAGTGGCAGGCTTGATCCCTGGCCCTGGTTGGGATTAATCAGAAGGGAATCAGTTGATGTGTCTCTCTCACATCAATGTTACTCTCTCTCTCTTTGTCTCTCCCCCTCCCTTCCACTCTCTTTAAAAATCAATGAAAAAATATCCTCGGGCGAGGATTTAAAAAAAAAAAAAAAAGAAGATCAATACATTTAAGCTCACTAACATTGTTAATTTCTTTAGGTTATTTATTGCATTAGGTATTGTGTATTTAAATGCAAATTAAAAGCATCACAGCAAATTATCACTGCACACCTAATTGAATGGCTAAAATACAAAAAGCAAGCAAGCAAACAAAATAACAGTACAAAGGGTCAGCAAAGATGTGGAGCAGATGATTAAATATTCATGAAATTGTGGTAGGAATATAAAACAGCAGAGCAGAAAAACAAAAAAGGGAACTGTCTGTTTATGAGAGGGAAAAATTATTTCCCCAAGTCCACTGGGGCGATTTCGCCCTCCCTGCTAATCAGCCAGAATGTGGCACATGTCCATTTCCAACGCCAATCACTGGCAAGAGGGATGAGACCATACCTTCAATAACTGAGACCCTTGAGGACCCATCTTCTGGGCCTGGGGTGCGAGCCAGGCTCTCCTAGGCACTGGGCTGTGAAGGATGGGGGAGTGGCAACCTGAAGGAAATCAAGGTGATTATGAACTTGGAGGATGGGGCTGGAAGGGAGCAGATGTCTGAGAGCAAAAATCACACTTGCCCATCAGGTGAGTGAGTAGGCAAGACCCTTCATACCTCCGATTCTCAGTTTCTCCCTGTGCCAACTGGGGATGTCTCCTTTAAATGTACGTTTGCAAAGTATCTGGCATAGATCTGGCTTGGGCGCTCAGAAATTGTATTTCTGCTGATTTCAATGTGCATTTTATAAAGTATGCAGTCTTTTACGATGAGGCAATCACTTTATAAATACATTGGGGATATATTCATAGGGGAATGAGACCCCTATAGAAATTTGCATTGATTGTCGGGTCAAGTACACTTAACCTTTTCTTTTTAAAAATTTCTTTCTAACACTTCTAAGCTTAGAAAGCGCCCCCACTTTACTATCAAATTCGAAGCCTCATTTTTCCTTCTAGACTTTTTTGACGTGATTTGCTGCATTCGGCTCTCTTTAATCCATATTAGATTTGGTATGGTGTTGAATGTATGAAGAGGATCTATATTGATTTCTTTCCTAAACCAATTGTTTTGCTACCATTTATTAAATAATGCTTCCCACCTCAATCCTGATGCCTCTATTACAACAGATTATGTTATAAAATTTGAAGAGACAAGGAATACCTCTCCTCATGTAAAACAGAGGAGTAGGAGAGAAGCACTCCAACACCGACCCCCTACACATACAGCATGCATGAGTTTAAGAACTGACAACGACATAAAATTCAGTCTTTCCACCTGGCTAACTGCCCTTCCTCTCAAATCTTCATTTAGCACATTCAATTAACTTTCTCTAGTTTCCCTCAGATCAAGTCCTCACATTTATCTGAGACGAAAGAAGAGACTGAATCACACCATAACAAATTGTGCCACCCCCAAACTAATATATATATATAAATTCTGGTTACAAACTGTGCTCCAAGGAACATCTGGGCAATGACAGAACTGTGGTGGACTTTGGATTTGTTTCCCTGCCTTGCAAATGAGCTCTGTCGGACTATGCAACGTGGGCTTGCCAGCAAAACTCATACAACTTCATTCACCACTGATGTTGTTTTCAAGATTAAGCATGTCTCTATAAGATGAAGTAAGAAAATCTGGAAATTTAAAATTAGATTAGTTTGCAGTTACTGGCATTTTTCTTCTGGTGTAAGGTCGCTCTGCCCTTGTGGGCCAGTGTCAGGGGAAGTGACACATTTCTTTCTTCATCCCACACTTCTGCTTATTTTCATGCAATAAAAAGCAAATCTTCAACATTTCCAGTGCTCAGTGCATGTGGCAAACGTTTTTATCCTCCTTTTAAGTTTGAATTTGAAGTAACACAATGTAAAAAGTAGACTGCCAGACCACTGGTGTGCCAGGCCGTTCCTAGGTAGAAAACAAAATCCTGTCCTTCCAGAAATAATTAGCTGACTCCTCAAGTCTCTGCAGCGTTAGGCTGCCTGCTGCTTTGGTTTGTGTCATGCTTTTCAGTTTTTAAACTGGTGACAATACTACACAAAAGAAGGCTCTCATAGTTAGTAATGGCTTCCTGTAGAGGCTCTCCATGCTGAACACCAATACCATTATTATTTCCACTTAACCTATGAGCAAAACCAACCTCAGTAACTTGGCTGATAAGTGGCAAAGCCAAGATCAGAAGCCAGGTTTATCTAAGTCTAGAACAATCTGTTAACGGTTCCCAACCCAGGACAGTGTAACAGTGTAAACTGGAAGTTAAGTGGATATATATATATATATATATATATATATATATATATATATATATATATATATGTCTCTGGGGACCATCATGGTATCTGTCTCATGGGTCATTATAAAAATTAAATAGTTAACTTATATATGACACTTAGAACTGTGCCTAGATTATGCTATGAGAGAGTTAGGTATTACTCGTTTTTTAAATAATAGTTTATTAAAACAGTAAAGCCCAATCAATGAATTCGTGCATGGGTGGGGTTCCTCAGCTTTGGCCAGCAATCAAGGTGATTGAGGCATCTCGCCCAGTCCCTATGGGGTCCAGCCAGTCGGGGGGAGGGACCGAGGGAGGTTGTCTGGCCATGGGAGGTTGGCTGTGGGAGGCACTGACCAGCAGGGGGCAGCTCCTGTGTTCAGTGTTTGCCCCCTGGTGATCAGTGTGCATCATAGCGACCTTTGACAGGTCGTTTGGTTGACCTGTCCTAACGGTTGCCTAGGCTTTTATAGATATAGATAATTCACATACTACAATCCAAACATTTAAAGTATATCATTTAATGGTTTTTAGTGTATTCAGAGAGTCATATAACCATCTCTACAATCACTTTTAAAACACTTCATCACTTCAAAAGAAACCCAACACCTGTTAGCAATCACATTCCAATCCCACCCCTTCTCCAGCCATAGGCAACTCCTGGTTTACTTTCTGACCTTATAGATTGATAAGAATCTATTAAAGCTGAAACCGGTTTGGCTCAGTGGATAGACCATCGGCCTGCGGACTCAAGGGTCCCAGATTCAATTCCGGTCAAGGGCATGTGCCATGGTTGCAGGCACATCCCCTGTGGGGTTGTGCAGGAGGCGGCTGATCAATGTTTCTCTCTCATTGATGTTTTTAGCTCTTTATCCCTCTCCCTTCCTCTCTGTAAAAAAATCAATAAAATATATTTTAAAAAAATAATCTATTAAATAGCCCTAGCTGGTTTGGCTCAGTAGATCGAGCCGATGCTGAAGGGTCCCGGGTTTGATTCCAGTCAAGGGCACATGCCTGGGTTGCGGGCTCAAGCCCCAGTGAGGGGAATGCAGGAGGCTCTAGTCTATTGGCACTGTCTCTGCAAGTCCAGCTACCAGGCTTCTCTTGAAAAATGGGAAACCTGGCCACACAAGATCCAGGTTCCTGAATTAGCATTAGCTGCTGCTTGTAGCAGAGGAGTGTATGTTCCTCTCAACTGTCCTAGCAAATTTCACTCACATCTGTTATCTGGCTGACCCTGTCTGTAGGTTCCTGAATTTGGAAACCCCGTTTATAAACAGCTAACATTTGCTCATCATTATCCTGGGGGAGATTCTGGCCAAGTACGCTAGAACACTGAAAACAGTGTCCTTTTAGCAAGTGAAAGCAGCTGGTTCACACGAGAATTACTGATTGAGTTTGTGGTGAGCCCTGCTTCAAACTGCTCAGGTATGCAAGGGACAGATCCCCCGTGTTCCTTCCTGTAATGCAGCTGGTCTTTGGTTGGAATATTCTTGGCTCATTTCCTGTGAGACTCATATGAAGAGCTGGAAGGGAGTCTAGAGGCAACCCAGTAATATTCCCATCCAGGTTGCTGGTTTGTAGGAGGTGAATTTCCTGAGGGTCATAAAACATAGGAGGATGAATGAAGATTTTCATGTATGGTGGGGAGAGACATCCAGATAATGGAATTACTCTTTTTAAAAAATAGAATATACTTCCTCATGCTCAATATAGAGGGTGGAGAACATTGCAGTCATCTGAGCTTTTAGTGATCTACTAGACATTTATTAAGCACCAACGGTGTGCTGCACACTGTGCTAAACTGGAGACATGGTCAAGAGATAGAATCTAAATATTGATCCCCCCAAATAGCTACCTGAGAACTGATGGATGTAGAGGAACAGCCACTACTCAGGTGCTGCCCACTGTTGGTAGGAGGAACCCTGGCCCAGTGTTGGTGGAACATCTCAGGTTTTGTAAGAGAAGCCAGAAATTGGGATTTTTTTTTTTTAAGTAATGCTTTCTTTTTTGAGCGTTAGAGTTCACAAATATTTTTAAACTCTGTGCAGATAATAAAAAATGGGTTTGCAGGCAGATTTCAACTAGGGGTCCTTAGACTGTGACCTCTGAAGCCAGGGGACCTAACACTTCATGCCTCATTGTGTTTCACAGGGAAGCTTACCAAGAACTGGCAACCTGGAATTTGCCTTTTCCAGGAAGTCTCTTTGAGTCTTTTATGATTTTGAAAATCAACACAATAATAATATTCAGACTTCCTACATATTCTCCCTTTCTCTCCCCTTCCCTTTCTCTATGTAAAAATTATTTTCATTAAAAGGATGGAACTTGAACACATTCATCAACACACATTACTCTTATAAAATAACATTTGAAATATATAAATGGTTACAATATCATTTAGTTCTTCTGACGCTAATCCTGTAATAACTTTGCATATCCGCGTCTTTCTGGCTTGGAATCTCACCCTTTTCTGAGCCCTGGCCCTTAACTTCTGGGCTGGTCCTGAGCTCAAGAGCCCTTGAGTGGCTTATCATTCAATGGCTACAAAGACTTCATTCTCTGCCACTCACAGGTGTTCTTATTTGCCCTGCCTAGATTGTGTAGGCTAATTACGTGAAAGATTTTGTTTTGATTTTCCATCTCTCTCTGTTCTCAGAGCTGGGGTTTTTTTTGTTTTGTTGTTGTTGTTTTTTTTTTTGTTTTTTATCCAACTGCAGCTAAAAAGAAACAAGATAAAATTTTATTCATGGAAGATATTTTCATCCTGTAATTATTTTACTGCAGCTTCTCTCCTCATTAAGACCTAATTTATGCACAATAAGTAGAATTAATTTTAATTAGTAGTCTTGGATTGTGAAATTTCCTTAGCAACATCCCAGAAGAGGCTTGGCTTTCATGATGTTTCAGATTTCCTATTTTTCTAGAACAGTATTCCAAACAGCACAAACAAATCAGATATACAAACCAGTCATTCTAAAACAATATATTTATTTAAAACATTTTAACTACCTTGGGATATTTATTTATAACATTTAAGTTACCTTAGGATGCTTTGACTTATATGTGGGTTTGTTTTTTTCCCTAACCTTTTTATACTTTTCATCAAAAGAATGTGAGTTGAGTATCACCAACAGGGATTCTTCTCTAGAAATACCTGTCCCCCAGGAACTTAACTGTGATTGTTTTGTCATTATGACTTTAGGTTGAGGCCTTAGCAGTTAGTAATTCCTAGATGTGATGTCATTTTCTGCGAATGAGAAAAGTGACAATGTATGCCCAAACAATCATATCACTAGCATTCTTTAACATTTTTAAATTGCTTGCTACATGCTAACATTGTCCAGATCACTCTGTCTCTGGCAGCTCATTGACTCCTGTTAGAAGCATCCCATTCTCCTTGGTGGCATAGCGGAGGCAGGGAGAGGCAGTGTAACTTGCCCAAGGTCAAAGCAGTGGAAGCACAGCATATACTTAAACCCACAACCCTCTGGCCCCAGAGCCTGCAACCTTAATCACTTGGCCGCCCTGCTTCTGGGCTTGAGTTGAAAAAAAGCAGAAATATGGTTAAAGTGATGTGTTTTTTCCTTACCAGTTCGCCATGAGTAGGCTTAGTTCTTCCTTTTGTCCCAAATTCTTCATTTGTAAATTCCAACAATTTATTTATCAAAATGCTGTGGCAACTCATTATTTAGATGTATTCATAGTTCTTTGGAAGAAATACTACATAAATATTACAGAACCATTTAAAAAATATATAAGTGTAGTCACCTAAATATGTGACAGTTATATTTCTCATTATAAATAAATAAGTTGCTGCTGACATTCAACTGAGGCCTGACGACATGGTTGTTCTGGGTCCCTCTGCCTAACTTCACAATTCAGGCTACTGAGCCTAGCAGGTTCAAGGTCAGACAATATACTAGGCATGAGTCTCTCTGAGGCCACAGGAAACTGCCTCCCAGGCAGTCAATAAGCCTCCATGTGCCTTTTCATTCAAACCTTCTACTATGCTAAGTAATATAGGATAACTATAAATAGATATATCAATTGGGATTGATATATTCATACAGTGAAATACTACTCAACAAGAAAAAATGAACTAAATATATATACAACATAGATGAATCTCACAAGCATTTATGTTGAAAAGACAGACAGTATAACACATTTGTATACTTTCCTTTATATAAGGTTTAAGAACAGGTCAAACCTGGAGTGTGTATAGATTGAGAAGGGGCACAAGGGAAACACAGGAAGTGAGAAAAATGTTTTATGTATTGATCTTGCTGTGGTTACCTCTGGGCACAAAAACATATTAAAATCATAAAGCTGTACACTTAGGATAGATGCACTTATACCTCAATAAAAAATAAAATGACATAAAAAGTAAGCAGGTTGAAGACTATTGAGCTGTGCTCTGCATGGTAGGGTCTGCAGCCAGAGCTGCAGGCAGGGACCAGCTCACAATGGGGCTGGTATGTCCAGCTAAGAGGTTGCCCTTTATCCAGGAAGCCCAGGGGCCTCCTGCAGAAGCCACGTGACCAGATGGGAGCAGTGACAGCTCACTCAGTGTCTTTCTGTACAGAGGGAGGACAACATGGAAAGCAGGAGATGAGATTACCTTACATAGTCCTTGTCGGACAAAAAAAAAAAAAAGCTAATTATATTCCTATCAACTTGGTCAATGCACACTTTTTATAAATACAACATTTCCACCCATGAAGTTGGAGGGGGAGGTAATAGCTACGTGGGCCCACCCTGCCATCCATGGCATGTGGACAATTTAAAAACTGCTTTTCTTCTGCCACTGTGGGTTCGGGAAGCCTGGAGCTCCCCAGATCCGGCCTTCCTGGCTCTCTGCCCTTCACTGCTTCTCATATTTCCCCACCTCCAACTCCCATCCAGGTTGCATAGTCTTCCTTTCTTCATAGTATTTGCATAGAGGAGGAGGAGGTGGTCACTGCTGGCCATGCTGACCTACATAAAATGCAAGGGTCAGAAGGTCATTTCCATGGGGATGGTATGTAATTTGCATATTCTCACTCAGGCATGCTGTCAAAATTCAAGGCATTCTATTAAAATTAATATTGATGGCTTAAAATAAGCAATTACAAAAAACTGAATTGAACACAGATGAGTTTTAATATATATGAATTATAGCTGCAGGTCCTTTAACTTTTTAGTGTTGTTTTGAGCTGTTTCTATTTATTTAATAAACAACTTTAATTAAAAAAACTATTTAAAGTGGATCTGTTTGTGGGCTTTAAATACATACACACAGGATAATGCTGTGTCAATAGTGAGGGCTCTTTTCTGATTGTAAGCTACTTCAGGTATGATCCTGTATTTGTCAATAGACACACTGAAGTAGCCAATTACATGTCATTAAATAAACAAGATTTCTAAGAAATGCATTCCAGCAAATGCAACACTCTAATTTTAAAAAATGATGTGTGTGTTAGCATACATGTTAATTTACTAACAGATTACCTGAACCTTCAGGTACTCTCAAGACCTTTGGCAGTTCAGGGATATAAACTATGATCCAGAAATTGTACAGCTTGGAGGAATTTTAAAGATCAGTTATCTTAACCCCCCTACTTTACAAATGGAGACAGCAGCTCCACCAACACTAAGGAACTTGCCCAAGGTCACTCCATTGACGCAGGTTCTTTTTGATGCTTTCTTTCATCTCCAAATCAGTTTAAAGAAATATCCTAAGTGAAAATTCATCCTGACAATTTGAAGAGGGGAAGAATAAGGATATTAAAAAATAACTATGGCACTGGCCAGGTAGCTCAGTTGGTTAGAGCATCATCCCAATATGCCAAGGTTGCGAGTTTGATCCCTGTCAGGGTACATCCAAGAGTCAACCAATGAATGCATAAATGAATGGAACAAGTCTCTCTCTCTCTCTCTCTCTCTCTCTCTCTCTCTCTCTCTCTCTCTCTCTCTCTCTTCTAAAGATAAATCATTAAAAAAAAAAAAAAGAAAGAAAAAGAACTATGTATGGATATAATAAATTGGCTACCTATGGTGGGATTAACCTAACTCTGAGCTGAAAAAGACAGGAAAATAGGGGAACAAGGCCTGAGATTGATCACACCCCTAAGAAGGAAGAAAGCACCAATGAGTGGTGGGGAGGGAGGCAGGGCAGGGTTGGCTTTGTGTAGAGACACCAGTTAATGTTGTTAATCTAATCTAACTTGGTAACTGCCAAAATTGATGAGAGTGAGATGAGAAACCAAGACGGTGGCATAGGTAAACACCTAAACTGCTGCCTTGCACAACAATTCCAAACTAAAAGACAAAACAGACATCATCCAGAACCAAAGGAAGGCTGGCTGAGTGAAATTCTACAACTAGAAGGAAAGAGAAAAGCACACTAAGACTCAGAGGAGCTGCAGGAGGCAGAGGTACCAAGGCACACGTGCAGAAAGGGCTGGCAACTGAGTGCTCGGCTGGCTTTCTCAAGCTAGAGGGAGATAAAAGCTCCCAACTGTGCTGAACTCAAGTTCCAGGTGAGACTCTGGGGACCCAGACTCATATGGGGAGAAACTGGACTCTCAGGAAAGAGAAAAGCACACTGAGACTCAGAGGAACTGGAGAAGGCAGATGTACCGAGGCGTGCACTTAGAGAGGGCAGGCAACTGAGTAAACAGCTGGCTTTCTCAATTGGAAGGGAGACAAAAGCTCCCAACTGCACTGAACTCTAGTTCTTGGAGAGACTCTGGGAACCCAGACTCATTCAGGGAGAAACTGGACTGTCTGGGAAAGAGGTATGGAGGGTGTGGGAAGAGACTGGACAAAAATTGCACACATATGGATGAGGACAGTGGAGGGGGGGGGTAAGGGTAGAGGATGGGGTAGGAACCAGGTAGAGGGGAACTATGGGGAAAAAAAGAGGAACAATTGTAATAATCTGAACAATAAAGATTTATTAAATTAAAAAAATAAACAAAATTGATGGGAATGAGAAGTTTAGAAGGCAATTTAGATATATGATATATTTTTTAAAGCCAAAATTAATACCAAAAAAATCCATGATAAACAATAAAAATATAAACACAGAACAGGATCTGATTATTTACATGCATGATCCTGCCTCACTGACCTTGCTCAAATCCTGGCCCTTGTTCTAAAAAAATTTATTTACAAAATCTTATTTACAAAAATTTATTTACAAAACCAAAACAAAACAAAACAAAACAAAACAAAACATGACATGTGAGTCATAGTTTGTCCATTTGGTTTTTAAAACACTGCATTAAAAATATCACTTAACTTGATTGCTGAGTTTTTCGGCATCCTCTTACAGTTTGTGCCCAAGGTAAGTACCTCACTCATCTCACCTTAGTCCTGGCGCTGAGGCGACCCTTACAAACAGTGGCCAGTGGCTAATTTGGCTGATAAGGCAGCCTGAGTATAAAACAAAAAAAGTATGCAAAATAAATAATATCCAACAAAATGAAGTTTCGTGTGCATTTGTTCATGTAATTATTCTTCAGTATAGCTACTTTAGACAGTACATTTTTATAAATGAGAGAAAAGACAGACACCATGGTACCTCCTGGGCCTCGGTGGAGTGGGCCAAGGCACCAGGATCTCCCTGCTCAAAAGCTCGTTGAGCTGATCAGGAGCAAAGCTGCAGCACTAATAGATCCAGGGCTGGAACTAGTGTTTCAGCAATCCCCACATTACTTCAGTGCCCTGTATCCTCTAATTTTACATTTATCTCTCCCCAAGCTTCATGTGAGAGCCCCTGTGGTCGGTTTTAAGCATGTATTATGATTCAAAAGCAACTCGGGTTCCAAAGAAAACCGCAGTCCAAAGATGAAGTCAGAATTTCTTCAGGATGTGAGTGGTGATTTGTCTGTCTTATTATTCTTCTGTACTCATTTCCCAAAAAAACCTCCAGCCTGAAAGAACACATCTGAAATGTTACACCTCCTGCAAGAATGTACAGTACACTGACTTCCCGTTCCAGTACATTATAGGCTTTAGTGACTCCAGCAGACTTTGTATATTTTGTTTTCTCATTAAGGTGTCAACTGAACTCATAATCACATTGAGGGTCAGTTTGGCTTTCTTTTCACTGATCAAGTACATACTTAAAGATTTCCTGATGTCCAGATCTGAGAACATCATTACCCACGGGGTCATTGCGAAGGTAGCACAGTTGTCATTAAAACTCTGCAAGCAGTTCTTGGAATGGCTAATGTGATGTTTACATACATCTACCCCATCTGCTTCCCAAACCAAAACTACTATTTTGATTGTGCCGGTACTCTCTGGGCTCATCTGTACAGCCATTTATTTGGGGAACAAGTTCATTTCTTGCCATGAGAATTCTAGCCATTTTCTATCCTAACTTTTGGATTTCATTGCTGCCGACTGAGATAACTGTATCCATGAATTATTTTTTTCTTCTCTCTCTTTTTCAGTTTTTGCTGTTGTTTTTGTCATTGTTGATTCCTGAAACTATGGTGAGGTTTCTTTTTCTTTACATCTTACTAGCTACACTATTGGTTGGGTCACAAATAAGTAACGCAGAGCACATAGTTATTCATTAAGGAAGAAAAAGTTAAATTATAATGAATTTCCTGGAGCTATCTTTTCTCTCAGAGCATATTTGGAATATAAAATCAGAACAAACCTAAGGACATGTTGGTATGCATGCTTTCATTGCCAAGTACAAGAGGTGAAATAAGTTTCTGATAAATATCTTAGGGGGTACACATTTGTCCTGGACAACCCCAAATTGACTGTCCTGTACTGGAAGGAACATCATGCTCCCTCCAGTAATTTATAGGCGTCCTTTTCTTTCTGTGCCTGCCAGTACATGCTGGGTAGACCAGTTGGCTGGAGCATTAAGCACCAACTACTCCACAGGAGGAAACAAGCCCAGAGTGCTCTGGGGGCACTGACATGGAAATGCTCAGCAGGGACAAAGATGAGGCCATCTAGGGGTGATCCCTGAAAAGCCAACCTGATGTGGCCAGATGGTGGCCAGGGAAACAATCTGGCTAGCAGGGCATTCCTGAAGTTGGGGAACACCAGGGCTACTTCCATTTTTTTAAGGTCCTAGCATATTAAAAACTAAATGCTAAAAACATGTGTTGAACTTGTGGTATATTTTAAGTGTCTACAACAATTTAAAAATTGAGCATCTTTTTCTTCTGTGGGTATATTTCTGTGGTGGCTTTACCTCTTTGGAGATTATGTCCAAAGTCCACATTTGAGGCCTTTGGTGAATGGTAAACCTCAGTCAAATGTCTTCTGGGGACTCACTGCCCTATAGTTCACCCTCAACTTGGACCAGACAGTCCAACCAGCAAGGCCTGTTTCTTTTTTACCCTACACCCTGGACTGTCTGTGCCCTGAACAGGCCCTTAATAGGTATCTACCAAGGCTAATATGCTAAGTGTCCTTCCTACTGTTCAACCGGTCGCTATGACATGCACCGACCACCAGGGGGCAGATACTCAATGCAGGAACTGTCAAGACACACACAGAGAAACAGCACCATAGACCTGGTGCTGACAAAGCACCACTCAGCTTCCCCCAAGTGGGGTATAGGCCCTGCCACCACCCTGGAGTGATAGCCCACCAAATGTGATAGCAGCTGATGCTGCCATGGTGCAAAATGCAGCCCATGGCCAAACCAAGTCTGCACACAGTGGCTGTGGGCACCAGTAATGACGTCACATTTTTGTTGACATTCTGAAGCCAAAATTGCCGACAGAATATGTCTGAAGACCAACTATTGGCTCAATGTATCTCTGAGGCTGAAAGAAAGAGACATAGTTGGCAGAATATCTCTGAAAAATAGTCATTGACAATTACTACCAATACTTCTTAATGAAAATGAGGTAAATGAAAATGCAATTATCGAACACAGTTTTGTTGGAATAACTGTTACATGCCAATTTTGCCTATCCCTAAATTTCTCCAATGGAAAACCATCTGATGGAAAATTTACTCTATGTTGTAGCAAAGTAAAAGTTAATTCAAATGATATAAATTTTCCAAAATACCTGGCATATTAAAAAAAAATTAATGATAAACAAAGATTCTGACAATAAAAATTTCATGGAAAATATTATATCATGTTGTTATTGCTTATTTATTAATCAACTGATGTATTATTTTTATGTAAATTTTACTAATTTTCTTTCATCTCTGACACTTCTATTATAGAGAAAGGGTGAATAGTGATATTAAAATATTTCTTCTAATTAATTTTTTTTCAATGTGCACGAATTTGTGCACTGGGATACTAGTGTTGAATAAATACATAAAATGTTCTTTAAACATAAATAAAATCTTTCTCACCTCATTCCTCTTCTGAAATAACATCCCCCTTTCCTCTCCTCCCCACCTACACATTCTTCCCTCTAACCACACATTCTCCCCACCTTTGAGGTTCTAGGCACCACGATTTTTATGAAGTTTATCTACCCTAGTTACTGCCAAATTTCCTCAGAAATTCTCCTGTGCTTGCAGTCAGAACCATTTATAATAGTTTGACACTCCCAGACCTCCAATCCCCACTTCCATCCCAGTCCAGAAAATTCAAGCTCTTTGCTGTTAGGAACCCTGTCTTACTCTTCTTTTGCATGTATAGTTTAAGGGGCCTACCTATGAGCTCTCCTGCTTTTGCCAGATAGTTCCACCCAGTGGGAAAGTTTCCCCACTTGGCTGGTTCCCCTGTTAGCCAGAACAGTTACACTCCACCTGGTCCTCAACCTACCGTATTTTCCGGCGTATAAGACGACCCCCTAATTTTACAGTTAAAACATAGGTTTAGGCCTATATTCGCTGTATAAGACTACCCCCCACCTCCGAGGCAACACCAGTTCTTTTTTTAATTAAATTTTGAATGAATGACATTTTTCGAACATACCGTAATATACCACCGTACATTGATACGATAAATGGAAGGTCTCTTCACAAATGGCAATGCCATGAACTTGACCGAGACGTTTTTTCGGGATATACTCGGCGTACAAGACGACCCCCGATTTTCAGTTGACTTTTTTTCCGTTTCAAAAGTCGTCTTATACGCCGGAAAATACGGTAATAGGTATTACTTCCCTGCCGGCCTGTAAAACTATTTAAACACCTAGTCACATCCTCCCATGGGAATCAGGGGTCACCCTACCTCTTGTTGCTATAAAGCCTGCCTCCTGCAGCCCCTGCTTGTTCACTCAGTTCCCAGATAACTTTCAGTGTGTGATATCTTCCCACTGGCTGTGGGTATGTGTGACTGATATACTGCTGTCATTCTCATCCATCCAATGTCAGGTGTGGTATGCTTGGCCATCTTGTACCATTAGGCTGAGAAATCCCTCCTTCAATGATGGGGTGAATAGGAGGTGATCAGAATGGTATTCCACAAAGAGCTGTCACTTAAATTTGTGTTGATTGCAAAATGTGAAGTTCCTAGTCAGGTAGAAAGCTGGAAATGAAATAGATATTTTATGTAAATGATGACATTCATTTTCCTACAAAGAATCCATTTGAATCATATAACAATGGCTTACATTTGCATAATTCTTTTTCAAGCATTTTTTTTTTTCTTTACTACTCATCAAGCTGTTGACCAATAAAAGTAATATTGTCTTAGAGAAAATCTGTATTTAATTTCTATATTACCTATCTGGCATTTACATTGTATTTCTAATTGCTAACAAAAATACATTATAATGTCCACTTATAAAAGCAAGATGCTAGTATTAGTTCATATAACCAAGAGACCAAAAACAACTGAAAGCATGTAAGAACTCAGACTTTTCGCACATAAGAATTTACTTAATCTATTTCACTGCCTCCATTTATCTCACTTCTTTGTAAGCACAAATGGCAACACTGGAGGCACTGGAAGTCAAAGAGCACCATCCTGGAATCTGAAACTAGTATTGAATTTATTAGAGCTTCATTGACGAGACTGTGCTATTTTATCACTTGTTTCCCAAGGGGAAAAAAAAATAGCTACTTGTTTTTGCTTCTGAGGGTCCCTGCCCATCCCAAAGCAGTGGGTGAAAATACACAATAGCAAGCAGCTCTCCTGCCCAGTTTCCAAGTCACACTCCTTCCTTGGCCCCCCTCTCCTCCCAGGGACCTGCTTCTTCCCTCTTCTGGTTTGTGCTGCTGAGCTCCAGACAGGCTCTGAGAGGGAAGAGAAGACCAGGAAAGTGGATGAAACCTCAGATCCATTCTGCTTCTACTCTTCCTCCACACTGGGTATGTAATGACTCCTTTCTAGCCTCAGTCCTCCAAGAGGAAAATTCCAGGAGGCAAAAAGTTAGTGGAAAATGATCACTAAGCAATTCAGCGAGCTTCATACCAGGAAGTCAAGTACTGGGCCATTCTTTGAATACCTGGCCAGTGCCTGAAATTAAGAGGCCACTCTGCTGTGCCTTCTCCCATAATGGATGGTGTGGGTGAAACAATTGGCTCACTGTGATTACTGATCATGTGACAACTATAAGGCTTTCGCCAGAAGCAAGGATACCAATGGCACTCAGGGTAAGGAGCAGGCAAGGAAAAGAGACATTTCCAAGTAACTCAAACAGCTTGCTACTGGGGACTAATAACTTCATCAGGACGGGGAGGAGTGAGACAGGCCTGTGTGAGTTCTGCAGGCTCCATGCATAGATGGCTTGGCTATGCACCACGCATGCTCATGTTCATGTTTCAAAGCTGTGTTGTCTATGCTCTAGCAGGTCATGGCCCTGCCTTCAAAATAGGCACCGGAAGAGAGGCTTTGCTTCCCACAGTGGCTAAAAAAAAAAAAAAAAAAAAAGAGAGAGAGAGAAAGAAAAGACAAAATAAAAAAACACTTTCCCATCACAGCACTAATGGAAGGGGCCAGGTAGGACGCCAGGCTCCCAAAGATTCATCATTCAGGAATGATTTATCTTAAAATTAGAATTCTGGGTTAAATGGAGGCAAGCCACCAGGGTAGTAGCTGAAGTGTGCCCAGTTTGCTGCTGATTGCTGCCGGCTTGATCAGCCAAAAAAAAAAAAAAGCCCTCACATTTGACCCCTTAGATATGGAGACCTTTTTCAGTATTTAATACACAAACTTTCCAGATTTTAGGGGGAAAAAAATAATCAAAGAGGAAAAATTAGTTTCCACAATCTAATTATCTAGTACTAATAGTTTTATGTGTATATTGCCAGTAATTGCATATATGCACAAAAGTATGTAAAATCAGGACATACCATAGAGCTATATAATGTATTTTTAAAATTTTTATCATGTTTATCTTTTCATTTTAAGAAATATATTTCTACTTCATAATTTTTAAAGCTAGATAGTATTATTCCAAGTGGATGGTTATACCATGGTTTACCCAACTAATCCTCTATTCTTGGAGTGTGTGAATATCTCATTTTTCTAGAACAATGGGTCGATGGTACAATAAAGTATTTTGAGAGAAACCACATTGACATAATTTTAATATGCTATGGTTATAGTTGTTCTATTACTAGTTATGGTTGTCGATTTCTTACAATGCCTAATTTATAAATTAAACTTTATCATGGGTATGTATGTACAGGAAAAGGGTTTGGCACTATCTGCTGGTTCAGGCATTCACTGGGGGTCTTGGAATGTATTCCTGCAGACTAGCTGGGGAGAGCTATTGTACTGTAAAAGGCTTGGAGCAAAATCTGGCTGGAAAAGATGTGGGAGGCAATTGTAATATTCACTAAAGCTGAAAGAAAATAATTTAATTTCTGGTTGGCTATGATTTCTGTATGATTACTATGTATACTCAGGAGAATGAGACTATAATCTGCAAATATATTTCAAACATAACATCTTTGTGAATACTAAATTTAACAATTAATGTAGTGAATAGAACTATATATTTCATAGACATTTAACTAAATATTTAATGATTTTCATATTACTATTTTCTTTGTGCATTTGGAAAACAATACATTGTTTTTCAGGTCTCAGATATTTGAGTCCCTGAAAAGCTCTTAGACTTCAGGCACAATGAATGAAAAGGCTCCAGAGGCAATACCGGAATGGTATAGTAATTAAGAAAATCCAAAATGTGATAAACTATTGTGTTCTTTACTTGAAGAAAAACTATGTTTATGGGGAAACAAAATCCCTCTGGAAGCTAGAAAGAGGGAAGCAAAAACAATAGCAATTTTCAGTGTATATCCAGCACCACCCAAGGAAATAAATTTTGACCAGCAAAATCAAAGATGTGGGCAGCCACTACTAGAATCCCCTTTTCCTTACTAATTTTTCTTTGCAGCAATTTGTTCAGCAAAACAAAAACAAAGTCAACCACAAGAATGAAACAACAGCAAAACCAAAAAGAACCATATTTTTCTCTCTGTCATGCAAAATGGGTATCTATTTAACACAGTACCGACCAAGGAGATCCAAGTGAAAGTCTGTTGAAGATTGCTGGGAAAGTTTGCTTTTCTGTAATACTGGTAGATGTTTATTTTCTTCTCCTTCTTGGTTTTCCTTTTCCCTACCCGGAAGGCAGACTTAGGGCTGCAGGTAGATCCACTGTCTTGTGATGATAAAGTAACCGTGAGTAGAGAAGCCCCACACCAAGGATGTTCTGAAACTAAAAGGCAGAAAGAGCCTGGAGGCTGATGATGCCAGGAAGCTGCTGCACCAGGCCTAGACTGACCCACCTCTGGACACCTGAGGAGGAGAAACAACTATTTGATTGAAGTATCTCACCATGGTTTCTGTTGTATGCAGCTGAATAGGATCCCTATGAATGCAAGAAAGCTTCACTGATATGGCAGCCTTTTAGCTGGGGCTAAAGATCAATAAAATTTAAACATGAATTAAAGGGAAGAAACGTACTGCAGCCCAAGGAAAGGGAAGCAGAAAAGGGCAGCAGAAAGTGACACTATCTTACAATGTGAAAGAGGGAGGTGTCTGTATTGTTTATTCGTTCTCGATTGAGAACAGATTTTAAAGCAGAAATATACTGTGAGCCATATATATGTAACTTAAATTTTTCTAGTAACCACATTGAGAAAGTAAAAGGAAACAGGTACAGTAATGGGATCAATTACTCTAAAAAAAGGTAAATTAATTTTAATATACACTTTTTAAAATTTATATACCGGTATGCATGTTATTTCAACATGTAATCAATATAAAAATTACTAATTAGAAACCAATATGTGGTTTGTTTATTTTTTTCAGGTTTTAAATATTTGAGCCCCTGAGAAGTTCTTAGACTCTAACCATTGTGCACAATGAATGTAGATTTTCAAGATAGTATGCTTCTCCGGAACAATAACACTAGTGATCTGAAATCCAAGGTCAGGAGTATCTGCTGAGTACCCTTAACCTTAGAATGTTTCTTTCACAATTACAATTTTAGTGTATTTTAAAGAAAAAAACAGAAGCCAATAAGAAAGAAAATAAAATCACCTACCACAGAAAACTATGATTAACATGTTAGCAAACTGTCTTCTTTGAATTTTTTAAATGTATGAATCCTTGATACACAATTAAAATTATACTCCTCTCTATTTTAACATTATTTCAGTCTGCTTTCTCAATGGCTCTACCATTTGTTTGTCCTAGCACTGTGGTCGGCAAACTGCGGCTCTTTGGCCCCTTGAGTGTGGCTCTTCCACAAAATACCACGGCCTGGGCGAGTCTATTTTGAAGAAGTGGCATTAGAAGAAGTTTAAGTTTAAAAAAATTGGCTCTCAAAAGAAATTTCAATTGTTTACTGTTGATATTTGACTCTGTTGACTGTATGAAAATTTCAGTTGCTCCACATTTTCACCAGACCTTGGGATTGCCAGTCTTTTGTTGTTGTTTTTGTTTGTTTGAAGTGAGGCAAATTAGAACAGTTTACTTTTCACAGACTCTTTTATACTTTATAAATGTTCATGGATTTTTAAATCATGTATGCATTAATTTTTCAATTAAAACAAATTGATTAAAAACAATAAAAATATGGCACCTGTTTCTATCACTCAAGTGAGAAGTCCTGGAAACTCTCACTGGCAAAGGCATTTATCCAGGGAATCTCAATTTTTCGAACAAATCACTTCTCCAATAGCCTTCCAGAATGATTTAAGTTTGACAACTGAGGTTCCACTGGATTTTGTTTAAGCTGCTAGTTTTCATAGCTGTTATTCACAGCCAGGCTTAATCCTGTTGTCCCAACTTTCTCAATATCAGAACCCTGCAATATTAGCTAGAAAACCAAGAATGTCACATATGTTAGATAAATGGACACAGATTTTTTTAAAATACACATTTTTAATTGTTGCCACATTAGGGTCAGAGGCTTCTAAATATTTAAATTGTTTTGTTATTAGCCTATATGCTAATTCATCTTTCACAAAGTCAAATTATTTATTTAAAGAATATTCACATGTCCCCAGAGACCATTAAGAAGAAAAGAAAATAACATGAATCAATGCTTCCTGTGCCATGCCAGGGTCTTTGTAAGACATGGGCTCCTCCAGGGTGCATGAGGCAAGCCCTAGGCTCTCAGCCAAGTTCATTGGAGTCTTATGGGTACCAGCCTGTTACTCCTTAACCTTGGGGACCTCCTAGCCTTTGGCTCAACCTCCCCCACACCTAACATTGCCAGAGTGGCTTTCATCATCTATTGTTCCCAAAGAAGCTTGGCAGAAAGACAACAAGTTGGAGCTTTTTTTTTTTTTTTTTTTTTTTTTACTTAGCACTTCAGATATTTGAAATTGCAGGGGATGACTCAATTCCAGGAAACTTCAGGTATCCTGTGACACTTGTTCAGCAAAGTGTTGAAAAAAAGGCCTGCTGTAGCGTTTTAATGAAAGACCGTGAGCAAGCCAACTCGTGGGAGGCAAGGACAAAATGTAACTTCAGAAGAGTGTCCCTCTCATTCCCTTGTGGTTTGCAACAGCGGTCTTCTCTGCCCCATTCCTGCATTGTTTCCTCCAGCCCTGCCTCTGTGTGCTTGGCTCCAGCAAAGCCCTACCACTGATTTCCCATGGCAACAGGCTCCTACCTTCCTCCAAGTTCTATTTATGAATGTGTGTGTTTAATGATAAGCTCTTTTAAATCCTGTGAAGAAAATATTTATTTGATGTTTATTACATCTTTGATAATAAATACTATCTCCTTTACTTCTCTTTTCTTCAAGCTATGCACTGTGAGGTCCATTTTACAGATGAGAAAATAAACGTAGAGGTTAAGAAACTTGCCCAGGATTGCAAAGCAAGTATGTATTGGAGCCATTCCTTAATTGCAAATTAATGCAGTTGCTTATTTTTTTCATGACCTTCTTCAATCATGCCAGGAAGAAACTTGCTACTAGCAAAATAGAAAGATCACAGGCTTTGGAATAAGACAGACCTAAGTTTAATTTCATTTGGATATTTCTGAGCTATGTGACTATAGGCAATATATTTAAACTCAGTTCTCTCATCTGTACAATGGGGATAATCATAGTACCTACCTAATGGGGTGGTCAAGAGAATGTGAAAAGGAACTTGGCACATGCTAGGTACTGCATGACTAGTAGCAATGATGGCTTTTAAAAATCAACTTAATAATAATAGCACCTACAGTACTTACCTATTATGGGGTGGTCAAGAGAATGTAAAAGAGAACTTGGTGCATGGTATATATTGGATGACTAGTAGCAATGATGACTTTTAAAAATTAACTTAATCTACAAGATCATGAGTAGCTAGCATATGCCAGGCCTAGGTGTTCCAATTGCCCCTAAAATGTCATTGAAGAAATAGAAATTCATTCCTTCTACAAATGTTTATTGAACATCTACTCCATATCAATTCTGTTCCAGGGACTGGGGAGTCTTGAAGCTTACATTCTAGCAGGGTGGTGGGGAAGAAGCAGTAAATATAATAAGTAAGTTAACTATATAGTATATTAAATTATAATAAATGCTATGGAGGAGGAAAAAAAGCAGAGGAGTGGAGGAATAAGTTGCAGCATTATACCGAGACATCATGGCAGGCCTCATTGAGAAAGTAAGATTAGAACAAAGCTTGAAGGAGATGAAGTTATCAGCCAGGAAGATATCTGAGGAAAGGAAAGGGGTAGATTTACTCTGAATCTAGTGAAATGAATATTTTAAATCCCTAACTTCCAGGGGCTCCTTCCAGGACTTGTATATAATTTTGTACTTGTAATTACTTAGCCCAAGTCTGTGGACCTGCATACAGTTCTGTATTTACCCCTGTAAAAAAGTATTTAGAACAGAAGAATCATAGCAAAGACTCAGAAGTGAATACACCTGCCTTGCTCAGGGAATAGCAAGGAGACCCCTTCATGGTAGAAGCAGAATGAGCAGAAGCCGTAGGAGCAAGTGGGCAGGGCCACTGTAAGGACTTTGACTTTTATGGGAAGCTCCTGGGGGGTTTGAGCAGAACTGTGATGTAATTTGACTTCGTGTCTCTCAAAGCATTGTTTTGCCTGGCATATTGAACAGAAACTAGGGGATGGGTAGAAGGCTGTCATAGTAATCCAATTAGATCAGTGTGGAAGCAATAATAATGTGGCTGGATTCTGTATATATTTTGAAAGTCAAGTCATTAGGATTTCCTGATCGATTGGTTGTCAGTTATGAAGAGAGTGGCATATTTATAATGAGATAGCATGCATGAGAGCACTAACTAAGTGAGCCTAGAGAAAGAAAGATAGCCGAGTTCTGAAGCAGGAGACATACCAAATTTTCAACACAAGTGTTTGGAAACACTGGCCTTCTGTTTGATTGCAATAATTCTTTCAGAGAAAAGCTCAGGTTAATTTCTTCAACACTGACTTGCAATTTAATTGGATGTTTGTTCACTTAAATGAAGCTAAGGTGTGTATGAGGCTAAATCTTCCCTCTCCCACTCTGTGAATTTCAGCTGAAAAGATGTATTGTATTAGGTCAATTAGGAAAAGGCGGAATTGGAGTCAACAGTCAAGGATTCCAATCCCTATTCAAAAGATAATGGGACCATGAGCAAATCACTCAAACCTCCGGTCATTGATTTCTGCATCACTGAGGTGAAAGGATTGAAACCAATGTCCCTTCCCCTCCCACATTTACATTATTCTTTTTTAGATGAGTCTGTAATTGGGTAAAACTTCTTGTTTTATTTGTTTTGTTCTTGATATAGTATAAGGAAGATAATTTGAGCAGAGACAACTTGAAGAGTGCTCTTGTTCTCTCCCTCACAGCCCTCTGTCTGCTAGGGAAGGGCATAGCCTGAACCAAATGCTTTCATCAAAACCGAGAAGAGCCCTCTCTCTTTGCAGGATTCCTAGGGGAATATACTATGCAGTCCCTGCTGAGGAAGGGCTATTTCATTAGCCTGGCAACCTGGGGATCTCCTGCAGGCATTTCATCAGATTTTTACCAGCAAGGAGAGTACAGAGCTGAAGCCAGAAGGCAGCATCTCTTGCGTGTTTGGGATCATCAAGCCCTTGAGAATCTGATGCAACAGCTGCTCTATCGGGTCAACAGGAAAGACATCATTGCCACCAAATATCATAAATGAAACCCTCATCCTTTAATAAATAAAGAGGCTGAAGATAGAAGTTAAGAGACTTGACCTAGGCCTTGCTGTTAGTAAGTAGTAACTGCAGCCCTAGAATCTAGGTCTTGACTCTTGGCCAATGTTTTCTTCCATTACATGATGTTGCCTTGGCAAATTTCATATTTTCCCACAAAGTTATGTTTTTTTATGTTTTATTTGAGGGGGTGCCATGTTTTGTTTTTAACAGCGTTATTGAGCTTTAATATAGGTACCGTCATATTCACTCATTTAAAGTGTAAAATTCAACAGTCTTTCGTACATTCACAGAATGGTGCAACCATCACCACTACCTAATTTAGAACATTTTTTACCCCAAAAGGAAACCTCATACCTATTAACAGTCATTCTCATTCCTCCAATCCCTAGCCCTAGGCAATCCCTTAACCTACGTTCTATCTCTATGGATTTATTACAAGTGGAATTACACAGTGTGTGTTTTTGTGTGACTGACTTCCTTCACTTAAGTTAATGTTTTCAAGGTCCATTCATGTTGTAGCATGTCAATACTTCCTTTTTTATTGCCAAATAATATTACATTGTATGGAATGTTTACCCATTTGGTAGATGGACATTTGTGTGTGTTTTTCCACTTTTAGACTATTATGAATAATGGTACCATGAACACTCTAGTATAAGTTTTTGTGAGGACACATGTTTTCATTTCTTTTGTCTGTACCTAAGAGAATTGCTAATCATGGGCTAACTCTATGTTTAATATTTTGAGCAACTGCCAACTGTTCCAAAGTAGTTGCATCATGTCGCATTCTTACTAGCATTGTATACAGGTTCCAATTTCTCCATATTCTGGCAAACACTTTTTATTGTCCTTTTTCAATGATAGCCATCCCAGTATATGTGAAGTGGTGATGTATGTGCGTAGTGGCCACCACTTTGGACAGAATGCTACTGAATAGTCAGGGACTAAAATGAATTCAAAGTGAGATAATAAATTTTACCCTTATTTTTTCCCCTAAGTCAACATTTACTGAACCTTTACTACCTGGCAGTTACTATGCTAAGCATTATCTTAGATTATCTCATTTAATTCTCATTATACCACCAGCAGTATAAACTGTTACTGGCCCATTTTATAAATGAGAAAACTGGTTAGAACAGTTAAGTACTAGTGGTTAGTAAGTGGCAAGTCCAAGCTTTAAGTCTCCCAAACGGAAGTCTTTAACCACTGTACCACACTGCTAAATATTTTATTCAGTAGATTCACTTTTCCAAAATGAATCGAATCAATCATTACTTTTCAAACTTTTACCCTCATCATGCTTCCTTTCTAGCTCCCAGAGATATCTGTAGAGTTATTCTCCAATTAAGGCATCATAAATCACCTACTTTAATGTGCCTTATTAGCTTGGTAGGTATTTCTGCTATATACACAATTTGAGAACTACTCAGTCTGTTAGAATTAAGTTCAGCTGTATTTAACAGAAACAGTGCCATAAGCAAGACAGAATTTATTTATTTATTTATTTATTTATTTATTTATTTATTTTTAAGAATCTCAGAGATAGTCAGTCAGTCTAATGCTGGTTTCTAAGCTCTGTGGTATTAGGAACCAGGCTCCATCTACCCTGTTTCTTTGCTTCATGTGGCTTCTATTTTCTAAGTCATCTTATAGTCCAATTGGCTGTTGGAGCTTCATGTGTTAGGTTTGCATTCAAGCTACCAAGAAGATGGAAAAAGATAAGAATACACACCTTTCCTTCAGGGACTGTACAGAAATATGCACACAACACTTCCACTTAATCCCATCGGCCAGAATCGAGGCATAAGGCCATCCTCTGCTGCAACGGAGGCTGGGAAAGTAGCCTTTATTCTGAGTGGCCATGTTGTCAGTGAACTATTAGAAGTTCTCTTAGGATAGAGGACTTAGGTGGGATGAATATTTGGGACAATTACTCTCTGTCACATGCAGCAAGGAGAAAATTTTACCTAATTCCCACTTCAATTTTTGACATGAGATCTAAGATAATTTTTTTCTATAAAAGATTTTAGATTCTCTGATGAAAGTACCAAGGCAGTAGTTCTCAAACTTTGCCACACAATGAAATCACCATGGAATCTAAAAAATTATTAATGCCTGAATTCCACATCCATGGCTTCCCATCTGTATATATAAAAAGCCAGCGACCTTACTGGCCTTAACAACCATAACGACCAGTTGCTATGATGCCCACTGTGGCAGGGGGTGGGGCCAGACAGCCAACCTCACGGCCCCTCCCTTCTGCTGGCCTGCCCCTGATCAAGGATCAAGAACTGGCCACAGGCCAAACGTCCTCTTCTTTCCCCCAGGACAGTCCTGCTCCCAATAGCACCCCCACCCCAATAGGGGGCAGGACTAGCCAACCAACCTCCTGTAGCCCCTGCACCACCCAGCCCCACCTCAAATTGGCCCCCCCACTATATCAGGGGCAGGGCTAGCTGGCTAACCACCGATGGCCCCTCCCCTAGGCTGCTGGCCCCCAATCGGCACTCCTACACCATTCAGGGGTGAAGCCAGCTGGCCCACTGCCCACAGCCCCTCCCTATGGCTGGCCCCACTCCCAATCAGTCCCCAAACCCAATCAGAGCAGGGCTGACCGGCCAATCAGCAGAAGCCTCTTCCCCTAGCAGCCTGGCCCTGATCAGGTCCTGATTGGGGTGGGCCAGGCCAGCCAATCTCCCACCATCTCCTCCTCCCAACAGGCCAAGCCCGGATCCACCCCGATTGGGGCTGGATCCCACCCATGCACAAATTCATGTACCGGGCCTCTAGTAGTGATTATAATGTGCAGTAAAATTTGGGAACAACACTCCTAAAGCTTTGAGATCTTCAGCCTAAAATCCATTGAGTGTGGATTTGCCCCATCAATGACTTCCTATTTTCTCCTCTGAATTGAAACACCAGCAATTGTACTGGTGCATGATACAGGTAATAGGTTAGGTATGATTGGGCCAATCTATTACCAGCCCTGTAAAAGACAATTCAGAGGGCATGTTTTACTGACAATAGCCAGTGACATTTTTATATACAAAGGAGAATACATTTTATTTGTAGCTGTATTCAAACACATGCATTATTTCTGGGTGGCATGAAAATAGCTAGTGTGTGTGTGTGTGTGTGTGTGTGGTGTGTAGCAGGAGTCTGACACGATGATGTATCATCCATGAGAACAACATTTACCTTTCAAACCCAAGAACCTATTCAAATCAAAAATTCGAATGGCCCTCTATATTTGGCAGTTTGCTTGTCATCTAGAAGCTCAAAATAGCCTTTTAGAGATCCAAACAGTTTGAGTTGTGGCAACTCAAATGGTTACTAGCTGTCATATGTTTTATCCTTTCAAGCAGAGAGGTGGGCAAAGGTTATGTTTTCTTTGAATCGTTAATGCAGAGGTCTGTCTTTTAAATCGATGTGAAATGAGAAGAGAAATAAAATAGAAAAATTTCAAAGAAGTCTAAACAGGTCATTTCATCCACCTTTGCACCGTCAGAGAGAATGACATTAAAAGATTCTAAACAGATAAGAATCTATACTATTTTTACAGCTCTCAAGTGACAGGATTGCACAACCCCATTCTCACCACACCAGGTTTCCTTGTAACAATTTGCAGCTAGAAAATTTTTCTTTGCATCAATCCCAAGGGCTTTGACTAGGTTAATCTCATTTCCTCCTTGCTGGTGCTTCAGTTCAGATAGAAAACAGCGTTCTTTGTGAGATTTTCTCACACACGTGGACAATATAATAATAAAAAAAAAAATCTTCAGGTGCTCGCTTCGGCAGCACATATACTAAAATTGGAACGATACAGAGAAGATTAGCATGGCCCCTGCGCAAGGATGACACGCTTCGTGAAGCATTCCATATTTAAAAAAAATAAATAAATAAAAATCTTCGGGTTTCTCTTTTCCAATCCGAATAACCTCCATTCATACCTCCCTCTTACATTGTTTTCAAATGCAATACTCTTCCTGGCAATCTTCTCTTAACCTGGGGTACCCAAATTTGTCCCCACATTGGAATCACCTGGGGAACTTCAAAAACTACTGATGTTCTATATCCCGCTCCCTGAGATTGTGATTTAATTATCTGGGGTCTGACCTGAATTTGGGGATTCGGAAATATTTCCAAGTGATTCAAAATTGCAGACAAATTTTGAAACCACTATCTAAACCTACTGCAGGCCCATTACCCTCCACTCCTTTCTCCTCATGAGTAGAACCTTGATAACACCCCCATCATGATTGGTCTAAAAGGTGATATCCATCCTTAGCTACTATTAACATAATCTGTAGAGCTTTGACAATAGAAATGCCTGCTTTTTACATGGAGAAAACTCAGCATTAAACCCAGTATTTATACCTGGATTTAATTGTGCTAGATTTAAGGGACTAGCACCTTCTACTGGTGGTATTCTAAATACTACACCAATGGATCCCAAATCCGGTTTCATATCAGGATTACCTGAGGGAGCTTATTTAAAACTAGAGGATTTGTGCACATTGAAAGGAAATTAATTAGAAGGTGGCCAGTGGGGAGAGACTGCGTGAGAGTAGCCAACCTCCCTCAGTCCCTCCCCGGCCAGCCACATCTGGAGTGGTGCCAGGGCTTGAAAGGTGTCTGCAGAGTGAGCGAGATCTCTCTGGCAGGTGGGGTCCCTCAATCTGGCCTGCAGGGATTGGGCCTAAACCGGCAGTCCGACATCCCCTGAGGGCACTCTGCAAAATTGCTGTCATTCGGCAACTCCTGCATTGAGCATCTATCCCCTAATGGTCAATGTGCATCATAGCTATTGGTCGGATGGTCTGGCGGTCAGACAGTTGCTTAGGCTTTTATACATAGATAGATGAATCCTGAACCTTATCCCATATGTACTGAATTGGAATATCCCATTTTTGGAACTGGAATACTCTGTAACTTAATCAGGTAAGTATTCCCCCTGCCCCTCACTGGCCTCGGTCTATAACACTGAGACTAGGGTAACACAAGTGTAAAGCTCAGGATACAAAATTTAAGAAAGAACTTGCTCTCATGGTTGCACAAGTGTAAAACAAACAGGTGCATGACTCTGAGAGTAAGTGCCTCCTTACATTTTGTTCCCTAGGCACTTTATTTGGCTTCCCCTTATCTCTACCCAGATCCAGATAAGGTAAATTTAGCAGGTGGTGCCTGTCATTACTGGAAACCCAGTCAAACAATCCTTTATACAAAACAATTAAGTCAACTGAACTGTTTAATTTTTTCAGTGGTCTTTCCAGCATCATAAAGACACGTTTACATACAAATGATGCCACATATAGTTTAATTTCAATCTGGGGTATGAATCTAGGTGTCAAATGACATCGATTCCCTTCCGGGTTAAAACATAACTATATAAAAAATGAAAAAAACAAACAAACACATAACTATAGTACCAATTGTCTCAGTCCCTGTTCACCACAGGAAAACATTTAATTAGGTGAGCCGATGGGTATTAGATAGCGTGGTGGTGGCCGAATCCAGGACTGGGGTCCTTCTGTAGCCACAAAGTCATCAAGTTTCGGTTACTCGAATTGAAAGTGGAAACTAGTAGGTGTTTGTAAAAACATGTGTCGAGCGTGGCTAGTCCTGTTTCCTGAAAGCATTTTAGGACACATATATGCTGCCGTCTCCCAGAAACAGAAGTGTGGGCCACTCAACCCAAAGTTGCGGTTCCTGTGTCCAGTCATTGCTGGATCGTACTCCAGCAGAATGAGTGGTGAAGAATCTCAGCGGAGGATATTTTGGAGTGTCCTAAGAATGCCCTATTAGGATCATGGGGGGTGGGGTGGGGTGCTGGGGTGCCAGCCAGGCTGGCTAAGGGAAGTTCACACCTGGCTCTGGTTGAGACAGCACCTTTACATGGATATGTTTCACTCCACACTCCATGATTCTGGCTTTTGCTTTTATAGGTGTAGTGCTGGTGGGTACAGCTGGTGGTATGCAGCAGGAGGACAGCCTCAACCCAGTGAGCTATAAAAGGGCCCTCTCTTCGCACCCTCACACCTGCTGCAGAGGTGACGCTAGAGTACCTTACTTGTTAGTGCAGCTGGTGGGCACACAGCATTGATTAGGCCAGTGGTTGACAAACTCATTAGTCAACAGAGCCAAATATCAACAGTACAACTATTGAAATTTCTTTCGAGAGCCAAATTTTTTAAACTTAAACATCTTCTAATGCCACTTCTTCAAAATAGACTCACCCAGGCCATGGTACTTTGTGGAAGAGCCACACTCAAAGGGCCAAAGAGCTGCATGTGGCTCGTGAGCCACAGTTTGCTGACAACGGGATTAGGCAGAAATTTAACTAGTTGTTAGAAATAATGACTCCTCTTGCCTGATGATGTGTGCTAGAGATTTTGACTGACTCCTCAGAATGTGATTGTATCTCAGATTGATGGCAGCAAGACTATACGTCTTTTATCTTACTGGACTGAGAGGGTTGGTTCCAGTCCTACCTGTGAACTGGAAATTGAGTAATTTGTCCTTTCCTGACAGTCTTTAAGTAGGCAAGGCGGCGCTGAGCAGCAACTGGCAAACCAAGACCAGATGAAATCAATATCCGAATGTCAGAGGGTTTGGAGGGAGCCCAAAATGTGTGCCAGCCAGGATGATTGAGAGCCCACACCTGGCTCCAGAGTGCAACATGGGCCTGCCAGCACATCCGGAAAAGTTCACGGTGCTCACTGCAATCTATGCTCCTGGTACAGGAGGTCCCAGGTGGCTCTGCCTGCAGAGTCACACTTCATGCACAAGGTCAGGTGTTTTGCTAGATGCACCCTGAGGTGCATCTAGCACCTCAAGGGAGGAAATGGGAGGAAATGGCATGATGTCTGGGATTTTTAAAAAAAATTAAATCTAAGGATTTCAGCCAAGAATAAAGAAGAAAATAATAAAGGGGCTAGATAGAGCAAGTGTAGCCCAATCATAATTATTTCTGAATCTGGACGTTGGGTAAAACAGATTTATTATTCTACTAGAGGCCCAGTGCACAAAATTCATGCACTGGGAGAGGGAGTGTCCCTCAGCTCAGCCTGCACCCTCTCCAATATGGGACCCCTTGAGGGATGTCCGACTGCACTTTTAGGCCCGATCCTACTCTCACAATTTAGGACTGCTGGCTCCAAACCACTTGCCTGGCTGCCAGTCTGATCACCCCCTAACCACTCCCCTGCCAGCCTGATCAATGCCTAACTGCTCCTCGATTGCCCCCAACTGCCCTCCCCTGCAGGACCGGTCACCCCCAACTGTCCTCCCCTACAGGCCTGGTTGCCCCCAACTGCTCTCCCCTGCCGGCCTGGTCACCCCAACTGCCCTCCTATGCAGGCTTGGTCATTCCCAACTGCCCTCCCTTGCTGACCCAGTCATCCAACTGCCCTCCCCTGCTGGCCTGGTCGCCCCCAACTACCTTGCCCTGCCAGCCATCTTGTGGAGGCCATCTTTGACCATATGGGGGTGGCCATCTTGTGCGATGGTATGTGGGTCAATTTGCGTATTACCTCGTTATTATATAGGACTAGAGGCCCAGTGCACAAAATTTGCCCACAGGGGGAGGGAGGGAGGTTATCCCTTAGCTTGGCCTGCACCCTCTCTAATCTGGGACTCCTCAGGGGATGTCTGACTGCCAATCCCACAGGGTTCAGGTCTAAACTGGCAGTCCGATATTCCTCTCACAATCCAGACCATAAGCTCCTAACTGCTTGCCTGCCTGCCTGCCTGATTGGCCCTAACTGCCTCTGCCTGCTGGCCTGATTGCCACCTAACCAGCCTCCCCTGCTGGCATGATCACCCCCTAACTGCTTTCTCCCCTGCTGGCCTGATTGCCCCTAACCATCTCTGCCTTGACCTCCCCCCCACCCGCACCCCCAACGTGACTTTGTCTGGAAGGAAGTTGGACATCTGGAAGATGACCAGTCGATCCAGTCTAATTAGCATATTACCCTTTTATTAGTATAATAGTAGATTCTTTCTAATGTTGTACATTTGAATAGTTTCATAATTAATAATCTGTTTGAAAAGTTAAAGTGATCAGAATAAAGCTCATAAGCCTGAGGGAAGTTGATGTGTGTCTTTTTATACTGCCCACTTCTTTTAGGCGGTACCAAGCAATAAGGAGCCAGACCGGTGTGGAATTGGGTTTATAAGGTCCTTCCTGCTCAACACCATCCATCACCACTTACTCAGGCTTAGGATCCTTATTTTTCAGCGAAAAGATGGCAAGACTAGGGCTGAAACCTGGGTGCAGGCTTATTCTGTTCACTAACAGTGAGACATTAGGTAAGTCATTGGCCTGCTCCTCAGCTTCCTTCCTTGCTCTGTAAACTGGGTATGAGCCTGGAATAATGTTAGTCTTGTGGGTTATTGAGGGATCATGTGAAAAAAGGAACCCTGTAAAGTGTTAAGGAAGTGTTATTAACACCAGCAACATGACCTTGGACCAGGTGGCCAAGTACACTGGCCTCAAAGTCCTCATTTATAAGATGAGGGGAGAGATTACATTGCCATTTCTAAAGCTGTGTGAGAGTTTTATTAAAATTTTTGCTTGTTCCCCACCACAACCCACCAAATCCTACTGATTTAGGATTTCTAGGGGTGGGGCCCAGGAAAGCTATGCAGCTGATTCTGCATGGCAGCCTAGCTGGGGTCAACTGAATGTAGTAACAGTAGAGGTTCTTTTGTGCTCTAACAGCTGGAAAGGCTGTTTGGGGAATTGAGAGTCTACAATAGCAAGTTACTTTGATGATTATGTGCAGGTCATAGATTTGTTGTGATTTCATGGTGATAAACAGTTCAAGAGAATGAGAATTAACAAAGAGAAGGGAGCCGGAACTTGTCTGGTGAACCAAGGCCTTTATAGCCAGAAGTAAGCACATAAATTGCTGAAGGGAGGAAGTCTACTGTTTGTTTAGTTACATGAAATGACTGGTGGGAGGGCTTCCTCAAGCCGTCTGGAAGAGCTTATAGCAGGAAAGCAGTCTAGAGTGAGAGCAGCACCTATGACTTCTGCCATCTAGGGGACCCGCAGGCAGCTGATCCAGACAGCAGGGTCACATGTGGGAAGGTGACCTTGCAGTCCTGGCGCTTCTTCCTTCACTGCCGGGGGGCACGTGTGATTGGCTGTCCCCCAGGCCTGCGTCCATCTCATTGGCTGCCTACCCTCTCTGCTTTTCCTTCAGCACCTTCCAACATGTGTGCATACCGTCCTTGCTTTACAAGATGCTCTTCCCACATTCTCATGTCTTCCCGAATTCTTGTTTGTCTCATCTGAAAATCAACCCAATTGAGTATTTGTTGACTGACTGTTAGGGTCAAGACCTTGTGCTACCAACCTCAGATGGTACAAACAAAAGCAAAAGGGAGCTTTTGTACTTAAAGCACCAGACTCTTGCAAAAGGGAGGAAAGTACAAGGAAAAAAGGCACAAAAGGATAATAAGGTGGTGCATGTTTAGAGAAAAGCAAGCAGTGCCATCTGGCTGGGTCCTGGAATGAGAAGGCGACCAGGAGGACATTGAGAAAGACTGGGATCATTCAGAAGAGTTACTTACTTCAACTTGCTAAGTAAGAAGGGGCACCATGAATGTTTTTTGAGAAAAGGCGTGATGTGATCTATGCAGTACTTTGGAACATTGACTTAGTGCCAATGTGTAGTCTGGAAGGTCATGTGGAGCAAGTTACCTAGCATGGGGAGGATAAGAGAGTGGTGGTACTCAGGATAGGCCACAGGGGTCACCACATGTCAGTACCCAAAGTCCAGGAAACCATGGAATCAAACTGAGAAGATGTCATAATAATTCTAATTAACCTGAGAAAAGAAGCCCTTTTTCTAGATCAATACTTGAGGTCTGGAAAGGTCAACATTTTCCTATCAAGCACTAAAAACACAAGTTTCCTCCCAAGTGAGCCTTCTTACAACTTAGACAAATTCACCTCCCGTTTAATATCAACAGCCATTCTGCAAGGATCTGTAGGGAAAAGACAAAAGTGGTTGACATGAAAGCCAGAGCCCCCTGCCTGCTTTGTGCCTCTGAACATCTAAACAGCCCCTGAGTGTCAATGATTTTATTCTTTCATATTACAGTTTTCCTCCTCTTCCTCCTTCCCCTCCTGGGCTCCCAGGTATATTTCTTCCCCATCCTCACAGCATCTGCAAGGTCTCCCTCTCTGATGGCTCCAACCCCTGAGCATCCATCTCACACCCTTGCTCCAAACCACCATTTCTCATTTCAGCTACTATAAGAGCTTCCTAACTGCCTGCTTGAGCTCTCACCTCCTCCCTAGCGCCACCTTTCAGGCCACAGTCAGATATTCCAAGTGATCTTCCTAAGGATAAATTAATGCCATATCACTGTATTGGTTCAACCTTCCACTGGGGCCACTCACACAGGCTAACATCTAACGTCCTTCACATGACTTACATAGACTTTAGTGACCTAGCTCCTGGGTCTCTTACCCACGCTGGCTTCCTGTTGTTTTCACCCAGACTCAGGCCTGGCCCTTGCTCTCCCCTCTACTTAGAATGTTCTCCCTCAGATATGTGCATATCCATTCCCTCACTTTAAGGCTTTATTTATTTATTTATTTATTTATTATTTTTAATATATTTTATTGATTTTTTACAGAGAGGAAGTGAGAGGGATAGAGAGCCAGAAACATTGAGGAGAGAGAAACACCGATCAGCTGCTTCCTGCACATCTCCCATCGGGGATGTGCCCGCAACCAAGGTACAAGCCCTTGACCGGAATTGAACCTGAGACCCTTGAGTCCGCAGGCCGACGCTCTAACCACTGAGCCAAACTGGTTTTGGCTTTAAGGTTCTATTTAAATGCCACCTGTCATTCTCTGTCCACTTACTGTGCTTCATTTTTCATCATAGCATTGATCATGGCCAATATTTGTTTAGTAAAGATCTTCTCCAGTAGAATGTAAACCCCATGAAGATAGGTCTCTGTTTTGCTCACCTCAGTTTTGTTCAGGGCCTGGATAAAGGCCAGTTTCTTAATAAATATTTGTGAAAGAAATGAATGAATATGGAGATCTTCTCTCTGGGGAAACACTTTCCTTTGCCTTCGCTTTTGTTTCTTGGTTCTCATTTGCTTTGGTTGTTGAAGGTTTTGACCTAACTGAATACCACAGCCTTGCCTCTTGACCAACATGGAGCCAAATGTTTCTCTTTCACTTCAGACCATTCCCGATACTTTTTTTTTCTTTTCTTTTTTTTAAAAAATAATTTTTATTGATTTTTTTACAGAGAGGAAGGGAGAGGGATAGAGAGCTAGAAACATCAATGAGAGAGAAACATCGATCAGCTGCCTCTTGCACACCCCCCACCAGGGATGTGCCTGCAACCAATGTACATGCCCTGACCGGAATCAAACCTGGGACCTTTCAGCCCACAAACCGACGCTCTATCCACTGAGCCAAACCGGTTTCAGCCAATCCTGATACTTTCATAGATTCTCAAAACATAGTTCTGAAGCTGGCAGTCTACATCTCTGTTGGCAAGGTTGGTTCCTTCTTAGGATCATCTCTCCTTTTCTCTCTCCCTCAGCCTTTTCTCCATCTGCATCTCCAATCTTTCTATACTAGTAGATGATATACTAATACTGTATTTACTCTCAGCCTAGACCCCTCATAACTCCAGTCCTTTCAATGCCTGCTGGGCATCCTGATGGCACCTCATATTTCTTCTTTCTCACTTTTCTATGTGTATGAATAGCACCATTATTTTTTTGACTCCCAAGTTAAAAGTCTTAAAGTTATTTCCCCATTCTTTTTTCATATCCCCTTTCCTACTAGTTATCAATCCAACCAAATCTTCCCTCTAAATGGCTCTTATCTCTCTCCTCCTTTTTCTTTTTTTTTTTTTATATATTTTTTATTAAGTTATTATTTTTGTACATTACCAATGCCCCCCCTCCCATACATACCCTCCCTCCCCAAAGTTTTGTGTCCATTGGTTGTACTTATATGCATGTATACAAGTCCTTCAGTTGATCTCTTATCTCCCCCAGATCTCCCCAGCCTCCCCGCTGTAATTTGACAGTTTGTTTGTTGCTTTACTGTCTCTATATCTATCTTTTGGTTCTTCAGTTTATAATGTTCTTTATCATCCATAAATAAGTGAGGTCATGTGGTGTCTCTCTTTCATTGACTGGCTTGTTTCACTCAGCATGATGTTCTCCAATTCCATCCAGGTTGCTGCAAACGATGAGAATTTTTTCTTTTTTATGGCTGCATAATATTCCATTGTGTAAATGTAGCATAGTTTTTGGATCCAATCATCTGCTGATGGTCATCTAGGCTGTTTCCAAATCCTAGCTATTGTAAATTGTGCTGCTATGAACATAGGGGTGCATATATTCTTTCTGGTTGATGTTTCTAGCTTCTTGGGATATATTCCTAGGAGTGGGATTACTGGGTCAAATGGGAGTTCCATTTTCAGTTTTTTGAGGAAGCTCTATACTGTTCTCCACAGTGGTTGCACCAGTCTACATTCCCACCAGCAATGCACGAGGGTTCCTTTTTCTCCGCAACCTCGCCAACATTTGTCGTTCGTTGATTTGTTGATGTTGGCCATTCTGACAGGTGTGAGATGGTACCGCATTGTTGTTTTGATTTGCATTTCTCGGATAATTAGTGACTTTGAGCATGTTTTCATGTGCCTCTTGGCCTTCCTTCTGTCTTCTTTTGAGAAGATTCTATTTAGATCCATTGCCCATTTTTTAATTGGGTCATTTATCTTCCTTTTATTAAGTTGTGTAAGCTGTCTGTAGATGTTGGAGATTAAACCTTTATCAGTGATAAGATTTGCAAATATGTTCTCCCATACAGAGAGCTTTCTTGTTGTTTTGTTGATGGTTTCCTTTGCTGTAAAAAAGCTTTTTATTTTGATGTAGTCCCATTTGTTTAT